>NC_140801.1:14095000-15295000 GCF_037176805.1 Vigna unguiculata
TTTTGTTTCTTTTGTATCTTCTTTAATTACTCTGTTTGGGGAAAAATAAATATTTTGAAAACCACATCCTTTTGCATATTTAATTAAAGGTACCGTCTTAGGACGGACGTTGTGGGGTGCTAATACCTTTTCTACACGTAACCGACTCCCGAACCCAAAATTTGGTTTTTTGTAGACATTGTCTTATATTTTTGGTTTTTTCCGTAGTTTTCCATAATAAACTATGGTGGCGAATCCAAAGTCTTTATTTTTTCAAATTTTAATTTTTGGTTCGTCGTCTCGTCGGGATTTCGGTTGCGACAGTAAACAAGAGTAAAAAGCAAAGGATCTAAGGTACAAGGAATTTTAAAATGATTTTACTAAAATTCTTTCTTACATATAAGTGAATAATAAACAAGCTAAAACAACACACTATAAAAGAGAAATGCACCAATGTGAAAAGAACTTATAGTCTCTCGTACAATTTTAGATGTAACTCACCAGTAATTTGTAAACACACTATAACTCATGTAGCCTAATTAAACACTAATTTTTAAAATACAAAAATGTTAGAAGATTGGTGTTTTCCAATAAAAAAAGAAAATTCAATGTTTGACAAGTAGATTACATGTGTACATACATTACAAAACATTGCAAGATGAGTATTTGAAAACATGCAAGCAGAAACATACTTAACAAGGTTTTGATGATAGTTATGTAACAAGGCAAACATAAAAGAAAGAGAAACAAGCAATATGCATTTGGCATCTATAATCAATTTATTAAACAATGTTTTTATTTTTAGTTTATTAAACAAGTTTTCAAACTAAATGCAACCTCTATCCCTTAAATGAAAACAAAAAAAAAGGCAACTGTAATACATGAAAGTACAAGAATATGAAATTACCTTCCAACAGATGAGGTGTATTGAGCTAACCAATCTATTCCATCTTTTGCTTTAAGCAAATCTTTACAAACCTTGTTACTATCTTGATCATAATCTACAAAGGCTATAGCATACAAAGAATCATGTGGAAGACAAAAATACTTTACCTTAGCGTACTTGAAGTTGGTCAATAGGCTATTTATGCATGCATTGTTTGAGTTGAAATACTTCACTAAAAAGAATAAATGAAATATGAAATAAATAATTCTATTCATCATAGAAGAAGATGATCAACTTCAGTTTTCCAAAAGTAAAATAACTTGGCTAATGCTCCCATCAAACGGTTTAAGGCTTTAAGTAGTCAAATAAACACTACACTAAAGGTTTCTTGTGCTATTATCCAATGTCCAAATTTCACTTACATGGAGCGTAAAATCAATAGCTTCATGTAGAGAGACAATAAATATAATCCAGACACTAATAAAGCATCATTAATCAATTCTCAAGGAAACTATATCAAAACTATACAAAACAATCTATTACACCATTGTTTATATTCTAGCCTCTATGTTTCAGATGTATATGTGTCATCGTGTTAATAAACCATGGCCTCTCTATTTGGTTTCCAGAATGAAACTACTTTGTTTTCAATGATATACTGATTTTTTATAAGGAGATTTAACTTTGGTAATTGGTTTGTGAAATTTTTGCATAATAAATTTGTTTACATCCTCAAAGATTGCTACTTTTTTCGAATTCACTTTATTCCATTAATATGTGGAATCTCTCTTATAAAATAAATGGTTGGATAGCTAAGTTTCTAATACATTTTCTTACCATGAACAACTTCTTACCACACTAATTTCAACAAAAATTAGGCAAGGGAGTATATTCTGCTGATGATTTTAAGTGAATGTTTCTACTTTGTGATATCTGATACTTTAATCTTAAGAAAAGGAAACTTAATAATGTAAGAAGATATGTGAGTAGCGTTGTGATAACTGATACTTTAATATTCCACCGCACCATCCAGAATAATTTCTAGAGTAATATTGAAAGTTTGATTGGACGAGGGCATAGTGGCTGAGTGTTTTTTATGCTTCTGCAGGGTCGAAAGTATGAACTTGTTGCTACAATTACTCTAGAAGGGAGCCTTCAAAGGGGCACTACACAGCTAATGCTCGATACCTGAATACTCGGTGGCTACGATTTGATAATGCATTTGTCTTTGCTATTGGAACAAATCAGGTGTTGCATGATCAAGCCTCTTTCCTTTTCTATAGACACTAATAAAGCATCACTGCATCAATTCCTAAGGAAACTATATCAAAATTGTACAAAAGAATCTGTTACACCATTCTTTAGTGTAAGCCACTTTGCTTGTGATTCAATGTTGATTTCCAAATAGTAGAACACCTAAAATTCGTAGTCCTATTTCTACCTAAGAATAACAGTGAAACTTAAAAGTACACGGTAAAATAGCAAACTAGAAACTAAAAATTTCACTAACAAGCAAGAAACTACAAGCGGAGCAATACTTTCTTACTGACTAAGGTTAACATGATAAAGGACTAGTGGTGAGTGTAATCTACAAGTGAATAAACTTTCATCTACAGAATGGTGGTACTTATAGGCTAATAAAACACATTTATCTATAGTTTTAAAGACGTAAATTTTACAATAATGTACATACTTTTAGCAATAGCCTACCGTGCAACTTGAAGGTGCTCTGAATCAGATGCAACACGCATAGTGAAAGGCTAAATAAACAAATTTGTAAGCTGAAGAAATATGATAATGTTGTGCAAAAATGAATGAAAATCACATCTCACTAGCAAACAGAAATGGTTAATACAATTTTATCTTGAAAACGAAAGACTCTAACCTCTAACAGATGAAAAAAAATTTGAGTTGACAGAGCAACCAATCGATCTCAATCACTCCAAACAATCGCTTCAATAAACTAAACTTGAACTCGATGAAGTTGCTGCAACTAGGGGTGGCAAACGGGCCAGCCCGGCCCGTTTTGGCCCGGCCCGTATGTGGCCCGTCAAAAAACGGGCTGGCCCGTCAAATAGAAACGGGCCAATAGTCACAACCCGTCCCGTATAGGACGGGCTAACGGGCCGGGCCGGGCTGGCCCGTCTACTTTTTTTTTTAATTAGTTTTCAAATTTTTTAATTTGTTTTATTTTTTAAATTTGTTTATATATACATATAAATTATTATTAAAGTCATATTTAATCAAATAAAATATTATTTTAACTTTTAATTGATTAGTTAATGTTTTTAATTAGATAAGTTAAAATAATTATTAAATTTACATATTAAATTATTCAATTATAACTAATAATTCAAACTTAATTTGTAGGTGTTAATGATTTAAATTACAATACTATTGTATATTTATACATTTAAAATATATAATCTAAAAAATTAATCTTTTTAATTATTTTTATTTTATTTTATTTTTTTTAAAATGGGCCAACGGGCCAGGATGGGCTGGCCCGTACTTTGGCCCGTCAAGTTGACGGGCTGGACAGGACGGGCCAGAACGGGCTGACAGGTTGAAATCTTCAACCCAGCCTGTTCCTTTTAGCACGGGCTGGCCCGTTGGGCCCAGCCCATTTTGCCACCCCTAGCTGCAACCTCCCAAAATAGTTAATACATTAAGAAACTTCATTCTCTTTGAAGAAGGTGAACGACAAAGGTTGAGACAATTAACCTGATTTAGGAACCAAACTCGTCGTCGATGCAACCTCTTCAAATTCTCTTCCACGCTTCTCGACACTATATCTACACTGAAATCAAAACCCTAATGTTCGCACTTCGTCGTCGTACGAACTCCGACAACTTTCAAAGCCTGCAAGCTTCTGGTGCTAGTGAGTCTCCGACCTTTGAAGGCAACCTTCAATGCATGTTTGGAAAATCAACCAAAAACAAGGTGATTCAAAGACAAAAGTATTTGTTCGAACTTTGAAGGTTTTTTAAACATGGATGTCTCCGACAGTTTAACTACATTTAAAGTTTCATAGGATTAAGTTTAATACCATTTTTAATTTAACTACTCAAATATCAATATAATATCAATATAAAACAATTAAGTTTAATATTAGTTTAACTACGTGAATGTTTTTAATTTGTTGACTATCATTTTATATTTAATATCATTTTTATTTATTTATAGTTTTTATATATAAAAGAATTGTATAATAATATCATTATTTTAAAAAAAATTCTTTTAATATAAATATTTAAATATTAAATGGATTTTAAGTGTAAAACCCTCTTTCTCTACCCTAAAAATTTAAAGGGGCCTAGCCGAATCTGTTAGGCCAAAGCCCCTAAGGCAGCCTAACCCGTCTCATTTCTGCCATTCTTGCAAAAAATAGTACCTTACTCCCTCTTGTTCATGCTAGCTCAAAAGCCCACCTCGTCTCACGTAAGTTGGTCCTTGAACCGTACTCCCTCCTTTCTAAGTTTTTTTTTGTGGTTTCTGTTAGGGTTCACCGTAGTAATCCTGTTATTCTCTCTATGTCGCTGTTCGAGTTTGTAACCCTACTCTTGGAGCTGCTGGGTTCTTTAGCTTAAGGTCACAGTCTGTTATTAGCCTATTTCCAGGTAAGGGAAGCTAGGGCTTTATTGTTTTTAAGTTTTAGATGCTTGTTTGGTTGATTCTATATACTAGATGGTTTATATGTGTTATTAGTTGTGTGAAAATGCGTGGTTTGTACTGCTATAATGATGTGGATCTATTTCTGCGCGAGAGAGAATGGTGAGCTCTACTGAACTCGCCCAGGCGAGCAAGTTGGTCGCTCAAAACGAAAGCTCTCACTTAAGCAAGGAGCTCTCACCTGAGCGAGAACAGCAACAGCTCACTCCCCTCTCTTTTTCGAGGGCTTGCCTAAGCGAAGGCCACTTGCCTGAGCGAGAGCAGTCTCGCTTGAGCGAGTTGGGCTAGCTTGAGTGAGACCTCGATGTGCTCCCTGTTGCAGTCTCGGCCAAGCGAGAGCAGGTAGCTTGAGCGAGGAGTTCCTCTCGCCTAAGCGAGGACTCTTTAGCTTCAGCGAGATTTGGCATTTCTAAGTGTATATATATATGGACGGGTGTTGGACTCACTATGAGGCCGCAACTAAGAGAATCTTATTAGTTAGATTTCTATTGTTCTGGATAAGAACTTGTGCTACTTTTGAACTATTGTACTCGTGTTAGGCAATGTGGCGCCTCTTTTCTTTTGTTATGAATATGTTTGGGGTACTATGTACTTCATATCCCAATTTTCGTACTCCCTGGATAATTATGTAGGTGGCATTTTATTAAATTGGATTTATATATTTAATTGGGACATTACATTAAGTGTATAATTAAATTAAGTTAAATATTCATATTTTATAAATAAAATATATACATACAATTTATTTTATATTTAAAATTTTAAAAAATAAATAAAACAAATTGTACCATAAATATAATAATATGTAAAAAATATAAATTAATTAATAATTTAATAATTCTTTTATTCGAATAAATTAATATAAAATATAGAAAAACAACGTAAAAGATAATAAATAATTATCGAAATAATAATTAATCATTTCATTTTAAATATAATTAAAAAATTGTTTTAATATTTTTTATAATAATATTTAAATGGAAAAAATAATTGTGTTAGTTAAATGTTAGTATATATATATATATATATATATATATATATATATATATATATATATATATATATATATATATATATATATATATATATATATATATATATATATATATATATATATATAATAAACAAAATTTACAAAATTTACAAATAAGGATTAATTTATATAATAATAAAATATATTTTGATAATTTGTTAATACATTTACCACACCTAGCCGGCCTAGTCGAATAATAACCATAAAACTCGTCTGTGTAACTACCAAGGATGTAAATAATAACAATCACCATACACACGCTAAAGTGAATCAAAGTATCCGGCCTAAGCCGCTAGGAAACTAAGCAAGGACTTGGCAAATTCGGAACATCAGCAGTAAGACTCATAGGGCCCACAATGATCGAACTAAAGGGTCTGGGTTAAGGCCTAAGCCCATGACGTGGCCAGACATAATTAATAATCTATAAATATGCATGGACCCCACAAATTAAAGGTACGCATTCATTACTTTCCTAATCACGAGATTTCACTTTTTAAGAGATTTTGCTGACTTGAGCTTTAGAGTCTCTTCTACAAGTAACCCCCCTCGAGTCCAAGCCGATCACACCGAGATATCCATAGGCGACATGTATCGGTCAAAAGGAAGCCTATTGAGGACATTGCGGACCAGAGTAAGGTAGTACTTGTGTTTGAAATATCTTATTTGTTCTCTACAAGAACAATTGGCGCCCACTATGGGGCACAAGATAATACCTTACAAACCAACCCGTGTTTTTCGAAGATGGTTTCTACCCGCAGTAGAGTAGGAGTTAACAAACAGGCTGAAGCAGGTCCCTCGGGACCTGCTAACATCACCCCAGATTTGGCCCCCATCCTAGACGGTCAAGCCAAGATGCAACAAGAACTCGCTGATTTGAAGAAGCGTAGTGTTGATGAGATGGAGGCACTACAACAGGAGAACTCTCGCCTAAGGCGAAAGATTAAGGCCGATCCCACTCAAAAGGGGAAGGCCAAGGAAACATCTAATGTCGCAGGGTCCCCAGGTTTCCAGCCCACTGAAGAAGAAAGCGAGTACAATCCTACCCCGCACACCTTCACCACCACCCAACAAAGTCCCATCCTCTCAACGCATCATACTCACTTCCATTCCACCCTTCCAGGAAATACTGCGGCTCCTACCCCCGCCGCCACCCTATCCACCACCCACATCCCGCCCTACAACATGCCCACCACTCTACACACTACTCATATCCCACCCTATAACAACCCTCACACCCTCCCTACTACTCATATCCCCCTCACAACTTCACGTCCACCTTTCCCACCCTCGTTCACCATCTCATCCCTCCCCACCCGTACCTATCTGCCCAACCCAGGCGCCGTCATCCTTTTACCGATTTCATCGCCAACACTCCCCTCCCTACCCAGTGAGAACCTTTCACACTGGAGCGTTACACTGGTGAGACCGACCCAACAAACACCTCAAGGTCTACATCACCGACGTCGCCCTTTACACTTCCCATGATGTTTTTTGCAAGGCCTTTCCTACCATCCTGAAAGGCTCTGCCCTCGATTGGTTCACCACCCTCTCGCCATACTCCATTGACTGCTTCGACACCCTCTCCTACATGTTCACCACTCACTTCGTCGGCAACCGCCCGCACCAAACTACAACAATCTCACTTCTCGGCATCAGACAGGAATAAGGCGAGACGCTCCGGGCTTTCATTGATCGATTCAGTAAGTTTGCCCTTCGCACACCCCACCTAAACCAAGAGATGATGCTTCAGTGCATGACACTCACTCTTAAACCTGGCCCCCTCGCCAACAACGTCTACCTTCACCCACCCGCCTCCATGCATGAGTTGAAACTTCGTGTTGCCGACTACGTCCGCATTGAGGAAATGCAAACTCTCCATACAAAATTCTACAATGACTACACACCCTCTACAGAAACCCCCTCTCCACAACCTTCCCATCCTGATCCAAGACCCCGAGAACCCTGACAACCCCGCTTCACCAGATACGCCCCCTAAATGTCCCTAGATTTCGTCTCATTGACGAACCCTTACAGGCCGACCTCATCTCACTGCCACGCAAGATGACCACTCCTCCTAACGCGGACATGACTAAATATTGCCACTACCACCGAAACCACAACCACACCACAGTGGAATGTAAAGCCTTCCAGGATAAAATTCAAGAATTGGTTCGTGTTGGCCATTTATGCCGCTTTGTTCGCAGAGACAACCACCCTCCCCGATCCAATCACCCTCCTCGTTCTGACCACCAACGTCCTCCCCGCGACTCTCTCCACAACAAACGCCCAAGCAACCCGCAAACCATGACCCCCAATCGGCTAGCACCGATGTCACCACACGAATGCTACATGGCCAGCCTACGCCCACAGCTTCCCATCATTCAAACCAATCATATTGAGCGACCACCCGGTTCTGAAATAGCCTTATCTGGTGATGATCTAGACCCCAGAGTGGGTCGGGATGTCCGCCCCGAACCGGTAGAGGAAACCATCGCCATGGAACTGACTTTTGGTCGCACCATTAAACTCAACATTGGGTTACAACTTCAACAACGTGACATCCTCACACCCACCCTTATCAGCAACACAGACCTATTTGCTTGGTCAGCTACTGACGTACCCGGAGTTGACCCTCACGTTGCATCCCATAAGTTGTCCATTTACAAGGAGGCCCGATATGTCTTCTAGAAAAAACGCAAACATGGTGAAGAACAACGCTTAGCGGCCAAAGCCGAGGTCGACAAGTTGCTCAACGTAGGGTTTATCGAAGAAGCCCACTACACCACTTAGCTCTCTAATGTCGTTCTGGTCAAGAAAGCCAATGGCAAATGGCGGATGTGAGTTAATTACACGGATCTTAACAAAGCCTGTCCTAGGGATGCCTACCCATTACACAATATTGACCGACTTGTCGACGATGCAGCCGGTAACAAGGTCCTTAGTTTTCTTGATGCATACTCCAGTTATAACCAAATTCCCATGGCCACATCCGACATGAACAAAACCGCCTTCATTATAGACGATGCCAACTACTTCTACAAGGTCGTGCCATTCGGTCTAAAAAATGCAGGGCCAACCTACCAACGACTGATGGACAAAGTCTTCAACCATTTAATGGGTAAATGTGTCGAAGTATATGTCGACGACATGGTTATCAAATCCCCAAGCCATCACCAACACGCTCAGGATCTATCCACAGTCTTTTCCGCATTAAGACAGTACAACCTCTGCCTCAACCCCGACAAGTGCGTCTTCGGCATCGACCGCGGTAAATTCCTCAAATTCAAGCTGACCCAACGCGGCATAGAGGCTAACCCCGAAAAGTGCAAAGCAATCATTGAAATGCGAAGTCCCAACAGTATCAAAGAAGTACAACGCCTCATAGCCCGACTAACTGCCATCTTCCGCTTCCTTCCCAAGCTAGCCAAACAAACTCAACCCATCATTTAGCTGCTCAAAAAATCGACCAAGTTCACGTGGAATGACGATTGTGAACAAGTATTTCAGAAGCTAAAAACCACCCTCACCTCACCACCCATCCTCCATAAGCTGGACACTCATCAACCCCTACTAGTCTACATCACCGCCACATATCACACCCTAAGTGTTGCGCTGGTTCAAGATGTCGGTGGCACCCAACACCCTGTTTACTTCGTCAACAAAACCCTGCAAGATCCCGAAACTAGGTACCAGATGGTCAAAAAATTAGCCCTATCCCTGGTACACACATCCCGACGCCTACGCCCATATTTCTAAAATCATAACATTATCGTCAAAACCGACTACCCGATCCAGAAGATATTGTACAAACCAGACCTTGCGGGGCGGATGTCGTCTTGGGCCGTTGAATTATCTAAATTCAACATCCGCTACGAACTTCACGGCCCCAGCAAAGCTCAATGCCTCCTAGACTTTGTCAACGATGTCCAACGAACCCCTAAAGAGGACCAATGGACACTTTATGTTGATGGTTCGTTAAACCCAAAAGGGGCAGGTGTCGGCATCGTACTAGAAGGCCCCAACAATATCCTCATCGAAAAATCCCTCCACTTTGCCTTCAAGACGTTTAAAAACCAAGCCGAATACGAAGCCATCCCCGTCGGCTTATCCCTGGCCCGCGAAGTTGGTGTCAAATCACTGACGTGCAAAACTGATTCCAAGCTTATCGTGGGCCATCTAAATGACGAATTCCATATCAAAGACCCTACCCTCCTACAATACTATCACCTGGTCCAGAAAGTCGTCCAGTCTGCCTTCGAACAAGTCCTCATCCAACACATCCCCAGATCCAAGAACATCAGAGCCGACATATTATCCAAACTAGCCAGCACCAAGCTAAAAAGTCATCACTGATCCTTACTGCAGTAAACGCTATCCGCTCCTTCCATCACACACACTTGTTATACCCTAACCTCGCATCTAGCCGACAATTGGACAACTCCCTACATCCAATACCTTCAAACCGATAACCCCCTACCTAACGCTGATAGGAGTTGGATGGCTAAAGCCGCCAGGTATACGATGATAGGCGATGACCTGTACAAACGAGGATATGGTCAACCACTTCTTAAATATGTTACTGCAGAATAAGCTCAATACATCATCAAAGAGTTACATGAAGGCATATGCGACTACCATTCCGGCGCACGCACCATGACCACCAGAATCCTCCGCACCGGTTACTTATGGCCGACCATGGAGGAAGATTGTCACGACTTTGTCAAAAAATGCATACCATGCCAGAAACATGGCAACCTCATCCACCAATAATAAGAGCAGCTCGACTCTATGCTATCCCCGTGGCTCTTCGCAAAGTGGGGAATGAACATCCTTGGCCTTTTCTCCCCGGGCAAAGGCTAAGTAAAATTCCTTATAGTAGCCGTCGACTACTTCACCAAGTAGATAGAAGCCAAACCATTAGCCCCCATTATAGCCCAATAAGTCCAACAGTTCGTCTAGAAGGATATCATATGTCAGTGTGGCATCCCAAATATAATTATCACTGACAATGGCCGATAGTTTATAGACAAAGAGCTTGCTAAATTCTATATTGACCTAGGCATCAAACACGTAACCAACTCTGTTGAGCATGCACAAACCAATGGACAGGCCGAAGCAACAAACAAGGTTATAGTGGTAGAATTGCGTAAACGGTTGGACAATGCTAAGGGCCGATGGCCAGAAGAATTAGTGGAAGTGCTATGGGCATACATATGTGCACCTCAATCAACAACAAACAAATCCCTGTTCAGCCTAGTATACGGTGTAGACGCCATGATACCAGTTGAAATAGGTGAACCATCTCTGCACCGAGAACTATACGACCCAGTTCAAAATCATGAAAACATGAGCACCAACCTTGACCTCCTACCCGAATTAAGAGAAAAAGCCCATATACACAACCTAGCCGCCAAATAGAGAGCGACCAGAAAGTATAATGCAAACCTACACCCAAGATCGTTCGCCAAGGGAGACTTAGTTTGGAGAATGGCCAGCAATGCAAGAAAGAAGGATGGCAAGTTCTCCGCCAATTGCGACGGCCCGTACCGAATACACGAAGATGCTGAAGGATGGGCATATAAGCTTGAACAATTATCCGAGGAAGAGATACCCAATACATGGAACATATCCCATCTCAAGTTTTATTTCAGTTAAAAACATGTATTGTACCGAATACTTGTAACCCTGGGTGTACTCTTTTTCCTCACTTGGTCTTTTTTCCCTAAGAAGGGTTTTGGCCAGGAAGGTTTTAACGAGGCACCCCAAATTACATGAATAAAACAAAGGGTTCTTCAGCTCACGACTAATCCTTACCTTACTTCTAACACATTTTAAGTTCCCCACCCTTATCACAAGTAAGCGGCCTGGGTCGAACACACTTAATTTGATGTTAATTCGCTTTAAGTTCCCCACCCTTACCACAAGTAAGTGGCCTGGGTCGAACACCCTTAATT
This sequence comes from Vigna unguiculata, assembly GCF_037176805.1. Lineage (NCBI taxonomy): Eukaryota > Viridiplantae > Streptophyta > Magnoliopsida > Fabales > Fabaceae > Vigna > Vigna unguiculata. The sequence goes on from NC_140801.1 coordinate 14,106,525, forward strand.
TGATGTTAATTCGTTTTAAGTTCCCCACCCTTACCACAAGAAAGCGGCCTGGGTCGAACACCCTTAATTTGATGTTAATTCGTTTTATGTTCCCCACCCTTACCACAAGTAAGCGGCCTGGGTCGAACACCCTTAATTTGATGTTAATTCATTTTAAGTTCCCCACCCTTACCATAAGTAAGCGGCCTGGGTCGAACACCCTTAATTTGATGTTAATTCGTTTTAAGTTCTCGACCCTTACCACAAGTAAACGGCCTGGGTTGAATACCCTTAACTTAAAATACTTCCCAAATCAACACGGATATTCATGATAACATCATTCCACACACTGCTATAACACATCATAGCGACATCACATAACAGCAAACATACCAAGAATCAACATCACATTAATAGCAAAGTATATAGTGTACGAATTAACAGCAAATTAAACAATGTACGAGTCATTACAAACTTACCAGCAAAATAGATAGTGTACGAATTAACGGCAAATGAAGCAATGTACGAGTTATTACAAACTTAGAATTCTTTAACAAATAACAATCATCCTAAGTCACCTTGTCATCTTCACCCTCCGCGGTCGCTTCCGCATTCATCCCCTCGTCCACCGCGGCCTTCTCCGCCTCCTCTCTAAGGCTGCTCTCGGCTTCATCAATGAGCTGGTCGTCCACTACATCTTTGTTTACGTCAAATCTTGGATCAACTGCATCAATCTCCTGGCAGAAGAAGGCCGCCTGCCTCACCCCTTTCTGAAACGCGTTAATATGCTCTTGAATAATGCAGCTTTTCAAGTCTTCAAGCTCCACCTCCACACCTTCATACTTTTCCTTCAACTCGTCATAATCGGCCTCGAGGTCAGCTATCCTCCCATTGAGCTTCATCTCTGAATCCAAACAACGAACCTTTCAGGTCCCTAACCTCTTCTTTCCTCTTCCCACCTTTCTTTCTCCTTCTTCCATGCAGCTTTTTCCTCTGGAAACTTGTCAACTTTCCCTTGCAAATCTTCCAGCTTTTCCCGGTTCCCTTCCTTCACCTCCCTATGATACAGTGACCCAACTTGGTGACTCAATATCAATGCCTTACTCCTAAACTCCACCATTGTCCTCACCAAGTGGTCTGGCTCCATACTATCGATAGAGTTAATCAATATCTCTCGCATGTTAATCTCGATATCTTTTCTGACGGTCATCTCCAGTAACTCAATCAGATCGGCTTCCGGTCCCTTAGCACCACTAGACGACCCTTGTCCCAACAAGGAGACTCTTACCTTCTTCACATCATTGCCTTTATTGGGCCTAGTTGGCAACTCGACTTTCCTTTTGGTGCCACCATGAACATGCACCTCCCCCAATGATTCTTGCAAATTTGGGACCTCAGTACTCCCGACTGCCTTTGCCTGCACCGCCTTCTCCTTTCTTAGTGCTTGAAAAAGAGTTAAATTCTTCTTTCTAGCTTGAGCCATATGTCCTGCATGAATACACCAATGTTCGGTTACTTTAACTCAGACACATTGAGACAGTTTAAGTCACAAACAGATACCTTCAATATCAATAATCGAATGAACCGAATTATAAACCCAACTAAGCCCTTAGTGGGCAGTTTATCAGTAAACTTCATCAGCACCTCCACCACCTCCCTATCCGGTGCCGACAACTCGTCGGTACTCATATCCTTATACCGAGAGGGGCTACCCGTCCAACTAAAAGGGAATTTAGTACTCCCATCTACATTAAGGAAATGCGACTTTTCTCCCTCCTTCACTACAACCTTGAAATACCCATCCTTGAAGTGCTTGAACGATTGTGTAAATGTGTCCAACCTGCTAATACTCAGCCTGCTCACCAAGGATAGCCATGTAGTCGGTTGTCGAGGTCTTGTGTCATAAAAGTATAAAAATGCATGAGGAGACGGTCGCAGATACAACGACTGGCACAGAACACGAAAGGCCTGCAGGTACGCCCAACTATTCGGATGTAGTTGAGTAGGCACCACGTTTAACTGGCAGAGCACCCCCATGGTAAAATCATCTAGTGGCAACCTAAAATGTAATTGGGAAAAATGACACATATACATGTAAAAAAACTTATCGTCAGCTCCTTCTTGCCCATGGCAAATGCGCTCAACAACGCTCACCCGTTCCAATGACACGATACCACGGTCCACGCCCTTTGCAATAACGAGAGTACAATTCAGCCACGAGTTCAACAAAAGAGACCACCAGAATAATGATGACTGGTTTCGAACATCAGCCGTAACCCAATCATAATCAGCTTTAGTCGGTTAGCTACTTTCTGTTATCTCTTCAGGAGGATCTTCCCACACCTCGGTTATAGTCTCCATCGGAATCCTCCCCACTATAGCCATCAGACTAGCACTTTCCTCCTCAAGACGCCTACCTACACTCCCTCTAGACTGCATACTCCAACTACTTGACGATGACAACGACACACCATCACTAGTACTAGACATACCTTTTTTGAAAGATGCCAGTAGAAAGAAGGGACTAGTCGGACAGTTCTAATGCACGCAAATCTCTGATTTCAAAATCCTCACAAATGAGCCAACAAAAACAAACTCTTCGCGACATCTGCATTTATAAGCATGAATTCCAAATGCCACAACTTCTTCCCGCCAAAAGTCATAGCTCATACCAATCGTCACAAGGCACACCAAAAGTCATGAGCATCAGAAACGATGGCGCAAAACCTCTTTTGATTAGACCCTTGATACCTTTTCACCTGCTACAAACCTCTTCACATCTTTAGCCTTAACACTGTTAATCACATTTAAAGGCTGGGGGACTGGTGTACCACACCTAGCCGACCAAGCCAAAAACGCCAACACCTATCATCCTTTACCGTCATAACTATCCGTATGTGAAATGTCAATAATTATATAGTAGCGTATCTAATGTGTGATTAGAGAACATATAATAACACTAAACTTGATTTAGTTGAGCCATATTAATAAAAGGATATGACGAGGTTCTATTTTGAGATGATGGTATGAGTTGCATTACTTATGAGTCCCAAGGGTTGTTGGTTTTTTAGTTTTTAAAATGCAGGAATTGTCTCTTATATAATTCAATACTAGTTTTTTGACCCGTGCAATGCACGGGATTATTTTTATTATTGATTATAAATTATAAATGTGTAACAAAATGTTTTAAGAATTTAATGAAGTATAAATTAATATATAAAATGTTAAACTTAGATAATGATATTATTGACATCATAATAATAAAAAATTTCATTCCAGTCAAATGAGATATTACTTTGAATCAAATATTATATTGTGAAGCACACATAGTTTTTGTTCACAATTGAAGCCATATTTAGTAAGTATAAAAAAAGATATGTCATATAACCAAGTTAAATAAACATAAGTCATGAAATACATCATTTTGAACAACAACATTATAGAAATATGCTTAATCTAATCACAACAACAACCATTAACAAACACTTATTTGGTTCGATAAAATCATTGTCTGCTTGAAAGACAACAATATCACCTTTTAACTCATTTTCAGAACAAAATACCCTCCAACCTTGACCTATCTTTGTTTAACTTATATTCTTATTCGATATTAGGATTTTGCAATTGACTATAGTTTTAGGTCCTATAAGAAACACATCTTGTACATTCTCGTCCCGAATGAAATTGTCAAACTTTGATGGCAAGTCTTGTAAGATTCAAATGTTATTGTTAGTGCATTAATTATTTTCATTAATACTTGAAATGATAAAAAGAATTCATAAGGCATATACCAAGTGACTTGCTTTGCTTTGATACTTTGTCAATTTGATTGAAAATTTAGATCTTGTTTCTTGATGACTGATATGACACATAAATGTTGACAAACTCCTTGGTGTACAACCACCTTTAAACACAATTACGTGAAATAAAGAATTTCCCAAATACTGAAACCGCATGTGAGAGTCAATTTTGATGTCAAACAAATCTCTCATATTACTCCAACCTTCTGTGATTTTTGGGTTATTTGAATCCATGTTATAGGTAATTGTCGTGCTCTTACCATTTACATCTACCAAGTGCCACTGTGGACCTAATTCGTGTGCATAAGCAACAGCAAAATGTCGATCGACAAATCCAAATGGCTACAAATTAATAAAGACAGTAAAAATAAGAACAAATTTATCTCTGCAACGAAATGAAAACATAAACACAAACATATATATGTGGGAAAAATCTGAACATCTTAATGTGGCTGATATAATAGGAATCAGGATAAATCAGCAGAAAACACATACAACAACAAATATCAATGCTTTCCAAACATGTATTTTTGTGGTTAAATTTACAGCATACCTGACAACATATGTAGATTGTGTTGAAGTTCCAAAGATTGAAATATATGGGTAAGTGAAAATTGTGGATGGAATGGTAAAGTTGAAGTTGGGAATGGAAGAGCAAGGATTATCATGTTGAAAAGGAATCTTACCTAAAACTGGCAGCACAAATTCAGTTTCACGTGCAAACAGTGGCTGTAATTGTAAAGTAACTGAAATATATGTTGTATGTGTTTTTTGCAAATACTTTAATATATAAAGAAACTGAAACATAAAGCACTTACAAATAACTATAACATACATATATTTTATATTCGTTATACATAAAAGAGTTATAACAGTAAAGCCACTTGTACTGCAGTAACGGATAAGAAGATGTAGGTTCATATTTTTTCTTCACAATATATTAAAGCCACAAACAAAAATTAAAATAACAACAATTGAGAATCTTTATAACAATTATAATATTTGTACTGCAGCAACCATGGTGTTCAAAATATCAATCCATGAGTGGACAACAAATAATGCAATTCAAACATGTATCAATGACCATGTACTTTTCAATATGGCTGCAGCTATCAAAAAAATCCTGAAAGTGTATATTATACACTATGGCATATTATAATTGATGAGTGCGTATTTTTGCCCTCATTCAGTGTTTAATTCCGGGTATTTAATTGAATTTATGTGCTTAAAGAGTGATTTTATTGATAATTCTAACAATTAGGCTATATGAGCTTATATGATAAAAATGTGTTAAAAATTGATTTTTAGCTGCATAAATTATTTTTGGATATTTTAACGTTTGTTGATGCAGCTGAAGTTAAGATTAAGCTCATTCAAGGTGAGGAAATAAATTGATTAAAGTTACAAACTACTTTTAAATAAGGCTAAAATTAGCAAGTTCTGGAAAAATCACTTTTACACCCCTAAATTTTACTTATACACTCCTCTCTTTCTAAATGGGTCTCACCAAAAACCTATTTTGCACCCCCTAATATGTCTATTTACACCCCTCCTACCACTTAATCCTCAACTTTCAAATCAGGCCAACCATATGCTGACACATGGCATTAATCCTTGCAAATACATATGCACCAATTAGACACACCCACGTCATCATCACCTCCATCTCTCACATGAAACCCTATATATATATATTTTATAGATTTAGTATCGATAAATTTGGTTATTTTGTGTTCATTATTTTTTATAAACTCAAATTTATTTTATAAAATTATTTTTATTATTTAAAAACCGTTTTTTCCATTTTCAAATTATTATTATTATTTTTAATTATAAAACTCATTTGATTATCCTTATTCTTAATCACAAAATTATTTTTGTGTTTTTTGTGTTTATCTTTTAAAAACTTATTTTCATTATAAAAGTTAGTTTTCTTATCTTTAGTTTATTTTTCTATTTTAAAAATCTTTTAGTTAGTGTGTGCTATATATTTAAATTAGTCGTCTAGAAATAATAAACATAACTAAATAAAAAAATTAAGATTATTATTATTAAAAGTTCATTTTATTTTATTAAATATTTAGTTGTCCGCACAAGATTGTGTTTTGACCAAGGGTTAAAAAAGTAAAATAACAAAAAGAAGGAAGTTAAAATATTTAGGACCTAAATATAAAAGTAATAAAGAAAAGAAAGAGATAAAAAAAATAATAAAGCAAATAGGTTGATTCGACTACTTTTTCGAATATGATCCATTATTCGTTTTCTAAGGTTATTATTTAGTCAATTATTATTTTAGATTTCAAATTAATTTATGTAAATTCTCAATTAATATCTGGGCATTCATACTATTAACCAAAGTATAATTTCGATTAAAAGTAATAGTTTTTTTAGATTAATCACAATAAATTTAATCGAAGTAAAATCTGAATCAAATATTTCAATAATACTATATCTAATAATGTCTATTCTTTCTATCTTTTTATCAAGTAAAAAGCTAATTAAGCAATTTACAATCATGATTAATTCTTGTTAAAGTTTTTACCTTTAATCAAGGTACAATATCAAATGGCAAAAACATATTCAATCACATGAAAGTCTTTAAATTTAATCAAAGTACAATCTCAATTAAAATTAAAAACTCTTTGACTCATAAGATTGTTATGTTATGTAGATTAACTTTATGTTAACTTGCTATAATATAAAATTAGTTACTTTTACTTTATTATGAAATTAAAGGCAGAGACAAACATAAATCACAAAAATAATTTAAAGAATAAATAATTATATTCATCTAATCTCAAAATTTATTAAAAAATCACAACATAAAATAAATCTTAGAGGCTTATTACTCCATGAGAAGCATATAAATAAATGAAGAATGAGGGTAAAACATGGAAAAGAGAGGGAGAAAGGTCGAGAAGGAGGATTTCACGAAATTTGGTCATCCAAGGAGTTTCTAATTAAATAAATCTATTAAGCATAAAACCAATTGAAAATCCAAATTAAAGACTAAATGAAGACATGAATTTACACTCATAACATAGATTTGAGAATTGAAAAATGGATCTTCTTCAGTTCTTACATAGATTTCGAAACTAGCTAGATTGCAAAGAGAAATATGCTTCATTAATGTTCTTCGACAAACTACTGCTCATGCTTGTTATCCCTTAATTGACATGATGTCCTTGATCATACTCTCTATATTATGAGAAGATGAACCGGTTTCTTTAACACTATCTCGAGCTTGTTTTGCAATCTCATCCACGGAGTTTCTAAGCCCTTCTATCCGATTCTCCAACACATCCTTCACCATCTTCTCAATAATGAACCTATTACAGGTCCCATCTACACCAACTCCAATCCTCCATTGCTCACTCACACACCTACTGTTTATTGTCTGATCAACCAGTAAAGGAAAACAAAGCATAGGCACACCTTCAGCAATGCATTCCAGTGTAGAATTCCAACCACAATGTGTCAAGAAACCACCCACAGCTGGGTGCCCCAAAACCTCCTCTTGAGGTGCCCATGGCACCAACAACCCCCTCTCTTTAGTACCCAACTCAAGTTCTTTAGCCACATTCTTATGGAAAAAATCACCTTCTCCATTCATCAAGTCCTTCCTAACAACCCACAAGAAAGGCTTCAAACTGTTCACCAAACCATGCCAAAACTCCAACAACTGCTCACCTGAGAGCTTCACCACGGTGCCAAAGCTAACATAAATAACTGACTTTGCCCTTTGATGGTCGAGCCAAGTTATGCAATTTTTATCTTCTTTTGCGACATTATAGGATAATGAAGGGTTTTTGGTGACTTGGTTCTTGACGTGAGTGTGAAGAGGGCCTATTGAGTAAACTCTAGGAAACACAGTAGTGAGCTTTGTGATAATGGGAGCTTCTAAGTGATCGAATGTATTGAGTATCAAAGCAGAAGCTCGCGTCATGGTTAAGGTTTCTTTCATGAAGAAATCGAGAAAAGAGTTCCCAGGTTTCGGTTTGAAATAAGATGGAAGATCACAATCTCTCAATAAATTCTCTAACCCTGGAATGCTTGATAGCACCTTTTGTACATCTTCTGCATTTTAATTCACAGTCAATCATGAAACTGAGTGTAAGACGAAGAAGATTGTTTAACATGAAAAATAACCATTTGACGACTTATTGTAGAAGAAAAATGATTGTAAATTTTTTTTTTTTGGAAAAATGTTGTTTGACAACGATTATTTGACAATTTGTATAAGGATAAAATAGTATTAGTAAAAGTTAACTTTTATATTTTTAAAAGAAAGAGAAAGTAAATAGTAACGAGAGGAAGTGTCAAATGGTAATAAAAAAAGAATAGTGTTAAAATACCGGTGACCATTTTTTTTATTTGTAAAGAAAAAGAGAAAATGAATAACAATAGTAAAAAGAAAAAGAAGAATGAATGACGGTGAAAAGATAATATCAAATGAAGTTTAAAAACATTGGGACATAAAACGGAAATGATATTTGAACAAAACATTTTAACACAGTTTTGACATGAGTAACGTGTCACCGCATTTTAAGTTTTAAAAATTGATTTTTATTAAATGATAATAACCCTTGCACGTGTGGGAAGTTTTGGAGGCAAATGGGAAAAGTGTTTCAGAGAGATAAGGTAGAAGCATTTTCTTTGGGTGAGAGAAGACAAAGGTGACTTGGAGAAGATATAGACGGGAAGACAGCGACGAGAAAACTTATTTCCATTGTAGTCTTCAACGCCCATGCTGATGTTGGTTTATAATTTTCCTTTTATTGTATCTCACACCTTTCCCAAACATTCATCTTCATCATTTTTGTAACTCAACCGTGATTTGTTCATTATTTTGGCAGACAACCTTCAAGTTTAACATCAAAATGTTTAGTTTTTATGACATTCACCACAAAAGTTGAAAATTTGGGTTTATTTAAGGAAAATGTCAAATCTTTGGGAAATAGGAATCTTTGCAAGCAAGGGATGCAGTAGGAGTGATTGCAAGGTTGGGAGAATCAAATTTTTTGGGTGCTGATTTTGGAATCTTTCCTTCGCTGACTTTCATTTCATTATGGGTTATGTATGTGAGGAGTAATGCTGGAATACGTGGGGAGTTTTTCTTAATATTATGAACATCGCTAACAAATTTTTTAATGTAAAATATGAAACCTGAGTGTTAAGACAAAATGTTCCTACTTTATCATTTAAAAGATATTTAAAAGATAAAGATGTTTGAATATATATATATATATATATATATATATATATATATATATATATATATATATATATATATATATATATATATATATATATATACATATATGTAAGGCCCACTTTATTTTCTGCTCTAATTTTAAAGGCCTACCCTAATGAGTTGGGCCTAAGGCTGACCTATAGGGTGTCCAAGACCTTAAACAGCTCTGACCCTCTCATTTCAGCTCACTTTGCAAAATCAGTACGTTGCTCACGTTCACTTTCAATCAGCAGTGCTCTGCTAGGGTTTGAGTGAGAACTAACATGTAGTAATAAAAAAATGTGGTTTAGGTTGATGGTGGAGGGTTCGGTTCCACTGAGATGAAAAATTGGTAATGGCATCCCCTATATAAGAAGAGGAAGCTGAATAATATTGTGATCGAAGATGGAGTATCACTGTGATTGAATATGGAGTGTCTTGAATTGGTTAAGGTTGTCTTGAATTAGGAAAACAAAGCTTTTATGGTTCACCTCTTCAAACATCACATTCCACGGTAGAATGTTTTTAGACGATTCAACAAAATTCTAATGTCGTTTCATTTCAAGGAATAAATCCACTTATTTCTTAAGTTAGGAATTAAATTGGTTCAAAGTTTCAAACATGGATTAATTCCAATTTTTTTTTTGTAAAAGTTAAAGAAAAAAATATATTTAACTCTAAAAATATCTATTAATGAAAAATTATTTTTACAAATAGATAAGTGATTTTTAAGAAGTTATAGGATTCCTTCATTCAAAAGAAGTTACATATGATGGTGATTATTCCTAGATGATTTATATGACCTAGATTTATATGTCAATACCATGCAAAAATACGAAAAAAAACTTTGACATCTACCAAGTAAATACCTACTTGAATTTTTTATAATATATAGTGTCATACTTCAATAATTTAATTTAATAACATATTAACATAATTAGGTGTAAAATAAATTTTATTTATCATTGTTTCTATTTTGATAGTGGTAGAAGGTTATCAAGACTAGTTAGGCAAGTTGTGGGTAAAAACCTGTTAAAAGGTGTAAACATGCTACAATTTGTTGTTGATACACTGATCATTTGTCATACTGAAATCCAAAATATCTTGACTATCAAGTGTATCCTACGATTTTTTGAATTGGCATCAAGGTTGAAGGTTAACTTTCATAAATCCAAAGTGGAGGAGTTAGAATAAGTAACTATACAATTGACAAATTTTCAATCTTACTAAACAATAATAAAATGGGTATTCCTTTTACCTAGCTAGGCATGCCTGTAGGGGTTAATCAAAGAAAGAGCGATATTTGGGAAGATATGGTACAAAAGATTAAAGAAACTAGCTAAGTGAAAAGGTAACGTTTTTTCATTTGCTAGTAGAATTGTGCTCATAAAAATATTCATTACAACATTACCTTTATTCTATTTGTCCATGTTTAAGATGTCAACAAAAGTGTCAAACGAAATAAAAAGAAACTCGAGGGTTTTTCCTACGAGTTAGGACCATGATTATAGGAAAATAGCATATACAAGAAATTTTGGAATTAAAGCATGGATCTTGAAGGTCAATGAATAACATAACCAAAAAAAAATGAGTCGTGGTGATGGTGAGACCTTAGGAAAGCTTATGGTAAACAACAAAAAAAAGTGAATTGGTTTGTTAATAAAAGTTCTTAGATTTGATGAAGGGGAAATAAGATTCAGTTTTGGGTTTATAATTGGTTAGATGAGTCTCCCTTATAGAAATATTTCCAAGGATGTATGCTAACTCTCTTATACAAAAGGCTAAATTAGGGAGATAGGAAGTGGAATAATAAGGTATTAGAATGGAAATTTCAATGGCGAAGGGAATGATTTCATTAGGAGAAACCCCATCTTACTATTCTTTTGTGGCAAGAGTTGTCTGATTATGTCTTGGATATGGTCAAGGAAGATGGATAAGTTTGGAAGGATAATCACATTGGTATATATATATCAGAGGGAAATTAGGTCACAATTCCTAGGCTCATCAAATGGGATGAAGTTGATTTACCCACTTCTTGGCTGTTAGATAAGACTACCCCTAGTGCTCCAAGGCATACTATTGAACTTCAAGAAATAAGACAAACTGAGACAGGAAAAGTAGAAATTATCTTTCACAGAAGAAATTCCTTTTCCTCCAGATTTGAGGTTATTAGATTAGAATACAACTCACACCATACTCATCGGGGTAGTTCTTCTAGAATAATTACTCCGGAAACCAATCTCCAAGGTATAGAAACAATTAATTCGATACTTAGGCCCGTTTACCAACAAAATGAAGATGAAGATCATAAATCTATTCAATATCCAACCTATTCCTCTCTTAATGAACCATATGATACAATCTAAGTTCGTTATTGATAAAGAAACACTTCGAAATAATTTTTATTCGAAGGAATTAAAATCTCAAAGAAATTGGTTTTCTAAAAATTACCAAGATTCTAAAAAGGTTATTATTCAAGAAATCTATTACAACTTTCTTGAAAAGGTAAAACTCAATATCCCATTTTTTTATTGTTTCATGCTTATACCATCAAAAATGATATAAAATATCCATTCCAAGAAGAAATCATAGATTTCAAAACCACTAATGTCATCACGATGTGGCATCTCAAAGATGGAGAAAAGGTTCAAACCGAACTACCTCCAAAAACATAATGCCAACTCCCTAACCTTAGGGATGATAAGGGAAATCTAGTAATAGCTGCACCCTTCAAAACCAAAGACCTAAATGAAGAATTTTCTTCAAAAGATATCAAAAGCCTTATGGAACAGTCCAATTATACAACCAAATATCTTCAAGTTTTAGGAGAAAAATTAATCTCTTCAAAAACTAAACTTCTGAAAAAAGGTAGTTCTTCAGGGCAAGCATCTACCTCAAAACAATTAGAGAAACCTTTGTTCAAACCTTTCAAAATAAATCAGAAGGCTAAACAAAACCTATTAAAAGCTAAAGCCACTTCTGATCAAAATCATGGTGAATTATTAAATAAGATTAATGATTTACTAACAACAGTTGTTCTCGATACTCCTCAACCCACTGAAGAAATTTCTTCAAAACTCAAAATTCGACAACCAATAAAAACCAAAGCCGTCCTAGAACAAAGCTCAGATAATGAATCTGAACTCAATAATCCTTCACAAATCAATCCAATCTTGGTCACTACAAATAAGAAATGGAAAAGCTTAACTAAACCAATAGCTTTGGATCTTACTATGGAAGATACAAGCACAAAAACAAATGGATTCAACGCCAACAATGTTTATGAATGGAACATTGATGGCAAATCTGAGTACAATATAATGCAAATGTTACAACACATGACAATGGTTTGTACGGCCTACCAAACAGCTCATGATTCCACAGGAGAAGCCATAGCCAGTATTATAGTATCTGGTTTTACTAGCCAATTTCAGAAAGTTTTGACCACATTGGGCATAATTATTGGGATTATATTGATGCTTGGACTAGGGTGTTCTGGTATCAAAATAAAACCTATCGCCATTCATGCCTAATTTATTTCGAAAGAAATAACAAGTATAATTTTCCAAATTGGTTCCTCAAATGGTGGGACTTTTGTGGACCAATCGAAGAAATCCTTCCCTCCCCAGCAAAAGAAGGATTTAAATTGTTTAAAATCAAATATGACCAGGATTCAATAATTCCTACAGATTTGCAGTTCTACTCCAAATTTTCCTTAGCATGGGTATTCTCATGGCAATATAAGTTCGGAAAGAAAGAACATCCAAATATACTACTAATATTACAAAGGAATTCCTATGTAAAGTGGTGGATTCAATTTGAAGCTTCTAAGGCAAGTCTAGAAGAAGTTCGTAAATGGTCTCTGACAAATTCAGAATTTCTGAAATTGGCAGATCCGAAATCTTCTTTGTTCCTTAACCATAAAGCACAAATTACTGCCGCCTTAACAGCTTCAAAATCTAAAGAAAGTTTTGCAAAAAATCTACAGAATATTCTCAATCTATTAAAAGATGATGAAGGAACCTCCTTGAAGAAATCATTATCAAGCTCTTCAGCCTCAACAGCATCTTCAGATGACATGTTTCAGAATGAAGATGACTGTTTCGAAATCAATCTAGCAGAAGACTAATAACCTACACTGTAGCCAGAGTTCCAGTCATAATACCGGTACTATTCAAATAGTAAAATTTATGATTATAAAAGGAGTGCTCGACCATGTTGTGAGACACCCTTTTTCTTTCTTCCTTTCTCCAAAATTTGTTTGTATTCCTCGTTCAGAACAATAAAGGTTTTCAATGTTTTTCCTATTTTTCTCTTTCTCCCTCTAGCCAGTTCAGCGCGGACTACCGTCGTTCTGGTTTTCTTTTACTTTTGTTAATCTGGTTGGTTTTATTTTATATTCTTTTCTCCTCTCCCTCTGACTAGTATTGTGCGGACTACCGCCGTATTAATCTGGTCTTCTTTTATATTTCCGCTTAATTATTTGCATCATTATCTTTTTTTACTATTCCGAATAATGCCTTACTTCTCTTTGCGATCCTTTAAATTTTTTCAGAGGACTTTTTTGTCTCTAAACCCAATATATTGATATGGTTATATTTGTGATAAGATGAGATGAGCAATGATGTTGGTTGCTCTATTGAATTATTTTTTGATGGTTTTGAGTGGAATGATTTAATTGTGTTTAGAAAACAATTAGAGGATAGATATAATAGTTTGGGGGAAAGGTTTTTCCAGAGGTTTTCTTTTTTATCTTTTAACCCAATATATATTGATATGGTTATATTTTTTATAAGATGAGATGAATAATGATGTTGGTTGCTCTATTGAATTATTGTTTTGATGATTGTAAATGGAATTTAATTGTGTTTAGAAAATAATTAAAGGATAAATATAGTAGTGTGGATCAATTCGCTCTTGGTGAACTATTTTTCAACCAATTTGAACCTATTGTTGCTTGAAAAAAATTGATCAAGTTAGTATATTTGTCATGTTTATGATTTTATGAATAATCACTAGGCAAGTTAGCCAATCGTAGGGTGAAAACAAAAAATTGAAATTCTATAGAGCTCAAAACATTTAACTTGCTAGAGGAGTCAAAAATCATTGAGCGAGCCTAAAGAAATTCACTTCTAGGGATTTGGTCACTAAGCAAGCACAACATCTGTTGAGAAAAAATATTTTTATGAAAATTCGGAGAGATCAAGGTCGTTAGGTTGAGGACTAACTTGCTTTATTGGGTGAAAATCATAGATTTTTGCTTGAGTGGGTGGTTACTAGGTGAGTCGATTCCCTACTGAGCGAATATGATTTGTAAAACCAAAAACTCAAAGGGAACTAGATATTGAGTAACCCATGGCTTACTAGGTGAATGTACCTTTAGTGCTAACTTACTGAGCCAGGGAGACTGGTTGTTGGGTGAGCCTGAGCAAGAGAGGGATATTTTTGGAAGGAAAATTGGGGGTTTGAGATTTAAAAAGTGGAAAAGTGTGCTAGGCTAAATAAAGCCAAAGCAAGCAGATTCTATGTTGTGTGGCTTTATGAGGTCTATTGAATAAGGATTTCTTGACAAAATTATTCAAACTCTACTAAGTATTTGGACTCATATAGAGGAAGCTATTTAGGTGGTAAAAGTTGATGGAGGTTCTATAACCTAGATTAGTGTGAAAGAGAAATATTTAAGGTAGGTTATTTGGATTTAACCTTGTCATATGAAGAGAACTTCGGTTCTAGGATGTGACCCCGAATAGAGTCTGAAAGGTTAGTAAAAATCTATTCAGAGTCTGTATCACAGTGCAAAATCTTTGAGTCTAATTCAATGCACAACTCTTCCTATAATAAAAGTAGAAATATGGCTTAATTACTTATTTGTTCCCCACTTTGGTTAGAACGTTTCAAGTTGATCCTACATTTAAAAAAGTTTCAATAGCATCCTAACTTTTGAAAAAGTGCCTCAATCCTTTAAACAAAATACGAACGATGTTAACGACATGTCACGTCTCAATCTGTGGTTTTTTTAGGTTTTCAATTTTTAAAAATTTATTTTTTGCTAATTTTTTTTTGGCATGTGTCAAGTCTATAGGGTGACACATGGATGTGGCAGAACACTACTACGTGTTAGTGTTTAATGAGATACCCCTAGCTAAGGGACCAACCACTAGAGTTATGTGTAAGAGGATACAATAAGACTAGGCCTCTTTTGAACATGCAAGGCCCAAGATGAAGTTTACATGGGCCAAGGAGGATGTGAAGACCTAGCCTAGGAATTTTTGTTTATAAATATTAGATTAAGATTTAATTTTGGGTTCTATACTATTGGCCCAGTAGAATAGAGTTTTCTTTGGGCCATGTATTGGGCCTTGCAAGGCTTGTGGGCCTTGAAATTGTTTTGGACCAAAAAAGAGTTGGGGCTACCTTTGGGCCTTGTGGATAGCGTTTCCCTTCAAGGATTCTAGATCCTTCACGCGCTATGTGTGACCCCCAAGCTACACCTTTGAGCCCCTACGAGCAACCTTCATGTGACTTGCTTAGTTGGCAAGTCACAACTTCCCTATGCTCTCTTTTTGGCTTTAATATGCCACATTTTAGATTCTTTTGCCCTCCATTTTTTCTTGCTAACGTAGCTCTCATTTTCTCCTATAAATAGAGAGCTTAAGGTCTTGTAAAATCATTCATGAATATAGTAGAGAAACATTGTTCAGATGACTTTAGACCTTTCTGCTTTTTTGAATCAACTTAGGCTAGAGCTCTCCTTAGTGGCTTCTTCTAGCCTCCTTCCTTGTGTGTTGGCCTAACCTCACTTGAGAGTTCCCTCCAAACACCATAGCTGAATCACTTGTTCACCATATCTTCTAGCTTTCACGCCTTTATCTTGCTCCATGGAAGTCTCATCAATTATGCATGGCTTACTCTTGGTTCTTTCCTTGAAGATGGACTCATCAATATTAGTACCAAGTGTCATTATCTTGATTCGCTAGGGTGTTAAAGGTCAGGTCTGGGGTTCGACCCCGACTGGCAACAACCTGCCTTGCGAAGTGGCGGGACACTTGGGGCGAGGGGTTGGGGTGTATTGGACTGCAGACCTGACACTGACATTGCTGGGGTGGGCCAGGAGGTGTTATAAAAAAGAGATGCTAAAAGAGATGCTACCAGTTGCGCTCGTTACCAGGGTGTTAAAGGTCAGGTTTGGGGTTCGATCCCCACTGGCAACAACCCACCTGCGATGAGGGAATCCCGAGGTAAGGGATTGGGGTGTATTGGGCTGCAGACCTGACATGCCGCTGGGCCGGGAGTGGCGCCAGGGATGTTATATTTCCCACTATCCCTCGGTCTCTTTCCTCTTTCCTCTGTCGGTAAACTTTCCCGAGTTCGTGTTTCAACAGAGAGTGAGGATTACGGGCTGCGATTTTGTGGACGGGGTGTGCAGAAGATACTTCTGTGCCATGAAGAACGAAGGAGAGTTTCCAAAAAATAGAGTGGGATTCTTTTGAGATGTTTAAATCTATGGAAATTGGTTGGGGAGTTAGTTCCTTGGACCTTATTCAATTAAGCTCAAAATTAAATCATCTCAAGTTCTTATATATTTAATTAAACTAAAAAAATTAAATACAATCCTATATTCAATTAGAATAGGTATAAAAATTAAATTCATTTCTATTACAATTTTGAAAAGTGAGGTTTTGACAATTTTTTTTTTTAATAAATTTCACAAACTTTTAATAAATAAAATTAAAAATCGATTAATTTTTATTCTTTTATAAAAAATAAGTAATAAAAATACTCGTTTTTTATCTTATTTAATAATTGGTTAAATTTTATGAAAAAAAAAGTTTGTTATATATATCATTTTTCTGTAATATTTATCCTATAAAGCAATACAAAAAATGGGTACAAAAAAATTTATACTAACCCGGATCCTGCGTATTCATCACTCCTTCTTGAATAACTTTGCTTAGGTTGATTATCACCCACGTCGCAGTGGCACTGTAGGTTCGGAAAGCGATGACCGGGACCCCCAACTCTTCAGCAGCGTCCATGGCAATCGTTGACATAATCCCATCCACAACGATGCAAGAAG
The DNA here is from genome assembly GCF_037176805.1 of Vigna unguiculata. Classification (NCBI taxonomy): domain Eukaryota; kingdom Viridiplantae; phylum Streptophyta; class Magnoliopsida; order Fabales; family Fabaceae; genus Vigna; species Vigna unguiculata. The sequence goes on from NC_140801.1 coordinate 14,123,614, forward strand.
GCGGGCCCCACAGCGAAGGATTCCCGACAAGGCTTCTCAACATCTCTCGAAACTCCTCGGCAACCTTGGTCCTGCTGGTCGGTGATAGTATAACGCTGTAGTCGTTCGGAGGAACGTCGTGCGGGATGCCGTCGGCGACGAATGTGAAGCGAAAACTGTTGTCGAAGGACGGTAATTCTGAGGACTGGAGGAGGCGATTGTGGGTGTGTTGGGTGTTGACGAAGGTGATTTTGTGTTTTTTGTGGCAAAGAAGTTTTGCTAAATTGAACATGGGTTTTGTTGGGAATAGTCCAAGTGTGAGTCAAAAAGTCCCACATTGGATAGAAAAGACAAAGTTAAACACTATATAAGAATAAAGACCCATAACAACATTGCCTTAAGGTTTTGGTGTAAAAGTGGTGTCTAAGGTCTTATATGTGTAAGACTAATGTCATATAACCATATAGAACCATAATCTATCAATGACCATAACTATGCCATGACCATGACCATAACCTATATGAAATATATATAACCTATCAGTGGTATCAAGAGCCATTGTTCTTACTGCCGATAGAATGGAAGGAAATATGTCACACGTTGCTATTCCACTCTTTGATGGTGAAAGCTATGATCTATAGGTGGTAAGAATGCAAACATATCTAGAGGGGCTAGATCTATGGGAAGTTGTGGAGGAAGATGATGTTCCCTTATCTGAAAATCCCACCGCGGCTCAAATGAAAGCGTATAAAGACAAGAAAACGAGAAAGGCAAAGGCAAAATCATGCTTGTTCGCAGGTGTTTCACAAATGATTATGACCAGGATCATGACTCTAAAGTCTCCCAAAGAAATCTGGGAATACTTGAAAGCAGAATATGAAGGGAACGAGAAGATTCGAGGCATGAAAGTTTTGAACTTGATAAGGGAGTTCGAGATGCAAAGAATGAAAGAGTCAGAGACGATTAAAGAATACTCAAACAAATTGTTGGGTAAGATAATCAACCCAAGGAGCTTAACTTTCTATATGGAAGACAATACAAATTATAATAGAAAGATAAAGTGAAGAGCATTGGATGGATGATAAGATAATGAAGGGTGGATGACGATCCAAATAGTCATTATTGCTCTACTTTTATAATAATTCTGGATAGATTTCATTTGTTGCATAAATATGGTTGAGATCCATACTACCTACTTTAATTGTAGAACTTGAGAATGCAAATAAATTTTTGTGCAAAGATTCAACGGTTCAAAATTAGTTTAGGTTGTTATGAAATTTTGTTTGTGTAATTGCATAATATTTAATATAATTGTTTTACTTTTATTCCATTGTTTTTTGGTGCTCTTATTTAAAATTTATACAACTATAATTTATATATAAATATTTGACATTGAATATGTCTTTTTGGTATTGAATATTTGATAATATCATATATTGTTTTTGTGATTTTTTACAAAAATTAGTTAATTGATATTGAAACACTAAAAAACGGGAATGAACATGGTTATGAGTATACCCATTACCTAGTGGAGATGAGGATGAGGCAAGTTATATAGCCATTGAGTATGAAGAGGAGGATGAGAATGAATTTTTTCTTTGGAGATGAGGAAACTAGTACAAAAATTGTTATCCACAATGTTAGTTAAAGAAACTTATAGGACCACTATTATTCTTGCAGAGAACAGTAAGATTAGTTAGACGCAAGTGTCACCTTACTGATATAGTCCGCTATCTCCTCGGTTGGCCTCTTCCCATTTGGCATATATCGGCTTGGACCCAGGAGGGGTTACCTACAGAAGGGACTTCGAAGCTCAAGTCAGCTAAAAGCTCTCAAAAAGTCAAATTAGGTCATTAATGAAGTAATGAATGCGTACCTTTAATTTGTAGGGTCCATATATATTTATAGATTATTAATTATGTTTGCCCATTCCATGGGCTAGGCCCTGGTTTGGGCCATAAGTGGGCCTAGGCCTTGGCCTAGGCCCTCAGTCTCGACCATTGGGGGCCCACTAGATATTAGGGGGGCTTTGATTTCACTGAGTATCTTAAGGTGGTCGGCATAAACCGACTACTCCCTTTGGCGGCTTATGCTGCTATCGCTCATATGCTGTCGTAGGCGGGTTATTCCTTTTAGCGTCTTATGTTACCGGTTCAGGTCGGTTAGGCTTAGGTCAGCCTAGGCCGGTTACCTGAATGATTTTGCATGTAGGTATAATGATCGCTTATTATTATTACTTGGTTAAATTGGCTTGGTGTGGTACACCTAATTTTTGTAGTGAGATAATAGTAGTGAGATAATAAAATAGTACTATTATAAAACATATGCTAAAACTTAAAATTAGTAGTGAGATAATAAAATAGTACCTAATTTTTATAAATAAGATAATACTTATTTATATTATTTGTAATGAGTCTTGGCTTATAGTTATTGACGTATGAACACAAATATTACACTAAATTAACTATAAATAATTCAGTATGAAAATATAAAATATTCTTCCAATAAGAAATCCTTCTTAAAGGACAAGTAAATAATAGGATAAAATGTGAAGAACTTTAATGACCTTTAGTGAAGTAGAAAGCAGTAGGCCAAAATAATTTCATCCTTTGGTGATAGGAGTTATAATTTTATTTATAAGCAAATCAATTATAAATCATTAATATTCGCCAAATCAAGAGAATATAAAATACTACAAAAGATTACAAAGATAATAACTAAAAGATTACAAAAATAATAACAATAAATTTATGAGATAATAACAAAAAGTCTACAACATGGACCTTGGCACAAACTCTTGGCGCACTCTTGGAGGTCAACATTTGAAGGTAAGCTCGGTCCATTATGGATCTCTAATGAAGCTCGTCGTTTTGAATGTTCAACCTCATCTTTATGTTTTTTCCTCTTTGTTAAGACTTTGGCAAATGTACCAAGTCGCGCAAGTAGTAACCGATAAGACTAAAATATCGTTTTCCAAGAGACTCGTGTAATACTAATTACTTGTGCAATTAATAATTAATTTAAACTAAAGAATAAATTCATAATTTTGTTTTTGTACAAGTAAATTTGTTGATAGAAATAAGTAAAAGGTGAACTTTTTGGCAGTTAAAACACTTAAATGATGGAAAAGACAAGAATTGATATGGAATGGTATTGTTGGGGTTAGATTTCACCGGCCCTACTCCCATGCATATAAAAGAAAGCACACCCTTTCCATTAATATACTAATGTCAACCCACAAGTCTACTCAAACTCTAATCCCTTAGTAGAATGAGCCTAGATTTCCTTATTAATAGTAAATCCCTTGAATTCTTAACAAACAAACCTGCTTTATGAAATAGGGTTTAAGACAACCAATCGGTCATATCTTATCATAGCCCTGGGCTATACACAACTCTTTGACCTTGAGTACTTAGTTTCTTGAGATAAAATGGTAGCTATATTCATCCTTGGCATCTATTTTTACTATGCTCATCATTACTTTGTTGCACCTACATTAACACGTGCCTGCATCGGAGAAATGCTTACATCCTTACATCTGACGACTAACATCAAACCTCAGGGGTAATCGTTCCCTTTCTTCATTTTAAACATTACAATATATTTCCTTTTTTACACTTCTCACTTCCTTGTGTTTTTTCGTCTCCTTTTTCTCTTCCATTTCCTCATGTTTTCGTTGCAATCTTTTTCCTCCCTCAAGTATGTTCTTTGTTACTTATGTCGCTTGATTGAGTTCTTCTTGCATTCATCTTTCTTCTTGCTTCTATAAACATTTTAACTATCGTATGAAGCCATCTTCTCAAATTTTTGTTGAACTTTTATTGTTCATATTTTCTTCGTGTTCATCTTGTTTATATTGTTATTTTCCTTTCGATTACACATATTTTGCGTTCTGGCTTTAATACCTGTAACAATTGGTATACCTATGATAAGATTGTGAGTATATGTAGAAGAGATTTTAGCTTTGATGAAGTTTTCATTTTTAGAGTTTTGTGAAAGTTTTCGATGCTTTTGAGGGCATGTGTACCATTCTAAATGTTTCTTCCTATTTTTGGGATTATAATGCATAGTAGATTCTAAAAAAATCTTTACTTTGTTTTTAACTTTTATTTTCCTAGGTTTTTTCACATTTTTGGGTTTCAACCTACGTCTCTTACACATTTACCAACCTCTTGTTCGAATGATAGGATTATGACTTTATGTAGAGGGGCTTTTAACTCTAACACAGTTTTCGATGCTTTTGAGTGCTTGTGTACAATTCTGAATGTGTCTTGGCATTTCCAGATGTGTCTTGGCATTTCCAGGTGTATAATGTAAAATACATTTTGAAAAATCCTTACTTTATTTTTTATTTTTATCTTTCTAGGTTTAAACGTGCGTCTCGATCCACAAACAAGATCTATTACATATTTACTGACCTCTTGTCCTAAGTATATTGACCTTATACAACCCCTACTTTTCGTGGGCTAGCTTAAATCCTAAGAGAGAGCTTACTAGCATGACCACAGATAAAAAAATATCAAAGCCTTTAGATGCAACCAAACATTATGCAAACATGACGAGAAAAGTGCAATTGTTGGCACTTACAAACTTGATCTTTTGTGCCAAGATGAATCTATTGCATCACCATATAAATTTACCTTTATTTATGCCACATTTTTGGACAAACGTCGGTCTTCGTTTACCCTTTAGTTCATTTGAAAAGGAGCTTCTTACCGTTTTAAATGTTTCCCCTGCCCAACTTGATCCTAACAGTTGTGCTTTTGTCTAGGCCTTTCACATCTTATTTGTAAGACCCGTTTCGAGATGCTATGTGTATTGTTTTTTTTCAAACTTCAAACATAACACTAATGCCATCCTATTAAATATGAACTTACCTATTAAATATCATTTAACCCAGAAAAGCAGTACAAATTGGCAACCCAACACTCAATGTTATTGCTCAATGCCATTTGCCTCGTAAAAGCCACCGTCTAGCACCAAAAGGCCATTGCTCAACGCTCAATGCCTTGTAACCCCGTCGCTTAGCACCAAAACTAGCGCTCAACACCAATGCTAACGCTCAGCGCCTAACGCTTCAGAAACTCAATGCTCAGCACCAAAGCCAAACCTCTTGTAAAATAGTTTGCTCAATAGCTAGAAACAATGCTCAGCACCCGACAACACACAAATGCACCCAAAAACACGAAAAACAACACAATTACACATGATTTAGTCATTTTAAAGGCACACAAAAGTAACATCATAATTCATTCACCATACATAAAACTTCATAGTATTCCCTTCTTAGCTTCCTAACTTTTCACTTCATGCATATAATTCACCTTTGCAACACACCAATTCAACCAAGTACTAATTCAACCACTTATTGGCACATCATCATGAATTCCTACTACTTTTACTGCACCAATAAAATCCAAGATAAAATTTGTAAATAGTAAGTTATATTTTTCATAAACCTATCACACAATTTGACCAATGTTAACTCCAAAACAAATATAAGCCCCAATGCAATTTCCATAAAAAAAAAACTAATTTTGTTTTCTCTTGCATCGTTCCCCAAATTTTCATTATCAAAAATTAAGAAAGCTATTCCTAATGGCCAAGTGCTAGAGTTCATAGCAAACCAAAATTTGTTATGCATAAAATTTTCCACCATGCTTCATCACTTAAAAAAATCACAATTTCAAGAAGAGAAGAAATAAACCAACTATAATCATTTCCTATACCATAATCTCTCAAAACTTCAAGATGATAGAAAAGAAAATAACCCAGTTTGCACTATGAATTCATCCACAAAATCATGCCAATATTTCTTCTTAAAATGTATCCCTCAACCCATCAAATTTAACCATTCATAATAGAAGGAATACCACGTAATGCCATACCCCATCACAATTCAAATAGAAAATGAATAAAGCTTCCATTACACTTCCATGGAAAAAGTTTATTGCCCAACACACGTCCATAAAACAAATTCTTACACCAAAACACAAAATCTTATTGTTTTCTTACACCAAAACACAAGTTCCTTGTCTTCTCATATCTAAGACCAAGAAATCACATAACCAGAGAAAGCATAGATGCATGGTGTAGTCCCACTTATTTGGAATCCCTACAATAAGACCATCTTAGTTTTGCTCTACTCCTCCCTTGCTTTCAATCCAACATTGATTTCTCTTCCTTTTTATCCTCCCAAAACCCCAATTTTAACTTACAAAAAGGGAGTTGGAGAGCCCTAAAACAACACTAAGGAGAGTGTCAAAAGGTTGAAATAAGTGCTCAAGGACGGAGATCAAAGGGTTGATCATTTGTGAAACATGGAAGGACTCTAAAAGCACTTTTGGAGTGGGAAATTCAGGTTAGGGGAGCTGCAACTCGTGTTTTCAATTTTGATGAATGATTTTGTGTAGTATGTATGCATGTGGTTCAATTGCTGCGTAAATTGTTTGTGTTTCTAGAATTTTCCAAAAACCGTCTGGCGGTCATGTGCGACCCGCTAGGCAAAATATGCTCCAGACCCGCTGTGTAGTTTTCGTAAAACTACATTTCCTAGTTCATTAACCGTCCGATTTAGGTGAAATTTTGACAGGTAGTCCATAACATGTTGTTATTTACTTTGAACGATGGAGATTCAATTTGGAGGTCAGTAGCTAGAGATATACGTTACTCATGATTGCTAGCTTGGAAGCCTTTAAAATGCATGAATAAACTCTTGATAATTTGAAGTAACTACTAATGTGGCATGAGTTGGAAGCATGATTGGGTTGTGTTGTAAGTCTCTATGAATTTGAATGTTCCTTTGGGTTAGTCACATGTTTAGAATTGGTTTATTGGTGAATACATGTGTATCAATATAAATTAAATTACTGCATAGGAGGTGTGAAATGTTATATTGATTTTCATTGGTGCATAGAATTATGTACTTAAGTTGTTATAGGGTTATTGCTTTATATTTGATTTGAGCATGCGTTATTAATAGGTTGAAAATGTCTGCTAGTAATGTCTTCGCTAGAATTCTATGAATCGTTTATGATTGGGAAATTAAGGTTCATTTTGGGATTGGGAGATGAATGAACATGATCTGAGATTTGATAATTTATGTGTTGTTTTCATGATATTAATGGTACTGGAACCGACATGAACTCTCCTAATGGCATGTAAATATATAAATGTGTTAATAATATGTAAAATTGGGAGGACCGTCATGAGTGCATATTTTTGCCCTCATTTAATGTTTAATTCTGGGTATTTAATTGAATTTCTGTGCTTAAACATTGGGATTTTCTATAATTGGGTTTAATTAGCATGAGATACAAAAACATGTTAAAAATATCTTTTTAGTTGCATAAATGTTCTTTGGATATTTTGAGGTGTGTTAGTGCAGCTGCAGCTAATTTGAAATCATGGAGGTATGGAAATAAATTTCTTAAAGCTTCATGACACCTTAAAGATAAATCCAAAAATAAGAAATTATCAAAAGCACAAAAATCTTAGCCAAGCATTGCATGAAGACAACAAGAAAAGCTTGAAAAAGTGAAGTAGTTTGGCTAAACCAAGAAGAGAGCAACAAAAAAGTTGGACTTTGCGGTTTTCTTTATCTTTATGATAGAAGATAATTTGGGAAAAATATATCTGTAGATATTTTATTTGATATTTTTAAATAATTATCTTATTTAATTATATCATAAAATATTAAAAGATAATAACTACCAAATCTTTTTAAATATGATAAGATCTTCTTAAATCTTTTTAGATCCACAACAAACAAATATATCTTGAAGATTTTGGATTATTTAGAAGATAATTTGAGGAGATTGCAAAAGGTTGATTAGGAAAATTAATACAAATATTAATTGGTGATAACTTATCATATATCTTTAAGTAATTAATTAATTTATATTAGATATTGATATTATCAACCAACTATATTTGTCAAATAGTCTATATCTCTCCAAATATTTTTAAATATTTAGCTTTATCTTTATTTTAAAATATATTTGAGAGATTTTAGCAACAAAAAAACCCAGTCCAATTCTTATATAAAGAGACCAAGGGGGGAGCAGAGAATACAAGCTCGGGACTTTGGAGTTTAGGAACCCTTAGGGGGGCCCTAATTTTGTTTCCTTTCTCTCTCTATTCTTCTTCTATTTTGTGTTTCATGGAGTGTTAAACTTCTTGGGTTGATTCCAATGTAATTTCATTATGGATTCTGAGGTTAGAATGAAATAATTTCTTTGTTCTTTTTATTATTATTGAGGTTTTAATTCATCTATGTCTTTTATCTTTGAATCACGTAAAAAGTAATGATTTTAAATCTATATGCATATTGATCATATGAGTCCAAGGGTTTTTAAATTTAATTGAGACTTTACTTTGATTTTATTTAGAAACTTTCATGTGATTAAATCAGTTTTTACCAATAATTGAGACTTTACTTTGGTTAAAGGTATTTACTCTAACAAAAATTAATCGAGACTTTACTTTGATTAATTAAGCTTTTTATTCGGTGAGGAGATAAAAGAATATACATGATTAGACATAGTACAATTTGATTGAGACTGTACTTTGATTGAATTTACTGTGGATAATCTAAAAGTTCTTACTTTTAATTGACACTATACTTTAGTTAAAAGTGAGAACGCCAACAAATTAATTGAGACTTTACATTGATTAATTTGCAAATCTACAACAATAATTAATTGACCAATAATCTTTAGACAACCGATGATGAATCTATTTTGAAAAAGCAATGGAATCAATCTATTTTCTTTACTATTGTTTTTATCTCTTTTTAACTTTTCTATTTCTTTCTTCTTTATCTTAATCCTCCAATATTTTTATTATTTTCTTTAACTAACTCTTTTGTATAGTTTTATAAGAACTAATTTGTTAGAAATCAATTTCGTGTTCGTTGGGAGACAACTTTGGGTTAATTTACCCTTTCTATTTTGTAGTATTAATTTGATCGTGTCAACGACAGCGTTATCAAACTGTATGGCGGCGCATGAACTGCCATTAGGCGACACATCAGGATAATGGGTGTTCTAAGCTAATTCTGTGAATTGGCGTGATTTAAGGTCATCAGGTGATGATATGCATAAACTAGGAAAATGACAAATGCGATATGAAGGGAGTGTGTATAAGTAAGACCTCTAATTATATATTCGCAGGTGTGATAAGTGGTATCAATTGCAGGAAAAAGTAAAGGTTTATTTGATTGGGACGTGATGAGGTGACTGTTTTAGTTACTATGGTCATGTGTATTAGTGATGCATGTAGAAATATAGTGGTAGTAACTTGCATGTTGGAAAAGATTAAGAGTATGGTAAAAATGCATATGTTAAGTATGAAATGTTGGTAAATAGATGTGTGCATTGTTATTCATTTATAAGACTATGATTGGATAAGTGATATGATTGTTGAATAAGTGAAGTGTTATGTTGGCTAAAATTACCGTCGTGCAAGTATATGTAATTTGAATACAATTAAATTTATAATATGTATGTATGCTTGAACTATTGGGGGTGCTAAAACCTCGTGGTAGAGTTCTAAACTAGTAGTTGACATGTTATTGTATGAGACCAACGGGTTTGGTAGTCTTGGGACATTACAAATAATATTCGTATTGGAAACTCCACCTTGTGTAACGAAGTGTGGTTCGTAGCATGGTTTCCCACACATGTTCTACCAGATGTGGCTGGTAGGTGTGGTAGCAAGACATCTTGAGGTATTCATTGAAAGGCGTAGAACACGGGTAAAATAGTAGTGGCCATGTGTTATGGAATCAAAGGATGGAAATTCATGTGGTGTGTCTGTAACATTCCTAAGGAATATTACTTTTAAGTAAATATAAATGAATAAATACAATAAATTAAAACACGATAATATTAATAAAACCTCATTTATAATCGCATATTCCAAAAACCCGGGAAAATTAAAACAAAACTTTAACTGTTCCAATCCCAAACGTAAGTATTCAATTATTTATTTTCTAAAATACCCTCTTTCCCCCACTCATAACCAATATGAGTTCATGCATGTACTCTAAATCTGGGATTTCATGTGATTGCACGACCCTCCTCGCTCGTGGTCCAACCTACAAGCCTATCCCGCTTGTAGTCATGCTTCACGGACTCCCTCGCCTGTCATCCGAACTTCTCGCTCAGACCCGGACCGCATACCTGCCTTTCCAACTATGAACTCCCCCGCTCATAGCATTCCCAAGTTGAGCGTGAAATGAACTCCCTTACGCATTCATCCCAACAAGAGTACCTCCGGTGAACTAACTATTCACGTTCCGCATGTGGTCCACACATCAGAAACTCCTCTTTCGCGACTCATTCCAAGCACATTCCGGAATCCTATGGACTTAGTCCTTCAAGCCCAATCAGCACAACACATGCATATAACTTCCTATAAGTTAAGAAATACCAAGCAAACAGTCCAAACAGTGCATAAGAACATGACTCCTCGCCATTCTCGCTTAAGCCATACCTCTTCGCCCAAGCTAGAACATCGGTCTCGCTTAGGCTAAACTACCTCGCCTGACCGAGTATGAACAATGGCTGCTCCACAACATCTCGCTTAGGCGAGCTCTTACCATACAATGCCTCGTATGGTGCCATTCCGATGTATGTGAACTCCACCAATGGCAACATGTCACTCCACGTACCCAAGTGATCTAACACACAAGTCCTCAACAAGTCTTCCAACGACTGTATGGTTCTCTCAGACTGTCCATCTGTCTAAGGGTGATAAGTTGAGCTCATTCTCAATTATGTGCCCAGTGCTGCCTGCAAGGATTGCCAGAACCTCGATGTAAATCTCAGATCTCTATCTGATATGATTCTCGCTGGCACACCATGTAACCTGACTATCTCCCTGACATACAACTCTGCCAGTTTATCTAAAGACATCTTCTGATTGATTGGTAGAAAGTGTGCGCACTTCGTCAATCTATCCAGTATTACCCATATGGAATCATGCCCCCTCATTGACCTTGGCAGATGTATAACAAAATCCATGGAAATGTTGTCCCATTTCCACTGGGGAATATTAAGAGGCTCCAACGTACCACCCGGCCTTTGATGCTCTATCTTCGCTTTTTGGCACACTAAGCAAGATGCTACACAATTTGCCACATCAGTGTTCATGCAAGTCCACCAGAAGGTTGCCTTCAAGTCTTTATACATCTTAGTCATACCTAGGTGTATGCTAAGACGACTTTATGCCCTTCATCCAAGAGCATCTTCCTCAATACCCAACTCCTAGGTACACACACCCTCTCTCTAAATCGTAGGATGTTGTCTTTACCCATTTTGGAATCTTTTCTCTTATTTGTACCCAACTCACCTATTGTCTGCTACAGCTCCTGATCATTACCTTGTTCCTCCCGAACCTCATCCAAAAACTCATTGGTAATTCTCAACATGTTGCACCGTGTATGACTTTCCCCCATATCTAGTCCCAGATTCATGTCTCACAACCTCTCTATTAACTCCAACTCCTTAATCATCATGGCTGACACATGGATCCTCTTCCTGCTCAGGGCATCTGCTATGACATTAGCTTTACCAGGACGGTATAACAGCTCAAAGTCGTAATCCTTTAAGTACTACATCCATCGCCTCTGCCTCATATTCAACTCTTTCTGGTCGAACAAGTACTTCAGACTCTTGTGATTGCTGAATACTTGGAACTGTGCTCCATACAAATAATGCCTCCAAGTCTTGAGGGCAAAGACTATTGTTGCTAGTTCCAAATCATGCATAGGGTAGTTCTTCTCATGCTCCTTCAATTGACGAGATGCATATGTGACTGGCTGTTTCTCTTGCAATAGCACGCAACCCAGTCCCTGATATGAGGTGTCACAATATACCTCAAACATCTTAGTCAGATCTGGAATAACTAACACCGATGCAATCATCAACCTTCTCTTCATGTCCTCAAAATAAGCTTCACAAACATCGGTCCAAGCGAAAGGATGATCCTTTCTAGTGAGCTGGGTTAATGGGTTCACCATCTTGGAGAAACCCTCCACAAATCTCTTGTAGTAGCCTACCAGACCCAAGAAGCTCCTCACCTCTGCAACGGTCTGCGGTCTCTCCCATTTCACCACCGTTTCAATCTTGGCCGGATCCACTGCTATCCCTTGAGCTGATATTACATGACCCAAGAACTGTATCTCCTCCAGCCAAAATTCACAGTTTGACAATTTCCGATACAACTGATGCTCCCTGAGAATTTCCAACACCACTCTCAGATGATCTGCGTGTTCCTCCCGACTCTCAGTATATATGAGTATGTAGTCAATAAACATAACGACAAACTGATCCAAGTACGGCCGGAAAATTCTGTTCATGTACTCCATATAGATCGTAGGAGCATTCATCACCCCAAACGGCATCACCACATATTCATAATGCCCGTAGCATGACTTGAAAGTCGTATTCTGCACATTCTCTAGCTTGACTAAGATCTGATGATACCTAAACCTCAAGTCAATCTTTGAGAACACAACGGCTCCCTTCAGGTGATCCAATAAGTCATAAATCCTCGACAATGGGTACTTATTCTTTATGGTCAACTTATTCATTTGCCGATAGTCAACACACAATCTAGAGCTGCCATCCTTTTTCTTCATTAGTAATACCGGTGCTCCCCACGGTGATGCACTCGGTCTGAAAAACTTCTTTTCAAATAGGTTTTTAATCTACTTCTTCAGTTCAGCTAATTCGGCTAGCGCCATCCTGTACGGTTCCATAGAAACTGGTCCCGCTCCAAGGATGAGATCAATAGTGAAATCCACATCCCTACTCGGTGGTAATTCTGGAATTTCGTCTGGAAAGACATCAACATACTCATCCACTATTGGTATGCTTCTAATCTGCTCAACCGTGCTCTTCTTCTCTCCTTGGGCCACTATCATGAAGCAAATAGCTCCAGCTTCTACCTCCTTAATCGCCTTTTGAGCCGATATCAACTCCAGCCCCAAAGTCTCTAGGAAAATCGCACTGCGTCGTCCGCAATCAATAACAATATGATTGCCTGACAACCAATCCATTCCCAAAATTACGTCCAAGCCCTCAATTGGCAAGTAGATGAGATTCACTTTGAACCTGCAACCCACCACTTCCATTAAACAACCGACACAGACCGTACTTGATGGACGTCCTTGGTGTAAGAGAGGAAGGAGATCCATGGAAGACACCAAAAAGAAGATGAAATGCAGCAGAAATGAAGATACGAGCAAGAAGAGCTCTAGGCAATGGAGGTTTTTGGTGAAGATGAAGAGTAGAAGTGGATCTATGGTATGGAAGGTGGCTAGAGGAGATGAAGGAGAAGGTTAGCCATGTGTGCTCTCAAAATAATAGAAGAGTGGAGTGATCTCAACACAAACATTCTATTAGAAATTTCAGGAGTTAAAATGTACAAATGGTCTACTTTTGGCTTTTATATGTGAGCCTAAAAGCTAGACTAATTATTGGCCCTTAGATCAAGCTTGGAGGAGAAGCTTTAATCATCACCCTTGGATGGTGGCTTGGAGAAGGAGGCATCTTCCTAGCCTTTGGATCAAGACTTGGAAAAGAAGACACTCTCTTAGCCCTTGGATGAAGGAGGCACATGGGTGAAGTGTGGACTTGGCTCCATGGGATGCATGATCCATGAGGTGTAGGAAGGAATGTTGACTTCCACTTAGTCCACCTTTGACCTTTGGTAGCTCATGGCCAAATCTCCTATTGGGCTTAGTCAAGCCCAATTTTATCAATTTAACTACACATTGTTTGACTTATTATTCTAGAAAAACAAGGCCTAAACAATGGCCCAATTTAAATCTATATTACTTCCTTCATGCATCATCTCATATTTTAGAGATTTCTTTAGCCCATGTGAATAATGTAAAAAGCCCATGATTGACTTAATCATCTTGTGAGAGGCCCATGTGAATCTTTCTCATCATGCTTCTAGTGATTGGGCCTTGATGTGGGCTTGGGCTTGTTGATGCACTTGAGCTTGGGCTTGTTGGGGTCACATCCGAACTGGTAGCCACCTGACCCAAAGATGGAGTTGAAACTAGCAACTCACAATCCAAGTCATGTTTCTCCAAGCTCAGTTTTGACACACATGCATCAGAAATAAAGGAATGTGTTGCTCCGAAAATAAACAACACCAATACTACTTTACCAAACAATACACAAGGTTCAAGAATAAGATTACCTGACTATGTAGCCTCGGTGGTGGTCAGGCCAAAGACTCTGCCAACAGCTCTAGGTCTCTCAGATATTGTAGCTGGTGGTTTCCTAGTGGTACTAGTCTTCTTCTCGAGGAACTGGTTAGCAAAATGCCCGGGTTGATCGCAGATGAAACATTTGCGATTGCTCTCCTGTCCATTGGGTGAACTCTTCAACTGTGGGCAATTCCTCTTCAGGTGTGCGCCTCCACATTGGAAGCACTTAAAATCTCCTGAGGTGGTAGGAGGACGGCTGTAAGGCTTCTTCATCTATCAAGCCTCCACGACATTCCTCTAATGTCGGACAACGGGACCAGGGCCCTTCTCCAAGTGCTCAGCACTCTTGGCTTGCTCCACCAAAACTGGGAATCTTCTCTCCCTCAAAGGTGTCACCACCTTCTTCAACTTATCTTTGAGTCCTCGCTCAAACTTAAGGCACCTATATTCCTCATTAATGTCTTTCGAGTAGTATCTCGCTAGATGTTCAAATTTGTTCACATACTCCTACACTGTCATATTGCCCTGTTGCAGTGCGAGGAACTCTACCTCTCTATCCTGCCTAGTTGTGTCAGGAAAATATTTCTCCAGGAACTGCGTCCTGAAGCTAGCCCACTTCACCTGTTCATCCCGGGTCTGCATCTGTTGTTGCATTCCTGCCCACCAATACTGTGCATCGTCATTCAGCAAGTAAGTAGCAAACATGAGCTTCTGCTCATCCGCACAATTCATTACTTTGAAGATTTTCTCATATTTGCGAAGCCATGCATCCGCTTCATCGGGACAGGCTTTGCCAGTGAACTCAGCTGGCTTGTGACGTAAGAAATCCTCCACCGTTGGCACCCTAACTGGTGCAATCGCCATTCTAGGCTGCGTTGCTACGGGTGGCTGCATCGCATCCACCATCCGGGGAATAGCCTCTGCGATGTCATCAGCACCATTCCCGCTTCTCCTCCTCCTGTTAGCAGCCACAGCCTAAATACGCCACATGTCAACTGTTAAAATCAATTCACTTAGTTAAACAAAGCCACTCATATCTTACCAACATGCAACTAAATCACACACAGAATCAAACGATAAGCTCACTCCCCAAAAGCCCCAAAATATTTTTAAAATATTTTCAAAACTTTTGCTCTGATACCAATTGTAACATCCCTAAGGAATATTACTTTTAAGTAAATATAAATGAATAAATACAATAAATTAAAACACGATAATATTAATAACACCTCATTTATAATCACATATTCCCAAAACACAGGACAGTAAAAACAAAACTTTAACTGTAACATAGTTCAAAAATTCACATTTCTTTATACAAAATCTACCAAAGTTCGATATACTAAAAAATTACATCAAAATTCTTTAAAAGAAAATCCTTTCAAAACCCCTGGTCGCCCCTGCACTCTGCCTCTAAGCATCTCCTAGCTCACCTGTCAAATCATCTGCTCTCGGATAACAAGTTAACCGATCATCGCCACACATAAACAAATAGGGTGAGCTATGCATATAAACATAAATAAATATGAAATTAAATTCTAATCCCCAACGTAACTATTCAACTATTTATTTTCTAAAATACCATCTTTCCCCCACTCATAACCAATATGAGTTCATGCATGTACTCTAAATCTGGGATTTCATGTGCTTCCACGACCCTCCTCGCTCGTGGTCCAACCTACAAGCCTATCCCGCTTGTAGTCTTGCTACACGGACTCCCTCGCTCGTCATCCGAACTCCTCGCTCAAACCCAGACCACATACCCGACTTTCCTACTATCAACTCCCTCGCTCATAGCATTCCCAAGTTGAGCATGAAATGAACTCCCTTGCTCATTCATGCCAACAAGAGTACCTCTGGTGAACTAACTGTTCACGTTCCGCATACGGTCCACACATCACGAACTCCTCGTTCGCGACTCATTCCAAGCACATCTCGGAATCCTATGGACTTAGTCCTTCAAGCCCAATCACCACAACACATGCATATAACTTCCTATAAGTTTGAAAATACCAAGCAAACAGTCCAAACAATGCATAAGAACATGACTCCTCGCCATTCTTGCATAAGCCATACCTGTTCGCCCAAGCTAGAACATCGGTCTCGCTTAAGTTAAACTACCTCACCTGAACGAGTATGAACCAGTGGTTGCTCCACAACATCTCGCTTAGGCGAGCCCTGCTCGCCTAAGCGAGACTATGTTCGCTCAACACACAAAACTCCTCGCCTGGACGAGGATTTAATGCAATCAACACCAATGTCTCATCGTGACCTCGCTTAGGCGAGCCATTCTCGCCTAAGCGAGATTATCAGTCGCTCAACACCTCAAAACCCCTCACCTGGACGAGAAATCGCGCTCAACACGCACAGGCTTCATCGCAACCTCGCTTAGGCGAGCCTCTCTTGCCCAACCGAGAGTATTGGTCGCTCAACCCTGACACAAGTCGCCTAGGCGAGAAACACAATCCCAAACCCAAAACGAGACTCTACAACTCTTGCTTAGGCAATATGGACTCACTTGGGCGAAAATTGCAGGCGTTCTCCTCTGGTCGCACACGAAAACAACCAGATTTCATGCCAATATTCAATTCAACCAATACCATTCAATATACATCATCAATCACACCTTATAAACGAGTTTTCATCACATTTTGGTTACCATAACCCAGAACTTAACCTAATATAACAATCCTGTACCAAAACCCTCACCCCCAAATCATATACGTCATGAAATACGCTTTGCACCACATCAAACCAAACACATTTTCAATCATATCATGCATACTACGGGATTCACATCATGCAGAACTAGTTTGAGAAATAACAATGCTCAAAATTCATAGCACACATCAATCAGTTCACATGCACAAAGGACAACTCCCCTAACCTGGACTTCTTGGTTCAAATTGGGAAAAAAATGAATTTTCCTTTGTTGACCACTATTTTGCTTCAGCCCCTTTTTCACACCCAAATCAGCCTCTTGTGCACCCACCACTCTCTTGTCACTCTGCAATTTTCATTCTCCTTTCAAGCCAAAACATACCAAAGTGCAGAAAACCCTTCTTTCTCCCATATTTTACCTTTTATAGGTCTCCTAATGTTGGTCCAAAGAGCTAAAACGAAAATTTGGCTTTATTATGGGTTTAGTGTCTATTCAATGGTAATTACAAGGTGGTTTTCCAGACCCTCTTGACTGCCCCATTCTGCTAGGGTTCTCTCTACCTTTCCACATTCACTCCAAACTAAATTTGGCATAAATAAAGGTTAATTTCTATCTATCAAGGTTTGAACCCTTGACCTTCCACTCATAAGACCCAAGCACAACCATTATACCAATTCATATTTAGTGATAACTTATAATTCTATAATTATGATATCACTCCCTATTCATAATATATTAACAAAACGATAATAAATCAAATAACACACAACATGCATACATAGGACTCAAACTCAAGTCCTCTCACACAATTAAGTACTCTCAACCACTTGAGCTAGTACTTTTCCAAGTCACATCAAACAACAATTAATGCCATAAAGGCTCTTCCTACCCACATTTATTAATTAATTAATTTTCTCGGGTCTTATAGTGTCTGTGTTGCTATAATTGTTTCATATTATGTGTATGGTTTAAACTATTAGCTCACCCTATATGCTTGTGTTTTGGTGATGGTCGTGTACGTGGTACACGAGAGTAGATGATGTTGCAGGTAAGTGTTATAAGAGTTATAATACCTGTACTGCAGTAATGAATAAGAACATGTAGGTAGATATTTTTTCTTACAATATAGTAAAGCCATACATAAAAATTAAAATAATAACAATTGACAATCTTCATAACAGATATAATATTTGTACTGCAGCAACCATGGTGTTCAAAACATCAATCCATGAGTGGACAACAAATAATGCTCGACAACAAATAATGTAATTCAAACATGTATCAATGACCATGTACTTTTCAATATCGTTGCAACTATAAAAAAAATCCTCAAAGTGTATATTATACGCTATTGCATATTATAACCTGCAACAAAAGAAAGGAATTAAAGTTAAAGATACAATAATTGACAAATTATAAGAATGTTCTTAAAGTAATTTGTATATCTCTTATCAAAGATTTTCAAATATTTCTTTGTAAACCACATTTGTAGTTGTATTGCTTACTTTTCCATCTTCATCCAAAATTAAGATTTTGAGTCCTTTCTTTGTTGTCACTCTAGAAATTGCTACGTACAATTGTCCATGAGTAAAAACTAAGCGAGGAAGATAAAGTCTAACTTTAGGAAGAGTTTGGCCTTGACTTTTTTTTATTGTCATTGCAAAGCATAAGGATATTGGAAATTGCCTCCTTTGAAATTTAAACGGGATGCTGGAATCATAAGGTGTCAAGTTCATTCTTGGAATGAAAATTTCACTCTATGGCTAAGCCTCACCAAATCTACCTGCAACAACATCATCTGCTCACGTGTACCAGGCACACGATCATCGCCAAACACAAGCAAATAGGGTGAGCTTAACAAAATAGAACATATATATATATATACACACACATGAAACACATATATTTATATCACACAATCACATCAAAGGAAAATCCCACCCTTTGATCTCATACCACATGGTCACAACCATGTTAATTTGTGTTCTATGTCTTCTAGTAATTACTTCAAGGTGTCTTGTTGCCATACCTATCGGCCATAACCGATAGAGGAAGTGCGGGAAACCATTGCTACAGATAATACACCGTAACGCCAGGTGGAGTTCCCAAATACAAACATAGCTCGCAACATCCCAAGACAACCAAACTCGTTAGTTACTACTTAGGAGGGCAATCTATCTGGACCTATCCGTACTAGCCACAACTAGCACAATCACACCGGCAACACACACTCAACTCAAGGGTTCCTCGTGTTCATCTACCATTCCGAGCTCAACTCGAGGGATGCCATTCCGAGCTCAACTCAAGGAATGCCACGTGCTTAACCCCTATCTCGAGCTCAACTTAAGGAACACCAACAATTTGACCTTTAAGGCATCACTAAAACATTGTAGATCACACACGTCGAGAGGAAGAAAAACAATACTGCTGTAGCAAAAACCGCCTAGCGTTGCGCACAAGGTGCTAGGTGCCACCCGCTTTCAGACCACTTGGCGGGGGACACGTATCGCCAAGCGCGTAGCGCCTCTAAAAGTACTTTTGCTGTAGACTCCGCCTGGCGGGACTACCCCCACCACCAGGCGCAAGCGTCCAGGTGCCCACTAACTCAATAGTGATCGCCTAGTGGAACCACCTTCGTCGCCAGGCGCCACTTGCACCAGAACGTTCTTGTTACATGGCTATCACCTGGTGGCTCAAACCCCGCTGCCAGGCACCACACCAGTAGCATGCATATGACTTTTTTTTCACACTTTTATCCTGTCCCAACACTTTAATCATTTAACATCATGCATCCAAATTTCTGAATTCTATAATATCTATGTTAAAATAATTATATTCATACATTTAGGCATTAACCAATATCATTCACAACTTACAAACTGTGTTATCCTTCAATTCTCTTTAAGAATTTACCTTTCCACTAAATTGAATATCTAATCATTGGTGCTCAACAATTGAATTTTCATTTCTTTGCCTATAACTAGTGGCTATTGTACCTGCTCATCAAATCATCTCTACTTTAAGGTATCCCTTTTTAAATCACAACATTGATAATCCTTACCCACTTTCAACCTTAATTTAGTGTTTGACTTTCCTTAAATATTAATGACACAACATCTCATACCATTAAGTCGAGTGCCAAGAAAATCTATTCCTTTAATTGTCCATTTCACTTTAATACTTAGACATCTTTAATGGCTCCTATCCCTCAACCTCACAAGTTCTAATTCCCTCTCTTTTACCACAAGTTTTTAACTAGGTCCAATCACTATAGTATTTTCAATCCCACAATTATCCTCACTCATGACCCAATTTAGTTTCTTGACCACACTTCGCACCCAAAACCCACCAATATGCAAATCTGATATGGTGCCTAGCGGTAACCACGGTGTCACTAGAAGATTCTTGCAGTTTCTAGGAACCCCAATTTCCTCCATGTCCTGTGAAACGTAACCTCTGCACACAATACTATTCCAATCGATTTTCCAGTTCCACAGTGTACGATTCCTATTCCAATGCATTCACTCACTCTTGTGCAACTAAACTACTAATTTTTCATTAGGATAACAGAACCCCAATTTCCAACCCAAGACACCTTTCCACTGTTCCATTCAATCATGCCTTCCAATACGTGAAATTAAAAGTCATTTGACTTCAAAAACATCCTCTAACAATTACAGTTGGCTTTCCCTCCGATCATAATTATGTTGGTATCGCGCAGCAGGATGTTTGAGCGTGTGAAAAAAAAACCAAGAGGGGGGGTGAATTGGTTTTAAGTAATAAAATTAATACTTTAAAAAAATTTCCAAAATTTATCAAATAAATCAATAATTAATTTCTTTAAACACAATAATAGATGAAATAAGGAGATAGAGAAGAAGATTGAACACAAGTATTTATACTAGTTCGGATCAAAAGACCCTACGTCCAGTTGTTAATCTCACAAAAATGAGATTAACCAAATCACTAATAAGTAACAGATTTACAATCAGATATTAAGAGTGTAAGGAAAGAAAACACCTCTCTTGAATCACACAAGAGATGAACACCTTTCTCTGAATCACACAGAGAACCTTGACCTTAGCTTTCCTAGCAACAACAGCAACACTCAATCTCCTAGAACACCTCTCAGGAAAAGTTATCGCTCTACACACACTAGGTTTTTCAAAGCTTCTATTGAGAACACTCAGAGAACTCTCTTGCAGTCACAACACTAGTACTCTAGCTTCTCAAAAAGGTAAGTGAGAAGTAACTCTGAGGTTCTTTAAATAGGGGTTCCAGAAATTAGGTCAAAAAGCTGAATAGTCGCGCCCAACAGACCAGGATAATCGATTATCACTAGGGATAATCGATTATTCTAGTGTGGCTTATGGAAAACAAATTTTTGAGCAAATAATCGATTATTAGAAGTGATAATCGATTATTCCAGTGCTTTCTTGAAAAAAATTGGTTCAGCTCAGGATAATCGATTATTCTAAGTGATAATCGATTATCACTTTGATTTTTCGAGAAATACTAGAATTTTCTTTTACAATACTGCTTCTAACTTAACCTAATTACATTTTACAAGATAGCTTTAAACATAACATATGGTCTTCAAATTGTCTTCCAGATGGTTTTCAGGCTTCTTTTATCATCATCAAAATCTTTTGCCAATAATCTCCCCCTTTTTGATGATGATCAAAACAATATGTTTAAAGTATCTGCAATCAAAATATCTTACAAGGAGATTTGTTAGTAGCACTGTTTGGTTTAAACGTTTAAACTTTTTCTCCCCCTGTTTTGATCATATGAAAAAAAGTTTTAATAAAGAAGCTCCCCCTCAATTAGGCATAGGTAAAGAATAACAAGACAAATATACTTTTATTAAAAATAAAACTGGAAAACATATTACAATTGCAAACAAATAGACTATGATGTAGACTTTTAAAAGTCTTGACTCATCTCATCATCGTCCTCATATTTATCAAATTTATGTTCTATGTTTGAGATCCTAGAATCTAATCCTCTGATTAAGCCAGTGACTTCTTCATGTTTGTGAGTGGAGAGAAGAAAGAATTCTTCAAGTCTCTGGTTGAGATTTAAAATGTGATCCTCTAAAGAAGAGGATGAGCCACCAACACCACTGGATGATCCAATATGTGTGTCAATAGGAGGAATAGGAACAGTGGGAGGATTCTCTTCTTCTTCATTGTCCGAGGAAGGCATATCATCCTTGTGAATGTAGGTATTCCCAAAAGGAATAAATTTCATCTGCTTTAGGGAGTTCTCTGTAATTTTGTTTGCTACAGTTGTCTTATGAGACTGTTCATTAGAGACATTGACCCCTTTATACTCACAAATACGAGAGATGAGCAAGGAATACGGAAGAGGATATTGAGGCAATCTTTTGGCTTTGAGCATGGTGTCAAGAATGATGCTTGGCCAATAGATAGGGATGTGGTTGAGCATGGCATATATGATCATAAGATCTGCTTCACTGCATTGTGCGTGGTTTGTACCACGTGGAGATAGTGAAGTAGACGCTCATCGATTTTGAGAGGTCCGGCTAGTAATTGGCGGCCGATTTCTTGATCTGGGCGTCACATAAAGGATCTATATGCAAAAATTATGTTGAACCCTTCAATGCCAGCCGTGAGGATGGGAGATGTGCCATCATGAATGGGAAATTGTGCAACATTTTCCCAAATATCATCATCTAAATTGATGTCGACACCTTTTACTTTTATGAACCCAACTCCATCTCTAAATTCTTAATTGAAGTAAAAGGCTCATACCAAATCTGGATAGTAGGTGCCTTGCATCTCTGTGAAGAATTTCACACCTTGTTCAGCCAGAAAGTTTTGAATTGTGAAATGGCGATTTACAAACCATTGAGACTGGATGAATTTTTGAGTGATGAGGGGTTTGTCTTTCCACAATGTGATGAATTCAGAGCGTCTTTCTTCATCCGAAATCCATCCTTCAATGGAGGCTGTTCTAGGTGCAGTTGAGGGTTGAGAGGCATGAGATGCAGTCCTTCTGCGTGTAGGAATCTTTCTACGAGAGGATTCAGCCATGGTGTAGGTAAAAAAGAGGGAAGCCTTTTGAGAGTTTGTGAGAAAATGAGAAAAGGAGAGGGTCTTGAGTGTTGATGGAGAGAAAAGAGTGTTCTGGTGACAAAAATGGCTAATATTTATAGAGAGATGACTCTAACGGCCATATACACACGATTTGATGCAAATCTAGCCGTTGTAACTGCTAGTTTTTGTAATTTGTTGGTCCAACGACGTGTAATAATCGATTATTCTAAGATGATAATCGATTATTGGTTCATGAACTGGGCAAAATATGAAGTCTGACGAGGTGATAATCGATTATCCTAAGTGATAATCGATTATTCCAGTGAGTTTTTGATTTTTGGCTCAGAATTAAGGATAATCGATTATGGCCCTAAATAATCGATTATTACAAAATGTTTTTGAATTTTAAGGTTGAGAATTTAAGGATAATCGATTATTACCCAAAATAATCGATTATTCCAGTATGTTTTGGGATTTTTGAAGAGAGTTTGATAATCGATTATTGACACTTATAATCGATTATTAACGCTATTTTTCAGATTTTTTTAGGATTGTGAGTTTTTGGCAATTTAAGAGATCTCTAATATGCCTAAGTCTCTTCGTAGTTCATAAAATCTATCTTTAGCTAAAGGTTTTGTAAAGATATTAGCTAATTGATGCTTTGTATCTACGTATTCTATTTCACAATTTCCTTTATTAATGTGATCTCTTAGGAAATGATGTCTTATTTCAATATGCTTTGTCCTAGAGTGCATTATGGGATTTTTGGTTAAATTAATAGCACTGGTATTATCACATTTCAGAGGTATATAATTTAGAAAGATATTATAGTCTTCTAGTTGTTGTTTGATCCAAAGAATTTGAGCACAACAATTTCCAACTACTATGTATTCAGCCTCTGTGGTTGATAAAGCCACACAAGCTTGTTTCTTTGAGTGCCAAGAGACTAATGAACTACCTAAGAGGTGACAAGTACCACTGGTACCTTTTCTATCTATTTTACAACCACCATAATCAGCATCTGAATAGCCTATCAAATTAGGAGATGCTCCTGAAGGATACCATAGTCCAAAACATGCAGTTCCTCTTAAGTATTTTAAAATTCTTTTTATTGCAGTAAGATGTGATTCTTTTGGATTGGCTTGAAAACGAGCACACACACATACAGATTGCATAATATCAGGTCTACTTGCAATAAGATACAGCAAAGAACCTATCATGCCTCTAAACATAGTTTGATTTACCTCTATTCCTGATTCATCTTTGTCTAAGTAGCAGGAGGTTCCCATAGGAGTACTTGCATCCTTAGCAGTATCCATTCCAAATTTCTTAAGTACTTCTTTACAGTACTTAGATTGAGAAATGAAAGTTCCATTTTCCATTTGCTTAATTTGAAGACCCAAAAAGAATGTTAATTCTTCCATCATTGACATTTCAAACTCTCCCTGCATTATGCTTGCAAAGCCTTTACATAGTGAACTATCAGTAGACCCAAATATTATGTCATCTACATAAATCTGAACTAGCAAAATATGCTTATTTACTCTTTTGATAAACAGAGTTAAATCAATTTTACCTCTTTCAAAATCATTTTCTAACAAAAATGTACTTAATCGTTCATACCAAGATCTAGGTGCTTGTTTTAATCCATACAATGCTTTCTTTAATTTATAAATGTGATTAGGAAACTTATAGTCTTCAAAGCCAGGTGGTTGTTCAACATACACATTTTCTTTTATAAATCCATTTAAAAAAGCACTTTTGTCATCCATGTGATATAGTTTGAATTTCATGAGAGAAGCATAGGCAAGAAGTAAACATATAGCTTCTAACCTGGCAACTGGAGCATAAGTCTCATCATAGTCTATACCTTCTTCTTGTCTGTATCCCTTTGCTACAAGTCTGGCTTTTTTTTTAGTGATGTTTCCATCCTCATCCAGCTTGTTTCTGAACACCCATTTTGTTCCTATTACTTGGTGTGAATCATCCCTAGGAATGAGTTCCCAAACTTCATTCCTTTCAAATTGATTCAGCTCTTCTTGCATTGCTATGCACCATTGATCATCTTGAAGAGCTTCGTCTACACTTTTGGGTTCTATCTGTGAAACAAAGGCAACAGTCATATAGAAATTTGACATATTTCTAGTAACAACTCCTTTTGATATATTTCCAATGACATTTTCTAGAGATAAAATCCTCTAGGTGATTTCCAGCTTTTGGCAAGATCCTCAGGTTCAGTCAGTGGATTCTCATTTAGATACATATGATCAAGGGCTTCTTTGAAATATTCTTCATCACCTGCATTTGTTTTATTTGACTCAAGAGGGTTCTCCTCAAGGTCCACAATTTCATCCAAAACAACATGCACAGATTCTTCCATATTCAAGGTTCTTCTATTAAAAATCCTATAGGCTTTATTAGTTAATGAATATCCTAAGAAAATAGCTTCATCAGCTTTAGAATCAAATTTACCCAAATTTTCTTTTTCGTTATTTAGAACAAAGCATTTGCATCCAAATATTTTTAAATGTGCTACATTAGGCTTTCTTCCTTTAAACAATTCATAGGGGGTAACTTTTAAAATTTGTCTAATGAGCATTCTATTTAATACATAGCAAGCAGTGCTCATAGCATCAGCCCAAAAATATTTAGGCACATCATATTCGTTCAACATTGTGCGAGCTAATTCTTCTAAAGATCTATTTTTCCTTTCTACAACTCCATTTTGTTGAGGAGTTCTAGGTGCAGAAAAATTATGCATAATTCTGTTTTCTTCACAAAAGTTTTCAAATAATTCATTTTGAAATTCTCCACCATGATCACTTCTTAAAACTTTAATTTTCAAATCTTTTTCATTTTGAACTACTTTTGCAAACTTTTTAAAAGCTTTAAATGCCTCACTTTTTATTGTGAGAAAGAAAGTCCATGTATATCGTGAGTAATCATCAACAATAACAAGAGCATAATAATTTCCTCCAAAGCTTTTTGTCCTTGAAGGACCAAATAAATCCATATGCAAAAGTTCTAAAGGTTTTGATGTAAAAATCACATTTTTTGAATGAAATGAAGATTTTACTTGTTTTCCTTTTTGACATGCATCACATAGTTTATCTTTTTCAAACTTTATTTTAGGCAATCCAATTACTAATTCTTTAGAAATCAATTTGTTTAATTGTTGCATGTTAATATGAGCAGCTCGTTTATGCCATAACCAAGGATTTTCTTCTTTAACAACCAAACAAGTTATATCACTAGATGATGCATTATCAAGATCAATCAAGTAAATATTATTGTGTCTCATACCTTTTAATGCTACTTCTTTGGAGTCCTTTTGATGAATAGTGCAGTAGTCACTCTCAAATATTACTTTGAGTCCTTTATCACATAATTGGCTTATACTGAGAAGATTGTGCTTTAGTCCTTCCACATACAGTACATCCTTGATCTCCAAAGTATTTCCTCCACCTACATCACCCGTTCCAAGTATTTTTCCTTTGTTGTTATCCCCATAAGTGAAAAATCCTTGTTCCTTTCTTTTAAAGTTCTTAAACTTCTTTTTGTCTCCAGTCATGTGTCTTGAACAACCACTATCAAGATACCACATTGATCTTCTGGATTTAGAAGTCATCTGCAAAATAAGGAAACAATTTATTTAGGTCCCCAACAACTTGTTTGGGTCCTTGGGGTTAGAAAAAATATTTAAGTATGAACAAGCACCCAATGATACTTTCCATTTGGAACACCAAAATGTTTAATATTGCATTTATTTGAAGTATGACCTATTTTCATGCAATAAAAACATGTACCAGTACATGCATATGTATTCATAGAATGATATGTTCCTTTTTCTACCCAAACTCTACGAGTTCTTTTAGTTTTATTTTTAAAACTATGATTATGAGCATGCTTGGTCTTATTTGGGTTTTTCTTGAGATCAGCCTTTTCACAGTTTTTATTTTCTAAGGCATCTTCATGATGTTTTTCCAAAATACATATATCAAACATGTAACTTTTACATGATGCACATTCAACAGTTTCTTTTTCTTTATTTTCTAAAATTGAAATTTTACTTTTCAAAAATTCTTCTTCAAGAGAGATTTTTCAAGTTTACTTTGTAAATCTTTAAAATCAGATTTTAATTTTTTATGAGCAGTATCCAATTTACTAGATTTAATAAGTAATTGTTGAAAAGCATCATACAAATCATCATAGTCATTTTCATGGCAAGTAGAATTTACCTCACTGTCAGAATCATCATGATTAGCCATCAAACATAGATTTGCTTCTTCAGTTTCAGAATCACTAGAATTTGATGAGCTTGAGGCATTGTCTTCCCAAGCTATGTATGCTTTCTTTTTGAAGAATTTTCTACCCTTCTTTTCTTCACTTTTCTTTGAATTTGGGCAGTCAGCTTTGACGTGTCCAGATTCTCCACATCCGTAGCATTTGAAATTTGATGATGATCCTAAATTATCTTTCTTGTTGTTCTTGAATTGGTTTTTACCTTTGGCCTTCATGAATTTTGTAAATTTCTTAATCATAAGACTAAGATTTTCATCGTCATCCGAATCTTCTTCTTCCTTTTGCCTTTTGCCTTTAACCACTTCGGTTTTAAAGGCAATGTTCTTCTTTCTTCCAATATCTTCTTCATCATTTAATCTGCCCAGTTCAAGCTCATGTTCTCTCAGCTTTCCAAAGAGAGCCTTCATTGTCATTGTCGCAAGGTTTTGTGACTCCATGATGGCTATCACCTTTGGCTGCCAAGTCCTGTTCAAGGATTTAAGAACTTTTATATTTAATTCATCAGTGTCAAAAGTTTTACCTAGACCCGTGAGATGATTGACGATATGTGTGAATCATTTCTACACATCGTATATAGTTTCTCCTTGCTGCACCCGAAACATTTCATTTTCTTGGATCAAGGAGTTCTTGCATGCTTTTTTCCCACCGTCTGTTCCTTCATGGGTTACACGCAATATTTCCCACATTTCTTGTGCACTGATGCATATTGAGATCCTGTAAAACTCATCTAGGGTTAAGGCAGATGAAATTATATTTCTAGCTTTTACATCATATTGGGCTCTTCTATTTTCGTCTGCTGTCCATTGCGAGAACAACTTTGGTTCCTGCACATCATTTACAATATTAACAAGAACAAATGGACCATTTAAAACAGCATCCCAAATACCTTTATCAACAGATTCCAGAAAAATTTGCATCCTAACTTTACAGAAAGGATAATTTTCACCAGTAAATAGAGGAGGTCTGTTGATAGACGCACCCTCGGCAAAGGTTTGATTTTGTCCAACAATTTTCAAAATTTTTGAATAACTATCAAAGCAAGCTTTGATACCAATTGTTGGTATCGCGCAGCGGAATGTTTGAACGTGCGGACAAAAACCAAGAGGGGGGTGAATTGGTTTTAAGTAATAAAATTAATACTTTAAAAAATTTTCCAAAATTTATCAAATAAATCAATAATTAATTTCTTTAAACACAATAATAGATGAAATAAGGAGATAGAGAAGAAGATTGAACACAAGTATTTATACTAGTTCGGATCAAAAGACCCTACGTCCAGTTGTTAATCTCACAAAAATGAGATTAACCAAATCACTAATAAGTAACAGATTTATAATCAGATATTAAGAGTGTAAGGAAAGAAAAAACCTCTCTTGAATCACACAAGAGATGAACACCTTTCTCTGAATCACACAGAGAACCTTGACCTTAGCTTTCCTAGCAACAGCAGCAGCACTCAATCTCCTAGAACACCTCTTAGGAAAAGTTAACCTAATTACATTTTACAAGATAGCTTTAAACATAACAACATATGGTCTTCAAATTGTCTTCTAAATGGCTTTCAGGCTTCTTTTATCATCATCAAAATCGAGCCAACATGGCTCGTATCGCCTGGTGGTTCCATCGCCACTATCAGGCGCTTCACAAAAATTCTAAAAAATAGGTAAATCAGCTATGCGTCGCTTGGCGATCGGGAGCTTATCGCCAGGCGGTTCCTCTTCTAGAACCCAGAACAAGCTAACATGCATGTGCCGCCTGGCGGCTACGAATAGCCCGCTAGGCAGTTTCTGGAAATTTTCCAGAAACACAAAAATTTTCATACAACAGAGGTTCATCGTATCAAACACATACTTTATCATACAATTCATTCTTTAGCATCAAATTTAACGCGTATAACTCCCCTAACCTGGTTTCCTTAGCTTAACTTTGACGCTTGAAAGTTCTCCCTTGATCACCAATGGCCTCCTTTGTCTTTCTCTCCCCACTCACTCTTTGTTTCACTCAATTCTCACAATATACCCTCAATTTCGTTCTTTGTTCTCTAACCCCAATGGCAGCCTTGCAAAACCTTTCTTCTAACCTAAATTTGGCCTTTTAGGAAAGCCTTAAAGCTAGGTATTGACCAAAAAACAAAAATTGCTTTAATGGCTGATAATGGTCATTCATTGGCACATTATTGGCAGTTTTTCCAGCCACTTCATGGCTGCTTCCTAGCCAGCTAGGGTTTCCATGTCCTTTCACCTTCATGCCAAAGGAAATTTTGGCAAAAAGAGAGTTTAATTTGGGTTCACCAAGGTTTGAACCCCTAACCAAGCCAAAGTCATGTTTTATGTTGATTAATACAATTATATGATTATATTATTATTCACATGATTCAAGCATATTATTAAAATAATAATAAATCAATAACACAGAAATGGCATACATAGGACTTGAACCCAAACCCTCTCACACAATCAAGTAATCTCATCCACTTGAGCTAGTACTTTTCCACGTCATATCAATCAATATTTAATGTGATAAAGGCTCTCACTACCTGCATTTATTAATTAATTATTTAAATAATTAATTTTTACGTGTCTTACACACTGCACACACCTTTTGCGCAATTGAGAAAAAGAGTTTTGTGGGCCCCACTCCTTAAAGGAGAAAAATAAAATCTAAAATCAATACATAAAGAGAAATTTGGCAACTTGTTTTGAACCTAAGAACTCGCACACAACAACAGGTTGTGCTAACCACTAGGCAGCAGCACACTTTCACATAATATAACATGCACTATAAGTATTAAAACACTTACACTCCACAAACCATAATTCCTTAAATCACTTAAATAATTATTATAAATACCACAATAACTTAAATCACTCAAAAATATAATTATTTCCTATTTCATAATTTAATAACCTAATTAAATTAAAGAAATCAACAATATTAATCAAGCCATTAATTTTTTTTTCCATGTGTTTCTATTCAGTCTAATTTTTCCTGGGTCTTACAACTTTCCCACCTGAATCATAGCCTTGCTCACCTTCATGCATCAACATCCTCACTTACATCTCTCTCTTGGAAAATAACTAATTCTTATAATTTTTATCCAATCCAACTTTACAACACATTATGCAGCTTGTGTAAAACTCCAAAAATGTTGTATTTATATTCAAATTAAATATGATTGAATCAAGAATCAAATGCAACAATAACAAACATAATTGAATAACTATAGAGAAATCTATGCACCAAACAAGTAACAAAGGTCAATGCTGTCAACAAGCAAACTACAAGGACCTTGCGATAAAAATGGCTCTCATAAAAGAGCCCTGATTCAAGATCCGACCGATCAAAGTCAAGAACTATTTGTTAAAGATCAACTCTTAAAATTTCAGCTCGATCCAACGGTTAACAAAGTAGGAACATTTATTTTACGAAAAGTGTGCATTGTAGCAAAATGGGTAGCGCCACACCATATACTTCTTTGTTGTGTGATTTTGACTTGTTCCACTGCATAATTTGGTATCTTAGACTTATATCTTCTCAAACTCATTTCAAAGTTGTTTATAGATGATACCAAACTGAACAATTGCAGCAATCAATATCTCTCATTCTAATTGCATTTTAAACTACCTAAAATTCTCTAACCCATAGATACCCAAACATGAAATTCATCCAATTCAAATCAATCATCAATCAAACATACTCAGCACATTCCAGAACGAAAATAAATACACTCTATTTTAAAAAAAAAGAAGGAGTTCTAGCTTCCTTTACACATGCATGTTTTTCCCGTTTCATCCATCAAACAAACAACAACAAAAACAAGAGAAGAGAGCAAGGTTGGCTTCCCCTACCTGGATTACTTTCTTCAATACAATTTCTCTCACAGTCTCCTCCGTTCTTCAAAGGTTCTTTCTACCTTTAAATCCTCGTCGTCTTCTCTCCTTACCTCTATTTTCACATTTTAGAAACCCTAAAGTATTTTATCCCCTCTCCTTAAATCCTATCTTTTATTTTCATCCCTAATATTTTTCTATTAATATTCTAGAAGATAAATATAATATTCTTAGCAACTTATTTTATGGTAGCTGATAGAGGTCGTACCCTACTAAATTATAACACTTAAAATGCAGTATGTGACAGTTGAACCAAGTCTTCTTCCAACGACCAATATTTTTGTCCAAAGCTTCAAATTTCTAGATTCGAACACAACACAATAACACAAGGGGCGGGCTTTGGAAGGCAGATTCACAATGATTCCTTTATTCAAATGAAAGTCCACCAATAACAGATTACTAAATTAATTGTTCTATTCGAATTTGCTCTCATAAACCCTAAGTAATCAACTAAGTGAAAATTACTATGGATTCATTGTCATTAAGCATAATAGATTTTAGGCAATTAACACCCACAAATTGAAGCAAGCTGTGATAGAACCCATAAACATTAAGCATGAATACGAGCCCCTCAATGTGCACACACGAATTTGAGAATAAGCATACATCAAAAACGTGTTTATCATAAAAAACGCAAAGAATTCAATGCAATTCCGAATACAACCCAAAATCGATCAACAATCTCATGGTTTCATTTCAATTTCGTCAAGGAGTCAATGCAAAAAGATTATCTAGACATCAAAATGGAACAATCAAGCACTATAAATCTGAAACAAAACACCAAAATCAAAAACCCTAACTTATGAATTCTTAAAGACACAAATCAAGAGCAAAAGAGAGATTTCAAAACATCAATCGAATGTAAAACGGTTATGTGATATATAAATCTAAAAACCCCATGAATGGGTGTTGTTCCAAGTCAATAAAATCCACAAAAAGAGCTGCCCAAGCTAGAAAACGAATTCAAAACGTAAAACCCTCAATGGGTGCTGTCAAATTTGCATAAAAACGGCAAAAACTAGCCAAAAACGTGAAAAATCGCAACCTCCATGGAAGCTTGTAGAACGAAAATGGAGGTTGGAGAGAATGGGGGGGAAGAAGAGTGCGGCTGCTGCATGGAAAAGAGACCTAATTCTCGTGGTCCCATCACCCCTTGCCATAGTATTTACAAAAATGCCATTCTACGACTCAGAATTACAAAATTGCCACTTTTGGGCCTCTAATGTTGGCCCATTCACTCAAATGACGTGGAAATGATGTGGCAATAATGTGGCAAGTCTCTTCAACTAAATATTAATGTCCAAGCTCCAAAATTGCTTCACCCAAATACCTAAAAATAATTAAAAACGAAAATTAGGCCACATAATGCGAAATTAACCGAAATTCTGAACATTGGCCCAATAAAGCCCAACAGATGAAAACACATTAATGATAAACAATTAAGCACTGAACAACTGTGAAATGGGTACACAAAGGCTAGTGGAATGAAGGAAAATATTGACTCATCAGTAACAAAGATTTTTAAGAGATAAAAACAGATTTTTGTGAGAAAAGAGAGATGAAAAAAAAAAATAGCAACCATATATGTCTACTATATCCAAAATGGAGAGAGTGGCTTTTAATAGCCATGCACGTAAATGAGGAGAGAGAAGCAAATTAGAAAAGTCTCATGGGCCCCACAATTAAAGAAGAAAGAGAAAAATCCATATAAAATAAAACCAAAACAATATTATCTCTACCAGGTTCGAACCCATGCACTTTTACCCAACAACACGCACACAACCACCAAGCCAAATGTTTTCTCATATTACAATACTCACCACTTAATTATATATACATATCCGCAACATTAAATATAATATTAAAATTTAAAATCAATAAAACAATAACTTACATCACTTAAATAATTATTATAAATACAACAATTACTCAAATCACTCAAATAATAATTATTTCATATTTCATAATTTAATAACCTAATTAAATTAAAGAAATCAACAATCTTAATCAAGTCATTAATTTTTCCCATGTGTTTTTCTTTAGTCTAATTTTTCTTGGGTCTTACATCCATTGTGGATTTTACATTTTCTGTACGTTTGGAAGTCTAGGCAATTTCATTTTAACATTAGGACCTTGTTGAATCCATGTTTCATCTTCTATTCACGATTTGACAACTCACTTTGTTATTTTTCTTGTGCTTAATGGATGAAACATTATGTTTAAGCTTATTTTACAGAATGGGTCATTTGGTTTTGGGGCTGTTATCATGCTTAATGATGCCATTACAGACGAATGAATGTGTGCTTTGCTTAATTGCATGTTGAATTTCGGTTCTAATCTTCGCGTAGTTGATTATTTCAAGAGTTCAATAGAGTAATGATAGCTAATTAATTTTATGACCTGTGATTGGAAGGTTTTCATTCGAATCAAGGAATCAACACTGTTTACATTACTGTTTTATCAAATTTTCAATTACGATTTATTCTTGTGTTGAATTTCTAGAATTTGCCAAACGATTCCCCTTTTGTGTTGAACTGCAATTTGGAACCTTTGAGTGAAAACAATGGTCATTGGGAGACGAACTTGGATTAATTCCTGAGTACTGCATTTACAATGTTTTATTTGGTCGGGTACGACCAAGATCAATGAGTGAATGCAAGTAGAAAAAGTGAACGACTTGGATGTCACCTTCTATCAGTTATCTAAAGAGTGGAAATTTGTGATAAGGGAGAAGACAAAGGATGGGTGAGAAAATTTGTCTACTACACACGAATTGGCGATGAGTTGTTTGGAAGATGTTGTAGTCGGCCCCTTCTTAAATGTGTTACATTAGAACATGTCGAATACATAATATTGGAATTACATCAAGGGTTTTTACGGAAGCAATTTAGGATTAAGAATTATGGCAGAACGAGTACTGAAGGTCAAATACTTTTAGTCGAATATGGATAATGCCCATTGGTAATTATCGATATGCATTATCTGTCATTAATTCACAACTAACGACAGACACTATCCGTTGGTAATTACCGAAGGATATAATCCATCGGTAATTTCATGCATCAACCATTGCATTTTTTGACGGATGTGGAGACTGATATATCTATCGGTATTGCCAGTCCCATTTTCTAGTGCATTCTACAGTTCAACCTTCCAAAACTCCAATAATTTATCAAACCTACCAATCTCATAATTAATCATAGCCATCCAAACATGTATCTTATAATATATGTCTGCATACACCATACACACATGAATATTCTAAATGTCTGCATATAAAAGTGAATATTCCAAATGTAAACATCCATCAATCACAGTGTCATAGTTTGTTTATCAATAGAGAAAGAAGTCCTAATAATCTACATAACCGTTTTAATGATTTTCTTCTTCTTCAGGGTCTCTTTACTATTGAGTTTGTGGCTGGACTACGGTGTACTAGACTGGAATGGGCTAGACTAGAATAGGCCAGACTGGAGTGGGTTGGACTAGAGTGGGCTAGATTGGTGTGGGTTGTTGTTGAAGACAGGTGTGGGCATCAGGACACAAAAAGGTCATGACTAGATTTTGGAGGCATTGAAACTCCTTGCTCAAACTTTCATAAGGCTGATCACGTTCTTCTAATCATTGTGTGAGTCCGTTTACAGTCACCTCAACACTACTAGAAGAAGATGGTTGTTGTTGTCGATACCTCTTCTATCCAATCCCATAAAGTGTTCCTTTATTTTTTCTGCTGACAACGTCAACCCAACATTGTGTCCTACTGACATCTTCCTGATCAACATCATCATTATTATGCTTTGACACAGGAACATATGACACTTACTCAGATCTAACCTGTGAGAGTCTAGTTGAAAATTCTTCTTGCTAAAGAAAAGAATGAGAAATTAATTAAATAAGGTACAACATTTAAGTTTAAAGGAAATAATAGTAAAAGAAATTGCTCACATGTGTTCTCAGAGACCTTTCATCAATAAACTGGCCAGATCCTTTGCAAAGATGAGTTTTGTAAAATATCTCATTAGTATATGACTCCCGCCCCAGCTCTTTTGCCTTAAAATAAAGGTTTATATATATACATCGGTTTTAAAAGACGTAAATTATATCGTAATATGAAAATAAAAGGAATTATGGTTTATATGATACGAAGGGCATGATCATGAGTGGTATTGGAACCACTTGTGTGTGAGGTCCCACCATTTTCTGAAGCTCTATCCCTTTAGGTTGTACCACATTTATTGCGATAATAAGGAGAATTCCAATGTTCTAGCAATCGATTCCATATGTGGTCCCCAATCGAATAAAGGCGCTCTCCTACAATCCTCTCATCTCCAAACGTCTTCGATAGCCTATGAGATGCTCTACTATGGATTTTTCTTTTAAACCTTCATGCTCAAGTCTCTACTAAACTTTCATTTGTAAAAATAAATCAAGTAAAAATCATCTTGACAACATAATATGCATGGTATTTAAAGTCTAATAGAAGTGAACATCTATTTTTCATTTGAAATAAATACATAAATAGGGAATGAAAATAAGTTTCATGACGTTTTACCTTGAATCGTTGCTAGAAAGGTTCTTTCTCTTCTAGAGGTATTGTTCCCCAAATAACAAAGGTGAAAGGAATTGTTGCTTAATACATCTTGTAATGGCCTGAGAAGCAACTTTAAAAGGAAAAAACCTAAATATAAATGCATAAAAGTCATCAAAAGAAGCCAAGGGAAATAACTAGTCATCTAATACATATAGTATTTAAGATAATCGCCTATTACCCTCGATTAAAAGGCTTAATCATCAGTCGCTCATGGAGAGGATGGTCAAGATCATCAACAATTGAATCAAAAACATCTAGTGTAGGAGCAAGATCAAGAGAGGGATTAGAGGATAAGGAAGGTCTATAAGTAGTGTTAACCACGAAAGGGGATGGTCCTAGATGGGAAGATTATGGTGTAGATGTAGATGGTGTAGGAAACACAATAGTGTGTGGTATGGGCACCACAATAGTGTGTGGTGTGGGTACCACAGTAGGGTGTGGTATGGGTATCATAGGAGAGTGTGGTGTAGGAACCACAAAAGGGGATGGTGACCAAATGGATGTAGATGTTGTGGTAGCCACAATAGTGTGTGGTGTGGGTACCCTAGCAGGTGATGGTGCCTTAATGGGTGCACTCCGTGTAATTTGTCAAGGTACCTTATGATATACCATGTGATCGACATCGTACCTAACCAAACAAAACATATAAACATAGTACTCTAGAGTTAACCCAAGATCATCTCCCAATGAACAAACCTTTCATTCAAAGATTTGCAAATGCAATTCAACAAAAAAAATGGGGAGGGGGAGGGGTTGGTAGATTGAAATGCTAACAACAAATTCAATGAAATGCAATAGTGATTAAAATGTACCGATTTCCTTAATTCAAACATAATTCCACTTATCATAGGCCACCATATTAACACCCTTGCCTACTCTCAATCCACTAGACAATAACCCATTAAGCAAAAGTTACAATCCAATTTCATTACGCACTTAAGCAACACACATCCATGAATTTGTGACAAAAAAAACAAAAACCCCATACATGGGTGTTGTTCCAAGTCACTACAATCCAGAAAACGAAATGCCCAAGCTAGCAAATGAGCTGAAAATGTAAAACCCGCATTGGGTGTTGTCAATAATGCATAAAAACATTAATAATGAGTGCTAAAACGTGAAGAATGAAGAAAACACCTCTATGGGTCACCAACAAAAGCTAAAAGATGTGAAAAATGGAGAATGAGGAAGATGATAGTGGCTGTTCATGGAAAATCAGACCTAATTTTGTGCTCCTACCACCACAGATTCACATATTTACAAAATTGTAATTCTAGTCAGCAGAATTACAGAAATGCCATTATGGGCACAAAATGCTGGTCCAAATAGTAAAGTGACATGGACAAATGTAGCAATCATGTGGTGACTCTCTCTTTATATTAAGATTAGTGTCCAAATTGTAAAATTTCTCTACAAGATACCTAAAAAGAATTAGAAACAAAAATAAGACCAATTAATGCAAAATTACTCAAAATTCGAAATAGTGGCCCAATGAAGCCTAATTGAGGAAAATGCACTAAACAACCATTAAGATGGGCACACAAAGGCAATGGAATAAGGAAAAATAATGACTCATCAAAATCACCCACACTTGCTCTTTTAGCACTCTTGGGCAAAAACTAAAAAGCACAACGAAGCAAAGCAAGGACAACATAGACAAAACAAAGAGAGAAAGAGAGAGAGAGAGAGAGAGAGAGAGAGAGAGAGATGAAAGAGACATGACACAAACAAATAGACACGAAACGGAAATGTGAAAACACATCCAACACAGAAGGAGTCAAAACTGCAAGATCAAGATCAAAAGGACTTTTCAAGGTTGTAATGGGGAATACGTCATAATCAAGCATGACACAAAACAAGAAACAACCAACAACTCATCATAGGAGTAAAGTGAGTGTCCAAAACAGAAAACAAAAGCTTAACAAAAACCAACAAACAAAAAACAAAAAACATACCCCCCACACTTAAACAACACATTGTTTCAAACACAAGATCAGACAAGCAAAGTAGGGTTGGCTTTGAAGCTTTTATTAGTGGATTGTCTTCTGATCTCGACTGCACCATAAGAAGAAACATTAGTTACCACAAAAGGTGCAATCCACTTTGACAGCAACTTATAACCCATGAGACCAAGTGTGGAGTTATTCAATAACACTTGATAACCAACAACAAAGTCCTTTGTAGCTATGGAGCTATCATGGAATCTCTTGGTTTTCTCTTTGTAGAACATCGAGTTCTGATATGCTTCTAGATGCATCTCATCTAACTCTCTCAACTACAACCTCTTTTGCTCCCCAACTTAATCAAATTAGAAGTTGCATGATTTGACAACCTAGTAGGCTCGGTGCTCTATCTCCACTGGAAGGGGCCATTGCTTACCAAAAACGACCCGATAAAAAGACATCCCTATAAGTGCCTTGTAAGCAGTCTTGTGAGCCCAAAGAGCATCTTCAAGTCTGTTGCTCCAATCCTTTCAGTTGGGTTGTACAATCTTCTCCAAGATCGATTTAATTTCTCTATTTGAGATCTCGGCTTGCCCGTTAGTTTTTGGGTGATACGGTGTAGAAAGCTTAAGCATAACCTCATACTTTTGAAGCAAAACCCCTATGGATCTATTGCAGAAATGGGGTCCCTGATCACTAACAATAGCTCTAGGAACTCCAAACCCGCAAAATATGTGAGACCTAACAAATTCTACAACAACCCGAGCATCATTAGTTCTGGTGGCTTTGGTTTCCACCTATTTTCAAATATAATCAACAACAAGCAAGATGTGAGTGAAACCAAAAGAGACGGGTAAAGGGCCCATTAAATCTATACCCTAGACGTGTAAAGCATAACATTCTTAGGCATGCATGGTAAAAAGAGAAGAATCATTTAGATTTTGGATTTCTATTTCTTTTTAAATAAATCTAACATTATTATTATTTGATAGTAGATTATTTATGAAGATCTGAGATTATTGTTTTCTTGAATGAGTATGAATTTTTTAATATGTTGATCTCGAAACATTAAATTCTAAAGTCCCATTTCTTCTTGTTTTATTTCTCTACCATGGTTGACTTTGTTGCAACTCCCATCACCTTGATTGCAGCTTGTTTCACTTCCAAACACTGTAAAGATCTGTTTGTAATGGGGTATATTGTACAGGAATAAGACTAACCAAACATTCTTGGTTTTGATAAAAAGGAAGAGAGAAGTTTCCTCTTCGACTTGGTGTTCTAATAGTTCTTGATTTCATTGCTAGTCTTTCTTTTATGTTATTTATATTATTATAATATGTATTGTATAATATATATATATATATATATATATATATATATATATATATATATATAATTTATATTTTTGAATAATAGGAGCAATTTGAGAAGAGATTTTCTCAAGCAAGATCATATGTTATATATATCTTCTGTCAGACAATCTGAATAGGAAAAGAAAATAATGATTAACACTTGGATTCTTGTTGCTGGTGGAAAGAAAAAAAGGGTTGGATCTAAGGGATTGGACAACAAGTTCAAAATTATAGGAAGGATAATGAAAGGTTAAGTCATCATTTTCAATGTTGTCGTTCCTTACTTGCTCCTGATGTACAAACATTACTTCAACAACAGTAGTAGTAAGAACACCAACAAGAGCAACCACAACAAAACCATCAAGACCAATGTTAAGATAGATGTGATCACAATAATTCTTAGGCATTTAGTTTTAATGTTGACCTTTTGGATCATCTTAGCACAACATTTAGGTTACATTTTGATCAAACTAGATTTGGTTGTATCTTCTTAGACCATTACTTTGTAATGAGTTGTTGGTCCTTGATTTTGGATACATGTTCTTAATTCTTCATTTGGATTGTATGTTGTTGTGAGTAGATTTTGGATATGCTATATTAGAACTTTATTAGATTGTCATGTACACCATCTTCAATTGATTTAGTGATGATAAAATTTATTTTAATTTTAATTTTTTTACAATTGAAACACAAAAATATAAAAGAAATATATGTATATATATATATATATATATAGATGTATCAGTATAAAAATAGTTATATACGAAACAAATGTGTGGGTAAAGTCTACATTAATTACATATGGATTTATTCTTTATGTAAAGGTAGTCAACATTTCATATGGATATATTTCGTAGGTAATGTCTTCGACATTACAAATGTCTTCAGACTTTAAATGACAATTATATTTTTGTATGTAAAGATTAGTAATTTTCTACGTACCGTTACCGATGGATATTTTGTATGTAAAATTCCATATAGAAATTCTCCTCATGTAAACTATGTATGCTATCTTTACATATTGGATTTTTTTTTCTGTATGTAGTCCATTGGTATCAATATTTCCTTATATGAATAAATTTAAAAATAAATATGTGGAAACTTAATCAATTATGAAAATTAGATATAAACACCTTTTTCTGAATACAAATACACATGATATATATATATATATATATATATATATATGTATGTATGTATATATATATATATATATATATATATATATAATTTCAACACATTTCTATAAACCAAATATTTTCGTTTAACAAATTATAACAACAATTGAATATGATTTTCAAATATTCATATGTAATAAGTAAAATGTATATTTTTACTTTAAAACTACCATTGACCAAGGTGTCGTGATAATGGTCATTCGTTAGTTCATCTATAATGAATTCGAAGAGACTTTAGACCAATCAACATCAAAGAAATTAGATTCAACTTATTTTTAAATGAGATCAACATAAGCTTTAAATGGCTTAAATCAAATCTCGTATACGTTGGACTTACCTCTAAAAACACGTTTACCAATATTATTATTTTAGTTCTTTAGTACAAAATTTCAAAGTTAATTTATAATGATATTCTTATTCTCGATTTAGCATCACATGATTCTTATAAGAACTTGTGCATTCCTTTTTTATTATTGAAAAATTATATCTTTGCAGTAGTGATGGCAAATAAACCCATTCGTATGGGTATTGTCCAAACTTGTACCCGTTTTGATGGAGAAATTTCCGCAATAATTGGATATGGGTATGGGTATGGGTATGGGTATGGGTATGGGTCGTCCCTATCTCGTCTTGTTGCATCGCTATTTGCAGCCAACATACGATTGTTAGGTCTATTTCTACATCTAAATCGATGTTCTCAATGAAAAAAAAATTCTTTCAACTCATGTATATATTGTCAACTTTCTTTTCACAAAATAAATTTCAAGTGTAATCATTAAGAGATTCCACATTTCTTCACAGAAAAATGTTACGGGTTTAAAATATTTTAAACATGACAATAGTCACGTTAAGTTTTATACAAAATACTAAATATTTATGACACTAGATAGATTAACGATTAAGATTCATTAGCATTAAATAATTCAATATGATAATAGAAATACATTATCACTATAATAAATACATTCTTTCGAGAGACTAGTAAATAGTAAATTAAAAATTATATAAAATAATTCAACATAAAATTAATCTTTTCTCGTAATATTTTGGAGAAAAAAGATAAATTTATTAAAGAACATGGTTTGGTTGTACACTTTAACAAGAAATATTTGAGGAAATGGGATTGAGTGGAAATTGAGTGTCCCAAGCATAATTGAATACGATAGCCCCGTTAAAGAGAGGTTGACCTGAACTAACAAGACAAGCATCACCTGAAACTTTCAAAAGTGATGAGTTTATTGCTTCAACCGTTTGAAATCCTTTGCAATTCAATTGCACATTGGTTTGAACACATGCACACCTATTTGTGATACTCACAGTCCATTCTGGTTTTCCGTTTACCTTATGTCCTGTTGCAGATTGGGTTACATGGATGTCACTCAAAGAACATTGACTATAACCTGAAAGTGTCATTCATAACATAAATCATTAATATTATTTCGTAGACAAAAAATATGTTTCTTTCATGATAGAAGATTTCACCTTGAGAGACTAAGGCAAGTAAGAGAGTTGCGATAAAAATCTTCACCATTTTTGATAACTCAAATACAAGTTTAAATTCTTCAATTTGTTTAGATAAAGAATAATCTTGTATGTGATATTATTTATAATCCTATTTGAGTTGAATCCCATTAATTCTTATTCATTTGAAAACATATACAATAAAAAATAAAATTAAAACTTAATAGTCATAAACTAGGAAAATAATACTAATTAGCAAAAGAGAAAATATACCTTTAATTACATACCTGATTATGCTAATATATCAAAAAAATCAATGAATACAATAGGAATAAAAGAAAACAATTCATAGTTGACTAGTCTTGTATATCTTCATTATGTTTTCCCATTAAGATTACTATTCATTTCAAAATAATTCTTATAAAAGTAATGAATCAATGAATTCTTTATTCTTTTCCAAAAACATATGTATTAATTAATTTCAAATCAAATTCCTCTTTAAAAACTAAGTTTATGTCCATATATAATACTAAACTAGTTAATTCAGAAAAATTTTAAAAATTAATTACTTTAGTTAAAATTTTCAATTTGGTAATAATTGTATTATTTATCTAAAATTATCTTTAGAAATCATTGGGGATAATCATAAAATATTAAAATAAGAAAATTATTATTGCTTAGAATAAAATAATAGTATATTTATTGATATATAATGAATGTAAATATTGTTGTGATCATATCATCACTTTATCAGAAAATGTGATCATAAAACCATACATTTATGCACTAAATAATTGATTTTAATCATTACATTTTTTTAAATAATTGAATTAAATTTTCATTTTGAATTTACTTTTTTACACTCATTCCTTGCATGTTTCATAAAATATATTTAAGCGCACATTTCTTCTTTTAAATTGTAATAGATATACTTATAATAATAATAGTGTGACAAGAAATATCAATGTCTACCTAACGAGTTAATTCCATATAGTTTATCTATGATAAATGTTAGATATGTTTTTTTATCCCCACAATATTATTTATTTGCCTAAAAAAGTTATTTAATGTTTTAAATTTATCTTTTAATTGTTAAAATTAATAAGATATTACATTTTTGGTATATTTGAATCAATTTTACCTCCTACATTTTTTAAATTATTAAATTTCTATTTTAGTCGAGTAATATTATAAAGGTTCATAAATTACTATATACCTACTACATTTGAGTAACCCGTTTCATTTTAAAAGTCGTAAAGAAAATTAATATACATCAAAACGAATCGAAGATATAGTACAAACAACCTTAATTGAAAGCTCAAGTTCCTCTATTACTTGCAACAAAAACCACGGCTAGAAAAATACAAATAGTCACTAATTTAGTGACAAAAGATATTTGTCATTATGAATGACAAAAGACCAATTTTTTTTTTTGCTAAATTAGTAACAAATATGGTGATTGAATTCTCAATAAAAAAAATCGATAAAAATTAAACACTATTATTAGAAAAATGATAAATGATGACTAAATTTAATGACTAAAAAATACAGTCGCTATTGGTGAATGAATTAGAAAATATTTTTCTTTTTCAATTAATGATGATTTAATAACCAAATTTTAGTTACTCAAATCGATTAGTAATTTAGTCACTAAAATTAATCACTATATTGATCTTGAACTCTTTTATATTTTTATATATTTTAGTAAGTAGTGATCATACAAATTATTTATTTATTTAGAGACAAGTCTCTGATTAACATATAATTAAAAATTACTTTTAGGCACTTTTAAAATATAAAAATAATATTTAAATAATAATAACAACAATAATTTAATAAAATCATTACAAGAAAGTCACACATTTGTGAGAGAATAAACCCTAGTTAATTCCTCCTTGATCCTTGCAAAACGATTCAGTAAAGGATTAGCAAGGAAACAACAAAGGCATTATGTCGTAGCTAAATATAAGTAGCTAAGTAGCGAGGGAACTACTGCATCGCTAACTTTTCCAACTTTTGTAGCAAATCTCTCTCTAAATCCTCGCTAATGAAAATATGTTAATCCTTTTAGTTAATCCCTAGTTGATCCACAACAAATAGGTTGTATCAAATCCTTTGCTGATCTGTAATAAAATAGATGTAGCAAATTCGTAGTTGATCTATAACAAGATTGTTGTAATGATTCCCTAGCTGAAGCGTAGGAAATTGGTTATAGAAAATCCCTAACTTATTCGTAACACACTGGTTGTAGCAAATCCCTAGCTAATACATAGCAAGTTATTTGTAGGAAATCCCTCACTGATCCATAGCAAGCCGATTTTAGCAAATCCCTAGTTGATCCATAACAAACAATTTGTAGCTAACCCCTAGCTGATCTGTAGAAAAATATAAGAATTGATTCCTAGTTAATCTATCGTTAATCCGTAAGAAATTAAATCAATTAATCCCTAGCAAAAGCATAGAAAATTGTAACATCCTATCCCGAGCTAATCCCTAGGAAAATTGTAGCAAATTCCATTAGGCCAAAATATGACATTCTCTTGTGCTTTATAAAATGCATTTAATATAAAAGTAAGATTAAGATAAAATATAAATAATCATGGCAAACAATTTGAAGGAGACATGTAAATTCAACTACATTGAGAATAATCATAGCCAACAACATAATGAAAGTGGACTTTTAGCATCATAATTGTCAACATACATAATTAAACAAAATAAAACAATATCATCATCTTCATATTTGGTTCTCCTCATGTTTCTTGACGAACTACAATTGTATTTGCTTTTGTGTATGCATTTGTTGTGGTAAAAGTGTTTGCATTTCTACTTCTGCTTGTATTTGTGCATGCAATTGTACTTGGAATTGTGCTTCAAATTGTGCATGCATATCTGATAGTGCTTTCAGCTGGACTTGCACCTGTTGTGCATGTGCCTCTATTTGTGCTTATAATTCTATTGTAGTGATTTCTTCTCCATATTTTCTACCATAGCACTTTCACGTGATTCTTATATAATAAATTAAAAATTTTGTAAGATAAGATTAAATAACTAATTTAATTGTGTACCACACCTAACCAAACTCAATCAAATAAGTAAACAATGCATCAAGGTAGCCAAGTATTCAACCTGGGCCGAGTCAGCCTAACTTGTACCAGACCTGGTCAACTTAACCATATAAATGATAACCCTCACGTACATGCCAGAGACAACCCAAGTACACGACTTGGGCCGCCATGGACTCAAACTTAACTG
Organism: Vigna unguiculata; assembly: GCF_037176805.1. NCBI lineage: Eukaryota > Viridiplantae > Streptophyta > Magnoliopsida > Fabales > Fabaceae > Vigna > Vigna unguiculata. The sequence goes on from NC_140801.1 coordinate 14,168,519, forward strand.
AATAAAGGCTAAAGTAACAACAAAGTGGCCAACACGGACAGTATGCGGCCAACGACGACATCTGACAAGTCAAGAAGTAAACGAATCAGACCACTCTTGAAGACTTAGTAAAATGGAAGCCCCCGCGTTCAATAGGCCTTAAGGGCCTGGATTAGGGCCCAGGCCCACTCACAGCACAAGCTAGGGCCCAAGTCAAGGCTCGGCCCATGGGATAACCAGACATCATTAATGCTCTATAAATACGCATGGACCCCAGTAATTAAAGGTACGCATTCATTAATCACTGATTTGACTTTCTGAGAGCTTTGACTTACTTGAGCTTCAGAGACTCTTTTGTAGGTAACCCCTTATGGGTTCAAGCTGACATGTATCAACTGGGGAGAGACCAACTGAGGAGATAGCGGACTACATGGTAAGGTGACACTTGTGGTTAACTCATCTGATTTGTTCTTTTGCAGGAACAATTGGTGCCCACCGTGGGGCACGAGACAAACACCTTTAGTACCTGTTTTTCTCTGAAGATGGTTTCCACCCGTAGCAAAGCTGAAGTGAACAAGCAGGCGGATGCTGGTCCCTTTGGACCTCCTGGCATCACCCCTGATCTGGCCGCCAGGGGTGATGCCAGGAGGTCCAAAGGGAGCAAAGATGCAGCAAGAACTCGTGAATTTGAAGAAACGCAGCGTTGACGAAATGGAGGCACTAAGGCAAGAGAACTCTCGCTTGAGGCGAAGGATCGAAGTTGATCCCAATCTGAAGGGAAAACCCAAAGAGACCTCTGAAGCTGCGAAGTCTCCGACCTTCCAGCCCACAGAGGAAGAAAGCGAGTACAACCCCACTCCTCACACCTTCACCACCACTCAACAAACACCCATCCCCCTCACTTCCCATCTACCCAACCGGGGCTCACCGCACCCCCAACCCCCGCCGCTACCCTCCCTACCACCTAGATTCCCTACAACATACCCACCACCCTACACACCACACATATTCCACCATACAACCCACAATACCTTTCGACAACCCACATCCCCCCTCACAACCTAACCTCCACCTTCCCCGCTATGATCAACCATCCCATCCTACCTCACCTGCTCCCTCCCCACCAGCCCAGACGCCGTCACCCCTTCACTGACTTTATTGCCAACACCCCTCTTCCAGCCTAGTGGGAACCTTTCACCCTGGATCGCTATACTGGCGAAACCGACCCTAACGAGCACCTTAAAGTCTACATCACCCATGTCGCCCTATACACATCGCAAGACGCGTCTTTTGCAAAGCCTTCCCCACCACCCTCAAGGGCCCTGCCCTAGAATGGTTCACAACCCTTCCACCTTACTCCATCGACAGTTTCGACGTCCTCTCCCACATGTTGTCCACCCATTTCGCTGGCAGCCGCCTACACCAAACTACCACCATATCCCTCCTAGGCATCCGACAAGAATAAAATGAACCACTCAGAGCGTTCATAGATCGCTTCAGCAAGGCAGCTCTTCGTACACCACACCTCAATCAGGAAATGATCCTCTAGTGCATGGCCTTTACCTTACAACCCGGCCCCTTCGCCAACAACGTCTATCTCCACCCACCTGCCTCCATGCACGAACTCAAGTTACGTGCAGCTGACTATGTCCGCATGGAGGAAATGCAAACCCTCCACACCAAATTTTGCAACGACTATGCAGCTACCACCGCCAACCCCACCCCACAGCCTAACCCACGTCCTGATACCCGCCCACGCGAACCCCGCCAACCTCGCTTCACCAGATACGCCCCTCTTACCGTAGCCCGCTCCCGCATCCTCGACGAAGACCTACAAGCCGATCTAATCCCTCCACCACGCAAGACAACCACACCTCCCAACGCCGATATGACCAAATATTGCCGCTATCACCGCAACCATGGTCACACTACAGAAGAATGCAAAGCACTCTAGGATAAAATAGAAGAACGGGTTCGTCCTGGCCACTTTCGCCGCTTCATCCGTAGAGACGACCACTCCTCCTCCTCTCGATCCCGCCACCCCCCTCGATCCGATCACAGACGTCCTCCACATGACGCTCGTCATGACAGACACCCCACCCAACCCACCAGTCAAGAATCGGAGCCAACCCGCACCGACATCACCCATACCGACCTTCCCTTACGTGGCACCATTAACACCATCTTTGGTCACTTCGCAAGCGGAGGATCCACTTCTTCTACCAGAAAAAGACACCTCCGCCATATACAATCCATCAACCACATCACCCATTCCCACCACAAACGTCGTATGCCTCCTATCGTCTTCACAGATGATGACTTTCACGGTCTCGACCATCAATAAGATGACCCCATGGTTATCACTATTGAAATCGAAAATTACGTTGTCAAGAAAGTCCTCGTTGATCAGGGCAGCTCTATCGATATCCTTTACTGGGCCACCTACCAAAAACTTCAACTTCCTGACACCGCCATGGTCCCATATGACGAGCCAATATATGGCTTTTCTGGTGAACAGGTATCCACTCAGGGCTACATTGACCTCCACACCGTCTTTCGGGAAGGAACCCAAACTAAAACCATCCCAATCCGCTTCCTCATCGTCGACGCGCCAACATCCTACAACATCCTCTTGGGCCGTCATTCCCTCGATACCCTTGGCGCTGTCGTTTCCACCCCTCACTTAGCCATGAAGTTTCCTACCCCGTCCGCCGACATCCTTACCATCCACTGCGAACAACGCTTGGCACATGAATGCTACATGGCCAGCTTGCGACCACAACTCCCAATCCAACAAACCAACCATATCGAAAGACCCCCTGGCTCTAGCATAGCCCTATCCGGCGAAGATCTTGATCCCAGAATAGGCCGGGATGTTCGCCATGAACCAGTTGAGGACACCTATCCTCTAGAGCTTCCCAATGGTCACTCTATTAACCTAGGCACCAGTTTAAACTCTGACGAGCGTGCCACCATCACACCCATCCTTATGAATAACACCGATCTTTTCGCCTGGTCGGCCGCCGACCTCCCTGGAGTGGACCCCCAAGTGGCATCCCACAAACTATCCATATATAAAGAAGCCCACCATGTATCCTAGAAAAAATGCAAGCTTGGTGAAGAACGTCAACAAGCATCCAAGGTTGAAGCCGACAAGCTACTGAGCGCAGGATTTATAGAAGAAGCTCAGTACACCACTTGGCTTTCTAACGTTGTCTTGGTGAAGAAAGTCAATGACAAATGGCGGATGTGCGTAGATTACACAGACTTAAACAAGGCTTGCCATCGTGACGCTTACCCCTTACCCAACATTGATCAACTCGTGGACGGCGCGGCAAGGAACAAGGTGCTTAATTTTTAGACGCATATTCTGGATATAACCAAATCCCCATGGCCGCATCAGATATGCTTAAAACCGCCTTCATCACGGACGATGCCAACTACTTTTATAGGGTCATGCCTTTTGGCCTCAAAAACGCCGGAGCAACTTACCAACGGCTAATGGACAAGGTGTTCAGCCACCTAATGGGACACTGTGTCGAAGTATACGTCGACGATATGGTTGTCAAGTCCCCAAGTCATCGCCAACATGCTGAGGACCTGTCAGTAATTTTCTCCGCACTATGCCAATACAACCTTCGCCTCAACCATGACAAATGTGTATTTGGCGTTGACCGAGGTAAATTCCTTGGTTTTATGTTAACCCAACGCGGCATAGAGGCCAACCCTGAAAAATGCAAGGCCATCATCGAAATACGCCGCCCCACTACTATTAAGGAGGTCCATCATCTCATTGGCCGTCTCACAGCCATTTCCCGTTTCCTACCCAAACTAGCCGAACAAGCCTAACCCATAATCCAACTCCTAAAGAAATCCGCCCGGTTCACGTGGACTGATGATTGTGAACAAATATTCGAAAAACTAAAAACAACCCTAACCTCCCCACCCATCCTCCACAAGCCGGACACCCATCAACCCCTGCTTGTATACATCACAGCCACCGATTATACCGTCAGCGCCGCGCTTGTCCAAGAAATAGAAGGCACACAACATCTTGTGTATTTTGTGAGCAGAACGTTGCAAGATCCTGAAACCAGATATCAAATGGTAGAAAAGCTGGCCCTATCTTTGGTCCACGCGGCACGTGGCCTACGCCCATATTTCCAAAACCACACCATAATCGTTAAAACCGATTACCCAATCCAAAAAATATTACAAAAACCAGATCTAGTCGGACGCATGTCATCATGGGCCGTTGAACTATCAGAATTCAACATCCGCTATGAACCCCATGGCCCCATCAAAGCCCAGTGTCTCTTAGACTTCGTCAATGACCTACAACAAACACCTATAGAGGACCAATGGACGCTTCATGTAGATGGTTCCTCAAATCCAAGGGGTGTCGGCACCGACATCGTCTTAGAAGGCCCCAACGACATCCTCATTGAAAAATCCCTTCACTTTGCTTTCAAAACATCAAATAACCAAGCCGAATACGAAGCCATCCTCGTTGGCCTCCCCCTAGCCCGTGAGGTAGGCATCAAGAGATTAACGTGCAAAACTGACTCCAAACTCACTGTAGGCCATCTAAATGACGAGTTCTAGATTAAAGACCCCATCCTTCTACATTATTACCATCTGGTCTGTGCAGTCATTCAATCCGCCTTCGAACAAGTCCGCATCAAACACATCCCAAGGATCGACAACGTTAGGGCCAATATCCTTTCCAAATGGGCCAGCACCAAACTAGAAAACCGTCACCGATCCTTACTACAACAAACACTATCCACACCTTCCATCACACACACTTGTCAAAATTTAACCCACACCCCAACTAACAACGTCACCCCCCTCTTAGAGCCAAAACTGGACCACCCCTACATCCAATACCTCAAAACCGGCAACCCCCCTAGACACGGACAAAACTTGGCTGGCTAAGGCCGCCAGGTACACCATGATAGGCGATGCCCTCTATAAACGCAAATATGGCCAACCCCTCCTTAAATGTGTCACGGCAGAGCAAGCGCAATATATTATCAAAGAGCTACACGAAGGTATTTGTGGTTATCATTCCGGCGCACGCACCATGGCTACTAGAGTTCTTAGAGCCGGATATTTCTGGCCGACCATAGAAGCAGACTGCCAGAATCATGTCAAAAAATGAAAACCATGTCAGAAACATGGCAACCTTATTCACCAGAAACAAGAACAACTACACCACATACTATCCCCATGGCCATTCGCTAAGTGGGGAATGGACATTCTCGGCCCCTTTTCACCCGGCAAGGGGTAGGTAAAATTCCTAATTGTAGCCGTCGATTACTTCACTAAATTGATAGAAGCCAAGTCGCTAACTACCATCATGACCCAGCAAGTTCAACAATTTGTGTGGAAGGACATTATATGCATATATGGTGTGCCACATACCATCATCACAGACAATGGCCGACAATTTATTGACAAAGAGTTAGCCAAATTCTACACTAGCCTTGGCATCAAGCACATCACAAGTTATGTAGAACATCCACAAACCAATGGACAAGCAGAGGCGTCGAATAATGTTATCCTCGTGGAGCTGCGCAAGAGATTGGATACCGCCAAAGGCTGATGGCTCGAAGAATTAATAGAAGTACTATGGGCCCACAGATGCACCCCTAATCATCAACAAACGAATCCCCATTCAGTCTAGTCTACGGCGCATACACCATGATACCAGTAGAAATTGGCAAACCATCCCTACGCCGAGAACTGTACGACCCAACCCACAATCACCAAAACATTGCCTTGCATCTCGACTGATGAGTTCAAATTTTTGCCCTCATTTAATATTTAAATTTGGGGATTTAGTTGAATTTTCTGTGCTTAAAGATTGATTTAATTAGGATTTGTGATTATTGGATTTATTGAGTAAGTTTGGTAAAAGTGGCGTAAAAATTGATTTTAGTTGCATAAAATATTATTGGATATTCTAACGTTTGTTAATGCAGCTGAAATTTATTTTTGGTCAATTAATAGTGTGATTTTAAATATTCAAAGTTACAAAATAAGTCCAAAATCAAGAAATTCTGAAAAAGAATAAATCAGGAGCTAAATGCACCCCCAGTTTTTATTTGCACACTCCTTCCTCAAGTGGACCAGAAAAACCTGTTCTGCACCCCAGTTTTCACTAAGTTGCACCCCTCCTACCACTTAAACTCCACTCAACCAGATCATGCCATGTGGCAATCCTCACCTTTTAAAATTAGCCAACCATAAGCCGCCACGTGTCATAATCCTCCACTCACCCAATGGACCACTCAGATCTTGCCACGTCATCATCTTCATCTCCCAAAACCCTAACCCTAATTTTCTCCTCTCCTTCCATCACCATGGCAGCCGCCGCCGCCGCCATCTCCACGCCGGACCACCGCTGCAGCAGCGAGCACACAGCAGCCACCGCAGTGCACCTCCGGCCGCCACAGTTCGCGCACCTACCACCACCGCGCCTCCGTCTTCTTCGCGCCTCCATCTTCTCCCGCGGCCACCACTGCAACAGCGCCGACGGCCACTCGCGCAGAACGCCACCGCGAGCACACCACCATCTTCTCCATTCTCGCAACCTTCTGCAACTCGCCGCAAACCTTCACGCATCATCCCGCAACCACCATGAACAGCAGCAGAAGCGGCGCAGTCACCACCATTCGCGCAGCTTCCGTCACACACCGCAGCAACAGCAGCAGTGCCACCACGCACCTGCACAAGCCACGACAACCGCAGCTTCACCACCATCTTCGAACAGGAACCGCGTTGGAATGCATCTGTACCACGAACACAGCTTCCAAACTACTCACCACGATGAAGCTTTCTTACGCCATCTGCACCAACGTTTCTACACAGCACAACCGCGTCGGAAGAGCTCGCCGGAGCAGCCACACGTCGGAGCAGCCGCCGTCACGAGGGAGGGAGAAGAGTGTGAGAGTGAAACCCTAATTTCTGGAGAGAGAATCTGCACTGCCACGTGTCAGCGTCTGATAGGACAGTCAAACTGGTAAACTGGTCAACTGGTCAACTCTGGTCAACTGGTCAAAATCAGCAGTCAATTCTGGTCAATTTTGTAAAAATGCTTAAATAAGAGGGGCAGAATTGGAAATTGGACAGGAATTAAGTTGCTAATTAATTAAATAAAAATAAAGGATTTTAGCAACTGACAGATAAAGCCCAAAGTCCAGTGAAAGCCTATATAAAGAGACTTAAGGGAGCAGAACGGGGGACACACAATTTTACAACTCACAGCTTAGACACTTAGAACTCTCTGGTTTTGGCAGATACCATCTCCACCACATCTCTCATTCTCTTCTTTTATTTTCTTTCCTTCATCATATTATCATGTATTCCATCAAAGCCATGGAGGGCTAAGCTTTTAGGGTTGATTCCACTGTAATTTCTTAAATGGATTCTGAGGTTAGATGAATTTATATGTTTTGTTATTTTGATTATTGTTGTGGTTTTTGTTTATCTATGTCCTTTGCTTCTTAATCGAATAGAAAATAATGATTTTAAATCTACATGCATGCTAATCATATGAGTTAAAAGGTTTTTAAATTAAATTGAGACTTTACTTTGATTTTGTTTAGAGACTTTCATTTGATTAGATAAGTTTTTGCCAATAATTGAGACTTTAATTTGATTAGAGGTGATTACTTTAACTAAAATTAGTCAAGACTTTACTTTGATTAATTAAGTTTTCTATTTGGTAAAGAAACAAAGGAATAGACATGATTAGGCATAGTAAAATTAATTGAGACTGTACTTTGATTAAATTTACTATGGACAATCTAAACAATTCTCACTTTTAATTGAGACTGTACTTTGACTAAAAGTGAGGATGCCAACAAATGAATTGAGTCTTTACATTGATTTATTTGTAAATCAACAACAATAATTAATTTAACAATAATCTCTAGATAACCAATGAAAAATCTTATTTAGAAAAAGCAGTGGATTTGACCTATTTACTATTACTGTGTTTACAATCTTCCGTGTCATTTTCTTTGCATATCAAAACCCCCCTATTTTTATAGTTGCTAGTTTTAAATTGCATTTTTGAGAATCAAATATTTGAGATCAATTCCGTATTCGTTGTGAGACGACTCAGGGTTATCTTAACCCTAACTATTTTCTTTACTACAAACTGGCAATACTGAAGTTGCTAAAGTAGTGGTAATTTGATCGCCTAACGACAGCGATATCATCGACCTTCTACCCGAACTCAGAGAAAAAGCTCAGATACGCAACTTAGCTGCCAAACAACGAGCTGCCAGTAAATATAATGCAAATCTATGTCCACAATCGTTTGTCATCGAGGACCTAGTATGGAGAATGGCCAACAGTGCTAGAAAGAAGGATGGCAAGTTCTCCGCCAATTGGGACGGCCCGTACCGCATACACGAAGATGCAGGAGGAGGAGCTTATCGCCTAGAACACTTATCTGGGGAAGAGATTACCAACACCTGGAATGTATCCCACCTCAAGTTCTACTTCAGTTGAATGTATATTGTAATCAAACCGATACTTGTAACCCCGGGTGTACTCTTTTTCCTCACCTGGTCTTTTTTCCCTAAGGAGGGTTTTGGCGAGGGAGGTTTTAACGAGGCACCCCTATTCAATAAATAAAAAGAAGGGTTCCCAACCATACGACTTTCTCGTGTTTTCTTTCACATTCGTTTAAGTTCCCCACCCTTACCCCAAGTAAGCGGCCTGGGTCGAACAACCTTATTCTGTGATTAATTCGTTTAAGTTCCCCATCCTTACCCCAAGTAAGCGGCCTGGGCCGAACACCCTTATCCTGTGATTAATTCGTTTGAGTTCCCCACCCTTACCCCAAGTAAGCGGCCTGGGTCGAACACCCTTATCCTGTGATTAATTCGTTTAAGTTCCCCACCCTTACCCTAAGTAAGCGGCCTGGGTCAAACACCCTTATCCTGTGATTAATTCGTTTAAGTTCCCCACCCTTACCCCAAGTAAGCGGCCTGGGTCGAACACCCTTATCCTGTGATTAATTCGTTTAAGTTCCCCACCCTTACCCCAAGTAAGCGGCCTGGGTCGAACACCCTTATCTTATGACTTACCGCGACGCACATACACCACATATTATCACAACTCGGCATACACAATAAGATACAGAACATTAATCGCATTAAACATAAATGCAAAGTATACCAATGTAACACAACGTATCGGCTATTACAGACATAGGCTCAAATATGTTCAGAATAATAAAAATTAAGGTCCTATTCTGCCGCGTCAGCCTCTACTTCTCCAGCATCAACCGCCTCAATAACCTCTTCAGCCGCTTTCTCCTCTACCCTCACATCCACTTCCTCACCAGCACTACCATCATCCACAAGCCTCTCGTTGACAACATCCTTGTTGACATCAAACTTAACGTCCTTAACATCCACCTCCTTGTGGAAAAATGCCGCTTGACGCAATCCCTTTTCAAAACCGTTCATGTGTTCCTGTATGATGCTATTCTTCAGATCATCGAGCTCACCAACAGCTCCATCATACTTATCCTTCAAGTGCTCATAGTCCTCTTCCAATTCCCCTATCCTCTTATTCAAATTTTCCTCAGAATCCAAGCAACGAACCCTCCATGTCGCCAACCTCTTTCTCTATGCATCCCAACTCTCCTTTGCCTTCTCTAACGCAGCCTTTTCCTCCTTCAGCTTATCCACCTTCCCCTGCAACTCCTCCACCTTTTCCCTGCCCCCCTCATTCACTTCCCCCTTGTAAAGAGACTCCACGCGCCGGCTCAAAACTAAAGCCTTGCTCCCAAACTCCACCATTGTCCTCACAAGGTGGTCTGCATCCATGCCGTCAATAGAATTTACAATGGTATCTGGGAGGGTAATTGAAATGTCCTTCCTCACAAATATTTCCAGCAGTTCGATCAACCTAGATTTCGGCCCTTTCTCTCCACTGGCCGATCGTGCTCCACTAGCCAACCCCGTTCCGAGTAGTGCCGCCCTTACTTTCTTCACGTCTTTTCCCTTCTCGGGTCGAGGCGGCAACTCAGCCTTCCTCTTCGTCCCGCCGTGCATATGCACCTCCACCACAGATTCCTGCAAGTTGGGAACATCAGTCTTCCCAGCCGCCTTGGCCTTAGTGGCCATCTCCTTCCTCAGCGTTTGAAAAAGCGCCAAGTTTTTCTTTCCAGACTACGCCATATGCCTTACAATAATACATTACAACTCAGATCAAAACAACTTAGAATTATTAACACAGTTGAAGTAGTAAACAGATACCTTTGATATCTATTATCGGATGCACTGAATTATAAACTCTAACTAGGCCCTTAGTGGGCAACTTATCAACAAACTTCAACAAGATCTCCACCACCTCCTTATCACCAGCCGACAACTCATCCATCCCCAGGTCCTTATACCGAGAAGGATTGCTTGTCCAACTAAAAGGGAATTTGGTGCTCCCATCTGCGTTCAAAAAATGATCTTTTCCTCCTTCTTTAATGACAACCTTGAAGTACCCATTCTTGCAATGCTTGAAAGACTGGGAAAATGCATCCAGTCTGCTGATACTGGGGCGACTTATCAAAGATAGCCAAGTAGCCGGCTGCCGAGGTATGGTGTCGTAAAAATACAAAAACGCATAAGGAGTGGGCTCCAAATATAAGGATTGACATAGGATGCGGAAGGCCTGCAAGTAGGCCCAACTATTCGGATGTAGCTGTGTAGGTACCATATTCAATGCCCGCAATACGCCTATAGTGAAACCGTCTAACGGCAATCGCACAAGAAGTTGAGAAAAATGGCACATATACATGTAGAAAAACTTCTCGGTATCACTATTTCTCTCCGACTCCGTACTCTCACTACTACTAGACGTAGATAACCATATACTATCGCTACTAGACATACCTATTTTCGTGTTTACGGGGAGATGTCGGCTGAATTTGGGAACTAGTCGAACAATATGATGCGCACAAGATCTCTGGATTCAATACTCTCGCAAATGAACCAAGTAACCCCTCACCCGTTTTCAAGCCCATATTTATAGTTCAGGATCCCAAACGACGAAAACTCTTCCCGCCAAAATAATACCCCAGACCAATCGACACCATCATTGCGAAAGATATGACTTTTAAAAGCGACGGCGCCAAAACTTCTTGATTTGACCCCTGACACCCCTTCACCTACCTTCAGACGGTTACCACTTTTTAGCCTTAACACTGTTCATCACCCTTAAAGGCTGGGGGACTAGTGTATCACACCTAGCCGGTTCCGCTAGCATACCAACATATATCACCCTTGACCGACAACTCATATCGGACAAGGCTGGGGGACTGGTGTACCACACCTAACCAAACTCAATCAAATAAGTAAACAATGCATCAAGGTAGCCAAGTATTCAACCAAGGCCGAGTCAGCCTAACTTGTATCGGACCTGGTCAACTTAACCATATAAATGATAACCCTCACGTACATGCCAGAGACAACCCAAGTACATGACTTGGGCCGCCATGGACTCAAACTTAACTGAATAAAGGCTAAAGTAACAACAAAGTGGCCAACACGGACAGTATGCGGCCAAGGACAGCTCTTGAAGACTTAGTAAAATGGAAGCCCCCGCGTTCAATAGGCCTTAAGGGCCTGGATTAGGGCCCAGGCACACTCACAACCCAAGCTAGGGCCCAAGTCAAGGCCCAGCCCACGGGATAACCAGACATCATTAATGCTCTATAAATACGCATGGACCCCAGTAATTAAAGGTACGCATTCATTAATCACTGATTTGACTTTTTGAGAGCTTTGACTTACTTGAGCTTCAGAGACTCTTTTGTAGGTAACCCCTTCTGGGTTCAAGTTGACATGTATCAACTGGGGAAAGACCAACTGAGGAGATAGCAGACTACATGGTAAGGTGACACTTGTGCTTAACTCATCTTATTTGTTCTTCTGCAGGAACAAATTGTATCTTTAAAACATGTATACTAAAAACAATTTTTTTTTCTTTATTGGAGACATGTTTACCATATTTTCTTTTATGAACTTTCTTGTATAGTTCACCATAAGAAACAAACTCATCCGTCTCTTGTAAAATAATATTTAATTCTACAGAATGAATAGTATCAAAATCTAAATGCATATCAAAATTTATCATAAGTATGTTTATGTATATTGATGCCCTAATGGTTACAATGATTTTTCGCATTATTAGGTTCATTGGATAACCTCAGCATACTCTTCCATATGCATTTCTTTGGACAAATATGTACCTCCCTACTAAAGAGCCATGATATCCGACTGTATATACAACATATAAGAATTACTAGAAAGTCAGTGATATTACTAGAAAATGAGAAAAGGATACTATCTTTTTCAAGTGTTATAAGAAGCTTATTGATGAGTCATTATTTTCTTCTATTCCACTAGCCTTTGTGCACCCATTAGACAGTTGATTAGTGCTTAATTGTTCATCATTAGAGTGTTTTTCATCTGTTGGGCTTTATTGGGCCACTGTTCCGAATTTGGACTAATTTCACATTATTTGGCCTAATTTTTGTTTTTAATTATTTTTTAGGTATTTGGGTGAAGCAATTTTGGAGCTTGGACTTTAATATTTAGTTGAAGAGACTTTCCACATCATTGCCACATCATTTCCATGTCATTTCCACGTTAGCAAAGTCATTAGGTCAACATTTGAGGCCCAGAGTGGCATTTTTGTAAATCTGAGTGGCAGAGTGGCAGTTTTGTAATTATGAGTGGCAAGGGTGATATGACCACGTGAATTAGGTTTGCATGAAGAGGCCAGCCGCTCCATCATCTTCAACCTCTCTTCAAAACCTCCATTTTTCGTTCTCCAAGCTTCCATGGACGTCCCCCTTGCGGTTTTTCACGTTTTTGGCTCATTTTTACCGTTTTTATGCATATTTGACAGCACCCATTGAGGGTTTTACGTTTTGAATTCGTTTTCTTGCTTGGGCAGTTCATTTTGTGGGTTTTATTGACTTGGAACAATACCCATTCATGGGGTTTTCGCATTTATATATGACAATACCGTTTTGCATTCCATTTAAGCTTTGAAATCTCTATTTTTGCTCTTAAATTGCGTTTTTCAGATTTCGTAAGTTAGGGTTCTTGGTTCTGATTCTTGTGATTTCAGTTTTGAAGTGTTTAATTACTCATTTCCATGTCTAGCTAAATTCGTGTATTGACTCCTTGATGAAAAATGCAATGAAGCTTTGAGGTTGTGCTTGTTTTGTGAAATCTGCCATGTTTTTGTTCTGAATTCGTGGAATGCATGTGGTGAATCTATCAATGCTTAATTTACAGAGTAATTGCATGTGTTTTGTTTAAGATACGTTCATGCTTAATGTATGTAGCTTGGCTGTCACGAATTTAAGGATGTGTGCATTGCTTAATTGCATAATGAAGCTAGATTGTAATTTTCGCTTAGTGAATTATTATCTAGTGGATTGAGACAAGGCAGGGTTGGTGTTAATTTGGTGGCCTATGATAAGTGAAATTGCGTTTGAATCAGGGATGTCAATACGGTTTTAGTCACTGTAGCATTTAAATTAATCTATTGATTAGCATTCCGAATCTGTCTGCCAACCCCCCCTTGTGTTTTATTGTTGTGTTCATCTGGAAAATTCGCTTTGAATGAAAATATTGGTCGTTGGGAGACGACTTGGTTCACTTTCATGTACTGCATTTAATATGTTTTAATTTGGTGGGGTACGACCTCTATCACTTATTAAACTCCAATGTGCACCATGGCTTATGGCTTGGAAATCCTATTGTTTTAACCAACAAAGTATTTCTGTTCCCACTTTTCTATCTTTTATATGTCAATTAAAGCATCCCACTTCTCAATCCTTATCCTTCTTCCCCCAAAACATTTTAGGTCTTCTATATTATTTGAGCATGCCTTTCTCTTGCCTTTTTCCTTGCCTTAGCTAAAGAGTTAGAATAGTGATCCATGCATGTTAAATTCCAAACCTTTCATGCCATGCTACGATAAAATCTAGTGTAAAATGGTACTTATTCTGCACTAATACAAATTTATAATAACTAATGATAATTAATGATATGTACATATAATATAAAGATAAAAGATTATAATAACTTGCCTTAAAATCATTGAATAGGACCTAAACCCCAATAAAATCAAATTCAACACTAAAACTCAATGATTACTCAATATCACAGCCAAATAATCTTGAATTACCTTTCAAACGATGAAACCAAATCGTAGAGTAATCAAAACAAGGATAGATAAGTAATGAAGGGGAATATGAACCTCTCGTTCGCATCGATACTACTTGCTGCGAATCAAACATACCTCATTCATCCCGCAACAAGGGAATAAGAAGCCTAAGAACAAACAGGAAGCCCACATAAAGGTGATTTCGATGGCAAAAGTGGAGGTCCAGCCTTGCGACATTTAGCGTGGCCGTTGGTCGAGAAAGGGAAGGAATCTCACCTCTGTATCGCATTAGGTAAAGAGAACAAAATGACTAAAATAAGAGTGAGAAAATGAGAGTGCCATTTGCATAGTTTGTGTGTCTCCTAGAAGAAGAAGAAAAGACCCAAAAATCTTCATGTAGTGGTGATCCAAAAAGGTTGCTCTCGTCACGCGTTAGGGTTGAAAGAAAAACATTGAATTTGAAAGAAAAAATTAAGTAGGCAAAAAAGAAGAATGAAAGTTGTGCAAGTAGCAAGGATGAAAGTCGAGAGTGAGAATGGAGGTTGAAACAGTCTTTTAATGGAAACGAGGTGCGAAAATTATGCTAAAATAGATAGCGCTTTTTTATTTAAACATTTCCTATTAACATCGTATAGATAGAGTTGAACTCTAATTGGAAACTATGCAAAGGACGATGTTGCCTATTGGTTTATATGAAAATATAATTTTTTAAAACTATTTTAGATAAAGCACTACCTATGTGTGGTCATTTTTATAGCGTTTATTTAATAAAGCGTTGTCTTTTGGTCTTTGTTTTGGTATGTAATGTTTAACTAAATAAGCGATATTTGCATGGTGTTGTCTATTACTGATGATGGTGTAGTGCCATGTTCTTAATTTTACGATTTTTCGTAGTTTTCCAGGGACTCCCAAAATCTCTATTTTTAAAATAAGTCTTACTTTCGGTTCATCGTCCCCTCGCAATTTCGTTTGTGACAGTCATCATTGATAACACTGTCGTCAAGCGATCAAATTAATACTACTTATCTATAACAACTTCAGTATTAATATGGGTTAAGTTAACCCTAAGTCGTCTCCCAACGAACACGGAATTGATTTTTAAGAAGTTACTTTCTTAACAATACTAAAGATGTTATAGATAAGTAGTATTAAGTTGATCGCTTGACGACAACGTTATCAAATTTGGCATCGTTGTCGGGGAACACGGTTAGAATTTTTATCATTTTAGTTCTTATTTTATTTTTGTTTTCTTTTGATTTTATTTTTTGTTTATCACTAACATTTTTTTTATCTAAATTTTTTTCTATTTATTTTATTTTCTTTAGTTATTTTTTTAAGCATAATTTTTGTTTGATGATTTTTGTTGGGAAATTTGTGAAACTAGTTGGGAAACACTTTGGCTAAGGAAAAACAAGGTACTTAAGTTGTCCATTGAGACGCACCTCTCTTTCCTGGAAATCTATTCAACAAGCTTTCAACTTATTTCTTTTCAGAAAACTTCTTTTAAAATAAAAAAAAATAATAATTTTTGATGTGAAAATAATCAATAATGTGATTTTCATGTGAACTATAATTGTTATCCACAACAACCACATGATTCATATGATTATCAGCAACAAATAATCACACCTACTTCTGCACCTGATTTAATTAGGTTAACTATATGTCAACTAAATGATCTATATCTTAGATCATCTTTTTTGGAATATGAGCAACAATCCTACCATGAGCAATAACCATATTCTATGTGTCCACTCTGATGAGTCATTATTTTCTTCCATTCCACTAGCCTTTGTGTACCCATTAGACAGTTGTTCAGTGCTTAATTGTTCATCTTTAGAGTGTTTTTCATCTGTTGGGCTGTATTGGGCCACTATTTCGAATTTGGACTAATTTCACATAATTTGTGTTTTTTAATTATTTTTAGGTATTTGGATGAAGCAATTTTGGAGCTTGGATGTCAATATTCAGTTGAAGAGAGTCACCACATCATTTCGATGTCATTTCCACGTCAACAAAGTCAATGGGTCAACATTTAAGGCCCAGAGTGGCATTTTTGTAAATCTGAGTGGCAAAGTGACAATTTTGTAAATAATGAGTGGAAGGGTGAGGTGACCACGAGTTTTAGGTCATTCAACATGCAACAGCCGCTCCTTCTTCTTCCACACTCTCTCAAACCTCCATTTTTGTTGTTTTTGAGCTTTGGTGGCACAAGCTATTTTTTCATGTTTTCCACTCGTTTTTGACGTTTTATGAGTCTTGGACAACAGTTATTGCTTGTATTCACGCTTTCTACACTTTGGGTAACATTTATATTGAAGCATTTTCATTTTTGGTGGCTGTTTTTGTTGTTCTTCTATTATCCCTTGCTCATTTTCGTTTGCTGCACCATTTTAAGATTTCAGTATCAATTTGAAGTCATTTGAACAATTGAATTGCAAATTCTGTTGAGAACCCTAATTCGGATTTCATGAGGAACTAAGTTTATGTGTTGATTCTTTGCAGATAATGGATTGAAACCTTGAGATTAGTGTTTTGTTCGGTGGAGTTTTGTTAATCTCTCAATTATGAATTTGCATTAGGGTTTAAATGAAGAAACCATTCTGTTTTTGCTTAATTTGCAGAGTGGGATAATTGTGTGTTCATGCTTAGTGAACTGTAGCAGATTTCATGGTTGTGTGCTTTGCTTAATTGCACTTGAGTTCGAGTTCATTTGCGCTTAGTAATTAATTCGGGTCTCATTAGAGTTAATATAACAATTTTTGAGTTGTAATCCGTGATTGGTAGATGTTCATTTGAAGCAAAGAATCAACATTGTTTTTAAATTGATATTACACGTTTGCATTTAAGTTTTCAATTGTGCGTTGCATCCGTAAATCTGCCAAACCCCCTACCCCTTGTGTTATTGTTGTGTTCATTTGGAAATTGAAGCTTTGAATGAAAATAATGGTCGTTGGGAGACGACTTGGTTCACTTTCACATACTGCATTTAATATGTTTTAATTTGGTGGGGTACGGCCTCTATCACACTTCAACCCGTTTGGTTCTCAACAACAACAACATGCACCATCACAACAAGTTGCAGCAATCAATGGACCATCCTATAAGGAAGTTGTGTTATTAATGGATGGACTCAGAGAGAAATTAGACACCATAGATGAAAGGTTGCGAGCTGATCAACGATACAAATATATTGAGCAAAAATGGTATGGAAATGATAAAGTATTGTATGACATGATGGAGGATGCAAGTAACAACAACTTTGTAGAATTACTTTGTACTGTTAATACCACCCTCAAATGCAATCCAAAAATTTAGAGCACTTCGTCAAGAAATAGAGGATATGCTTCTAAAGATGGCCATTAGAGCTGAACAAATGTTAGAAGATTTAAGTCAGCTAATGAAAAGACAAAGCTCTGGAGGCCACCTTAGAAAAACTTATGAAGACGATAGTTGAGCAAAAGGATGAAATGATAATGTTAAGGAGCATGAATCAAAGGATGGAACAATTGAGCACAGATGTGAATGAGTACACGATTCAAATGTTAGATCAACCAACACCAAAATCACATGACACTGATATATCTGCTGATAGATATAATGATGCTCATAGTAATATGTCTACTGATGGACGTATCAAATTTTCTAAAGATGTTGCTGATGAAGAAATTGAAGATTCTCACACATATATATCTACTGATGGATATGAGTACAAATGATCTTTTTCATGAGCAGAGTTGTGAGAATAATACAATGGAGGAGCCAAGTGCAGTTGAAGAGCCAACGATATTCGAAGATGCAGTTGAAGCATCAACTATTGCAACTAACTTGGTTAATGATGAAGTAGCAGATTCAACTACTTCAAGTGCTTATTTTGGCTCACAAGGTGAGATTATGAGGATTACTGATGATCCTGTTAACCATTCAAATTGAGTTGAAGCCACACACTCCACACATCAAGTTTGTTGATGTGAATGATGCAAATAAGTTTTTAGTGGTGATTTTTGTTGACTTGGCTGCAGAGAAAGAAGAAAGGTTGTTGCAAAAGGAAAAGAGGTTAGACTCATATTCTTTTGAAAACATTGTTAATAAAAAAGTTAATTTGTATGCATGTTTGTTTTTTGTTTCTGTTTTTTAATTTTAAATATATTAAAAAAATTTCAAAAATATGTGTTTTTGTTTTCTTTAATAAAATTGTACAAGCTAACTTGTACTTTATAAAAAAAAAATTGACATATGGCTAGATTGAGCCAAAAGTCACAATTTTTCATTTCCTCCCCAAAATAAGTCCATCAAGGACATTTTTTTTTTTTAAATAAGTGTGGGGGAAACAAACTGTAGGTAGGATTTTTCTTTTTTTTTTTGTTTTTCAACTTTTTGTTTTTGTTTTCATTTAAAAAAATTGTGATTTCTTTTTGAGAAAATTGTGAAAGTATTAACTTTTTACTAAGTGAAACTTTTAAACAATATGTGTCATAAGAAATCCACAAAAAATATTCCCCTACTTTCAATAAAACATATTGACATTGGATTTTGGGATTTGATTCAGTAATTGGGATGATCATAATTCTGGAAAAATAAAAGTCATGTTGATATGAGTGGATTGTTTCTATGATTTGCTAATTGAGTTGATTATAGAATCTCTTCATTAAATCTTTTTGTGAAAGAGTTTTGACCTTATGAGTCTTGAGCCTTAATGTAAAGGATGGACCGTTGTACCATTCCTATTTTGTCTTGAATGACTTCCTCATGTTTGTTTATACTCAAATATTTAGGTTGATTCTTTTGTTTTTCAACTTAGGTGAATGTGCATGATTTGATATGACTGAGGCATTTCTTGTTTTTAGCTACTTGGCCAAATAAGCCCACCTTGGTATTAATCCATTGATAGCCCCTTTGAGCTTTAAACCTCTTTCTCTTGTTTTAAGCCAATTGTAAACCCTTAAAAAGGAAAAGACCATGTTTTTGCTTATCTTAGGAAGGAAAAAGGAGCTAGTGGATTATGATTGGATTGGTTGATGAATAAAGTTTGTGGGTTAGTACCTCACCCATAAATTACTAAAAATGGCAAAAGGAAAAATTGTTGATGAAAAAATGTTGAAATGAAAAAAAAATAATTGTTTTCTAAGAAAAGAGAGAGCAACAAAGCAATCAACGAAAAAAATTTGTTTTTGAAATTATGCTTCAGTATTCTTCCAACATTACTATTTCAAAAACCCAAAAATTCTAAAATTTTTCCTACCTTTGCCTTGGCCCCATCATAACCTTTGAAAAGTCTTCATGATCTTTGAATGCATATTTTCTAAAAGTTTGTGAATATTAGAGTCTTATTAAGTATTAGGAGTGTTTACATGCATGAGTATTTTGAGTGAAAACACAAGCCAAAACACTTGAGAGAATTTTGGTGAGAAAATACACATTTAACTTGAGTGCTTTCTTTCATAATTGATTGTCTTATGAATTCAAAAGATTAACTCATGTGTGAAAAATAGAATTTTTTCGTTTGTTTATGCATGGTAACTTGATTTCTAGAATATTGATTTGTCTTAAGTAAGGTTCCTTCCTTTGATCCACTGTTGATGTGAAATAAAATACCTCGAAACAAGTTTTGAAATTGCTCAATTTTGCCCAGGAGTACAAAAGGATAAGTGTGTGGTTATGATGAGTGCGTATGTTTGCCCTCATTTAATGTTTAATTATGGGTATTTAATTGAATTTTGTGTGCTTAAAGATTGATTTAATTG
Organism: Vigna unguiculata; assembly: GCF_037176805.1. Taxonomy (NCBI): domain Eukaryota; kingdom Viridiplantae; phylum Streptophyta; class Magnoliopsida; order Fabales; family Fabaceae; genus Vigna; species Vigna unguiculata. The sequence continues at coordinate 14,188,450 of NC_140801.1, forward strand.
GGATTTCCCATAATTGGGTTTATTGAGCATGAGATACAAAAACATGTTAAAAATAGCTTTTTAGTTGCATAAATGTTTTTTGGATATTTTGAGGTGTGTTAGTGCAGCTGCAGCTAAGTTGAGCTCATGGAGGTGTGGAAATAAATTGATTAAAGATTCATGACACCTTAAAGATAAATCCAAGAATAAGAAATTATAAAAAGCACAAAAATCCAAGCCAAGCATTGCATGAATACGGAAAGAAAAGCTTGAAAAAGTGAAGAAGTTTGGCTAAACCCTAAACCTTAAACCCTAATGGATGAGTTATGAGTCATTATTTTCTCTTATTCCATTGCCTTTTTGTGCCATTCTTGAGGGTTGTTTAGTGCTTAATTGTCTTTTGTTAGTGCATTTTCCTCAATTGACCTTCATTGGGCCGTTATTCCAAATTTTGATTAATTTGTCATTAATTGGTCTAATTATTCTTTCTAATTGTTTTTAGGTATTTTGTGGAGCAAATTTTGGAGCTTGGACATTTATCATAAGGTCAAGAGAGAGTTACCACGTGATTTCCACATCATTGCCACAATTGTGCCATGTCAGTCAGGCTATCCATGTCACTAGGCCACCATTTTCAACCCATAATGTCATTTTTGTAATTTTGAGTGACAGAATGGCATTTTTGTAAATATGTGGGTCTGTAGTGATGTGACCACGAAAATTTTAGGTCTTCTTGGGTGGCAGTCGCACATCATCTTCTATAACCTCCATTTTTACGCTTTGAGAGCTTTATATGGTTACCCTTGGAGGTGCCACATGAATTTTGATGTTTTAGCACAAATTTATTCCGTTTTTATGCATTATTACAACACCCATATTGGATTTTACGTTTTCTGCACATTTGGAAGCTTGGGTAGTTTCTTTTTAACATTGGGACCTTGTTGAATCCATGTTTCATCTTCTATTCATGATTTGATAACTTGTTTTGTTATTGTTTCACGTTTTCTGCACCATTTTACATTTTCTGCACCGTTTTCTTATCATTCAATAGTTGTTGTAAAAGGATTTTACAAGCGCTTTATTTAGGATGTTAGAAAGAAGGCCCTTCCACTATCCAAGTTGTTGTAAAAGGATGTTGATTTCATCTTTGATGAAGGATGCGAAAAGGATTTAGATTACCTCAAGAAGGCCCTAACCAACACTCCTATCATTCAGGCGCCGAATTGGACAACCCCATTTGAGCTCATATGCGATGCATCAAATTATGCCATGAGAGTTATCCTAACACTAAAGATTAACAAGAAGCCTCGAATGATCTACTACGCCTCCAGAACGTTAGATGCTACTCAAGCGAACTATACCACAACAGAAAAAGAACTCCTTGAGATTGTTTTTGCACTTGATAAATTTAGATCACATTTGTTTGGTTCACCTTTTGTTGTGTTTATTGACCATGTAGCTCTAAAGTTCTTGTTGAAGAAGGCAGAGTCTAAGCCTTGGTTGATAAGATGGATGCTCTGGCTCCAAGAGTTTGACTTGGAGATCCGGGATAGGAGCGAAACATAGAATTTGGTTATAGACCACCTGAGCAGGATAAAGAGGTTTGCTGATGATGTTTCACCGATTCGAGATGACTTTCCCGATGAAAGTTTGTTGACACTCTCTGCTTCTTTTCCTTCCTCGTGGTTTGCTAACATTGTAAATTATCTTGTTGCTTCTGTTTTTCCTCTCCTAGCATCCAAAGCTCAATATGATAAACCTAAGAGCGATGCTAGGTATTATATTTGGAATGACCCCTATTTGTGGAAGATGTGCAGTGATCAAGTTACAAGGAGATACATTCCAGACCATGAGATTGACTCGATCCTCAAATTTTGTCATTCATCTATTCTTGGTGGTCATCTCAGAACATAAAGGATAACTCACAAGGTGCTAGATTGCAGATTTTATTGGCCCACCATCTTCAAGGATCCGTGGAGGATTTGTAGCACGTGTGAGCAATGCCAATGAGCAGGATGAGCCATTTCTTGGAGACAACAGATGCCTCAACAACCCATATTAGTTTTTGAGATCTTTGATGTATGCGTTATAGATTTCATGGGCCATTTCCTTGTCTCCTTTGGTTTCACTTATATTCTACTTGTTGTTGATAATGTTTGAAAATGGATGGAAGCCAAAGCCTCCAGAACTAATGATGCTCGTGTTGTTGTAGACTTTGTTAGGTCTCGCATATTTTGCAGGTTTGGAGTTCCTAGAGCTATCATTAGTGATCAGAGCACCCATTTTTTCAATAGATCCATAGGGGGTTTTGCTTCAAAACTATGGTGTTGTGCCTAAGCTTTCTAAACCATATCACCCCCAAACTAATAGTCAAGCCGATATCTCAAATAGAGAAATCAACAGGATTTTGAAAATGATTGTACAACCCAACCAAAAGGATTGGAGCAACAACCTAAAGGATGCTCTTTGGGCTCATAGGACTGCTTATAAGGCACCTATAGGGATGTCTCCCTAGTGGGTTGTCTTTGGTAAGCCATGCCACCTACCAGTGGAGATAAAGCACTGAGCTTACTTGGCTGTCATATCATGCAACTTCTCACTTGATCAAGCTGGGGAGGAAAGGTTGTCACAGTTGAAGGAGTTAAAGAGATTTCATGATATCTCTATAGCTAGAAAGGAGTTTGTTGTTGGTCTATAAGTGTTATTGTACAACTCTAGACTTGGTCTCATGGGTGGTAAGTTGCATTCAAAGTGGATTGGTCCCTTTGTGGTGACTAATGTTTATCCTTATAGTGCAGTTGAGAACAAGAGCCAATCCACCGATAAGAGCTTCAAAGTTAATGGGCATCATCTAAAGCCATTCCTCAACAACCCTACTCTTGTGGATACTATTGTGGAGAAGACTTCTTTGCTTGACCCCACTTCTGTTTCACCATGATTTAAGGACTTTTCTTTCTCCTTTCTTACTTTTATTACACTTATCCAAGCCCATCTGTTGATGTTTGATTGTCTAATTTTGTGTTTGAGTCAAATTGAGACAATTTGTAGTTTAAGTATGGGGGAGTCTGTTGTTTTTTTCCTTTTTGTTAAGTTGTGTTAAGTTTTTGTTTTTTGTTTGGGACACTCACTTCACTTTTGGAGGATGAGTTGTTGGTTGTTCTATTGACTGAGATCCTTGCTTTCTCTTTGCAGGTCAAGTTGCTTTTGAGTTATTTTACCATGTGTGAGGATTTGAGCCACTCTCTATTCCTTGTTATGTGATACATGCCTCTTGAATGCTTGCACGATGGCCTTGGCTTGACTCTTTCTAATGTTTTTCTTATTCACATGCATGTTTGGATATGATTTAGGCAACTTTGTTCTGATGAGCCTATAACTAGATGAGCCTACCTTGAATTGTTTCTTGATAGCCCTTTTTGAGCCTACATACCCTTTCATTGTTTTATAGCTCACTACAAGCCCTTAGCTAGAAAAACCATGATTCATCTTGCCTTAGGAAATTTTGGTGCTTCGAAATTGTTTTAGGAATATATGTTTTTTAAGTGTGATTGCGCACAATAAGTATGGTTGTGTGTATACCTATTTTGTTCATGGATTGCTCATTTGTACATTTTATGTCAAACTTGAAAATTTTTGTGTGATACAATGCATTTTATGTTGCTTTCATTTTTCTCTGAGTTGAACTGAGTACTTTACATCTTTTGAATTTCTAGGATGATTTTCATAGATTTCTTGCAACATTGACTCCTTTTGTGTTGGGTGTGTTTCCATTTTTCCATTTCGTGTCTGTTTGTTTGTATTGTGTCTCTTCATCTCTCTCGCTCTCTCTCTCTCTCTCTCTTTGTTTTGTCTGTGTTGTCCTTGCTTTGCTTCACTGTGCGTTTATGCTTTTGCCCAAGAGTGCAAAAGGCTAAGTGTGGGTGATTTTGATGAGTCACTATTTTTCCTTATTCCATTGCCTTTTTGTGCCATTCTTTAGGGTTGTTTAGTGCTTAATTATCTTTTGTTAGTGCATTTTCCTCAATTGGGCTTCATTGGGTCATTATTTCGAATTTTGAGTAATTTGGCATTAATTGGTTTAATTATTGTTTCTAATTCTTTCTAGGTATTTAATGGAGAAAATTTTGGAGCTTGGACATTTATCATAAGGTTAGGAGAGAGTTGTCACATGATTTACATATCATTGCCACGTTTACGCCATGTCAGTCACCCTGTCCACATCATTGGGCCATCATTTTCAACCCACAGTGGTACTTTTGTAATTCTGAGTGGTAAAATGACATTTTTGTAAATATGTGGGACTGTATTGATGTGACCATGAAAATATTAGGTCTTCTTGGGTGCCAGTCGCACATTATCTTCTCCAACCTCCATTTTTATGTTTTGAGAGCTTTATATGGTTACCCATGGAGGTGCCACCTGAATTTTGATGTTTTAGCACAATTTTCTTCAGTTTTCATTCATTATTGAAAACACCCATTGTAACACCCCAATTTTTGGGATGTCACGAAACGTTAGAAATTTTTGCGTTTAGGGGAAAAGGAATTAACATTAAAAATGTACAAATAAAAACTTTTAATTTAATTTAAATTACATAGTTCAAACTATAACATTTGTGATAAGAAAAATTACATAATTTTTAGTATCTGATTTAAAACAATTAAATATTTTATAAAAACTTTCGAGTTCATCCCAACCTCTATCAATTTACTCCATGCCAAAATAATCTGCAATATCATCTGCTCCCATATAACACACGTTATACGATCATCGCACATACAACAAACACACAAACCAATAAATTGGGGTAAGCTAACCATAACGAATGATATATAAAAGAAAGTCGTAAACAAAACATGGCAATTAATACTCAACATCTCATTCAAGTAACCCTTAAGCAGTATGATCACAATCAATCCTTGGTTTGAACACACAAACCCCAAAATCCAAACAATCACACAAACCAAACATAGTATCACATTCATCTAATATCTTAAAACATAGTGATCATAATCAAGCTTTGGTTTTCCGCGGCCTATCACCCCATAACAACATCTAGTTTTCTTGAACTGATGGTTCAATGTGTCTCACTATCACAATCAGACTGTCTCCCTTATTCCTCAAGGAATTATGAGTAAAAAAGTCTATGCATCGCACATCGGGCACTTTACTCGCAACGAGCCAAAATAAGGTGAATCATCTTTCCCCTCCCCATTGCTTCACACAGGCGAGAAGGTACAACACTTGAACCAATCCTCTACCACTGCTTCACACAGGCGAGGAGGACCCCTTTCCACTACTTCACACAGATGAAAGAGTCACCACTAGGTTCCTAGGTACGGAAAACCTCACATAACATTTAATTCCACCAAAACTCTTCAAGCAGGGCAAAACACTCCCAACATTCAACACATGAGAATCACATATTGCCAACGAAGTACTCACCATCGCGTCATGCATGGGAAATAAAGTTCCATCACATAAACTCATCAAATTATCAAATAAAACATTTAGTAAACGAACCCAACTAATCACATTCACTCTAACATATGCATAACATCATACTCAAGTAATTATCCTTAAATCACAACTTAAACTCAATACCATACAATCCATGAAACCAAGAAAAACCACCAATCACATAACCCATTTATTCACGTCACTCTTGTAACACCCCAAATTTAGGATGTCACGAGAAGTTATCATTGCTCTTAGTAAAACAATTATATCACAAAAAGGCACTTAAAACCACATTATAATTTAAATGTAAATAGGTAGTCCAAAACTTCCATTGATAATAGTAATATTTTAAAAACAAAGTTGCCATTAAATACTAGAAAACAAAAGAAATTTTCATAGTCTTCACTATTTGATTGAAATCAACTAAAGAAATAATAAACCCCCAAGTCCATTCCATTCTCTCCTCAATCTACTTCGTGTTAGAAACATCTGCATTACCATCTGCTCCCCTATAACGCACACATTATACGATTATCGCACATGCAATAAACACACAAACAAACAAATAGGGGTAAGCTAACCATAAACAATGATATTCATAAAAGAAATTCATAAATAAAACTTGTCCAACAATACTCAACGTCGCATTCAAGTAACACGAAAACTTTATGATGACAATCCCTCCTTGGTTTGAACACACAAACCCCAAATCCAAAGAATCATACTAAACCAAACATAGCATCACATTCATCTAAAATATTCACTAAATTCCACCAAGGGCTTTCAAGCAAGGCAAAACACTCCCAACATGCAACACATGAGAATTTATATATTGCCAACAAAATACACACCACTACATCATGCATGGGAATTAATGTTTCAAAACATAAATCCATTAACTTATCAACACATTATTCAAATGATTTGGGATTTTAGAAATAAAACTGCAGCTTGTGTAAAACTCCAAAAATCATGTATTTATATTCGAATTAAAGATGATTGAATCAAGAATCAAATGCAACAATAACCAACTTAATTGAATAACTATAGAGAAATTTATAAACCAAACAACTAACAAAAGTCAATGTTGTCAACAACCAAACTACAAGAACCTTGCGATAAAAAATGCTCTCACTACACAGCTCCGATTCAAGATTCGACCAGTCAAAGTCAAGAACGATGTGTTAAGGATCAACTGTTAAAATTTCAGCTCAATCCAACGGTTAACTAAGTAGGAACCTTCATTTTACGAAAAGTGTGCAATTATATGATCTTGTACCGTTAGATTCTCTAACTTAGTTATTTGACTGTTACTGGGAACAAAAGATTAACGTTCAATCTAGATCACAACTATTAAGGTAGAAGCATCTCCTTCCTAGAATTGTATTTACAAGACTTAGATGAAACTGAAATTCCTTGAAGCCATGATCTACGACAACGACAAACTATTAAGAACACAACAAATTGACATGACATAAAGATGATTTATGCCATCTAATGAAGATAACCGCAGAATTACAACACAATATATCAAGCAAGAAATAAAACCAAATGACATAAATCATTATGTCAAAACAGATATACTTTTTCATAGAACATTCTTAAATCAAATCATAAATTTGCAGTTCTATAGATTTAAGCCTTAAAAAACGTTGGACTGAATATTAAAATAACTAAACGCTCATTCAAATGCAGTCTATGTTCTCTATCCTAATAAAGGAAAAGAAAATTTGAAATTGAAAGGCCAACTAGTGGCTTTGCTAAAACAATGAACACAATCGAGCAAATGCATTTATGAGGCATAATTACTCTAAATTGTCGTTCAAAAACTATGTCCAGCATACTATGAAAATGAGATGTCATGAAAGTATTCTAGCAAACTAGTTTATTTTATAATTATAGAAATTAACAACAAGAGAAGAAACACAAGGTTGGCTTCCCCTACCTAATGGGTCTCTTTGGAATGTTTCTCTTCTCCACCACAGCTACTGAAATCTTGCACCCTTCTTCTCTCTTCTTGTTTCTCTCCACCCCTGATTTCTAAAACCCTTAATAACAACCTATAAACCCCCTCTCCCTCACAATCTTTCTATTAATATTCTCCCACTTAAATGTATTTTTTTTCTTAACTATTGTAATATTTTAAATCACAATTCAAAAACAATATAGAAAGAATAAAAGATATAAAATTTGTTGTGCATGAGCGATATATAAATATATATATATATATATATATAAAAATATATATATATATATATATATATATATATATATATATATTTGAATCTACCATAAGCATGATATTTATATGTGAATCTGTAGCGTGCGTTTCATGTAGCATTGTGTAACATCCCAACCGGATATTATGAATCTATCTATAATACAATGTAAAGTATCACAAAACGCAAAATTTTACACGTGTCATCTTCTTAGGAATTCTTCAATTTCAGATTTCTAAATTTTTTTACCTCTTAAAGCAATTTTTCATTGTGTCTTCTCAACCAATCTTTTCAGGCCCTTTTTCTCACTTTCCACCTCTCTCACTTTTTCCAGCTCTCTTCACTTTCCATCTCTCGAACCCTACCATGTATTTTGCACTCTCCACCTCTCAACCTCATCAAACCCTAGCCACCTCTCTACCGCCGCCTCAAATTCTCTTCATCACTCTGCCTCCACAAACGATATCCACCTCTCTTCATTCTTAAACGTATTCGACATCTCTACCTCCTCAAACCCTCTCGACGTCTCTTGCGACTCAAACCCTCTCCAGTTTTGTGCCGCCTGAAACCCTACCATTTCAATCTCGTATCTTCTTCGAATCACACTCTCCACCTCTTTGCCTCCTCAAACCCTAGCCACCTTTCTGCCACCGCCTCAAACGCTCTCCATTGCTTTGCCTCCCCAAACGTTGTCCACCTCTCTTCCATCTCAAATGCTCTCCACCTCTCTTCCTTCTCAAACGCATTCGACATCTCTGCCGCCTTAAACCCTCTCGACGTCTCTACCGAATCAAACCCTCTCCACTTCTTTGCCGCCTCAAACCCTACCATTTCAATCTCATATCTTCTTTGAATCATACTTTCTATTTTGATCTCTTCACTTCTCATTTTGAAACCCTAATTTTTTTTTCATAATGTCAGTGATTCCAATTTCGTTTACATTTATTTTTGGTTTCTTCTAACTTAGGTTTTGGATTTTTTTTTTTGTTTGTGTAGATTGTTTTTGGGGTTATTCCTTCACTAACTCTAAGAAGATACATTTATCATGATGAGGATTCCGGATTCCAGTTTCTGATGACACCTTTATCACGACGAGGATATCAGATTCCAATTTCTAATGACAATTAAGCGATCACTTCTTTCTTTTTTTGTATAAAACTATCATGTCTGATAAATTCACTTTTCTCCATCCAGGATGTAATTTTAGTGGGTATGACCTTGATCTGATTGCACCTTAACTTTTAAGAAATGCCAAGATTTCAGGTTTATTTTTGTTTAAATGCATTCTTAATTTCATTGTCCAAGACTTGCATTTTCATAATTTCTTGCAGAAACTGTGGCCATCTTAAGTCATAAGCAAATCATGTGAATTAGTTCTGAATATGGCATTGAGGTAAGTAGAGTTTGAGGAGTAGTTGATAATGCTAACAAAATTTTAAAGGTAATAAAACTAAAAAGCAGATTCCACAGTTTAATTAAATTGATAATGGAATGCCTTTAATATGTTGTATTGTTGATTCAAAGATATAATTATAAGTTTGTTTTCAAAAGAATGGTTGGTGTTTGCTGATTTATTGGCACCATAATACTATTTGAAAATTATTTTTTGTGGCCTGTGTAATCTTTTATTGGTTTCCATTACTCGAGAAAGGTGCTTATTAATTGTAGCAGGAAATGCTTCACTATTAATGGATTTATCTTCATTTGTATATGCACTCAAGACAATAAATTAAAACTAACAAACATGAAGTTGGATTGGTTGTTTAGCCTATAAATCTTACATTTACTCTCTGTTGTTTCTTTATATAGTATCAAGCTTGTGTTTTACTCTAAAGCATATTTCAGTCCAACGTTATGTTATTTACATATTTTGATGATTCACATGTTTTGATTAAACATGTCTTCCATTGTTATTGAGTTTATGATGTTTAATCAAATCACTTTTCTCCATCCAGGATGTAATTTGAGCTTTTATTCTTAATGTCTGTTGAAATTTCATCTGATTGTACCTCCACTTTCAAGAAACCCCAACATTTCAGGTTTACTTAATTCTTATGTAGTTTTTATAGTTACTATTACTTTCCATTCATTACAAAATTTACTTATGATGAAGATAGGTTATCAAAGCTTATCACTCAAAGCTTATGGTGGTTTACTTAATTTTGTTTTTTTTTACCTATATTACTCAGATAGCTTGATTTCAAACCAAGCTGCCACTGTTGTCTTAGGTAGTGTTGGAATTGCAGAAAAAAGGAAGCAATTTTATTCAAAAAAGATGGCCACCTATTATTCAATTTAAAAATTTTAAATTGACGTACCTTTCCATGATTTTTAACGTTATGTTTATTTGATTTTATGTAGGTTTTTTTATATCTTATGTTTGCCTTTTGATATGTAGACATCAGGTCAGTTCTTTCCTTTTTCATCTACGTTACAACATTTATGTTACTGTTTGCATTAGGTGAGTTCTTTCCTTTTTCTTCTTTTTCTACTGCTCTCCGCCATATTTCCTTTTCTTGCACAACATTGAGCCATGTGAAAAACAACTTTTAGTTTCTTCTGTGGTCTTCATATGCTTATCAATCACTTTTCCCAAATTTTACTCCATTTGGTTAACCAAAACCACAATATTGGTATGGTTTTAGTAAATATCTTTACTCATGTCAAAAAACTGCTTTTGCTTTTCCTGATTGTTTCTAAATTTGTGAAATCAAAACCAGAGCATGCGTATGGTGTTATTTTTTATTTATGATCTTGCAATATTTTTTTATTATGTGTTTTTGTTTTGTACAAATACATGTCTCCAGACCTTCTTGCATTCCTTACTATTGTCTAATTTCCCTCATTCCTTACACCATGTCTGTTATCCAAAAACACACCCACTCCTTACAAGAATTGAACCATAAGAAGGAAAGTTGGAACATCGTTGCAAGAGTGGTAAGGTTATGGTTTGGTGAATATTACACAAAAGGAAAATCTCCATTTTCCATGGAAATTTTTCTTTAAGACAAAGAGGTACCTTCCTAATACTATAAACGCCTTTTATTTTCTTAGTTTTCCTAATTTTTGTACTTTTACACATAAGTTTCAATATGCTTTTATTATTTCATTTATGAAACTGTTTTTGCAGGGTGTCCTAATCAAAGAGGATAAGGTTTACACCATTCAATCTTTTAGTGTTTCATGTAATAGTGGTTCTTATAGAACTACAAATCAAGCCTATAAGATCAATTTCCAATTTGGAACCAAGGTCAATATGGTTGAAAGTACCTTAGTTCCGAAAACTATAACTTCATACACCCCTTTTTCAAACATCATAGCTGCTGGTTTTGACACAGATTACTTAGTTAGTAAGTATATTTTTGTTTTTTTTTTCTTTTTCTTTGCGTTTAAATTTTGGTTAATGTTTTTTTTTTCTTACTTTTTCCTTTTTCTGTAGATGTCACTGGAATGTTTACTCGTGTTAGAGCAGAGAGAGAGCTAGAAAAAGGTGGGAACAAGACCAAAATGAATGTCATCCTTATTGAAGCTGATGGGTAAGCGAATTTCCTCTATTTATCTTCTTTACTGATTTTTTTTATGGATTTCATCTGTTTCTCTTTTTATCTGATTTTTAACATGCAATAGTTTGCGACTGGAGTGTACTTTATTTGGTCAATATGTTGATATGTTAAATGCATTTCTGGCCTCTGGAGAGGATCAACATGTTGTCATTGCTTTACATTATTGCAAAGTGAAGACCTTCCAAGGTAACTAACTTTAATTGATTATTGCAGTTGTATTAATTTTTTAAATTGTTTTTGACATGTTGTATTTAGTAGATAAAGTTTCTATTCAAAACTGTATGAATTGTACCAAGATAATTTTTAACTGTGATGGTGAAGATGCAACGAAGTTGAAAAAAATGTAAGTATATATACATAAGATATATATTTGTTTATAGATAGATATACACACATATATATATATTTATATATCTTTGTTTATAGATAGATATATGTATATCAACATTTTTTGAGTACGATGTGGGATAGTACTGAATCTCCTTCTCAACCTCTTACCCAACGTTGTCTGTCTTCTAAAGTTAGCTTAGAAGATGATTTCATTAAGTTGCATCCTAGGAGTTCAATTGAAGGTCTCAAAGATTTTTAACAGGTTCAAATATTTGTCTCTATGTTGCACATAAATATTTTTTGTTAATTACCGTTCATATTTTTATTCATATTGTTTCATTATTTATTTTTCAAGAAAGTACTTTTGTAGTAAAGGCTACTATCAAACATGTGCTAGATCATGATGATTGGTGGTATACAGCATGTATCTGCAACAAAGTAGTTTATCCTCATTCCAAAATGTTTTTTTGTGAAAAGTGTAACAAACATGTCATTAAGGTTACACTTAGGTAATATTATTAATCTTCAGAATTAAGAGTTTATGAATATAATATTATAAAAACTTAATAATGTTCATTATGTCTTTAATGTTTTTTTTAGGTATAAACTTAAACTTCGTGTAATTGATGCTACAGATTCTACAACTTTTGTTGTATTTGATCGTGATGCAAGTGCAATGTTGAAGAAATCATGCTCTGATATTCTTGACTTATAAGACAAGGTTAAGTTTCATATGTAATCATTTCTTCTTATATTGTTGATATTTAACATAAATGTTGTTTGATTTTCAAATTAATTCACAATCAATATTTTCCTATTCTATATTGGGTACTTCTTTTCCAATTATTTAAATCATTATTGTTATCTACAATAATTCTTTTTCATTAAGTTACATCATTTATATTTATACTTTTTTTAATAGAACACTATTGTTGTAGACTTGCCTAAACAGTTTGAAGTCCTAATTGATAAGACCTATCTATTTAAAGTTGAGTGCAAGAATGATTATAATAGCAAATTTGAACAATCATTCAGAGTTAAAAAAGTTTGCATGGATGAAAAAGTAATTGAAAGCTTTACTGATGTTGAAGTAAAGTCTTTGGTAAGATCTTATTTATTTCTTTTTACGTCTTATCCTATATTTTTCTTTAATTGTAATATTATTTTTATTGGATAAAATTTTTAGGATCTATACTCTACAAATGAAGAAGAAAGCAAAGTAAATGAGCGAACAAATCAAATCTCATCTGATTCCATTGCAGAGGTAGTTGAAGATTACAATTTAACTTATTTGGTAAAGCTTTGTATATGCTAATTTTTTGAAGTTTCTTTTTAGGATTTGCTGATCAAATTCACAAAAGAATCAAATGATGTTGAGACTCTAAGTGATCATTTGAAAACTATAGTATCAAGCCATGTTTCTACACAAGAATCGTTGAATAATAAAGTTGTAATTGATGTTGAAATTGACCAATTAACCCGCAAAGAATCATCTCATCTGGACAATCTTGACTTGGCTACTCAACTACCTATCCCAACACTTAAAAGACATCTTGTTTTTCCTGTGTGCCAATGCCATGGCACCTCAGCATAGGAACTCTTAGCCTTCTCAGGGCGACACACCAGATATCGCCAGGACGATAGAAGCGATGGTGGCTGCTATGACACAACAAAGTACAATGATGATGCAACAACATGAAGCATCAATGCAGCGATAGGCGGCATCGCTTGAACAACAAAAACTGGTAATGCAACAGATGGAGGCTGCTAGGGTGGCTGTTGAGGACGCTGACAAACAACACATGAAGGCCCTCCGTCAGTTGGAGGAAAATAGGACCACTACCCCTGTCCACGGTCCTAAACCAAAACCTCTCCATCGTGAATGGAGTTTGAAAGACTTTCTGAAGCACCATCCGACTAAGTTTAATGGGAAGACCAGTCCAGATGTCGTAGATTAGTGGTTGAAGGACATTGAGAGAATCTTTGATGCTAAGATGTGCCCCGAGGAGAGTAGGCTGGCCTTCGCGGTGTACGTGCTCACGGGTGAGGCTGAGCACTGGTGGATCAGTATGAAGTCCATCATGGAGGAGAGGAAGGAACTAGTTACTTGGGAGGTCTTTAGCAGAAAGTTCTCTCCGAGTACTTCCCCGACAACGTCAAATATGCTCAAGAGGTGGAGTTCTTACAGTTGACTCAAGGAAGCAAATTTGTGGCTGAGTATGCGGAAAAATTCAAGCATCTTAGGCGTTTCTACACCAAGCCACTGGATGAAGAATGGCAATTCAGGAAATTCGAGAACGGCCTCCATGGAGATCTTTGGCTGATGGTGGCCCCACTATCCAACAAGGACTTTGCAGCCTTGGTGGAGAAGATGAAAGTGAAGGTGGAAACTCAGCACCCACACCAACAGAGAATGGGAGGACCATCTAGGTCCAGGCATAAGCATGAGAAGAGGAAAAAACCCTATACTAGGCCCCATTCTCAGTCTTAGGGGTCTAGGGAGTTTTCTTCCCAACAGGGCAGGATTCAGTGCTACTGGTGTGGGGGACCGTACAAGAGGAATGTTTTCCCCAGCTTGCAGGCTTCAAGAAGTGCAACAAATGTGGCAAGGAAGGCCACTTCGGCAGGGATTTCCCTACCCTCACGAGGACAGCGACGCGTACCCTAGTTTCAGCCCCAGCCCAGAACCAGCAGAGGAGGGGGGGCAACAGGCCTCAAGCATCGGGCAGAGTGTACGCCATGACTAGAGCGGAGGTAGCATGCTCAGGTAAGCTGGTCATGGGTCATTGTGTGATTGCTGGTAAATCTGCATGTGTATTGTATGACTCTGGAGCGACACACACATTTGTGTCTGAAACTTGTGTGCAAAGGTTAGGTCTGCCGGTTTGTGAACTGCAATGTGACCTTGTGGTATCTACTCCGGCATCGGGTTTGGTCAGGACATCGTCCTTGTGTACTAGGTGTCTAGTGGAGGTAGAAGGATACAGGTACAAAGTGAATTTGATCTACCTACCTCTACAGCAGTTGGAAGTGATCCTAGGAATGGATTGGCTCTCTGCCAATCACATCCTTATAGACTGCCAAGAGAAGAAGTTGTTATTTCCCAACTTAGGGGAACCTGAGTTGTTATCATCTCACAGGGTTATGAAGGAGCTACAGGGCGGTGCTCAGTGTTTCATGATCTTCACATACCTAGAGGTGAAGGCAGAGGAGATGAAGTCTGTTATATCAGTGGTACAAGAATTTGAGGATGTGTTCCCAGATGAAGTACCGGGGTTACCTCCTAGTAGAGAAGTGGAGTTCTCGATTGACTTGGTACCTGGAACCGGGCCAGTGTCATGGCTCCGTACCGTATGGCTCCAGCAGAGTTGGTAGAGCTCAAGAAGCAGATAGAGGAGTTGTTGGGAAAGTAGTTCATACGACCCAGCACTTTGCCTTGGGGAGCACCAGTACTGTTGGTGAAGAAGAAAGATAGGAGTTCACGTCTATATGTTGACTACCAGCAGCTGAACAAGATGACCATCAAGAATAAGTATCCTCTTCCGAGAATAGATGACTTAATGGATCAGTTACATGTATCCTCAGTATTTTCGAAGATTAACTTGCGGTCGGGATATCATCAGATATTGGTGAAGGGTGATGATGTGTAGAAGACGACCTTCAAGTCCCAGTATGGACACTACGACTATGTAGTTATGCTATTTGGTGTGACCAATGCTCCGACGGTGTTCATGGACTACATGAACAGAATTTTCAGGCCCTTCTTGGATAAGTTTGTCGTGGTCTTCATAGACAACATTCTCATCTATTCCAAAACTCAGCAGGAGCATACCGAGCACCTGAGACTAGTGCTTAGGGTGCTTAGGGAGAAATAGCTATATGCCAAATTGTCTAAGTGCGAATTCTGGATGGACGAGGTACAATTCTTGGGCCATGTGATATTTGTAGGCCTACAACACTTCCACTAATTCTTCTGGCAATCGGCCCTTGGCGTTGTCCAACCGTTTGCATAGTTCTACTAGTATGACTTTGTTTGCTACCCCTGCCTGTCCATTGGTCTGTGGGTGTTCAACAAAGCTGGTTACATGTTTGATGCCTAGGCCAGTATAGAATTTAGCGAGGTCTTTGTCTATGAATTATCGGCCATTGTCGGTGTTGATCGTATGTGGGACGCCATATCGACATATAATATCTTTCTAGATGAATTGTTGCACCTGTTGGGCTATAATGGTGGCTAATGGTTTGGCCTTTATCCACTTGGTGAAGTAGTCGATGGCTACTATAAGGAATTTTACTTGGCCTTTCCTTGGGAAAAAGGGTCGAGAATATCCATTCCCCACTTTGCGAAGGGCCACGGAGATAGTATAGAATGAAGTTGTTCTTGTTTTGGATGGATGAGGTTACCATGTTTCTGGCAGGGTATACATTTTTTGAGAAAAGTGTGGCAATCGACCTCCATGGTCGGCCAGATGTAGCCGGCACGGAGGATTCTGGTAGTCATGGTGCGTGCATCGGAGTGATAGCTGCATATGCCTTCGTGTAACTCTTTAATGATGTGATGGGCTTGTTTGACCGTGACACATTTGAGAAGCGGTTGGTAATATCCTCTCTTGTATAAGTCATCGCCTATGATTGTGTACCTGGCGGCGGGGGTTTACTAGTTCGGAGGTACTGGATGTAAGGGAGTTGTCCAGTTGTTGGCTTGGTGTTGGGTTAGGGTATGACAAGTGTTTGTTGTCGAAGGGGCGGATAGTGTTTGCTATAAGAGGGATTGGTGTCGGCTTTTTAGCTTGGTGCTAGCCAGTTTGGATAATATGTTGGTTTTGACCTTTTCGGGACAGGGGATGTGTTGTATGGAGACTCATTCAAAAGCAGACTGTATAACATTTCAGCCCACGTGATAGTATTGTAGGAGGGTGGGGTCTTTGATCTAGAATTCGTCATTTAAATGTCCCACTGTGAGTTTAGAATCGGTTTTGCACGTGAACGTTTTGAAGCCGACTTCGCGGACGAGGGATAGGTCGGCGAGGATGGCTTCGTACTCGACTTGGTTGTTGGATGATTTGAAGGTGAAGTGAAGGTATTTTTCGATGAGGATGTCGTTGGGGCTTTCCAAGACGATACCGACACCTGCTCCTTTTGGGTTTGAAGAACCATCGACGTACAATGTCCATTGGTCCTCTTCAGTGGTTTGTTGTAGATCGTTGACGAAGTCTAGGAGACATTGAGCTTTGATGGGGCCGTGGGGTTCATAACGGATGTTAAACTCGGATAATTCTACAGCCCAAGTGATGAGTGCGTATTTTTGCCCTCATTTAATGTTTAATTCTGGGTATTTAATTGAATTTGTGTGCGTAAAGATTGATTTAATTGGGATTTCCTATAATTGGGTTTATTGAGCATGAGATACAAAAACATGTTAAAAGTAGATTTTTAGTTCCATAAGTGTTCTTTGGATATTTTGAGGTGTGTTAGTGTAGTTGCAGCTAAGTTGAGCTCATGGAGGTGTGGAAATAAATTGATTAAAGTTTCATGACACCTAAAAGATAAATCCAAGAATAAGAAATTATCAAAAGCACAAAAATTCAAGCCAAGCATTGTATGAAGACGACAAGAAAAACTTGAAAAAGTAAAGAAGTTTTGCTAAACCAAGAAGAGAAGAACAAAAAAATTGGACCTTGCGGTTTTCTTTATCTTTATGATAGAAGATAATTTGAGGAAAATATATCTTTAGATATGTTATTTGATATTTTTAAATAATTATCTTATTTAATTATATCATAAAATATTAAAAGATAATAACTACCAAATCTTTCTAAATATGACAAGATCTTCTTGAATCTTTTTAGTTCCACAACAAATAAATATATCTTGAAGATATTGGATTATTTAGAAGATAATTTAAGGAGATTGCAAAGGGTTGATTTGGAAAATTAATACAAATACAAATTGGTGATATTTTATGATATATATTTAATTAATTAATTAATTTAATTATATTGGATATTGATATTATCAGCCAATTATATTTGTCAAATAGTTTATATCTCTCCAAATATTTTTAAATATTTATCTTTATGTTTATTTTAAAATATATTTGAGAGATTTTAGCAACAGAAAAGCCCAGTCCAATTCCTATATAAAGAGACCAAGGGAAAAGCAGAAAGGACAAGCTCGGGACTTCGAAGTTTAGGAACCCTTAGGGGGGCCTAATTTCGTTTCCTTTCTCTCTCTCTCTCTCTCTCTCTCCATTCTTCTATTATTTTATTTTATTTTCCATTCCATGGAAGGCTAAGCTTCAAGGGTTAGTTCCACTGTAATTTCTTAATTGGATTTTGAGGTTTGAATAAATTTGTTTGTTCTTTTGAATCTTGTTGTGATTTATTTTCATCTATGTCTTTTGGTTCTTAATTTAGTAAAATTAATGAATTTTACATTGTTTCAAGTTAGCACGGTGTGAAATCTACATAACATAACGATCATATGAATCAAAGGGTTTTTAAATTTTAATTGAGAAGTTACTTTGATTATTTTTAGAAACTTTCATATGACTGCATGAGTTTTTGCTAATAATTGAGAAGTTACTTTGATTAAAGGTGAAAACTTATATTAGAATTAATCAAGAAGTTACTTTGGTTAATTAGCCTTTTACTAGATATAAGAGGTAAAAGAATGGACATGATTAGAATTATTAATATTTAGTTAAGAAGTTACTTTGGTTAAATTTACTAAGATTAATCTACAAAGTTCTTGCATTTGATTGAGAAGTTACTTTGGTTGAAAGTAAGGACGCCAAGAAATTAATTGAGAAGTTACATTGATTAATTTGAAGTCTTAAACAAGAAATCAATAACAATAATCTTTAGGAAACCAATGATGAATCCTATTTTGGAAAACTAGTGGAATCGACCTATTTTTCTTTATTATTATTTTTTATATTATTTTATCTTTATCCATTTTTATTTCATTCTTTCAAATACTATTTTATTTGACTAACCATTTTGTATAGATTTTATAAGAACTAACATGTTAAAAATCAATTTTGCGTTCGTTGGGAGACGACTTTGGGTTACGATACTGTCACCTGCTCCTTTCGGGTTTGAAGAATCATCAACGTACAGTGTCCATTCGTCCTCTTTAAGGGTTTGTTGCAGATCGTTGACGAAGTCTAGGAGACATTAAGCTTTGATAGGGTCGGGGGTTCGTAACGAATGTTAAACTCGGATAACTCTACGGCCCATGACGACATGGGGCCGACAAGGTCTGGCTTTTGAAGTATCTTCTGGATGGGGTATTCGATTTTGATGATTATGTTGTGGTTTTGAAAATAGGGACATAGGCGTTGCGCTGCATGTACTAGGGACAAGGCTAATTTCTCCACCATTTGGTATCTGGTTTCAGGATCTTGCAAGGTTCGGCTGACGAAGTACACAGGGTGTTGAGTGCCATCGACCTCTTGGACTAGCGCGGTGCTTACAGTGTAATCTATGGTGGTGATGTAAATGAGTAAGGGTTGATGAGTGTCCAGCTTATGGAGGATGGGCAGTGAGGTTAGGGTGTTTTTGAGTTTTTGGAAAACGTGTTCACATTCGTCGTTCCATGAGAACTTTGCTGATTTATTGAGTAGTTGAATAATGGGTTGGGTTTGTTCGGCCAATTTGGGGAGGAAACGGGAGATAGCGGTTAGTCGGCCAATGAGGCGTTGCACTTCTTTGACATTGTTGGGGCTTTGCATCTCAATGATTGTATTGCATTTCTCGGGATTAGCTTTGATGCCGCGTTGTATTAACATGAAACCGAGGAATTTACCACGGTCAACGTCGAAGATGCACTTTTCGGTGTTAAGGCAGAGGTTGTATTTTTGTAATGCGGAGAAGACGGTGGACAAGTCTTGAGCGTGCTAGTGATGACTTGGGGATTTGACGACCATATCGTCAATGTATACCTCGACACATTTGCCCATTCTGTGGCTGAAGACCTTATCCATTAATTGCTAGTACGTTGCTCTTGCGTTTTTGAGACCGAATGGCATAACTTTACACAGTAGTTGGCGTCGTCTGTAATAAATGTTGTTTTGGTCATGTCAGATGCGGCCATTGGAATCTGGTTGTAACTAGAGTATGCATCCAAAAAACTGAGAACATTGTTATCGGCTGCACCGTCAACTAACTGGTCGATGTTGGGTAAGGGCTAGGTGTCCCTAGGACAGGCCTTATTGAGATCCATGTAATCGACTCACATTCTCAATTTGTCGTTAGCTTTCTTGACCAATACTACATTGGAGAGCCAGGTGGTGTAATGGGCTTCTTCGATAAACCCTGCGTTGAGCAACTTGTCGGCTTCAATCTTGGCTACTAGTCGGCGTTCATCACCGAGCTTGTGTTTCTTCTAAGAGACATACCTAGCATCCTTGTAAATGGAGAGTTTATGGGATGCGACTTCAGGGTCAACGATGGGCAAGGTAGCGGTGGACCAAGCAAAGAGGTCAGTGTTGCTGATGAGGGTAGGCGTAAGGATTTCGCGTTGCTCGGGTTGTAAGCCAGTGCCCAGTTTGATGGTGCGTGCATTGGGGAGTTCCAATGGTGTAGTTTCATCGACCGGCTCCAGGCGGGCATCCCGGCCTACTTTGGGGTCCAAATCATCTCCAAATAAGTCTATGTCAGAGCCGGGTGGACACTCAATATGATTGAGAATGGGAAGTTGTGGCCGTAAGCTGACCATGTCCCATTCACGCGCAAGCCGTTGGTCGTTGTGGATGGTGACGATATCGTCGGATGGGGATGGAAATTTCATGGCCAGATGAGGTGTGAATACCACTGCGCCGAGAGTGTTGAGGGATGGCCAGCCGAGAAGGACATTGTAAGATGTAGGCGCGTCGACAACAAAGAAGCGGATGGGGATGGTCTTGGTTTGAGCGTCGTCACGAAAGACGGTGTGGAGGTAGATGTAGCCGTGGGTGGAGACTTTTTCCCCTGAGAAACCATATATGGGTTCATCATATGGAACCATAGCGGTAGTGGGAAGTTGTAGTTTTTCGTATGTTGCCCGATATAGGATGTCAACTAAGCTACCTTGATCAATAAGGACCTTCTTGACGACATAATTTTCTAACTGCACCGTGATAACCATGAGGTCATCCTGTTGGTGATCAAGGCCATGGAAATCTTCGTCTATGAAGGTTGTGGGGGGCATGCGGCGTCTGTGGTGGGAATGGGTGTTGTGGTTGATGGATTGTAGATGGCAGAGATGTCTCTTTCAGGCTGATGAGGTGGATCCCCCACTAGCGAAGCCACTAAAGATGGTGTTAATGGTGTCACGTAGTGGGGGGTCGGTCGAGGCGATATCAATGCGAGCAGGTTGGGGGTCGTGGTTGGTAGGTTGGCTAGGACGTTTGTCGTGGCGAGAATCGCGGGGAGGTTGTCGGTGGTCAAAACGTGGAAGGTGATCTGATCATGGAGGGTGGTCGTCTCTACGGATGAAGCGGCGAAAGTGGCGAGCACGAACCAATTCTTCAATCTAGCCTTGGAGTGCTTTGCATTCCTCTGTGGTGTGGTCGTTGTTTCGACTTGGGGGAGTGGTCGTCTTGCGTTGTGGTGGTATGAGGTCGGCCTGCAGGGCTTCGTCAAGGAGACGGGATCGAGGGACATTTAGGGGTGCGTATCTAGTGAAACGGGGTTGTCAGAGTTCTCTAGGTCTAGGGTCAGGCTGGGAAAGATGTGTAGGGGGTGTTACGGTAGAGGGTGTATAGTTGTTGCAAAATTTGGAATGGAGAGTTTGCATCTCTTCCATGCAGATATAGTCCGCGGCGTAGAGCTTCAATTCTTGCATGGAGGCAGGTGGGTGAAGATAGACGTTGTTGGCGAAGGGTTCGGGTTTGAGAGTGAGTGCCATGCACTGAAGTATCATTTCCTGATTAAGGTGTGGTGTGTGAAGGGCAGCCTCGATGAAAGCCCGGAGTGCCTCGTCTTGTACTTATCTGATGCCAAGAAGGGAGATGGTTGTAGTTTGATGTGGGCAGCTGCTAACAAAGTGAGTGGTGAACATGTGGGAGAGGGTGTCAAAGCAGTCGATGGCATATAGCAGAAGGGTGGTAAACCATTAGAGGGTGGGGACTTTAAGGGTGGTAGGGAAGGCCTTGCAGAAAACGGCATCGTGAGAAGTGTAGAGGGCGACATGGGTGATATAGACCTTGAGGTGTTCATCTTGATCGGTCTCACCTGTATAGCGTTCCAGTGTGAAAGGTTCCCACTTTGAAGGGAGGGGGGTGTTGGCGATATAATTAGTAAAAGGATGACAACGTCTTGAATGTGTGGATGGGAGCGGGTAAGGGGGGATGGGATGGCGAGTGAGGGTGGGAAAAGTTGATGTAAAGTTGTGAGGGGGGATATAGGTGGTAGGGAGGGTGGGAGGTATGTTGTAGGGTGGGATGTGGGTGGTGGGTAGGGTGGAGGGGATGTTGTAAGGTGGGGAGGGTGGCGGCGGGGTAGGAGCCGTAGTGTTCCTTGGGAGGGTGGGATGGAAGTGGGTATGATGGGTTGAGAGGATGGGAGTTTGTTGAGTGGTGGTGAAGGTGTGCGAGGTAGGATTGTACTCTCTTTCCTCTTCGGTAGGCTGGAAAGTTGGGGACCTTCCGGCATCAGATGTTTCCTTAGCCTTTCCCTTTTGAGTGGGACCGGCTTCGATCTTTCGCCTTAGCCGTGAGTTTTCTTATCGTAGTGCCTCTATCTCTTCAGCACTACGTTTCTTCATATCAGCCAGTTCTTGTTGCATCTTGGCTTGACCGTCTAGGATAGCAGCCAAGTTTAGGGTGGTAGTAGCAGGTGCTGCAGGACCTGCTTCAGCTTGCTTGTTAACTCCTACTCTGCTGCGGGTAGAAACCATCTTCGAGAGAATGCGGGTTGGTCCGTAAAGTATTTTCTCATCTAGGCGGAGAACAAATAAGATATGTTAGACACAAGCGTTACCTTACCTCAATCCGCAATCTCCTCACTAGGCTTCCTCCCGGTTGCCATATGCCATCTGTGGGTATCTCGGTTTGGATCGGTTTGGACTTGATAGGGGTTACCTGTGGAAGAGACTCTGATGCTCAAGTCAGCCAAAAAACTCTTAGAAAGTCAAATCTCGTAATTAAGGGAGTAATGAATGCGTACCTTTAATTTCTGGGGTCCATGCATATTTATAGATTATTAATTATGTCTGGCCACGTCATGGGCCAGGCCTTTGTTTGGGCCTTAGGTGGGCCTGGGCCTTAGTCCAGGCCACTTATCACGACTATCGCGGGCCTTAGGGGTTTTGCTTGTAACGCTATGCTAAGTTCTCGTTTAGTTTCTTTAATATACTGGCTTAGTGATGAGTCATTATTTTCTTCTATTCCACTAGCCTTTGTGCACCCATTAGACAGTTGATTAGTGCTTAATTGTTCATCATTAGAGTGTTTTTCATCTGTTGGGCTTTATTGGGTCACTGTTCCGAATTTGGACTAATTTCACATTATTTGGCCTAATTTTTGTTTTTAATTATTTTTTAGGTATTTGGGTGAAGCAATTTTGGAGCTTGGACATTAATATTTAGTTGAAGAAACTTTCCACCTCATTGCCACATCATTTCCATGTCATTTCCACGTCAGCAAAGTCAATGGGTCAACATTTGAGGCCCAGAGTGGCATTTTTGTAATTCTGCGGCTCATAATGGCAGTTTTGTAATTCTGAGTGGCATGGGTGATATGACCACGAATTAGGTCTGCATGAGGGGGAGGCAGCCGCTCCATCATCTTCAACCTCTCTTCAAAACCTCCATTTTTCGTTCTCCAAGCTCCCATGGACGTCCCCCTTGCGGTTTTTCACGTTTTTGGCTCATTTTTACCGTTTTTATGCATCTTTGACAGCACCCATTGAGGGTTTTACATTTTGAATTCGTTTTCTTGCTTGGGCAGTTCGTTTTGTGGGTTTTATTGACTTGGAACAATACCCATTCATGGGGTTTTCGCATTTATATATGATAACACCGTTTTGCATTCCATTTAAGCTTTGAAATCTCAATTTTTGCTCTTAAATTGCGTTTTCAGATTTGATAAGTTAGGGTTCTTGGTTCTGATTTTTGTGATTTCAGTTTTGAAGTGTTTAATTACTCATTTCCATGTCTAGCTAAATTCGTATATTGACTCCTTGATGAAAAATGCAATGAAGCTTTGAGGTTGTGCTTGTTTTGTGAAATCTGCCATGTTTTTGTTCTGAATTCGTGGAATGCATGTGGTGAATCTGTCAATGCTTAATTTACAGAGTAATTGCATGTGTTTTGTTTAAGATACGTTCATGCTTAATGTATGTAGCTTGGCTGTCACGAATTTAAGGATGTGTGCATTGCTTAATTGCATAATGAAGCTAGATTGTAATTTTCGCTTAGTGAATTATTATCTAGTGGATTGAGACAAGGCAGGGTTGGTGTTAATTTGGTGGCCTATGATAAGTGAAATTGCGTTTGAATCAGGGATGTCAATACGGTTTTAGTCACTATAGCATTTAAATTAATCTATTGATTAGCATTCCGAATCTGTCTACCAACCCCCCCTTGTGTTTTATTGTTGTGTTCATCTGGAAAATTCGCTTTGAATGAAAATATTGGTCGTTGGGAGACGACTTGGTTCACTTTCATGTACTGCATTTAATATGTTTTAATTTGGTGGGGTACGGCCTCTATCACTTAGGCCGGCTACTTCTTTAGTGGCCTAGACCGATTACTCTTATAGCGGTTTAGGTTCGTTACTTTCATTTGCTTGACATATGTATGGTGATTATTTGCGTCCTTGACAACTATGTGGACGGGTCTTATGGCTATAGTCGGACTAAGCCGCCTAGGTGTAGTACATTACTTTTCAAGATCCTTCTGACATGCAGAAACCAAAAATCCATACCACATTTAAGGTCAAGTGGAAAAACCAATATAATTGCTCTAAGTCCGAACTCGCTAGGTTTTCTTTACATTCAGAGAAGTTCAAGCAATAAACAACACACCATCAAATAAAAGAACCCACGTGTTCTTTATCAAGCAAAAGGAAACAACCCCTACACGAAACGCATGGGAGCCAAACACGACAATCAAGGCTATGGCCAAGCCCCTAGACCCTTCGTGTCAGCCCTACGGTGATAAAGCACCCGAAAGTCATGCACCAACATTGCTATAGGTGACCATTCCTTCCACCAAGCCGTTGCACCAAAACCATTGTAAGATGAGATATTACCCAATTCTCGTGGCTGCATCGCGGATCCCGAGAGAGAGAAAAAAACCATGCAGACCAGAATTGCATCCAAAACCGAAATGCATGTGTGGTATTTCGTTTTAATGGAACCGACGACATTCCACCAGCCATACGGAAACATGACAACCATGTTTCGCCTAATTTTTCTTATTAACTCGATCAACATGAAAAACACTGCACTAATAGTAACGCCCCACACTCAAACCAAAACAACGCTCCTCACCTTCACAGCTTGTTCTCCATGGGTTCAAGACTACCAGCCTTACCCGGTTATCACGCAACACCATACCTCAAAAGAAAGAAACTTAGCATTAGCAAAAGAAAAAAAAGAAAAGGTTGTAAAGTGTAGAGTCCTGGGCACACCACTACAGCTGAAAGGTTTAGGTTTGCAAGACCTTTCTTTGCATAAAGTTGACCCCAAACAAGTGCTAAGGTATGGTTTTCCCATCAAAGAGGTACAAGTGCCAACAATTAAAAAGATGAAAGTTTATAACAAAAAAAACATTATTGCATCGTACCCCTTATGAACCCAAAGGCTACGCAACCACAGTTCGCTCCAAGGTATCCTAAACACGTGGGAGGGTCTATTAAAGAAACCCCTAGCCGCACCCAACCAAAACAAGTATTTGGTAACTCCTTCAGTGTAAAAACCTAACACGGACCCGAGGAAGCCCTTAGTAGCACTCATTGCACTAATATGCAAAGGAAAAAAAAAACCTGAACTCCTACCCTATGGGGGCAGTTCCTTCCCCACTCACAAAGATTACAGAATACTGAAAATGCTTCGCACGAATGAGAC
This sequence comes from Vigna unguiculata, assembly GCF_037176805.1. Classification (NCBI taxonomy): domain Eukaryota; kingdom Viridiplantae; phylum Streptophyta; class Magnoliopsida; order Fabales; family Fabaceae; genus Vigna; species Vigna unguiculata. The sequence goes on from NC_140801.1 coordinate 14,214,055, forward strand.
CCAACACTACGGCAATGCGTGGGCAATGCTTTTTCTTTAGAAAAAACAACCAAACGCAAGCTTTCACAACATTCAACCATTACCTAAGAAAATTGTGAATTTCTAGAACAATATCAGCATAAAGAACCTTTCAACAACATCACTTTAGAGTAAGCAAACACATGGCAGGCAAGCGTCAATGCTGATAACGTGAATCAGAAACAAAACAACATGAGGCTTTACTTTAAACTTTGCTTTCCACTCTCCGCTCTCTATGTTTTCTCTCGTCCCTCCTGAGCACGTACAAAAAACCTAAACCTAGAGTGTCTAGTGGTTACAACACTAAGTGACAAAGGGGGAGATAGAAAGTAAACAAAACCCAAGATAAGCCTTCTTAGCCTAATGGGGATTCAAATCCTTTCAACCCCATGCAAAACATACCAATTAAGCCATGGGCTTTCTCGTGATATAATGATTAAGCCATGTGCTTTCTCATGATATAATGTTCATTATAAATTTATAAACACATGTATTCCACATGTCATAATTAAATAAAATAATAAAAAAACCACAACGGAAACCACTCAATTAAATATTTTGTGTCTCAAAATATTGGACGTCGTGACCAATACACCAACAAAAGTCTTTATAAAATTTCAACCACTTTATTACTTCACCCGAATACTTTATGTTTTTTCCCAGATCTTACAACGCATATGCTTTATGGTCAACACATTTAGAAAAGTTGCAAATAGATGATGCAATAACTGTTAAGAGGAGGTTGTACCTGACCATATGACCATTTCTTTGACCTAGTCAACTTTTGAATATATTTTATTCCAATATTTGTCTTTTAAGTGAAACCAACACATAAATTTGAAAAATCAACAAACTTAATGTTCATTAGATATCAATTCTCTGCACAGAATCTGGTTAACTGAAATCAGCACAGTTTTGAAAAATGAACAGATTAAAATTCATAAAATTTAACTTCCTATATATCCAGATACTATTTAAGTAAAATCAATGCATAAATTTGTAAAATCAAGAGACTAAAAATTTGGAATAGTGAACTTCATGTGTCTAAATGTTGTTTAAGTAAAATCAACGCACAAATTTCTAAAATTAACATAGTAAAAGATGTGCCCAATTATGTTTCCTGCATATAGCAACTATTTAAGTGAAATCAATGCATAGAATTATAAAATCAACAGACTAATTCTGACAATTAACATTTTATGCACACATTAGCTTATTTAAATGAAATCAGTGCATGGATTTATAAGATTAACATGCTAAAAACACATTAGATTACATTTTTCATACCCAATATGACTAGTTTGCGAGGCAATGGTCATCCTTTTCTTTACATCTAGGCCCTCTCCTTGGGATTGACCAAGTCTTTTTGTTGGATCATGATCCTCTACTTGGTAACAGTCACCAAATCCTTTTGGATAGAGACCTTTGCCTTGGGAATGATCGAATCCACATAAAAATTTACAAAAAATATATATCAAAACATGAAAGCACATAAAAAAATCTCAGAAAGAAGAAAAAATTTTAAAAAATCAAAAATTGAAAAATAAAACCTAAAAAAATAATTTCAAAAATTGAAAACAAAAAGATAAAATTTCAAAGTTTGTTTGGCATCACGACCCTCTCTAATAGAATGGTCAGTGATTTCTTTCTTCCCTTCTAGATAAGACTTTCTTCTTATGAATGGTTGATTCCATTTTTACTTTCAAGATCCTGACCCTCTTTATAGAATTGGTCATTGTAAGACCCGATAAATTTGAATAATTAATTAAATAATTATTTAATAAATGCGGGTAGTATGAGCCTTTAAGGCATTTAATGCGAATTGTTATGGCGTGAAAAGGTACTAGCTCAAGTGGATGAGAGTACTTTATTATGTGAGAGGACTTGGGTTAAAATCCTATGTATGCCAATTGTGTGTTATTTATTTGTTTTTATTTTTAAATATATGTCGAGCATGATTATGAAATGATATAATCATTTAATTATATTAGTCATCATGAAACATGAATTGGTTAAATGGTTGAACATTGATTTGGCATTTGTATGGTTATGGAATTCCTTTAGTGTGATTGTGTGATTGGTATATTTGTGCCATATATATGTATGTTTATTTTGTTAGCTCACCCTATCTGCTTGTGTTTGGCGATGATCGTGTACGCGGTACACGGGAGCAAATGATGTTGTAGGTGGATCTAATGAGGCTTAGCAGTAGAGCGGGGAAAACTCATGGGAACAGTTTTATAGAGATTTATCATTTATGGTTTTGGAATAAAGATGTAATCGATTATGATATTGTTTTGGTATTTTATTGAATTTTGAGAAGATTTGAATTTTAGAGTTATCTTTATTATGAAATAAATTATTTGAAATTTCTCGCATTTTTGGGAAATGGATTTATAATAAATGTGATTTTATTTTCTTATTTTATATTATATTTTAAACTTGTAATATCCGGTCGGGATGTTACAGTCATCGCATCAATTTAAATAAGTTTTTAGTCACCTTCTTCCTCGTTCAAAACCCAAACGAAATTAGTGTCTTTATCTTCACTTATCTTTTACTATGATACTATGAAAAGTCAATTTTCATATTATCAATAAAATCTAAGTAAAGAGGGATAACTGTCAACACCCAATTTCATCCAGGTAAGAAATAACTTTGTTTTCAGAAAATAATTAGGAAGAGGAGGGAATAAAACAAACAGAAGAGCAATGAACATTGATTTGAGTATGGATATATTCCTACTTTTATTTTTATCTCATTTTAAATTTAATTTAATTTTATCTTGTTTTATTTTATTTAATCTTGGTTTCTTTATCTTGTTTATTTTATTTTATCTTTTCTATTTTATTTTATTTTATTTTTAAATTTTTTAAAATTTTATTTGAATTTGAATTATATTTTGTTTACATTTTATTTTATTTCATTTTATTCCTTTTTCAAAAAAAATATTGCTCCTACGGAGAACAAATAAGAGATGTCAGACACAAATGGTACCTTACCTCAATCCGTAATCTCCTCAGTAGGCTCCTCGTCGGTTGATGTATGCTATGTGTTGGCATCTCGGTTAGCATCAGTCTGGACCCAAGAAGGGTTACCTGCGGAGAAGACTCTGACGCTCAAGTCAACAAGGAATTCCTCAAAAAGTCAAATCCCGTGATTAAGGGCTTAATGAATGCGTACCTTTAATTACTGGGATCCATGCATATTTATAGTTTATTAATTATGTTTGGCCATGTCATGGGATGGGCCCTTGTTTGGGCCGCAGGTGGGCCCTAGGTGGGTTTAGGCCTAGCCTAGGCCTTTAGTTAATGCTTATTGGTGCTAAGGGCCTTGTCTGTGGTATCCTAAGTCTAGAGTGGTCAACAAATGTCATCCTAATTTCTGAAGTAAGCGGCCTAGGACGCCATGTGCTTTCGGTTGTTCGTTTATTGACTTAGTTACGTCTGTTGGGTCTTGTGTAGGCGGACTTGGCCATGCGGTTTTACTAGTTCGCCTAGGTGTAGTACACCAGTTCCCCAATCTTTGTCTATGGCGGCAAAGGTTTTGAAATGTGCAGGTAGTTTCCTTGATCTGCCTAGTTGTAGTACACTAGTCTCAGTCTTTAAGTGTGATGAACAATGTTAAGGCTAAAATGTTTAAAAGGTGATGGTAGGTGAAAGGGTAAGAGTTGTCAGAGGCTAAAATGCTTTATAACTTTTGGCGGGAAGGAGTTGTAGCATTTCGAATTGATTTTTATAAATGAGGATGCTATTGAAAGCGTGCTCACGTTGGCTCATTTGTAAGAAATCTGGGATTTGTGATTTGTGTGGCTTAGAGTTGTCCGATTAGTTATGTGTTCCTGTCGGCATCTTTCTAAAAAAGGTATGTCTAGTACTAGTGATAGTATGCCGTTAACTACATCGAGTAGTGGGAGTGGGCGGTCTAGGGAAGGTATAGGTAGACAGTCTGATGAGGAGAGTGGTAGTTTTATGGTTGGGGTGGGAAGGATCTCGATGGAGACGGTGTCCGAGGTAAGGGAAGACCCGCCAGAGGAGATAACAGAGAGTAGTTGGCCGACCAAGGTTAGCTATGAGTGGGTCATTGCCGACGTTCGAAACCAATCCTCATTATTTAGGTGGTCAAGGTTGCTCAACTCGTGGCTTAACTGTACTCCTATCGTGGGGAGTGATGTAAGCCGTGATATAGTGTCCTTGGAGCGAGTGAGTGTTGTTGAACGGGCATGTCATGGCCAGGAGGAGGCAGCTGATAAGTTTTTTTATATGTATATGTGCCATTTTTCACAATTGCACATAAGGCTACCGTTTGATGACTTTACAATGAGGGTACTTTTTTTACTAAACGTTGCTCCTACCCAACTACATCTGAATAGTTGGGTATACTTGCAAGCCTTTCATGTTCTCTGTCGCTCGTTATACATGCAACCTTCTCCGTAGGCATTTTTGTATTTTTATGACACAAGGCTGTGACAGCTAACCACGTGGTTGTCTTTGGTGAGTAGGCCGAATATAAGCAGACTGGATGCATTCACACAGTTGTTCAAACATTTCAAGGATGGATTCTTCTAGGTACTGGTGAAAGGGGTTGGGAAATCGTATTTCTATAATGATGATAGGAATACTAAATTCCCTTTTAGTTGGACTGATAACCCTTGGCGGTATAAGGGCATGAAGCTGAAGGAGTTGTCGGTGGCGGATAAGGAGGTGGTAGAGACGTTGATGAAGTTTACTAATAGGCTGCCCACTTAGGGTTTAATTAGGGTTTCTAATTCGGTTCATCCGATTATTGATACTGAAGGTATCTTTTTGTAATTTTAAGTGCTATAATGTTGTAAGTTAACTGACCGGCATTTGGTATGAACAATGCAAGACATATGGCACAACTTGGGAAAAAGAACTTGACATTTTTTCAGACACTAAGGAAGGAGAAGGCGGCAAGAACAATAGCTGTTGGGAGTACTAAGGTTCCCAACTTATAGGAGTCCTTGGTGGAAGTACATGTGCATGGGGGTACAAAAAGGAAATTTGAGTTACCGACCAGGCCCGGTAGAGGGAAGGATGTGAAGAAGGTCAGGGCCACTTTGTTAGGGCCGAGATCACCTGCTGGTGAAAAAGGTCCTGAAGCTAATCTAATTGAGTTGCCAGAAACAGTTGTTCGGCGGGATATTGAGACTAACATGTCAAATACCTTGATTAATTCAATTGACAGTATGGACCCCAATGCTTTGGTGAGGGTTATGGTAGAGTTCAACAGTAAGGCGATAATACTAGGGTGTCGTGTGGGGTCGTTGTATCAAAGGGAATTGAAATAGGGGAATCGGGCAAAACTGGAGGAGTTGCAAGGTCAAGTCGATAAGCATGTAGAAGAGAAGGAAGCATGGGAGAAAGAAAGAGAGGAATGGAAAGAAGAAAAGAGAAGATTGGGAACATGGAAGGTGCGGTGTCTGGATTCTGAGGAAAAGTATAAGGCCAAGATTGTTGACCTCGAGAGTGATTATGATGAGCTGAAAGAGAAGCACGAGGATTTGGAGGTGGAGCTGGAGGATTTGAAAGGCTGTATTATCCATAAGCATATCAATGGATTCCATACGGGGTTATGACAGGCGACCTTCTTTTATAAAGATGTTGATGTGTTTGATGTCCGATTTGATGTCAACAAGGATGTGGTGAACAGGCTGCTCGTGGATGAGGCAGAGTCTAGTCCCGAGGAGGATGCGGGAAGACGGTGGATGCAGAGCAAGCGGATGCGAATCCTGATGATGTCGTGGCTGCAAAAGATGTGGAATAAGAGTCAACTGAGGATTGTTGTTTTAAATGTTTTCTATTTGATTTTGATCCTAAGTTTGTATTAATTTGTACATTGTTTACTTTGTTGTTTATGTGATGAATGTTGTTGGTATATTTGTTGTTGTGTGACACCGCTAGGATGTGTTATAGGGGCGCATGTTTTGGTATGTTTATCACTGTGAATGGATTTCCCTGCTCTATCGAGCTGCTCACCCCCGAACTAATTGTTACAATGCCTCAAACCCCCACACACAAGGTTAGCCCTTAATGAATTTCAGGCCTCCTACTACTCTCACCACAAGAGTCAGTCCGCTCTGTGTGAGACCAACTGACTCCTTAGAGTGTTAGGATGCAACCTTACCTTGAATCCTTACCAAATTATATAGATGGGGCACCACCATGAACAGTGGCAGATCTTGGACCAATATTTTGAGGGTGCCAAAATTTTGGTTGAGTCAATTTGGTCCGATTTTTTAAAAAATTGATGTAATTTGATTATTTTCGTTAAATTTCTTGAAGCGGAGCAATGATTTTTTATCATGACTGACTCTAAGATTAGGTCAGTTAAACAAACAAAACAAATCATCTTTATTCACAACTTCAATTTTGATTAAAAAATCTTGATCTAATTCAGAAAATTTAACAAAAAATGACCAAATTGTATCATTTTTTCAAAAATCGAGATCAAATTAGGACTAAAAAAACTAGAGGACTAACTTCACATTTTTGAACGAAAATAAAAATTAAAAGATTAATTTTAAAATATTTATATAAATTGGTAACAACATTGTATTTACTTTTTTAAGATAATAAAAAATAATAAAATTATAATTTTTGTTATCATTATAATTATAAAATAAATACAAATAATTTTTATAATTTTACTATAATTAATTTTCATTTATAATAGTTAAGTTTCAAATAAAAAAATGATTAAATTAAATAAGTGATCACTTGAAAGATAATGTTAATAAAATAATTAGTTTTATTTTTAAAAATATTAAAAAGGTAAAATTGAAATTGTGAAGAAAAAAAAAGAATAGAAATATATTAAATATAGATATATAAAAAATTTTAAAATATTAAATATATTCAAAATATTAATTTGTAAATATATATTTAAAATTATATATTAATTAAATTATATAGATATAAAAATTTGGGAGGGGCATGGCCCCCTTTGTCCCTTCATAGGTCCACTTCTGACCATGAACTCCCACTAACAGGGGCCATGGAATTACATACTGACCAACTGAGGTACCACCATGAAGTCTCACCTAGAGGCTCATGGAATTATGTCCTGACCACATACGATTCATATTCCACCAACCAATTAATACATGTTGTTCCTACAGAGAACAAACAAAATATGTTAGACACAAGTATTACCTTACCCTGGTCTGCCATATCCTCAGTAGGCTTCTTCCCGGTTGATATATATCTCTTATGGGTATCTTGGACTGGTCAGTTTAGACCCGGGAGGGGTTACCTACAGAAGGGACTCTAAAGCTCAAGTCAGCGAAATCTCTCAGAAAGTCAAATATGATTATTAGGGAAGTAATGAATGTGTACCTTTAATTCGTGGGGTCCATGCATATTTATAGATTATTAATTATGTCTGGCCACGTCATGGGCTGCGCCCTTGTTTGGGTTGTAGGTGGGCCTAGGCCCTAGCCCAGACCTTTCGTTCGATTATTGTGGGCCTGGTGAATCTTATTGAAACTGTGGTGGGGAGGATCCCGATGGAGACAGTGACTGAGGTGAAGGAAGATCCACCCGAAGAGATAGTAGAGAGTAATTGGCCGGCTAAGGTCGGTTATGAGTGGGTAATGGTTGATGTTCGTAACCAGTCGTCATTGTTCCAGTGGTCTCGCCTGTTAAATTCGTGGCTGAACTGTACCCCTTTTATCACGAAGGGTGTGGACCATGGTATCGTGTCATTGGAACGGGTAAGCGCTATTGAGCGCATCTGGCATGGCCAAGAAGAAGCTGCCGAAAAATTCTTTTACATGTATATGTGCCATTTTTCTCAGTTACATGTAAGGTTGCCGCTATATGACTTTACCATGGGGGTGCTTCGTCAGCTAAACGTGGCGCTTACTCAACTATATCCGAATAGTTGGGCCTACTTGCAGGCCTTTTGTATTCTGTGGCAGTCACTGTACCTGCGGCCTTCTCCTTATACATTTTTTATATTTTTATGATACGAGACCCCGACACCCGACTACCTGGCTGTCCTTGGTGAGCTGGCCGAGCATTAGCAGACTGGACGCATTTTCGTAGTCATTCAAGCACTTCAAGGATGGCTATTTCAAAGTTGTGGTGAAGGAGGGGGCAAGTCACATTTTCTTAATGCAGATGGGAGTACAAAATTCCCTTTTAGTTAGACGGGTAGTCCTTCTCGGTATAAGGATATGAGTACCGATGAGTTGTCGACGGCGGATAGGGAGGTGGTGGAGGTGCTGATGAAGTTTTCTGATAAACTGCCCACTAAGGGCTTAGTTAAGGTTTATAATTTGGTTCATTCGATTATTGATATTGAAGGTATCTGTTTATGACTTAAATTGTCTTGATGTTTCTAAGTTAAATTAACCAGAACTTGGTGTATTTGTGCAGGACATATGGCTCAAGCTGGAAAGAAGAATTTGACTCTTTTTCAAGCACTGAGGAAGGAGAAGACCGTGAAGGCGAAAGCAGCTGGGAATGCTGAGGTCCCAAATTTACAAGAGTTGTTGGTTGAGCTGCACGTTCATGGCAACACCAAGAGGAAGGCTGAGTTACCGGCCATGCCTGGTAAGGGGAAGGATGTAAAAAACGTAAAGCCAACCTTGCTTAGGCAAGGGTCATCTAGTGGTGTTAAAGGACCAGAAGCCGGTCTGATAGAGTTGCCGGAAACGACAGTTAGGAAGGACATCGCGATTAACCTGCCGGAGATAGTGATTAATTCTATCGATAACATGGAGCCGGACCACCTGGTGAGGACGATGGTGGATTTGGGAGCAAGGCGCTAATTTTGAGTCGCCGGGTTGGTTCGTTGTCTCGCAGGGAAGTGAAGGAGGGGAACCGGGGAAAGCTGGAGGATTTGCAAGAAAAAGTTGACAAGTTCGTGGAGGAAATGGCTGCGTGGAAAAAGGAGAGGGAAGGGTGGGAGGAAGAAAAGAAGAGGTTGGGAACCTGGAAGGTTCGCTATCTGGATTCGGAGACTAAACATAACGGGAGGATAGCAGACCTTGAGGCGGATTATGATGAATTAAAGGAAAAATATGAAGGCATGGAGGTGGAGCTCGAAGATTTGGAAGGCTGCATTATTTAAGAGCACATCAACGAGTTCTTGAAAGGGGTGAGGCAGGCGGCCTTCTTCTGCCAGGATATTGATGCGGTCGATCCAAGATTTGACGTGAACAACGATGTGGTGGACAACCAGCTTGTTAATGAGGTCGAGAGCAACCCCGAGGAGGGGGTAGAAAAGGGAGCAGCGGTGGATGGTGATGACAACAAGGCGGTCGAGACCCAGGCCGTTTACTTCTCGTAAGGGTGGGGAACTTAAACAAATTAACATTAAGTTAAGGGTGTTCGACCCAGGTCGCTTACTTGTGGTAAGGGTGGGGAACTAAAATGAATTAACATTAAGTTAAGGGTGTTCGACCCAGGCCGCTTACTTGTGGTAAGGGTGGAGAATTAAAACAAATTAACATTAAGTTAAGGGTGTTCGACCCAGGCCACTTACTTATGGTAAGGGTGGGGAACTGAAACGACTTAACATTAAGTTAAGGGTGTTCGACCCAGGCCGCTTACTTGTGGTAAGGGTGGGGAACTAAAATGAATTAACAAGTTAAGGGTGTTCAACCCAGGCCGCTTATTAGAAGCAAGGTAAGGAGTAGTCGTGAGGTTAAGAACACTTTGTTTATTCATGAAATTTGGGGTGCCTCGTTAAAACCTCCCTGGCCAAAACCCTCCTTAGGAAAAAAAGACCAGGTGAGGGAAAAGAGTACACCCAGGGTTACAAGCATTTTGTGCAATACAATACATGTTTTTAACTAAAGTAAAACTTAAGATGGGACACATTCCATGTATTGGGTATTTCATCCTCTGACAACTGCTCAAGCCTATACGCTCCTCCTCCAGCATCTTCACGTATTCGGTTTGAGCCGTCCCAATTGGCGGAGAACTTGTCATCCTTCTTTCTTGCTCTGTTGACCATTCTCCAAACTAAGTCTCCTTTTGCGAACGATCTCGGACATAGGTTTGCGTTATACTTTCTGGTCGCTCGCTGTTGGCAGCTAAGTTGCATATTTGGGCTTTTTCTCTTAACTCGGGCAGGAGGTCAAGGTGGGTGGTCATGTTTTGATGATTTTGGGCTAAGTCGTATAGTTCTCGGCGTAGAAATGGTTCACCAATTTCAACGGGTATCATGGCGTCTGCGCCGTATACTAGGCTGAATGGAGATTCGTTTGTTGCTGATTGAGGGGTAACCTGTAGGCCCATAGCACTTCCACTAGTTCTTCTGGCTATCGGCCCTTGGCTTTGTCCAATCACTTACGTAGTTCCACTAGTATAACCTTGTTTGCCACCTCGGCCTGTTCTTTGGTCTGTGGGTGTTCAACAGAGCTAGTTACATGTTTGATGCCTAGACCGGTATAGAATTTAGCGAGTTCATTGTCTATAAATTGTTGGCCATTGTCGGTGATGATTGTTTGTGGGACGCCATACCGACATATAATATCCTTCCAAACGAATTGTTGGACTTGCTGGGCTGTAATGGTGATTAAAGGTTTGGCCTCTATCCACTTGGTGAAGTAGTCGACGGCTACTATTAAGAACTTTACTTGACCTTTGCCAGGGGAGAAAGGGCCGAGGGTGTCCATTCCCCACTTTGCAAAGGGCCAAGGAGATAGTATAGAGTGAAACTGCTCTTGTTTCTGGTAGATAAGGTTGCCATGCTTCTGGCATGGTATGCATTTTTTGACGAAGTCTTGGCAGTCTGCCTCCATTGAAGCGTTCTCTTTTTGCCATGTCCTTGGTTGTTTTCGTGGAGTTATCAGCCTAGGCCAGGTACCCTTTAGCGGCTTAGGTCGCTATTGTTGTTTTGGTTTGTTTGATCAATGTCGCTTCTTAGCGATTTAGTTTGGGTACCCTAGCATGTATATGGTAACTGTCATTATTCGGCTAGGCCGACTAGGTGTGGTACACTTGTCATGCATATAAGTCTCATGTCAACCTTTATAACCAACCCTCACTCATATTCCATGTCAAATCCATACCAACTCATCATTCTCAAACCATGGAACTAGCCATACATGTAGCATATCCAAATCATGTTAAACTCATTAATCGTAGACTATAGATTTTCTCATTCATACCAAATTCATGACCACATATATAACTAACCATTCATGTATATTCCATACCAAGATCATGCTAAAATCATCATTCACCACCCATAAACCATCTTTGCTTATGCATATTCACTCATCTCATGCTTTAACATAGCAATCCAACTTAACATCACATTATGCAAAGGATTTGGGGATTTTAGAAATTAAATTGCAGCTTTTGTAAAGCTCAGAAATTTTTTCAACATGGGCTTGAATTTGGTGTTTAACCTTCTCATGAAAATCTTAGAATGAGCAATCTTTTAGAAAATCTTAGAATGTAGCTCAGAAATTTTAGAATGAGCAATCTTTTCAACATGGGCTTTAATTTGGTGTTTAACCTTCTCATGAAAATCTTTTATGAACTTGGACATAGAAACCCCTTCTTTATGAACAAAATCAAAAGAAGTTGGAAGAGGTAATAAGTCCAATGGTGTGAGAGGGTTAAAACCATAAACTACCTCAAAGGGTGAGAGTTTGGTGGTGCTATGGACCACTCTATTGTAAGCAAATTCAATGTGGGGAAGATACTCATCCCAAGATTTATGATTCCCCTTAAGCAAAAACCTAAGCAATGTGGAAAGGGATCTATTGACTACCTCGGTTTGCCCATCAGTTTGTGGGTGACAAGAGGTAGAGAAAGAAAGTTTTGTTCCTAGCCTAGACCACAAGGTCCTTCAGAAATGGCTTAGGAATTTAGCATCCCTATCAGACACAAATGTTTTGGGTACACCATGGAGGTGAACCACTTCTCTAAAGAACAACCTTGCTATGTTGCTAGCATCATCTACTTTGTGGCATGGTATAAAATATGCCATTTTAGAAAATCGGTCCACTACCACAAATATAGACTCAACACCCCTAGAAGTCCTTGGAAGCCCTAGGAAAAATCCATACTTATATCCTCCCAAGGGGTGGAAGCAACATGCAAAGGAGTATACATCCCTGCAGGAATTGCGTTAGACTTAGCATGCAAACAATTCAAACAACTAGCGCAATAGTTTTGTATTTCCCTTTTCATATGGGGCCAAAAGAATTTGTCTTTAAGCATGGCCAAAGTTTTGGCGACCCCAAAGTGACCCATAAGTCCCCCCTCATGCATTTCTTTTATCAAAAGTTTTCTATGAGAACCTAGAGGAATACATAGGCGACGTTCTTTGAAAAGATATCCATTTGAGAGATAAAAGTCGCCTTGGACTTAGTGAGACAATCATGATAAATGGTAGAAAAGAAGGGATCATGAATATACAATTCACATATGTTGTCAAATCCAAGAATTTGGGACCCAAGCTTGGCTAAGAGAGTATATCTCCTTGATAGTGCATCATCCACCATATTAGCTTTCCCTTTCTTGTACTTGATAACATAAGGGAATTGTTCCAAGTACTCAACCCACTTTGCATGCCTTTTATTCAATTTGTGTTAGCCCTTCAAATACTCGAGAGTTTCATGATCACTATGGATAATAAACTCTTTTGTCACAAGGTCAACATGCACCCCACTCTTATTGACCACAAATCCCAAAAAGATGACACTTTCTACACAGAAAGTGCACTTGTCAATGTTAGCATAGAGTTGGTGGTCTCGGAGAAGAGATAACACAACTCTTAGATGACCCACATGAAGCTTAGAGCTTGTACTATACACCAAGATGTCATCAAAATAGACAACAACAAACTTGCCTATACAATCTCGCAAGACATGATTCATTAGGCGCATGAATGTACTAGGAGCATTGGTTAGACCAAAGGGCATGACTAACCATTCATATAGACCAAATTTTGTTTTGAAAGCAGTTTTCCACTCATCACCTTTTTGAATACGAATTTGGTGATAACCACTTTTGTGGTCTATTTTTGAAAATATTTGTGCTCCATGTAATTCATCCAACATATCATCTAGTCTTGGGATTGGGTGCCTATATTTTATGGTGATGTTGTTGATAGCCCTACAATCATAGCATATACGCCACTTTCCATCTTTCTTGGGTACCAACAACACAGCCACAACACAAGGACTTAAACATTTTGAACCCATCCCTTGTCTAGTAACTCATTCACTTGAGTTTCTATCTCCTTGGTCTCAATTGGATTTGTCCTATAGGCGGGTCTATTAGGAAGACTTGCCCTTGGGACAAAATCAATTTGGTGCTCAATCCCTCTAAAAGGTGGGAGACCATGAGGGCCGTCTTTTGGAAAAATATCTTGAAATTCATGAAGGAGAGCACGAATGGAAGGAGGTAGATCCTTAAGAGAAGGATGTTCAAGACAAGTAAGGATTGCTTGACAAAGTAAGAGGAAGGGAGGTTTCTCATTATGAAGAGTATGCAAAAGAGTTTTATGAGTTAAAAGAACTTCATGAGCAACATCCTTAGAAGAAGAAACTTCCTCTACCTTTGTCTTGTCCTTAGAATCTTTAGAAGCATTAGAGTTCTTGGAACTCTCTTCCTCTCTCCTAGCTCGCATTTGAACTTGATCACTAGCAACTTGGCTAGGAGTGAGGGGATGCAACACAAAAGTTTTTGAATGATGTTGGAGGGTGATCTCATTGGTGTGGCCATTGTGTAAGGTTTTATGATCAAATTGCCAAGGCCTCCCCAAGAGAATATGGCAAGCTTCCATTGGGATTACATCACATAAAACTTTATCTTTAAATTTCCCAATGCAGAACTTGACTTTTACTTGATGTTCAACTTTTAGATCCCCATCTTCATTAAGCCAATGAAGTTTGTAAGGTTTGGGATGGGGTAACAAAGTCAAATTCAACTTCTCAACCAATCTTGTGCTACAACAATTGCAACAAGACCCACTATCAATGATCAAAGAACAAGTGTTTTTCAAAACTTCACATCTTCTGTGGAAAATATTTTTTCTTTGATCATTGAGAGGAATGCTAGGTTGGTTATTGAGAAGCCTCTTAATCATCAAAAGTTTACCTTCATTTGGATATGAATGTTCTTGAGAATCACTAGAATGAGAAGTGTCGGAGTCACTTGAAGATGACTCCTCTTGGCTAGTGTAGAGGTCTTTGCCCTTAAGCACAATGGTGCGTTTGGTAGGACATTGAGCGGCCACATGACCTCCACCTAGACACTTGAAACATTTAATGTCACTACCTCTTTTGTTGGTGGAGGATTCACCCTTGTCACTTACCTTTGTAAGGCTCTTATGAATGGACTCTTTTTCTTTTGAAAATCACTTTTAAAAAAAGAGGGAGAATCCTTGCGAGAAGGACGTCCTCTCCCACATGTTGTCCACCCATTTCGCCGGCAGCCGCCCACACCAAACTACCACCATATCCCTCCTAGGCATCCGACAAGAATAAAATGAACCACTCAGAGCGTTCATAGATCGCTTCAGCAAGGCAGCTCTTCGTACACCACACCTCAATCAGGAAATGATCCTCTAGTGCATGGCCCTTACCTTACAACCCGGCCCCTTGGCCATCAACGTCTATCTCCACCCACCTGCCTCCATGCACGAACTCAAGTTACGTGCAGCTGACTATGTCCGCATGGAGGAAATGCAAACCCTCCACACCAAATTTTGCAACGACTATGCAGCTACCACTGCCAACCCCACCCCACAGCCTAACCCACGTCCTGATACCCGCCCACGCGAACCCCGCCAACCTCGCTTCACCAGATACGCCCCTCTTACCGTAGCCCGCTCCCGCATCCTCGACGAAGACCTACAAGCCGATCTAATCCCTCCACCACGCAAGACAACCACACCTCCCAACGCCGATATGACCAAATATTGCCGCTATCACCGCAACTATGGTCACACTACAGAAGAATGCAAAGCACTCCAGGATAAAATAGAAGAACGGGTCCGTGCTGGCCACTTTTGCCGCTTCATCTGTAGAGACGACCACTCCTCCTCCTCTCGATCCCGCCACCCCCCTCGATCCGATCACAGACGTCCTCCACATGACGCTCGTCATGACAGACACCCCACCCAACCCACCAGTCAAGAATCGGAGCCAGCCCGCACCGACATCACCCCTGCCGACCTTCCCTTACGTGGCACCATTAACACCATCTTTGGTCGCTTCGCAAGCGGAGGATCCACTTCTTCTACCAAAAAAAGACACCTCCGCCATATACAATCCATCAACCACATCACCCATTCCCACCATAAACGCCGTATGCTTCCTATCGTCTTCACAGATGATGACTTTCACGGTTTCGACCATCAATAAGATGACCCCATGGTTATCACTATTGAAATCGAAAATTACGTTGTGAAGAAAGTCCTCGTTGATCAGGGCAGCTCTATCGATATCCTTTACTGGGCCACCTACCAAAAACTTCAACTTCCTGACACCGCCATGGTCCCATATGACGAGCCAATATATGGCTTTTCTGGTGAACAAGTATCCACTCGGGGCTACATTGACCTCCACACCGTTTTTCGGGAAGGAACCCAAACTAAAACCATCCCAATCCGCTTCCTCATCGTCGACGCGCCAACATCCTACAACATCCTCTTGGGCCGTCATTCCCTCAATACCCTTGGCGCTGTCGTTTCCACCCCTCACTTAGCCATGAAGTTTCCTACCCCGTCCGCCGACATCCTTACCATCCACTGCGAACAGCGCTTGGCACATGAATGCTACATGGCCAGCTTGCGACCATAACTCCCAATCCAACAAACCAACCATATCGAAAGACCCCCTGGCTCTAGCATAGCCCTATCCAGCGAAGATCTTGACCCCAGAATAGGCCGGGATGTTCGCCATGAACCAGTTGAGAACACCTCTCCTCTAGAGCTTCCCAATGGTCACTCTATTAACCTAGGCACCAGTTTAAACTCTGACGAGCGTGCCACCATCACACCCATCCTTATCAACAACACCGATCTTTTCGCCTGGTCGGCCGCCGACCTCCCTGGAGTGGACCCCCAAGTGGCATCCAACAAACTATCCATATATAAAGAAGCCCGCCATGTATCCTAGAAAAAACGCAAGCTTGGTGAAGAACGTCAACAAGCATCCAAGGTTGAAGCCGACAAGCTACTGAGCGCAGGATTTATAGAAGAAGCTCAGTACACCACTTGGCTTTCTAACGTTGTCTTGGTGAAGAAAGTCAATGACAAATGGCGGATGTGCGTAGATTACACAGACTTAAACAAGGCTTGCCCTCGTGACGCTTACCCCTTACCCAACATTGATCAACTCGTGGACAGCGTGGCAGGGAACAAGGTGCTTAGTTTTTAGACGCATATTCTGGATATAACCAAATCCCCATGGCCGCATCAGATATGCACAAAACCGCCTTCATCACGGACGATGCCAACTACTTTTATAGGGTCATGCCCTTTGGCCTCAAAAACGCCGGAGCAACTTACCAACGGCTAATGGACAAGGTGTTCAGCCACCTAATGGGACATTGTGTCGAAGTATACGTCCACGATATGGTTGTCAAGTCCCCAAGTCATCGCCAACATGCTGAGGACCTGTCAGCAATTTTCTCCGCACTATGCCAATACAACCTTCGCCTCAACCATGACAAATGTGTATTCGGCGTTGACCGAGGTAAATTCCTTGGTTTTATGTTAACCCAACGCGGCATAGAGGCCAACCCTGAATAATGCAAGGCCATCATCGAAATACGCCGCCCCACTACTATTAAGGAGGTCCATCATCTCATTGGCCGTCTCACAGCCATTTCCCGTTTCCTACCCAAACTAGCCGAACAAACCTAACCCATAATCCAACTCTTAAAGAAATCCACCCGGTTGACGTGGACTGATGATTGTGAACAAATATTCCAAAAACTAAAAACAACCCTAACCTCCCCACCCATCCTCCACAAGCCGGACACCCATCAACCCCTGTTTGTATACATAACAGCCACCGATTATACCGTCAGCACCGCGCTTGTCCAAGAAATAGAAGGCACACAACATCTTGTGTATTTTGTGAGCAGAACGTTGCAAGATCCTGAAACCAGATATCAAATGGTAGAAAAGCTGGCCCTATCTTTGGTCCACACGGCACGTGGCCTACGCCCATATTTCCAAAACCACACCATAACCGTTAAAACCGATTACCCAATCCAAAAAATATTACAAAAACCAGATCTAGTCGGACGCATGTCATCATGGGCCGTTGAACTATCAGAATTCAACATCCGCTATGAACCCCACGGCCCCATCAAAGCCCAGTGTCTCTTAGACTTCGTCAATGACCTACAACAAACACCTATAAAGGACCAATGGACGCTTCATGTAGATGGTTCCTCAAATCCAAGGGGTGTCGGCACCGACATCGTCTTAGAAGGCCCCAACGACATCCTCATTGAAAAATCCCTTCACTTTGCTTTCAAAACATCAAATAACCAAGCCGAATAGGAAGCCATCCTCGCCGGCCTCTCCCTAGCCCGTGAGGTAGGCATCAAGAGATTAACGTGCAAAACTGACTCCAAACTCACTGTAGGCCATCTAAATGATGAGTTCTAGATCAAAGACCCCATCCTTCTACATTATTACCATCTGGTCTGTGCAGTCATTCAATCCGCCTTCGAACAAGTCCGCATCAAACACATCCCAAGGACCGACAACGTTAGGGCCAATATCCTTTCCAAATGGGCCAGCACCAAACTAGAAAACCGTCACCGATCCTTACTACAACAAACACTATCCACACCTTCCATCACACACACTTGTCAAAATTTAACCCACACCCCAACTAACAACGTCACCCCCTCCTGGAGCCAAAACTGGACCACCCCCTACATCCAATGCCTCAAAACCGGCAACGCCCCCTAGACGCGGACAAAACTTGGCTGGCTAAGGCCGCCAGGTACACCATGATAGGCGATGCCCTCTATAAACGCAAATATGGCCAACCCCTCCTTAAATGTGTCACGGCAGAGCAAGCGCAATATATTATCAAAGAGCTACACGAAGGTATTTGTGGTTATCATTCCGGCGCACGCACCATGGCTACTAGAGTTCTTAGAGCCGGATATTTCTGGCCGACCATAGAAGCAGACTGCCAGAATCATGTCAAAAAATGAAAACCATGTCAGAAACATGGCAACCTTATTCACCAGAAACAAGAACAACTACACCATATACTATCCCCATGGCCATTCGCTAAGTGGGGAATGGACATTCTCGACCCTTTTTCACCCGGCAAGGGGTAGCTAAAATTCCTAATTGTAGCCGTCGATTACTTCACTAAATTGATAGAAGCCAAGTCGCTAACTACCATCACGGCCCAGCAAGTTCAACAATTTGTGTGGAAGGACATTATATGCATATATGGTGTGCCACATACCATCATCACAGACAATGGCCGACAATTTCTTGACAAAGAGTTAGCCAAATTCTACACTAGCCTTGGCATCAAGCACATCATAAGTTCTGTAGAACATCCACAAACCAATGGACAAGCAGAGGCGTCGAATAAAGTTATCCTCGTGGAGCTGCGCAAGAGATTGGATACCGCCAAAGGCTGATGGCTTGAAGAATTAATAGAAGTACTATGGGCCTACAGATGCACCCCTAATCATCAACAAACGAATCCCCATTCAGTTAGTCTACGGTGCATACGCCATGATACCAGTAGAAATTGGCGAACCATCCCTACGCCGATAACTGTACGACCCAACCCACAATCACCAAAACATTGCCTTGCATCTCGACCTTCTACCCGAACTCAGAGAAAAAGCTCAGATACGCAACTTAGCTGTCAAACAACGAGCTGCCAGGAAATATAATGCAAATCTATGTCCACAATCGTTCGTCATCGAGGACCTAGTATGGAGAATGGCCAACAGTGCTAGAAAGAAGGATGGCAAGTTCTCCGCCAATTGGGACGGCCCGTACCGCATACACGAAGATGCAAGAGGAGGAGCTTATCGCCTAGAACACTTATCTGGGGAAGAGATTACCAACACCTGGAATGTATCCCACCTCAAGTTCTACTTCAGCTGAATGTATATTGTAATCGAACCGATACTTGTAACCCCGGGTGTACTCTTTTTCCTCACCTGGTCTTCTTTCCCTAAGGAGGGTTTTGGCCAGGGAGGTTTTAACGAGGCACCCCTATTCAATAAATAAAATGAAGGGTTCCCAACCATACGACTTTCTCATGTGTTTTCTTTCATATTCGTTTAAGTTCCCCACCCTTACCCCAAGTAAGCGGCCTGGGTCGAACACCCTTATCCTGTGATTAATTCGTTTAAGTTCCCCATCCTTACCCCAAGTAAGCGGCCTGGGTCGAACACCCTTATCCTGTGATTAATTCGTTTGAGTTCCCCACCCTTATCCCAAGTAAGCGGCCTGGGTCGAACACCCTTATCCTGTGATTAATTCGTTTAAGTTCCCCACCCTTACCCTAAGTAAGCGGTCTGGGTCAAACACCCTTATCTTGTGATTAATTCGTTTAAGTTCCCCACCCTTACCCCAAGTAAGCGGCCTGGGTCGAACACCCTTATCCTGTGATTAATTCGTTTAAGTTCCCCACCCTTACCCCAAGTAAGTGGCCTGGGTCGAACACTCTTATCTTATGACTTACCGCGACGCACATACATCACATATTATCACAACTCGGCATACATAATAACATACAGAATATTAATCGCATTAAACATAAATGCAAAGTATACCAACGTAACACAACGTATCGGTTATTACAGACATAGGCTCAAATATGTTCAGAATAATAAAAATTAAGGTCCTATTCTGCCGCGTCAGCCTCTACTTCTCCAGTATCAACCGCCTCAATAACCTCTTCAGCCGCTTTCTCCTCTACCCTCACATCCACTTCCTCACCAGCACTACCATCATCCACAAGCCTCTCGTTGACAACATCCTTGTTGACATCAAACTTAACGTCCTTAACATCCACCTCCCCGTGGAAAAATGCCGCTTGACGCAATCCCTTTTCAAAACCGTTGATGTGTTCCTGTATGATGTTATTCTTTAGATCATCGAGCTCACTGATGAGTCATTATTTTCTTCTATTCCACTAGCCTTTGTGCACCCATTAGACAGTTGATTAGTGCTTAATTTTTCATCATTAGAGTGTTTTTCATCTGTTGGGCTTTATTGGGCCACTGTTCCGAATTTGGACGAATTTCACATTATTTGGCCTAATTTTTGTTTTTAATTATTTTTAGGTATTTGGGTGAAGCAATTTTGGAGCTTGGATATTAATATTTAGTTGAAGAAACTTTCCACATCATTGCCACATCATTTCCATGTCATTTCCACGTCAGCAAAGTCAATGGGTCAACATTTGAGGCCCAGAGTGGCATTTTTGTAATTCGGCGGCTCATAATGGCAGTTTTGTAATTTTGAGTGGCATGGGTGATATGACCACGAATTAGGTCTGCATGAGGAGGAGGCAGCCGCTCCATCCTCTTCAACCTCTCTTCAAAACCTCCATTTTCGTTCTCCAAGCTTCCATGGACGCCCACCTTGTGGTTTTTCACGTTTTTGGGTCATTTTTACCGTTTTTATGCATATTTGACAGCACCCATTGAGGGTTTTACGTTTTGAATTCGTTTTCTTGCTTGGGCAGTTCGTTTTGTGGGTTTTATTGACTTGGAACAATACCCATTCATGGGGTTTTCGCATTTATATATGATAACACCGTTTTGCATTCCATTTAAGCTTTGAAATCTCAATTTTTGCTCTTAAATTGCGTTTTCAGATTTGATAAGTTAGGGTTCTTGGTTCTGATTTTTGTGATTTCAGTTTAGAAGTGTTTAATTACTCATTTCCATCTCTAGCTAAATTCGTGTATTGACTCCTTGATGAAAAAATGCAATGAAGCTTTGAGGTTGTGCTTGTTTTGTGAAATCTGCCATGTTTTTGTTCTGAATTCGTGGAATGCATGTGGTGAATCTGTCAATGCTTAATTTATAGAGTAATTGCATGTGTTTTGTTTAAGATACGTTCATGCTTAATGTATGTAGCTTGACTGTCACGAATTTAAGGATGTGTGCATTGCTTAATTGCATAATGAAGCTAGATTGTAATTTTCGCTTAGTGAATTATTATCTAGTGCATTGAGACAAGGCAGGGTTGGTGTTAATTTGGTGGCCTATGATAAGTGAAATTGCGTTTGAATCAGGGATGTCAATACGGTTTTAGTCACTGTAGCATTTAAATTAATCTATTGATTAGCATTCCGAATCTGTCTGCTAACGCCCCTGTGTTTCATTGTTGTGTTCATCTGGAAAATTCGCTTTGAATGAAAATATTGGTCGTTGGGAGACGACTTGGTTCACTTTCATGTACTGCATTTAATATGTTTTAATTTGGTGGGGTACGGCCTCTATCAAATTTGGCGCCTTTGCCGGGGACCAATCGTTTCGTTCATAGTAAAATTTCCAGTGTGTTTGTGTTTTGTGTTTTGGTGTGTGTAGTTCAAGTGTGGTTGAGTTGGTATATGTTCATTGTGATGTTAATGTTGTGTTAAGTTCAGTGCCTGTTTCCAGTCCTGTGTGTTTCTGTGTAGTGTAGTGTAGTGAATAGTGTCGCGGTGCGCATGAATAGTGTCATTTGTAGTAGTGAATAGTGTTTGAATAGTGTCTGAATCTGGCATTTAACTTCTGGATTTTTGTTTTGGTAGCTACGGAGCTTGTTTTGACTTGAAATTTTTTCCCCCACTTCTAAGACGTTGAACTTGATAGGAAAAATAGCTAGAGCAGTTGGTATGGTCTGAGTTAAGAGATTCAAAAAAATTTTGGACTGATTTTTAGTAAAACTTCAGAGGACCATAACTTTTGCTCTGGTTATCAGAATTACTATTATTTTATATGGATTTGGGGTAGAATTTGATTTCCCACCTTGCTATAACCCGCTTTGCCGGTTTGGAAACTCAGATTCTCCATAAAATACCATTTTCTACTTTTCAACAATGTTTTTTGTGATTTTTCTTCATTTTTTTTATTTTTGAAAAATTGAAAAAAATACTTGTGCTTTGATTTTTGATCTGATTTTTTTTGTGCTTCTGTTTGACCACTCAAAGGAATATCCTACCAATTTTCAAGTCATTTGAAGGTCGTTTGAGTATACTTGTAGTTATACCCTTTGTTATGCCAATATCACTACAATTAGTGCTTTTTGGTGCATGACTAGGGGAAACCCAAGTGAATTACAACCATTTGACCCTGAGATTGATAGGACATTCCACAGAGGAAGTAGGCATCCTAGGAATCCATCTTTGCATGCTGAATATTCAGTGACATTTCCTGATTCTTCTGATTCTCATCACATTCCTGACACTCCTCATTCTTTGCATTCTAAGCATACTGTATATTCTGAGCATTTTCATACTGATAACATGGCTCAACCTCCTCCACCTCATGAGAGAACCATGAGTGAGCTCACTGCACCAGAGTTCACTTATGATAGTTTATGCATACAATACCCTGAGGAGGAGGTTCCATATGTGCTGAAAACTGGTTTAATACACTTGTTGCCAAAGTTTCATGGTCTTGCAGGTGAGGACCCGTGCAAACACTTGAAGCAGTTTCATGTCGTCTGTTCCACCATGAAGCCTGCAGACGTACAAGAGGACCATGTATACTTGAAGGTTTTCCCTCATTCTTTGGAGGGTAATGCGAAAGACTGGCTGTACTACCTAGCACCCAGGTCCATCACAAGCTGGGATGACCTGAAGAGATTGTTCCTTGCCAAGTTCTTTCCTGCCTCAAGGACAACAGCCATACGGAAGGAGATTTCTGGCATCAAGCAACAATCTGGGGAGACCCTTTATGACCCTTTATGTTTTAAGAATCTCTGTTCAAGCTGTCCACACCATCAGATTTCTGAACATCTCCTCCTGCAGTATTTTTATGAAGGCTTACACCACATGGATCGAAATATGATTGATGCCGCAAGTGGTGGTGCCCTTGGTAACATAACCCCAGCCGCAGCCAGACAATTAATAGAGAACATGGCTTCAAATTCTCAACAATTTAGCATAAGGAGTGATGCCATAGTTGTTAGAGGTGTTCATGATGTAGGAGCAGCCGAGTACACGAAGAAGTTGGAGAGTAAGATTGATGCTCTTACCACACTGGTCAACCAACTTGCTTCCAATTAGAGAGCTCCAACTGCAAAAGTTTGTGGCCTTTGTACATCTGTTGATCACTTTACAGACTCTTGCCCAACATTGCAACAACAAGCTTCTTCTTCTACACCAGTGGATACCCCTCAAGCCTATGCAGCAAATATTTTCAACAACAATAGGCCCCCCCAACAGCAACAACAAAACCACCATGATTTGTCAACCAACATATATAATCCAGGATGGAGGAATCACCCTAATTTGAGATGGGGAAACCAGGGTAACCAGCAGCCCCAACAATTTCAAAATGTGCAACCACCTCCACAACAAAGAGTTGCACCTGCACCACAAGCTGCTCCTGTTCCACCTGTACCCACACCAGCTCCTGCTGCAGCACCTGCACCTTCTTCTTCTACTTCATTGGAGGAGTTAGTCAGGATGATGACCCTTCAAAATATGCAATTTCAGCAGGAGACTAGGGCCTCAATCCAGAGTTTGACAAATCAAATGGGGCAGATGGCCACTCAGCTAAACCAGGCACAAGCTCAGAATTCTGACAAGCTTCCATCACAAACGGTGGAAAATCCAAGGAATGTGAGTGCCATTACATTAAGATCTGGGAAGAACATTGAAGTTCCCACTCCTGAGCCTACACCTCCAAAGGAAGCCGACCCTGCCAAACTTCAGAGAAAGCGTGATGCTTATGCAGCTGGTCCTTCCACATCTGCTGTGACTTCTACACCTTCCACCTCTATTGTTGCACCTTCCATACCTCTTCCTTTCCCTCCAAGAGCCATTCCAAGCAAAAAGATGGAAGAGGTTGACAGGGAGATCTTAGAAACTTTCAGGAAGGTGGAGGTGAACATACCTCTGTTGGATGCCATTAAACAGATTCCCAGATATGTCTTGAAGGAGCTATGCACGCACAAAAGGAGGCTGAAGGGAAACGAAAAGATCAGCATGGGCATAAACGTGTCAGCATTGATAGGTAAATCTATTCCTCAGATTCTTGAGAAGTGCAAGGACCCAGGTACATTTTGTGTACCTTGCATCATAGGTAACAATAAATTTGAAAATGCAATGCTTGATCTTGGTGCTTCAATAAATGTAATGCCTTTCTCTATTTTTAAATCTCTTTCTCTTGGACCCCTGCAACCTACGGGTGTGGTGATTCAATTGGCAAATAGAAGTGTTGCCCACCCCGCAGGTTTGGTTGATGATGTTTTGGTTCGTGTTGGTGAATTGATTTTCCCAGCTGATTTTTACATTCTTGACATGGAAGAGGGATTTTCACATGGTTCTGCACCAATCATTTTAGGCAGACCATTTTTGAAAACTGCACGAACCAAAATTGATGTCCATGCAGGTACTTTGTCCATGGAGTTTGATGATATTGTTGTGCGATTCAACATTCTAGATGCCATGAAACATCCTTCTGAGGATCATTCTGCTTTTCACGTGGATATTATTGATGATGTTGTTGATGGATTGATTTCTGATTTCCAC
Organism: Vigna unguiculata; assembly: GCF_037176805.1. Classification (NCBI taxonomy): domain Eukaryota; kingdom Viridiplantae; phylum Streptophyta; class Magnoliopsida; order Fabales; family Fabaceae; genus Vigna; species Vigna unguiculata. The sequence continues at coordinate 14,238,773 of NC_140801.1, forward strand.
TCTTTGCATACATTAAAACATTCATCCGTGTCTAAGTTATCTAAATTTGCATGCATTGATGTTCTTGATTCTTATTTTGATTCTGATGATGCTGAATATGATGTGGATAATGTTGAGTGTACAGAGTTTGACTCTCTGGATGTTGTACCTATTCACTTTGATGTTATACAATCAGGTTGCACTAACCATGTTGTAGGAAGTACATATGCATCTGATTGTTATGCTTAGGTACAAGCTGTGGAACCCATTTCTCCCTCCCCTCTGGTTCCTGATATTCAGCCAGCATCCAGTACTCTAGAGTTGAAACCACTGCTAGACAACCTCAAGTATGTCTACTTAGAGGAGGAGAACAAACTGCCTGTCATCATTTCCACCTCTCTCACTGCTGAACAAGAGCAGAGGTTGTTGCAAGTTCTTAAGAAGCATAAGAAGGCAATTGGATGGACATTGGCTGACATCCCTGGTATTAGCCCATCAACATGCATGCATAGGATATTGTTGGAAGATGGAGCAAAGCCAGTGAGACAGCCATAGAGGCGACTCAACCCTGTCATCTCGGATGTTGTAAAGAAGGAGGTGACCAAGCTTCTACAAGCTGGGATCATCTACCCCATTTCTGACAGTCAGTAGGTTAGCCCCATCCATGTTGTTCCAAAGAAGACTGGCCTCATTGTAGTCAAGAACGAAAAAGAGGAGCTAATTCCAACAAGAGTGCAAAACAGTTGGAGGGTTTGCATTGACTATAGAAGGCTAAACCAAGAAACCAGAAAAGACCATTTCCCCCTGCCTTTTATTGATCAGATGCTTGAGCGCTTGGTAGGTAAGTCCCACTATTGCTTTCTTGATGGGTATTCTGGTTATTTTCAAATTCACATTGCACCTGAGGACCAAGAGAAAACCACATTCACCTGCCCCTTTGGCACTTTTGCCTATAGGAGGATGCCGTTTGGCCTATGCAATGCCCCTGGCACATTCCAGCGGTGCATGTTAAGCATTTTTAGTGATTTTCTTGAAAAATGCATAGAGGTGTTTATGGACGACTTTACTGTATATGGGTCTTCATTTGATGCATGTTTGGATAGTTTGGACAGAGTTTTAAACAGGTGCATCCAATCTAACCTTGTTCTCAATTTTGAGAAATGTCATTTCATGGTAGAACAAGGCATAGTATTGGGGCACATAATTTCAAAAAAGGGCATTGAAGTTGACCCTGCCAAGATCTCAATTATTTCACAATTGCCTTACCCCTCTTCTGTGCGAGAGGTTCGTTCTTTTCTTAGCCATGTAGGGTTTTACAGGCGCTTCATTCAAGACTTCAGTAAGAAGGCCCTCCCACTGTCCAACCTATTGCAAAAGGATGTTGACTTCATCTTTGATGAAGGATGCAAAGTGGCTTTTGATTGCCTCAAGAAGGCCCTGACCACAACATCAATCATTCAGGCGCCCGACTGGACAGCCCCATTTGAGCTTATGTGTGATGCATCCAACTATGCATTAGGGGCTGTTCTAGCTCAAAGGATTGATAAGCAGCCGAGGGTAATCTACTACACCTCTAGGACATTAGATGTTGCCCAATCAAATTACACCACAACAGAAAAAGAGCTCCTTGCGGTAGTTTTTGCACTTGAAAAGTTTCGATCTTATCTGCTTGGTTCTCCTGTTGTTGTGTTTACTGACCATGCAGCTCTTAAGTACCTGTTGAAGAAGGCAGAATCAAAACCTCGGCTGATAAGATGGATGCTCTGGCTCCAAGAATTTGATTTGGAGATCTGTGATAGGAGCGGAGCACAAAACCTGGTTGCAGACCACCTAAGCAGGATTGAGAGGTCTACTGATGATGCTACACCGATCCAGGATGACTTTCCCGATGAAAGTTTGTTGACACTCTCTACTTCTTCCTCACCTTGGTTTGCTAACATTGTTAATTATCTTGCTGCTTCTGTTTTTCCTCCCCTAGCATCCAGAGCTCAATGTGATAAACTCAAGAGCGATGCTAGGTACTACATTTGGGATGACCCCTATCTGTGGAAAATGTGCAGTGATCAGGTTACTAGGAGATGCATTTCAGACCATGAGATTGACACGGTCCTCAAATTTTGTCATTCATCTGCACCTGGTGGTCACCTTGGCACACAAAGGACAGCTCGTAAGGTGCTAGATTGCGGATTTTATTGGCCCACCATCTTCAAAGATGCGTGGAGGATTTGTAGCACATGTGAGGAATGCCAACGAGCAGGAGGAGCCATTTCTTGGAGACAACAGATGCCTCAACAACCCATGCTATTTTGTGAGGTGTTTGACGTCTGGGGTATAGATTTGATGGGCCCTTTCCCTGTCTCTTTTGGTTTCACTTACATCTTGCTTGATGTTGATTATGTTTCAAAATGGGTGGAAGCCAAAGCCACTAGAACTAATGATGCTCGAGTTGTTGTGGATTTTGTTAGGTCTCACATATTTTGCAGGTTTGGAGTTCCTCGAGCTATTGTTAGTGACCAAGGCACCCATTTTTGCAACAGATCCTTGGGGGTTTTGCTTCAAAAGTATGGGGTTGTGCACAAACTTTCTACACCATATCACCCCCAAACTAATGGGCAAGCTGAGATCTCAAACAGAGAAATCAAGAGGATCTTGGAGAAGATTGTGCAGCCCAACAGGAAGGATTGGAGCAATAGACTTGAGGACGCTCTATGGGCTCACAGGACTGCTTACAAGGCACCTATAGGGATGTCTCCTTATCGGGTTGTCTTTGGTAAGCCATGCCACCTTCCAGTGGAGATAGAGCATCGAGCCTACTGGGTTGTCAAGTCATGCAACTTCTCTCTTGATCAAGCTGGGGAGGAAAGGAAGCTGCAGTTGAACGAGTTGGATGAGATCCGTTTGGAGGCATATCAGAACTCTATGTTCTACAAGGAGAAGACCAAGAGATTCCATGATAGCTCCATTGCTAGAAAGGAATTTGTTGTTGGTCAGCAAGTTTTACTGTATAACTCCAGACTTGGACTCATGGGGGGTAAGTTGAGATCAAAGTGGATTGGTCCTTTTGTTGTCACTAATGTTTATCCTTATGGTGCAGTTGAAATCAAAAGCCAGTCCACAGATAAGAGCTTCAAAGTGAATGGGCATCGTCTTAGGCCATTCCTCAGCAATCCTACCTTGGTGGATACTGTTGTGGAGGAAACTTCCCTGCTTGACCCCACTGCTGTTTCACCATGATTCAGGGAGTTTTCTTTCCCCTTCTTCTTTACTTTTATTGCACTTGTCCTGGTCTGTCTGTCTGTTATTGTTTCTGTTTGTTTGTTTCATTATTGTTAATTTGTGTTAATTAGTGTGATGTTTTTGTTTTCTGTTTGGGACACTCACTTCACTTTTGGAAGATGAGTTGTTGGTTATTCTGTGAACTGTTATCCTTGCTTTGTCTTTGCATGTCAACTTGCTTTTGGAATTAGTTTACCCTGTGTAAGAATTTGAGCCACTCTCTATTCTTTGATTGTGTGATATATGCCTCTTGAATGCTTGCACAGTGGCCTTGGCTTGACTATTTCTGAATGCCTTTCTGATTCACATGCATGTTGGGATATGATTTAGGCAATTTTGTTCTGTGAGCCTACAACCAGATGAGTCTACCTTGAACTGTTTCCGTTGATACCCCTTTTTGAGCCTGCATACCCTTTCATTGTTTTACAACTCATTACAAGCTCTTAGCCTGAAAAACCATGATTATTCCTACCTTAGGAAATTTTGGAGCTTTGGAATTGTTTTGGGAATGGGTGCTCAATTAAGTGTGGTCGCGCACAACAAGTGTGGTTGTGCGCGCACTTGTTGGTTCTTGGAATTGCTCATTTGTACACCAAAGTGGGATTTCAAAATTGTTGTTTCTCTGCATGTTATCTGTATAGAAAAAAAGAAAGAAAAAGAAAAAAAAAAGAAAAGAAAAGAGAATAAAGAAAAGAAATAAAAAGGAGTTTGGATTTGAGCATTGTGTGAGAACCGAAGTTGGAAGTGTTGGTGTTTGGGATTACTTTCATGATTGATCGAGACTTATTCCCCACTGCTCCTCTATTTCCTTGGTTGCTTAGCTACTTATCCATATGTTCCACACCTTGTCCTCAGCCCCATTACAACCTTGAAAAGTCCTTCTGATCTTGACGTGCATGTGTTTCTGGTTTGGTTGTTTGTTCTAGAGGCTTGCCAAGTCTGTTTGATGTTTGTTTTTCAGGGGTGCTTTGAGAGTAAACAGTAGCCTAGAGATTTGAGTGATACAGTGCATATTTCGTGAGGTTATGTTGCTTTCAATTCTCTCCTTAAGCTGAACTGAGTACTTGACATGTTTTGAACTGCTTGGATGATGTTCACGGATACCTTGCAGCTTTGAATCCTTCTGTGTTAGATGTGTTTCCATTTGTCTGTGTCGAGTCCGTTTGTCATGTGTCTGTTTGTCTTGTGTCTTTTTGTCTCTCTTGTTATGTTTGTGATGTCCTTGCTTTGCTTTACTCTTTAATTTTGCCCAGGAGTGCAAAAGGGTAAGTGTGGTCGATTTTGATGAGTCATTATTTTCTTCTATTCCACTAGCCTTTGTGCACCCATTAGACAGTTGATTAGTGCTTAATTGTTCATCATTAGAGTGTTTTTCATCTGTTGGGCTTTATTGGGCCACTGTTCCGAATTTGGACTAATTTCACATTATTTGGCCTAATTTTTGTTTTTAATTATTTTTTAGGTATTTGGGTGAAGCAATTTTGGAGCTTGGATATTAATATTTAGTTGAAGAAACTTTCCACATCATTGCCACATCATTTCCATGTCATTTCCACGTCAACAAAGTCAATGGGTCAACATTTGAGGCCCAGAGTGGCATGGGTGATATGACCACGAATTAGGTCTGCATGAGGAGGAGGCAGCCGCTCCATCATCTTCAACCTCTCTTCAAAACCTCCATTTTCGTTCTCCAAGCTTCCATGGACGCCCACGTTGCGGTTTTTCACGTTTTTGGGTCATTTTTACCGTTTTTATGCATATTTGACAGCACCCATTGAGGGTTTTACGTTTTGAATTCGTTTTCTTGCTTGGGCAGTTCGTTTTGTGGGTTTTATTGACTTGGAACAATACCCATTCCTGGGGTTTTCGCATTTATATATGATAACACCGTTTTGCATTCCATTTAAGCTTTGAAATCTCAATTTTTGCTCTTAAATTGCGTTTTCAGATTTGATAAGTTAGGGTTCTTGGTTCTGATTTTTGTGATTTCAGTTTTGAAGTGTTTAATTACTCATTTCCATGTCTAGCTAAATTCGTGTATTGACTCCTTGATGAAAAAATGCAATGAAGCTTTGAGGTTGTGCTTGTTTTGTGAAATCTGCCATGTTTTTGTTCTGAATTCGTGGAATGCATGTGGTGAATCTGTCAATGCTTAATTTACAGAGTAATTGCATGTGTTTTGTTTAAGATACGTTCATGCTTAATGTATGTAGCTTGACTGTCACGAATTTAAGGATGTGTGCATTGCTTAATTGCATAATGAAGCTAGATTGTAATTTTCGCTTAGTGAATTATTATCTAGTGGATTGAGACAAGGCAGGGTTGGTGTTAATTTGGTGGCCTATGATAAGTGAAATTGCGTTTGAATCAGGGATGTCAATACGGTTTTAGTCACTGTAGCATTTAAATTAATCTATTGATTAGCATTCCGAATCTGTCTGCCAACCCCCCCTGTGTTTTATTGTTGTGTTCATCTGGAAAATTCGCTTTGAATGAAAATATTGGTCGTTGGGAGACGACTTGGTTCACTTTCATGTACTGCATTTAATATGTTTTAATTTGGTGGGGTACGGCCTCTATCACTCACCAACAGCTCCATCATACTTATCCTTCAAGTGCTCATAGTCCTCTTCCAATTCCCCTATCCTCTTATTCAAATTTTCCTCAGAATCCAAGCAACGAACCCTTCATGTCGCCAACCTCTTTCTCTATGCATCCCAACTCTCCTTTGCCTTCTCTAACGCAGCTTTTTCCTCCTCCAGCTTATCCACCTTCCCCTGCAACTCCTCCACCTTTTCCCGGCCCCCCTCCTTCACTCCCCCCTTGTAAAGAGACTCCACGCGCCGGCTCAAAACTAAAGCCTTGCTCCCAAACTCCACCATTGTCCTCACACGGTGGTCCGCATCCATGCCGTCAATAGAATTTACAATGGTATCTGGGAGGGTAATTGAAATGTCCTTCCTCACAAATATTTCCGGCAGTTCGATCAACCTAGATTCCGGCCCTTTCTCTCCACTGGCCGATCGTGCTCCACTAGCCAACCCCGTTCCGAGTAGTGCCGCCCTTACTTTCTTCACGTCTTTTCCCTTCTCGGGTCGAGGGGGCAACTCAGCCTTCCTCTTCGTCCCGCCGTGCACATGCACCTCCACCACAGATTCCTGCAATTTGGGAACATCAGTCTTCCCAGCCGCCTTGGCCTTAGCGGCCATCTCCTTCCTCAGCGTTTGAAAAAGCGCCAAGTTTTTCTTTCCAGACTACACAATATGCCTTACAATAATACATTACAACTTAGAATTATTAACACAGTTTAAGTAATAAACAGATACCTTCGATATCTATTATCGGATGCACTGAATTATAAACTCTAACTAGGCCCTTAGTGGGCAACTTATCAACAAACTTCAACAAGATCTCCACCACCTCCTTATCAGCAGCCGACAACTCATCCATCCCCATGTCCTTATACCGAGAAGGATTGCTTGTCCAACTAAAATGGAATTTGGTGCTCCCATCTGGGTTCAAAAAATGATCTTTTCCTCCTTCTTTAACGACAACCTTGAAGTACCCATCCTTGCAATGCTTGAAAGACTGGGAAAATGCATCCAGTCTGCTGATACTGGGGCGACTTATCAAAGATAGCCAAGTAGCCGGCTGCCGAGGTCTGGTGTCGTAAAAATACAAAAACGCATAAGGAGTGGGCTCCAAATATAAGGATTGGCATAGGATGCGGAAGGCCTGCAAGTAGGCCCAACTATTCGGATGTAGCTGTGTAGGTACCACATTCAATGCCCGCAATACGCCTATAGTGAAACCGTCTAACGGCAATCGCACAAGAAGTTGAGAAAAATGGCACATATACATGTAGAAAAACTTCTCGGTATCACTATTTCTCTCTGACTCCGTACTCTCACTACTACTAGACGTAGATAACGATATACTATCGCTACTAGACATACCTATTTTCGTGTTTACGGGGAGATGTCGGCTGAATTTGGGAACTAGTCGAACAATATGATGCGCACAAGATCTCTGGATTCAAAACTCTCGCAAATGAACCAAGTAACCCCTCACCCGTTTTCAAGCCCATATTTATAGTTCAGGATCCCAAACGACGAAAACTCTTCCCGCCAAAATAATACCCCAGACTAATCGACACCATCATTGCGAAAGATATGACTTTTAAAAATGACGGCGCCAAAACTTCTTGATTTGACCCCTGACACCCCTTCACCTACCTTCAGACGGTTACCACTTTTTAGCCTTAACACTGTTCATCACCCTTAAAGGCTGGGGGACTGGTGTATCACACCTAGCCGGTTCCGCTAGCATACCAACATATATCACCCTTGAGTGACAACTCATATCGGACAAGGCTGGGGGACTGGTGTACCACACCTAACCAAACTCAATCAAATAAGTAAACAATGCATCAAGGTAGCCAAGTATTCAACCAAGGCCGAGTCAGCCTAACTTGTACCGGACCTGGTCAACTTAACCATATAAATGATAACCCTCACGTACATGCCAAAGACAACCCAAGTACATGGCTTGGGCCGCCATGGACTCAAACTTAACTGAATAAAGGCTAAAGTAACAACAAAGTGGCCAACACGGACAGTATGCGGCCAAGGACGACATCTGACAAGTCAAGAAGTAAACGAATCAGACAGCTCTTGAAGACTTAGTAAAATGGAAGCCCCCGCGTTCAATAGGCCTTAAGGGCCTGGATTAGGGCCTAGGCACACTCACAACCCAAGCTAGGGCCCAAGTCAAGGCCCGGCCCACGGGATAACCAGACATCATTAATGCTCTATAAATACGCATGGACCCCAGTAATTAAAGGTACGCATTCATTAATCACTGATTTGACTTTTTGAGAGCTTTGACTTACTTTAGCTTCAGAGACTCTTTTGTAGGTAACCCTTTCTGGGTTCAAGCTAACATGTATCAACTAGGGAGAGACCAACTGAGGAGATAGCAGACTACATGGTAAGGTGACACTTGTGCTTAACTCATCTTATTTGTTCTTCTGCAGGAACAAATTGTATCTTTAAAACATGTATACTAAAAACAATTTTTTTTTCTTTATTGGAGACATGTTTACCATATTTTCTTTTATGAACTTTCTTGTATAGTTCACCATAAGAAACAAACTCATCCGTCTCTTGTAAAATAATATTTAATTCTACAGAATGAATAGTATCAAAATCTAAATGCATATCAAAATTTATCATAAGTATGTTTATGTATATTGATGCCCTAATGGTTACAATGATTTTTCGCATTATTAGGTTCATTGGATAACCTTAGCATACTCTTCCATATGCATTTCTTTGGACAAATATTTACCTCCCTACTAAAAAGCCATGATATCCGACTGTATATACAACATATAAGAATTACAAGAAAGTCATAGATATTACTAGAAAATGAGAAAAGGATACTATCTTTTTCAAGTGTTATAAGAAGCTTATTGATGAGTCATTATTTTATTCTATTCCACTAGCCTTTGTGCACCCATTAGACATTTGATTAGTGCTTAATTGTTCATCATTAGAGTGTTTTTCATCTGTTGGGCTTTATTGGGCCACTGTTCCGAATTTGGACTAATTTCACATTATTTGGCCTAATTTTTGTTTTTAATTATTTTTTAGGTATTTGGGTGAAGCAATTTTGGAGCTTGGACTTTAATATTTAGTTGAAGAGACTTTCCACATCATTGCCACATGATTTCCATGTCATTTCCACGTCAGCAAAGTCAATGGGTCAACATTTGAGGCCCAGAGTGGCATTTTTGTAAATCTGAGTGGCAGAGTGGCAGTTTTGTAATTATGAGTGGCAAGGGTGATATGACCACGCGAATTAGGTTTGCATGAAGAGGCCAGCCGCTCCATCATCTTCAACCTCTCTTCAAAACCTCCATTTTTCGTTCTCCAAGCTTCCATGGACGTCCCCCTTGCGGTTTTTCATGTTTTTGGCTCATTTTTACCGTTTTTATGCATATTTGACAGCACCCATTGAGGGTTTTACGTTTTGAATTCGTTTTCTTGCTTGGGCAGTTCATTTTGTGGGTTTTATTGACTTGGAACAATACCCATTCATGGGGTTTTCGCATTTATATATGACAATACCGTTTTGCATTCCATTTAAGCTTTGAAATCTCTATTTTTGCTCTTAAATTGCGTTTTTCAGATTTCGTAAGTTAGGGTTCTTGGTTCTGATTCTTGTGATTTCAGTTTTGAAGTGTTTAATTACTCATTTCCATGTCTAGCTAAATTCGTGTATTGACTCCTTGATGAAAAATGCAATGAAGCTTTGAGGTTGTGCTTGTTTTGTGAAATCTGCCATGTTTTTGTTCTGAATTCGTGGAATGCATGTGGTGAATCTGCCAATGCTTAATTTACAGAGTAATTGCATGTGTTTTGTTTAAGATACGTTCATGCTTAATGTATGTAGCTTGGCTGTCACGAATTTAAGGATGTGTGCATTGCTTAATTGCATAATGAAGCTAGATTGTAATTTTCGCTTAGTGAATTATTATCTAGTGGATTGAGACAAGGCAGGGTTGGTGTTAATTTGGTGGCCTATGATAAGTGAAATTGCGTTTGAATCAGGGATGTCAATACGGTTTTAGTCACTGTAGCATTTAAATTAATCTATTGATTAGCATTCCGAATCTGTCTACCAACCCCCCCTGTGTTTTATTGTTGTGTTCATCTGAAAAATTCGCTTTGAATGAAAATATTGGTCGTTGGGAGACGACTTGGTTCACTTTCATGTACTGCATTTAATATGTTTTAATTTGGTGGGGTACGACCTCTATCACTTATTAAACTCCAATGTGCACCATGGCTTATGGCTTGGAAATCCTATTGTCTTAACCAACAAAGTATTTCTGTTCCCACTTTTCTATCTTTTATATGTCAATTAAAGCATCCCACTTCTCAATCCTTATCCTTCTTCCCCCAAAACATTTTAGGTCTTCTATATTATTTGAGCATGCATTTCTCTTGCCTTTTTCCTTGCCTTAGCTAAAGAGTTAGAATAATGATCCATGCATGTTAAATTCCAAACCTTTCATGCCATGCTACGATAAAATCTAATGTAAAATGGTACTTATTCTGCACTAATACAAATTTATAAAAACTAATGATAATTAATGATAAGTACATATAATATAAAGATAAAAGATTATAATAACTTGCCTTAAAATCATTGAATAGGACCTAAACCCCAATAAAATCAAATTCAACACTAAAACTCAATGATTACTCAATATCACAGCCAAATAATCTTGAATTACTTTTCAAACGATGAAACCAAGTCGTAGAGTAATCAAAACAAGGATAGATAAGTAATGAAGGGGAATATGAACCTCTCGTTCGCATCGATACTACTTGCTGCGAATCAAACATACCTCATTCATCCCGCAACAAGGGAATAAGAAGCCTAAGAACAAACAGGAAGCCCACATAAAGGTGATTTCGATGGCAAAAGTGGAGGTCCAGCCTTGCGACATTTAACGTGGCCGTTGGTCGAGAAAGGGAAGGAATCTCACCTCTGTATCGCATTAGGTAAAGAGAACAAAATGACTAAAATAAGAGTGAGAAAATGAGAGTGCCATTTGCATAGTTTGTGTGTCTCCTAGAAGAAGAAGAAAAGACCCAAAAATCTTCATGTAGTGGTGATCCAAAAAGGTTGCTCTCGTCACGCGTTAGGGTTGAAAGAAAAACATTGAATTTGAAAGAAAAAATTAAGTAGGCAAAAAAGAAGAATGAAAGTTGTGCAAGTAGCAAGGATGAAAGTCGAGAGTGAGAATGGAGGTTGAAACACTCTTTTAATGGAAACGAGGTGCAAAAATTATGCTAAAATAGATAGCGCTTTTTTATTTAAACGTTGCCTATTAACATCGTATAGATAGAGTTGAACTCTAATTGGAAACTATGCAAAGGACGATGTTGCCTATTGGTTTATATGAAAATATAATTTTTTAAAACTCTAATTAGATAAAGCACTACCTATGTGTGGTCATTTTTATAGCGTTTATTTAATAAAGCGTTGTCTTTTGGTCTTTGTTTTGGTATGTAATGCTTAACTAAATAAGCAATATTTGCATGGTGTTGTCTATTATTGATGATGGTGTAGTGCCATGTTCTTAATTTTACGATTTTTCATAGTTTTCCAGGGACTCCCAAAATCTCTATTTTTAAAATAAGTCTTACTTTCGGTTCATCGTCCCCTCGCAATTTCGTTTGCGACAGTCATCATTGATAACACTGTCGTCAAGCGATCAAATTAATACTACTTATCTATAACAACTTCAGTATTAATATGGGTTAAGTTAACCCTAAGTCGTCTCCCAACGAACACGGAATTGATTTTTAACAAGTTACTTTCTTAACAATACTGAAGATGTTATAGATAAGTAGTATTAAGTTGATCGCTTGACGACAACGTTATCAAATTTGGCATCGTTGTCGGGGAACACGGTTAGAATTTTTATCATTTTAGTTCTTATTTTATTTTTGTTTTCTTTTGATTTTATTTTTTGTTTATCACTAACATTTTTTTTATCTAAATTTTTTTCTATTTATTTTATTTTCTTTAGTTATTTTTTTAAGCATAATTTTTGTTTGATGATTTTTGTTGGGAAATTTGTGAAACTAGTTGGGAAACACTTTGGCTAAGGAAAAACAAGGTACTTAAGTTGTCCATTGAGACGCACCTCTCTTTCCTGAAAATCTACTCAACAAGCTTTCAACTTATTTCTTTTCAGAAAACCTCTTTTAAAATAAAAATAATAATAATTTTTGATGTGAAAATAATCAATAGTGTGATTTTCATGTGAACTATAATTGTTATCCACAACAACCACATGATTCATATGATTATCAGCAACAAATTGTCACACCTACTTCTGCACCTGATTTAATTAGGTTAACTATATGTCAACTAAATGATCTATATCCTAGATCATCTTTTTTGGAATATGAGCAACAATCCTACCATGAGCAATAACCATATTCTATGTGTCCACTCTGATGAGTCATTATTTTCTTCCATTCCACTAGCCTTTGTGTACCCATTAGACAGTTGTTCAGTGCTTAATTGTTCATCTTTAGAGTGTTTTTCATCTGTTGGGCTGTATTGGGCCACTATTTCGAATTTGGACTAATTTCACATTATTTGGCCTAATTAGTGTTTTTTAATTATTTTTAGGTATTTGGATGAAGCAATTTTGGAGCTTGGATGTCAATATTCAGTTGAAGAGAGTCACCACATCATTTCCACATCATTTCGATGTCATTTCCACGTCAACAAAGTCAATGGGTCAACATTTGAGGCCCAGAGTGGCATTTTTGTAAATCTGAGTGGCAGAGTGACCATTTTGTAAATAATGAGTGGAAGGGTGAGGTGACCACGAGTTTTAGGTCATTCAACATGCAATAGCCATTCCTTCTTCTTCCACACTCTCTCAAACCTCCATTTTTGTTGTTTTTGAGCTTTGGAAGGTGACTCATGGTGGCACAAGCTATTTTTTCACGTTTTCCACTCGTTTTTTACGTTTTATGAGTCTTGGGCAGTAGTTATTGCTTGTATTCACGCTTTCTACACTTTGGGTAACATTTATATTGAAGCATTTTCATTTTTGGTGGCTGTTTTTGTTGTTCTTCTATTATCCCTTGCTCATTTTCGTTTGCTGCACCATTTTAAGATTTAAGTATCTATTTGAAGTCATTTGAACGGTTGAATTGCAAATTCTGTTGAGAACCCTAATTCGGATTTCATGAGGAACTAAGTTTATGTGTTGATTCTTTGCAGATAATGGATTGAAACCTTGAGATTAGTGTTTTGTTTGGTGGAGTTTTGTTAATCTCTCAATTATGAATTTGCATTAGGGTTTAAATGAAGAAACCATTCTGTTTTTGCTTAATTTACAGAGTGGGATAATTGTGTGTTCATGCTTAGTGAACTGTAGCAGATTTCATGGTTGTGTGCTTTGCTTAATTGCACTTGAGTTCGAGTTCATTTGCGCTTAGTAATTAATTCGGGTCTCATTAGAGTTAATATAACAATTTTTGAGTTGTAATCCGTGATTGGTGGATGTTCATTTGAAGCAAAGAATCAACATTGTTTTTAAATTGATATTACACGTTTGCATTTAAGTTTTCAATTGTGCGTTGCATCCGTAAATCTACCAAACCCCCTACCCCTTGTGTTATTGTTGTGTTCATTTGGAAATTGAAGCTTTGAATGAAAATACTGGTCGTTGGGAGACGACTTGGTTCACTTTCACATACTGCATTTAATATGTTTTAATTTGGTGGGGTACGACCTCTATCACACTTCAACCCGTTTGGTTCTAACAACAACAACAACATGCACCATCACAACAAGTTGCAGCAATCAATGGACCATCCTATAAGGAAGTTGTGTTATTAATGGATGGACTGAGAGAGAAATTAGACACCATAGATGAAAGGTTACGAGCTGATCAACGATACAAATATATTGAGCAAAAATGGTATGGAAATGATAAAGTATTGTATGACATAATGGAGGATGCAAGTAACAACAACTTTGTAGAATTACTTTGTACTGTTAATACTACCCTCAAATGCAATCCAAAAATTTAGAGCACTTCGTCAAGAAATAGAGGATATGCTTCTAAAGTTGGCCATTAGAGCTGAACAAATGTTAGAAGATTTAAGTCAGCTAATGAAAAGACAAAGCTCTGGAGGCCACCTTAGAAAAACTTATGAAGACGATAGTTGAGCAAAAGGATGAAATGATAATGTTAAGGAGCATGAATCAAAGGATGGAACAATTGAGCACTGATGTGAATGAGTACACGATTCAAATGTTAGATCAACCAACACCAAAATCACATCACACTGATATATCTGCTGATAGATATAATGATGCTCATAGTAATATGTCTACTGATGGACGTATCAAATTTTCTAAAGATGTTGCTGATGAAGAAATTGAAGATTCTCACACATATATATCTACTGATGGATATGAGTACAAATGATCTTTTTCATGAGCAGAGTTGTGAGAATAATATAATGGAGGAGCCAAGTGCAGTTGAAGAGCCAACGATATTCAAAGATGCAGCTGAAGCATCAACTATTGCAACTAACTTGGTTAATGATGAAGTAGCAGATTCAACTACTTCAAGTGCATATTTTGGCTCACAAGGTGAGATTATGAGGATTACTGATGATCCTGTTAACCATTCAAATTGAGTTGAAGCCACACACTCCACACATCAAGTTTGTTGATGTGAATGATGCAAATAAGTTTTTAGTGGTGATTTTTGTTGACTTGGCTGTAGAGAAAGAAGAAAGGTTGTTGCAAAAGGAAAAGAGGTTAGACTCATATTCTTTTGAAAACATTGTTAATAAAAAAGTTAATTTGTATGCATGTTTGTTTTTTGTTTCTGTTTTTTAATTTTAAATATATTAAAAAAATTTCAAAAATATGTGTTTTTGTTTTCTTTAATAAAATTGTACAAGCTAACTTGTACTTTATAAAAAAAAATTGACATATGGCTAGATTGAGCCAAAAGTCACAATTTTTCATTTCCTCCCCAAAATAAGTCCATCAAGGACATTTTTTTTTTGAAATAAGTGTGGGGGAAACAAACTGTAGGTAGGATTTTTCTTTTTTTTTTTTTGTTTTTCAACTTTTTGTTTTTGTTTTCATTTAAAAAAAATTTTGATTTCCTTTTGAGAAAATTGTGAAAGTATTAACTTTTTACTAAGTGAAACTTTTAAACAATATGTGTCATAAGAAATCCACAAAAAATATTCCCCTACTTTCAATAAAACATATTGACATTGGATTTTGGGATTTGATTCAGTAATTGGGATGATCATAATTCTGGAAAAATAAAAGTCATGTTGATATGAGTGGATTGTTTCTATGATTTGCTAATTGAGTTGATTATAGAATCTCTTGATTAAATCTTTTTGTGAAAGAGTTTTGACCTTATGAGTCTTGAGCCTTAATGTAAAGGATGGACCGCTGTACCATTCCTATTTTGTCTTGAATGACTTCCTCATGTTTGTTTATACTCAAATATTTAGGTTGATTCTTTTGTTTTTCAACTTAGGTGAATGTGCATGATTTGATATGACTAAGGCATTTCTTGTTTTTAGCTACTTGGCCAAATAAGCCCACCTTGGTATTAATCCATTGATAGCCCCTTTGAGCTTTAAACCTCTTTCTCTTGTTTTAAGCCAATTGTAAACCCTTAAAAAGGAAAAGACCATGTTTTTGCTTATCTTAGGAAGGAAAAAGGAGCTAGTGGATTATGATTGGATTGGTTGAGGAATAAAGTTTGTGGGTTAGTACCTCACCCATAAATTACTAAAAATGGCAAAAGGAAAAATTGTTGATGAAAAAATGTTGAAATGAAAAAAAATAATTGTTTTCTAAGAAAAAAGAGAGCAACAAAGCAATCAACGAAAAAAATTTGTTTTTGAAATTATGCTTCAGTATTCTTCCAACATTACTATTTCAAAAACCCAAAAATTCTAAAATTTTTCCTACCTTTGCCTTGGCCCCATCATAACCTTTGAAAAGTCTTCATGATCTTTGAATGCATATTTTCTAAAAGTTTGTGAATATTAGAGTCTTATTAAGTATTAGGAGTGTTTACATGCATGAGTATTTTGAGTGAAAACACAAGCCAAAACACTTGAGAGAATTTTGGTGAGAAAATACACATTTAACTTGAGTGCTTTCTTTCATAATTGATTGTCTTATGAATTCAAAAGATTAACTCATGTGTGAAAAATAGAATTTTTTCGTTTGTTTATGCATGGTAACTTGATTTCTAGAATATTGATTTGTCTTAAGTAAGGTTCCTTCCATTGATCCACTGTTGATGTGAAATAAAATACCTCGAAACAAGTTTTGAAATTGCTCAATTTTGCCCAGGAGTGCAAAAGGATAAGTGTGTGGTTATGATGAGTGCGTATGTTTGCCCTCATTTAATGTTTAATTATGGGTATTTAATTGAATTTTGTGTGCTTAAAGATTGATTTAATTGGGATTTCCCATAATTGGGTTTATTGAGCATGAGATACAAAAACATGTTAAAAATAGCTTTTTAGTTGCATAAATGTTTTTTGGATATTTTGAGGTGTGTTAGTGCAGCTGCAGCTAAGTTGAGCTCATGGAGGTGTGGAAATAAATTGATTAAAGATTCATGACACCTTAAAGATAAATCCAAGAATAAGAAATTATAAAAAGCACAAAAATCCAAGCCAAGCATTGCATGAATACGGAAAGAAAAGCTTGAAAAAGTGAAGAAGTTTGGCTAAACCCTAAACCTTAAACCCTAATGGATGAGTTATGAGTCATTATTTTCTCTTATTCCATTGCCTTTTTGTGCCATTCTTGAGGGTTGTTTAGTGCTTAATTATCTTTTGTTAGTGCATTTTCCTCAATTGACCTTCATTGGGCCGTTATCCAAATTTTGATTAATTTGTCATTAATTGGTCTAATTATTCTTTCTAATTGTTTTTAGGTATTTTGTGGAGCAAATTTTGGAGCTTGGACATTTATCATAAGGTTAAGAGAGAGTTACCACGTGATTTCCACATCATTGCCACAATTGTGCCATGTCAGTCAGGCTATCCACGTCACTACGCCACCATTTTCAACCCATAATGCCATTTTTGTAATTCTGAGAGATAGAATGACATTTTTGTAAATATGTGGGTCTGTAGTGATGTGACCACGAAAATTTTAGCTCTTCTTGGGTGGCAGTCACACATCATCTTCTATAACCTCCATTTTTACGTTTTGAGAGCTTTATATGGTTACCCTTGGAGGTGCCACATGAATTTTGATGTTTTAGCACAAATTTCTTCCGTTTTTATGCATTATTACAACACCCATATTGGATTTTACGTTTTCTGCACGTTTGGAAGCTTGGGCATTTTCTTTTTAACATTGGGACCTTGTTGAATCCATGTTTCATCTTCTATTCATGATTTGATAACTTGTTTTGTTATTGTTTCACGTTTTCTGCACCATTTTACATTTTCTGCACCATTTTCTTATCATTCAATAGTTGTATTCCGTTTAGGCTTGAGCTTTGGTTCACAATCCATGGAGCACTAATTTAATGTGTTAATTCCTTGTAGAGAATGAATTGAAACCTCGAGGTTATTGTTTCATATGGTAGAGTTTATTTGACTCTTCATTCGGATTCTATTTTTGTGCTTAATGGATGAAGATTTATGTTTCAGTTTATTTTGCAGAATGGGTCATTTCATTTTGGGTTTGTTATCATGCTTAATGATGCCTTTACAAATGAATGAATGTGTGCTTTGCTTAATTGTGTGTTGAATTTTGGTTCTAATGTTCGCTTAGCTAATTATTTCAGGAGTTCAATAGAGTAACGATAGCTAATTAATTTTATGACCTGTGATTAGAAGATTTTCATTTGAATCAAGGAATCAACACTGTTTTCATTATTGTTTTATCAAATTTTCAATTAAGATTTATTCTTGTGTTGAATTTTTGGAATCTGCCAAACCTCTCCCCTTTTGTTGAACTACAATCAGGAATCTTGGAGTGTAAACAATGAGTTAACGTCATGAGAGGACAATGAGTGAGCTGACTGCACTTGAGTTCACTTATGACTCATTGTACATTCAGTATCCTGAGGAGGAAGTTCCTTATGTTTTAAAAACTGGATTAATACATTTGTTGCTAAAGTTTCATAGCCTTGCAGGTGAGGACCCGTGTAAGCATCTGAAGTAGTTCCATGTTGTGTGTTCCACCGTGAAGCCCACAAATGTCTAAGAAGATCATGTGTACTTGAAAGCTTTTCCACATTCCATAGAGGCTAATGCAAAAGATTGATTGTATTACCTTACACCCAGGTCCATCGCGAGTTGGGATGACTTGAAGAGATTGTTCTTGGCCAAATTCATCCCTACGTCCAAAACTACAACCATAAGAAAGGAGATTTTTGGCATCGAGGAACAGTCTGGGGAAAGTCTCCACGAATATTGGGAGAGATTCAAGAATTTGTGTTCTAGTTGCTCACACCACTAGATATCTGAGCATTTGCTTCTTTAGTATTTTTATGAAGGCTTGCACCATTTGGATAGAAGCATGATGGATGCTCGAGTGGTGGTGCTCTTGGTAATTCAATCCCAGCAACAGCGAGGCAATTGTTTGAGAACATTGTTTCTAACTCTCAACAATTTAATGCAAGAAATGATGTTATTGTTCTTAGGGGAGTTCATGATGTAGGAGTTGCAAAGTACACTAAGAAGTTAGAGACCAAGATTGATGCTCTTACCACCTTAGTCAACCAACTTGTTGCGAATCAAAGAGTTGCACTTTCTATTACAAGAGTTTATGGCATTTCCACGTCAGTTGATCATTTCACAAATTCTTGCCCCGACTTCCAACAAGTCACGACTTCAGCATCTTCCGATACTCCTCAGGCCTATGCTGCTAACATTTTCAACCATAGATCGCCCTAGCAACACCAACCGAATAATGATTTTTCCACTAACAGATATAATCTAGGTTGGAGAAATCATCCCATTTTGAGATGGGGCAACTAAAAATAGTAGCAAAACCAACAGGTTCAAAACGTACAACCTTCTCCTCACCAACAACAAAAAGCTGCACCTACACAACCTGCCCCAGTTCCACTTGTCCCAACTGCCATCCCAGCTCCCACTGCACCTTCATCTTGTACTTCATTGGAGGAGTTAATCAAGATGATGACCCTTCAAAATAAGCAATTCTAGTAGGAGACTAGAGCTTCAATTCAAAGTTTGACAAATCAAATGGTGTAGATGGCCACTTTTCTAAACCAAGCACAGTCTCAAAATGTTGACAAGCTACCATCACAGATAGTGGAGAATCCAAGAAATGTGAGTGTTATCAAATTGAGATTTGGGAAGAAGATTGAAGTTCCCACTCCTCAACCTACAATTGAGACGGAAGTTGACCCTACCATACTTTAGAGAAAGTATGATGCTCATGCAGCTGGTCCTTCCACATCTTGGGCGCCTCTCATCTCTCTTCCTTTGCCCCAAAACCCATTCTAAGCAAAAGGATGGAAGAAGTTGATAGGGAGATCTTAGAAACATCCAGGAAGGTGGAGGTGAACATACCTTTGTTGGATGCCATTAAACAGATTCCCAAATATTCGAAGTTCTTGAAGAAGTTGTGCACGCATAAGAGAAGGCTAAAGGGAAATGAGAAGATCAACATGAAGATAAATGTGTTAGCACTGATAGGTAAATTTCTTCCTCAGATTCCTCAAAAGTGCAAAGACCCAGGTACATTTTGTGTACCTTGCACCATAGGTAACAATAAATTTGAAAATGCAATGCTTGATCTTGGTGCTTCAATAAATGTAATGCCTCTACCTATTTTAAAATCTCTTTCTCTTGGACCCCTGCAACCTATGGGTGTGGTGATTCAATTGGCAAATAGAAGTGTTGCCCACCCTGCAAGTTTAGTTGATGAATTGATTTTCCTTGCTGATTTTTACATTCTTGATATGGAAGAGGAATTTTCACATGGTTCTGCACCAATCATTTTCGGCAAACTATTTTTGAAAACTACACGAACCAAGATTGATGTCCATGCAAGTACTTTGTCCATGGAGTTTTATGATATTGTCGTGCGTTTTAATTAGGGATGTTAACGGGGCGGGTAGGGTACGGGTAGTAGCTTTCCCGTACCCTACCCGCTGGATAAATATTTGCCCCGTACTAGTACCCATATCTATCGGGTATCCATTATGTGGGTACCTGCCTATTTTTTTCATATTCACAGGTATCCACAGATATTTACAAAATTATTTAAAAAATAAATATTTAATCATAAATTCAAATAAAATAAAATAAAATACATCACTGTCATAAAATTTAAATAAAGTTAAAATAAACTCAAGTTCATACAAGTCCAAATAATTATAAAAGTAAATATAAAATGACGTTCAACACAATGAAAATTCTTTAATTAGTACTTTGATCAAAAAGCCCACTTTCTTCGATTGATTCCTGAAAAATAAACAAAATAAACAAATAATAAACCTCAATTGACACGTGTCAAGTATTCTTATTTTGATTCATCATTTGACAATAAGCATACCATAAATGTCATTGTCTATATATGTTTTGATGTATATGCCTAATTTTAAATAAAGGAAAGAGATAAATGTCAAGGGGTGTACCTAGAAGAAGATAACGTACCAATACTTGAAGTTAGAAAAAATTAGGTCAAAATGTTTTTTACTAATATATATATATATATATATATATATATATATATATATATATATATCTGTGTGTGTATATATATATATATAAGGGTATTTCTGTGAATTAAAGTTTAACGGGTACGGGTATCCACGGATACGGATACTATGATACCCGTACTTGCACCGTTAATGTGTGGGTATCAAAAATACCCGTACCTGTGGGTAATGGGTATCCATTTTTAATATATGTTTCCTACTTGTTACGATTTTTATCTGCGGATACCCGCGGGTGCAGATGTTTTTTACATCCCTAGTTTTAATATTCTAGATGCAATGAAACATCCTTTTGAGGATCACTCTATTTTTCATATTGATATCATCGATGATGCTATTGATGAACATATTTCTGATTTCTACCCTTTGCATTGGATGAAATATGCATCTGTGTTTGAATTGTCTGAATTTGCATGCATTGGTGTTGACTCTAATTCATATTATGCTTCGGATTCTGATTTTGATGTTGATTCTGAGTTTGACTCTCTAGGTGTGGTACCATATGATTTTAATGTAACATGGTCAGAATACACTAACCATGTTGTAGGAAGTACATATGCATATGATTGTTATGTTGAGGTACATGTTGTGGAACCTATTTCTCCCTCCCCTCAAGTTCCTGATATTGAGCAAGCATCCAACACTCTAGAGTTAAAACTACTACTAGACACCTCAAGTATGTCTATTGGGTGGACATTGGCTCACATTCCTGGAATTAGCCCATCCACGTGCATGCATAAGATATTGTTGGAGGATGGAGCAAATCTAGTGAGACAACCACAGAGGCGACTGAACCCTATCATTCTAAAGGTTGTGAAGAAGGAGGTGACCAAGCTTCAACAAGCTGGGATCATCTATCCCATTTTAGACAATTAGTGGGTCAGTCTCATCCATTTGGTTCCTTAGAAGACAAGCCTTACAGTTGTTAAAAATGAAACGGACGGGTTGATCCCAACCAGGGTGCAAAATAGCTTGAGAGTTTGCATCAATTATAGGAGGCTCAATCAAGCGACCATGAAAGACCACTTTCCTCTGCCATTCTTTGACCAGATGCTTGAGCACTTGGCAAGTAAATCTCATTACTATTTTCTTGATGGTTTTTTTAGCATTTTTAGTGATTTTCTCGAAAACATCATAGAGGTGTTTAAGGATGATTTTACTGTTTATGGATCCTCCTTTAATGCATGTTTAGACAATCTGGCCAGAGTTTTGAATAGGTGCATCCAATATAACCTTGTTCTCAATTTGAGGAGTGTCATTTCATGGTAGAACATGGTATAGTTTTGGGGCACATCATTTCGAGTAAGAGCGTTGAAGTTGATCCTGCAAAGATTTATGTTATTTCACAGTTGCCTTACTCCTCTTCTATGCGAGAGGAACGTTCTTTTCTTGGCCATGCAGGATTTTACAAGCACTTTATTTAGGATGTTAGAAAGAAGGCCCTTCCACTATCCAAGTTGCTGTAAAAGGATGTTGATTTCATCTTTGATGAAGGATGCGAAAAGGATTTAGATTACCTCAAGAAGGCCCTAACCAACACTCCTATCATTCAGGCGCCGAATTGGACAACCCCATTTGAGCTCATGTGCGATGCATCAAATTATGCCATGAGAGTTATCCTAACACTAAAGATTAACAAGAAGCCTCGAATGATCTACTACGCCTCCAGAACGTTAGATGCTACTCAAGCGAACTATACCACAACAGAAAAAGAACTCCTTGAGATTGTTTTTGCACTTGATAAATTTACATCACATTTGTTTAGTTCACCTTTTGTTGTGTTTATTGACCATGCAGCTCTAAAGTTCTTGTTGAAGAAGGCAGAGTCTAAGCCTTGGTTGATAAGATGGATGCTCTGGCTCCAAGAGTTTGACTTGGAGATCCAGGATAGGAGCGAAACATAGAATTTGGTTATAGACCACCTGAGCAGGATAGAGAGGTTTGCTGATGATGTTTCACCGATTCGGGATGACTTTCCCGATGAAAGTTTGTTGACACTCTCTGCTTCTTTTCCTTCCTCGTGGTTTGCTAACATTGTAAATTATCTTATTGCTTCTGTTTTTCCTCTCCTAGCATCCAAAGCTCAATATGATAAACCTAAGAGCGATGCTAGGTATTATATTTGGAATGACCCCTATTTGTGGAAGATGTGCAATGATCAAGTTACAAGGAGATACATTCCAGACCATGAGATTGACTCGATCCTCAAATTTTGTCATTCATCTATTCTTAGTGGTCATCTCAGAACATAAAGGATAACTCACAAGGTGCTAGATTGCAGATTTTATTGGCCCACCATCTTCAAGGATCCGTGGAGGATTTGTAACACGTGTGAGTAATGCCAATGAGCAGGATGAGCCATTTCTTGGAGACAACAGATGCCTCAACAACGCATATTAGTTTTTGAGATCTTTGATGTATGCGTTATAGATTTCATGGGCCATTTCCTTGTCTCCTTTGGTTTCACTTATATTCTACTTGTTGTTGATAATGTTTGAAAATGGATGGAAGCCAAAGCCTCCAGAACTAATGATGCTCGTGTTGTTGTAGACTTTGTTAGGTCTCGCATATTTTGCAGGTTTGGAGTTCCTAGAGCTATCATTAGTGATCAAAGCACCCATTTTTTAAATAGATCCATAGGGGGTTTTGCTTCAAAAGTATGGTGTTGTGCCCAAGCTTTCTAAACCATATCACCCCCAAACTAATAGTCAAGCCGATATCTCAAACAGAGAAATCAACAAGATTTTGAAAATGATTGTACAACCCAACCAAAAGGATTGGAGCAACAACCTAAAGGATGCTCTTTGGGCTCATAGGACTGCTTATAAGGCACCTATAGGGATGTCTCCCTAGTGGGTTGTCTTTGGTAAGCCATGCCACCTACCAGTGGAGATAAAGCACTGAGCTTATTTGGCTGTCATATCATGCAGCTTCTCACTTGATCAAGCTGGGGAGGAAAGGTTGTCGCAGTTGAAGGAGTTAAAGAGATTTCATGATATCTCTATAGCTAGAAAGGAGTTTGTTGTTGGTCTATAAGTGTTATTGTACAACTCTAGACTTGGTCTCATGGGTGGTAAGTTGCATTCAAAGTGGATTGGTCCCTTTGTGGTGACTAATGTTTATCCTTATAGTGCAGTTGAGAACAAGAGCCAATCCACCGATAAGAGCTTCAAAGTTAATGGGCATCATCTAAAGCCATTCCTCAGCAACCCTACTCTTGTGGATACTATTGTGGAGAAGACTTCTTTGCTTGACCCCACTTCTGTTTCACCATGATTTAAGGACTTTTCTTTCTCCTTTCTTACTTTTATTACACTTATCCAAGCCCATCTGTTGATGTTTGATTGTCTAATTTTGTGTTTGAGTCAAATTGAGACAATTTGTAGTTTAAGTATGGGGGAGTCTGTTGTTTTTTTCCTTTTTGTTAAGTTGTGTTAAGTTTTTGTTTTTTGTTTGGGACACTCACTTCACTTTTGGAGGATGAGTTGTTGGTTGTTCTATTGACTGAGATCCTTGCTTTCTCTTTGCAGGTCAAGTTGCTTTTGAGTTATTTTACCATGTGTGAGGATTTGAGCCACTCTCTATTCCTTGTTATGTGATACATGCCTCTTGAATGCTTGCACGATGGCCTTGGCTTGACTCTTTCTAATGTTTTTCTTATTCACATGCATGTTTGGATATGATTTAGGCAACTTTGTTCTGATGAGCCTATAACTAGATGAGCCTACCTTGAATTGTTTCTTGATAGCCCTTTTTGAGCCTACATACCCTTTCATTATTTTATAGCTCACTACAAGCCCTTAGCTAGAAAAACCATGACTCATCTTGCCTTAGGAAATTTTGGTGCTTCGAAATTGTTTTAGGAATATATGTTTTTTAAGTGTGATTGCGCACAATAAGTATGGTTGTGCGTATACCTATTTTGTTCATGGATTGCTCATTTGTACATTTTATGTCAGACTTGAAAATTTTTGTGTGATACAATGCATTTTATGTTGCTTTCATTTTTCTCTTTGAGTTGAACTGAGTACTTTACATCTTTTGAATTTCTAGGATGATGTTCATAGATTTCTTGCAACATTGACTCCTTTTGTGTTGGGTGTGTTTCCATTTTTCCATTTCGTGTCTGTTTGTTTGTATTGTGTCTCTTCATCTCTCTCGCTCTCTCTCTCTCTCTCTCTTTGTTTTGTCTGTGTTGTCCTTGCTTTGCTTCACTGTGCGTTTATGCTTTTGCCCAAGAGTGCAAAAGGCTAAGTGTGGGTGATTTTGATGAGTCACTATTTTTCCTTATTCCATTGCCTTTTTGTGCCATTCTTTAGGGTTGTTTAGTGCTTAATTATCTTTTGTTAGTGCATTTTCCTCAATTGGGCTTCATTGGGTCATTATTTCGAATTTTGAGTAATTTGACATTAATTGGTTTAATTATTGTTTCTAATTCTTTCTAGGTATTTAATGGAGAAAATTTTGGAGCTTGGACATTTATCATAAGGTTAGGAGAGAGTTGTCACGTGATTTACATATCATTGCCACGTTTACGCCATGTCAGTCACCCTGTCCACATCATTGGGCCACCATTTTCAACCCACAATGGTACTTTTGTAATTCTGAGTGGTAAAATGACATTTTTGTAAATATGTGGGACTGTATTGATGTGACCATGAAAATTTTAGGTCTTCTTGGGTGCCAGTCGCACATTATCTTCTCCAACCTCCATTTTTATGTTTTGAGAGCTTTATATGGTTACCCATGGAGGTGCCACCTAAATTTTGATGTTTTAGCACAATTTTCTTCAGTTTTCATTCATTATTGAAAACACCCATTGTAACACCCCAATTTTTGGGATGTCACGAAACGTTAGAAATTTTTGCGTTTAGGGGAAAAGGAATTAACATTAAAAATGTACAAATAAAAACTTTTAATTTAATTTAAATTACATAGTTCAAACTGTAACATTTGTGATAAGAAAAATTACATAATTTTTAGTATCTGATTTAAAACAATTAAATATTTTATAAAAACTTTCGAGTTCATCCCAACCTCTATCAATTTACTCCATGCCAAAATAATCTGCAATATCATCTGCTCCCATATAACACACGTTATACGATCATCGCACATACAACAAACACACAAACCAATAAATTGGGGTAAGCTAACCATAACGAATAATATATAAAAGAAAGTCGTAAACAAAACATGGCAATTAATACTCAACATCTCATTCAAGTAACCCTTAAGTAGTATGATCACAATCAATCCTTGGTTTGAACACACAAACCCCAAAATCCAAACAATCACACAAACCAAACATAGTATCACATTCATCTAATATCTTAAAACATAGTGATCATAATCAAGCTTTGGTTTTCCGCGGCCTATCACCCCATAACAACATCTAGTTTTCTTAAACTGATGGTTCAATGTGTCTCACTATCACAATCAGACTGTCTCCCTTATTCCTCAAGGAATTATGAGTAAAAAAGTCTATGCATCGCACATCGGGCACTTTACTCGTAACGAGCCAAAATAAGGTGAATCATCTTTCCCCTCCCCATTACTTCACACAGGCGAGATGGTACAACACTTGAACCAATCCTCTACCACTGCTTCACACAGGCGAGGAGGACCCCTTTCCACTACTTCACACAGATGAAAGAGTCACCACTAGGTTCCTAGGTACGGAAAACCTCACATAACATGTAATTCCACCAAAACTCTTCAAGCAGGGCAAAACACTCCCAACATTCAACACATGAGAATCACATATTGCCAACGAAGTACTCACCATCGCGTCATGCATGGGAAATAAAGTTCCATCACATAAACTCATCAAATTATCAAATAAAACATTTAGTAAACGAACCCAACTAATCACATTCACTCTAACATATGCATAACATCATACTCAAGTAATTATCCTTAAATCACAACTTAAACTCAATACCATACAATCCATGAAACCAAGAAAAACCACCAATCACATAACCCATTTATTCACGTCACTCTTGTAACACCCCAAATTTAAGATGTCACGAGAAGTTATCATTGCTCTTAGTAAAACAATTATATCACAAAAAGGCACTTAAAACCACATTATAATTTAAATGTAAATAGGTAGTCCAAAACTTCCATTGATAATAGTAATATTTTAAAAACAAAGTTGCCATTAAATACTAGAAAACAAAAGAAATTTTCATAGTCTTCACTATTTGATTGAAATCAACTAAAGAAATAATAAACCCCCAAGTCCATTCCATTCTCTCCTCAATCTACTTCGTGTCAGAAACATCTGCATTACCATCTGCTCCCCTATAACGCACACATTATACGATTATCGCACATGCAATAAACACACAAACAAACAAATAGGGGTAAGCTAACCATAAACAATGATATTCATAAAAGAAATTCATAAATAAAACTTGTCCAACAATACTCAACGTCGCATTCAAGTAACACGAAAACTTTATGATGACAATCCCTCCTTGGTTTGAACACACAAACCCCAAATCCAAAGAATCATACTAAACCAAACATAGCATCACATTCATCTAAAATATTCATTAAATTCCACCAAGGGCTTTCAAGCAAGGCAAAACACTCCCAACATGCAACACATGAGAATTTATATATTGCCAACAAAATACACACCACTACATCATGCATGGGAATTAATGTTTCATAACATAAATCCATTAACTTATCAACACATTATTCAAATGATTTGGGATTTTAGAAATAAAACTGCAGCTTGTGTAAAACTCCAAAAATCTTGTATTTATATTCGAATTAAAGATGATTGAATCAAGAATCAAATGCAACAATAACCAACTTAATTGAATAACTATAGAGAAATTTATAAACCAAACAACTAACAAAAGTCAATGTTGTCAACAACCAAACTACAAGAACCTTGCGATAAAAAATGCTCTCACTACACAGCTCCGATTCAAGATTCGACCAGTCAAAGTCAAGAACGATGTGTTAAGGATCAACTGTTAAAATTTCAGCTCAATCCAACGGTTAACTAAGTAGGAACCTTCATTTTACGAAAAGTGTGCAATTATATGATCTTGTACCGTTAGATTCTCTAACTTAGTTATTTGACTGTTACTGGGAATAAAAGATTAACGTTCAATCTAGATCACAACTATTAAGGTAGATGCATCTCCTTCCTAGAATTGTATTTACAAGACTTAGATGAAACTGAAATTCCTTGAAGCCATGATCTACGA
Source organism: Vigna unguiculata (assembly GCF_037176805.1). Classification (NCBI taxonomy): domain Eukaryota; kingdom Viridiplantae; phylum Streptophyta; class Magnoliopsida; order Fabales; family Fabaceae; genus Vigna; species Vigna unguiculata. The sequence continues at coordinate 14,266,577 of NC_140801.1, forward strand.
CAACGACAAACTATTAAGAACACAACAAATTGACATGACATAAAGATGATTTATGCCATCCAATGAAGATAACCGCAGAATTACAACACAATATATCAAGCAAGAAATAAAACCAAATGACATAAATCATTATGTCAAAACAGATATACTTTTTCATAGAACATTCTTAAATCAAATCATAAATTTGCAGTTCTATAGATTTAAGCCTTAAAAAACGTTGGACTGAATATTAAAATAACTAAACGCTCATTCAAATGCAGTCTATGTTCTCTATCCTAATAAAGGAAAAGAAAATTTGAAATTGAAAGGCCAACTAGTGGCTTTGCTAAAACAATGAACACAATCGAGCAAATGCATTTATGAGGCATAATTACTCTAAATTGTCGTTCAAAAACTATGTCCAGCATACTATGAAAATGAGATGTCATGAAAGTATTCTAGCAAACTAGTTTATTTTATAATTATAGAAATTAACAACAAGAGAAGAAACACAAGGTTGGCTTCCCCTACCTAATGGGTCTCTTTGGAATGTTTCTCTTCTCCACCACAGCTACTGAAATCTTGCACCCTTCTTCTCTCTTCTTGTTTCTCTCCACCCCTGATTTCTAAAACCCTTAATAACAACCTATAAACCCCCTCTCCCTCACAATCTTTCTATTAATATTCTCCCACTTAAATGTATTTTTTTTCTTAACTATTGTAATATTTTAAATCACAATTCAAAAATAATATAGAAAGAATAAAAGATATAAAATTTGTTGTGCATGAGCGATATATAAATATATATATATATATATATATATATATATATATATATATATATATATATATTTGAATCTACCATAAGCATGATATTTATATGTGAATCTGTAGCGTGCGTTTCATGTAGCATTGTGTAACATCCCAACCGGATATTATGAATCTATCTATAATACAATGTAAAGTATCACAAAACGCAAAATTTTACACGTGTCATCTTCTTAGGAATTCTTCAATTTCAGATTTCTAAATTTTTTTACCTCTTAAAGCAATTTTTCATTGTGTCTTCTCAACCAATCTTTTCAGGCCCTTTTTCTCACTTTCCACCTCTCTCACTTTTTCCAGCTCTCTTCACTTTCCATCTCTCGAACCCTACCATGTGTTTTGCACTCTCCACCTCTCAACCTCATCAAACCCTAGCCACCTCTCTACCGCCGCCTCAAATTCTCTTCATCACTCTGCCTCCACAAACGATATCCTCCTCTCTTCCTTCTCAAACGTATTCGACATCTCTACCTCCTCAAACCCTCTCGACGTCTCTTGTGACTCAAACCCTCTCTAGTTTTGTGCCGCCTGAAACCCTACCATTTCAATCTCGTATCTTCTTCGAATCACACTCTCCACCTCTTTGCCTCCTCAAACCCTAGCCACCTCTCTGCCACCGCCTCAAACGCTCTCCATTGCTTTGCCTCCCCAAACGTTGTCCACCTCTCTTCCATCTCAAATGCTCTCCACCTCTCTTCCTTCTCAAACGCATTCGACATCTCTGCCGCCTTAAACCCTCTCGACGTCTCTACCGAATCAAACCCTCTCCACTTCTTTGCCGCCTCAAACCCTACCATTTCAATCTCATATCTTCTTTGAATCATACTTTCTATTTTGATCTCTTCACTTCTCATTTTGAAACCCTAATTTTTTTTTTCATAATGTCAGTGATTCCAATTTCGTTTACATTTATTTTTGGTTTCTTCTAACTTAGGTTTTGGTTTTTTTTTTTGTTTGTGTAGATTGTTTTTGGGGTTATTCCTTCACTAACTCTAAGAAGATACATTGATCATGATGAGGATTCTGGATTCCAGTTTCTGATGACACCTTTATCACGACGAGGATATCAGATTCCAATTTCTAATGACAATTAAGCGATCACTTCTTTCTTTTTTTGTATAAAACTATCATGTCTGATAAAATCACTTTTCTCCATCTAGGATGTAATTTTAGTGGGTATGACCTTGATCTGATTGCACCTTAACTTTTAAGAAATGCCAAGATTTCAGGTTTATTTTTGTTTAAATGCATTCTTAATTTCATTGTCCAAGACTTGCATTTTCATAATTTCTTGCAGAAACTGTGGCCATCTTAAGTCATAAGCAAATCATGTGAATTAGTTCTGAATATGGCATTGAGGTAAGTAGAGTCTGAGGAGTAGTTGATAATGCTAACAAAATTTTAAAGGTAATAAAACTAAAAAGCAGATTCCACAGTTTAATTAAATTGATAATGGAATGCCTTTAATATGTTGTATTGTTGATTCAAAGATATAATTATAAGTTTGTTTTCAAAAGAATGGTTGGTGTTTGCTGATTTATTGGCACCATAATACTATTTGAAAATTATTTTTTGTGGCCTGTGTAATCTTTTATTGGTTTCCATTACTCGAGAAAGGTGCTTATTAATTGTAGCAGGAAATTCTTCACTATTAATGGATTTATCTTCATTTGTATATGCACTCCAGACAATAAATTAAAACTAACAAACATGAAGTTGGATTGGTTGTTTAGCCTATAAATCTTACATTTACTCTCTGTTGTTTCTTTATATAGTATCAAGCTTGTGTTTTACTCTAAAGAATATTTCATTCCAACGTTATGTTATTTACATATTTTGATGATTCACACACTAGTGCAGAATTCCCATTTTACCTCGCCTTATATGCCTCGGTTGGCCAAAAACCGAAGCATATAATGGCGCAGTGGCAATTTTGCAATTAGAGCCAAGTTTTAGGCCTCGGTTCTCCAAATACTCGAAGCCAAAGAGCGGTATAGGCCCCGGTTCGCTCAAAACCGGTGCCAAAGAGGGGTATAGGCCTCGGTCCAGTAGGACCCGAAGCCAAAAAGTGGCTGGAAGTCAGGGGTATAGGCCTCGGTCCAAGGAGACCCGGTGCCAAAAGGGGGTCAATTGCTTCAGTTCCTCTAACAACCGAAGCCATAGGGTTTATTTAGGGTTCAAAATTCACAAAGCCTTCTTCCTCCCCGCGCCGCCTCTGCAATTCCACTTTCTCTCTCTCCGCGAAGCCCTTCCTTCACTTTCCCTTTCTTCCTCCTTGAGTGGACGGAGATGGTGACTGAACTGTGGTGGTGCGGTGCAGATGCTATAATGGAGGCGCGCCAGTTTGCTTCGCGGAGGTGTGGCAGTTTCCATGGCTGCTGTTGCGGTGCGAACGTGGTATGGACAACAAACGATGGTTCTGCGTCAATGGTGGATTCGAAACTAGTGCAGCCATGGCTGCTGCGTGAGGAAGAAGAACTCGCGGTGGCCGTTCGCTCCAGCAGCGTTTTCCGGCGTGGTGGCTTGCGCAGAATGGTTCGTGAACGGTGGCGGCACTGCTGCAGCTGCGATGGAGATGCGAACTGCTGCGTGGTGGTGCCACCGCACCTCTACGAACGCCGGAAACACCAACCTGTAGAAGAACCACCTGCAGCAGCGCAACCACAAACCTGCACCCTCATTCTCGTCCATCTTCGCGCGAACCAGCAGCTACAACGAAGCACGCAAACGGAACAGTTGCAACAACCACCATCTTTTCTTCACAGACCATGACGCAGCAACACCACCACGCCCGCCGGAGCAACCGCCATTGCCGTCAGCCGCGTCGTCGCAAAGCCAATGGGTTTGTTGAGAATGGGTTTGTCGATGATGGATGGTTGCTGATGGGTAGTGACGGGGTATATGGCCTCGGTTCTTACCATAACCGAGGCCAAAGGCTCTGCGAAATTTTTAATTAAAAAAAATATTGTTGAATCTATGGTTCCGGTCCCTCGACAACCGAAGCAGAAAAGTGTTTTTACGCCTCGGGTGATAACCGAGGCCAAAAGGCACCCCCTTTTGGCCTCACCCCAATATGCCTCGGTTCTAAAACCGAGGCAGAATGCCAAAAATAACCGGGGCCAAAAGCCCTTATTACACTGGTGACATGTTTTGATTAAACATGTCTTCCATTGTTATTGAGTTTATGATGTTTAATCAAATCACTTTTCTCCATCCAGGATGTAATTTGAGCTTTTATTCTTAATGTCTGTTGAAATTTCATCTGATTGTACCTCCACTTTCAAGAAACCCCAACATTTCAGGTTTACTTAATTCTTATGTAGTTTTTATAGTTACTATTACTTTCCATTCATTACAAAATTTACTTATGATGAAGATAGGTTATCAAAGCTTAAGGTGGTTTACTCAATTTTGTTTTTTTTTTACCTATATTACTCAAATAGCTTGATTTCAAACCAAGCTGCCACTGTTGTCTTAGGTAGTGTTGGAATTCCAGAAAAAAGGAAGCAATTTTATTCAAAAAAGATGGCCACCTACTATTCAATTTAAAAATTTTAAATTGACGTACCTTTCCATGATTTTTAACGTTATGTTTATTTGATTTTATGTAGGTTTTTTTATATCTTATGTTTGCCTTTTGATATGTAGACATCAGGTCAGTTCTTTCCTTTTTCATCTACGTTACAACATTTATGTTACTGTTTGCATTAGGTGAGTTCTTTCCTTTTTCTTCTTTTTCTACTGCTCTCCGCCATATTTCCTTTTCTTGCACAACATTGAGCCATGTGAAAAACAACTTTTAGTTTCTTCTGTGGTCTTCATATGTTTATCAATCACTTTTCCCAAATTTTACTCCATTTGGTTAACCAAAACCACAGTATTGGTATGGTTTTAGTAAATATCTTTACTCATGTCAAAAAACTGCTTTTGCTTTTCCTGATTGTTTCTAAATTTGTGAAATCAAAACCAGAGCATGCGTATGGTGTTATTTTTTATTTATGATCTTGCAATATTTTTTTATTATGTGTTTTTGTTTTGTACAAATACATGTCTCCAGACCTTCTTGCATTCCTTACTATTGTCTAATTTCCCTCATTCCTTACACCATGTCTGTTATCCAAAAACACACCCACTCCTTACAAGAATTGAACCCTAAGAAGGAAAGTTGGAACATCGTTGCAAGAGTGGTAAGGTTATGGTTTGGTGAATATTACACAAAAGGAAAATCTCCATTTTCCATGGAAATTTTTCTTCAAGACAAAGAGGTACCTTCCTAATACTATAAACGCCTTTTATTTTCTTAGTTTTCCTAATTTTTTTACTTTTACACATAAGTTTCAATATGCTTTTATTATTTCATTTATGAAACTGTTTTTGCACGGTGTCCTAATCAAAGAGGATAAGGTTTACACCATTCAATCTTTTAGTGTTTCATGTAATGGTGGTTCTTATAGAACTACAAATCACGCCTATAAGATCAATTTTCAATTTGGAACCAAGGTCAATATGGTTGAAAGTACCTTAGTTCCGAAAACTATAACTTCATACACCCCTTTTTCAAACATCATAGCTGCTGGTTTTGACACAGATTACTTAGTTAGTAAGTATATTTTTGTTTTTTTTTTTCTTTTTCTTTGCGTTTAAATTTTGGTTAATGTTTTTTTTTCTTACTTTTTCCTTTTTCTGTAGATGTCACTGGAATGTTTCCTCGTGTTAGAACAGAGAGAGAGCTAGAAAAAGGTGGGAACAAGACCAAAATGAATGTCATCCTTATTGAAGCTGATGGGTAAGCGGATTTCGTCTGTTTATCTTCTTTACTGATTTTTTTTATGGATTTCATCTGTTTCTCTTTTTATCTGATTTTTAACATGCAATAGTTTGCGATTGGAGTGTACTTTATTTGGTCAATATGTTGATATGTTAAATGCATTTCTGGCCTCTGGAGAGGATCAACATGTTGTCATTGCTTTAAATTATTGCAAAGTGAAGACCATCCAAGGTAACTAACTTTAATTGATTATTGCAGTTGTATTAATTTTTTAAATTGTTTTTGACATGTTGTGTTTAGTAGATAAAGTTTCTATTCAAAACTATATGAATTGTACCAAGATAATTTTTAACTGTGATGGTGAAGATGCAACGAAGTTGAAAAAAATGTAAGTATATATACATAAGATATATATTTGTTTATAGATAGATATACACACACACACACACACACATATATATATATATATATATATATATTTATATATGTATATTTATAGATAGATATATGTATATCAACATTTTTTGAGTGTACGATGTGGGATAGTACTGAATCTCCTTCTCAACCTCTTACCCAACGTTGTCTGTCTTCTAAAGTTAGCTTAGAAGATGATTTCATTAAGTTGCATCCTAGGAGTTCAATTGAAGGTCTCAAAGATTTTTAACAGGTTCAAATATTTGTCTCTATGTTGCACATAAATATTTTTTGTTAATTACCGTTCATATTTTTATTCATATTGTTTCATTATTTATTTTTCAAGAAAGTACTTTTGTAGTAAAGGCTACTATCAAACATGTGCTAGATCATGATGATTGGTGGTATACAGCATGTATCTGCAACAAAGTAGTTTATCCTCATTCCAAAATGTTTTCTTTGTGAAAAGTGTAACAAACATGTCATTAAGGTTACACTTAGGTAATATTATTAATCGTCAGAATTAAGAGTTTATGAATATAATATTATAAAAACTTAATAATGTTCATTATGTCTTTAATGTTTTTTTTAGGTATAAACTTAAACTTCGTGTAATTGATGCTACAGATTCTACAACTTTTGTTGTATTTGATCGTGATGCAAGTGCAATGTTGAAGAAATCATGCTCTGATATTCTTGACTTATAAGACAAGGTTAAGTTTCATATGTAATCATTTCTTCTTATATTGTTGATATTTAACTTAAATGTTGTTTGATTTTCAAATTAATTCACAATCAATATTTTCCTATTCTATATTGGGTACTTCTTTTCCAATTATTTAAATCATTATTGTTATCTACAATAATTCTTTTTCATTAAGTTACATCATTTATATTTATACTTTTTTTAATAGAACACTATTGTTGTAGACTTGCCTAAACAGTTTGAAGTCCTAATTGATAAGACCTATCTGTTTAAAGTTGAGTGCAAGAATGATTATAATAGCAAATTTGAACAATCATTCAGAGTTAAAAAAGTTTGCATGGATGAAAAAGTAATTGAAAGCTTTACTGATGTTGAAGTAAAGTCTTTGGTAAGATCTTATTTATTTCTTTTTACGTCTTATCCTATATTTTTCTTTAATTGTAATATTATTTTTATTGGATAAAATTTTTAGGATCTATACTCTACAAATGAAGAAGAAAGCAAAGTAAATGAGCGAACAAATCAAATCTCATCTGATTCCATTGCAGAGGTAGTTGAAGATTACAATTTAACTTATTTGGTAAAGCTTTGTATATGTTAATTTTTTGAAGTTTATTTTTAGGATTTGCTGATCAAATTCACAAAAGAATCAAATGATGTTGAGACTCTAAGTGATCATTTGAAAACTATAGTATCAAGCCATGTTTCTGCACAAGAATCGTTGAATAATAAAGTTGTAATTGTTGTTGAAATTGATCAATTAACCCGCAAAGAATCATCTCATCTGGACAATCTTGACTTGGCTACTCAACTACCTATCCCAACACTTAAAAGACATCTAACCAAGTCTAAATCTTGTTTTTCCTGTGTGCCAATGCCATGGCACCTCAGCATAGGAACTCTCAGCCTTCTCAGGGCGACACACCAGATATCGCCAGGACGATAGAAGCGATGGTGGCTGCTATGACACAACAAAGTACAATGATGATGCAACAACATGAAGCATCAATGCAGTAGTAGGCGGCATCGCTTGAACAATAACAACTGGTAATGTAACAGATGGAGGCTGCTAGGGTGGCTGTTGAGGACGCTGACAAACAACACATGAAGGCCCTTCGTTAGTTGGAGGAAAATAGGACCACTGCCCCTGTCCACGGTCCTAAACCAAAACCTCTCCATCGTGAATGGAGTTTTAAAGACTTTCTGAAGCACCATCCGACTAAGTTTAATGGGAAGACCAGTCTAGATGTCGTAGATCAGTGGTTGAAGGACATTGAGAGAATCTTTGATGCTAAGATGTGCCCCGAGGAGAGTAGGCTGGCCTTCGCGGTGTACGTGCTCACGGGTGAGGCTGAGCACTAGTGGATCAGTATGAAGTCCATCATGGAGGAGAGGAAGGAACCAGTTACTTAGGAGGTCTTTAGCAGAAAGTTCTCTATGAGTACTTCCCCGACAACGTCAAATATGCTCAAGAGGTGGAGTTCTTGCAGTTGACTCAAGGAAGCAAATTTGTGGCTGAGTATGCAGAAAAATTCAAGCATCTTAGGCGTTTCTACACCAAGCCACTGGATGAAGAATGGCGATTCAGGAAATTCGAGAACGGCCTCCGTGGAGATCTTTGGCTGATGGTGGCCCCACTATCCAGCAAGGACTTTGCAGCCTTGGTGGAGAAGATGAAAGCGAAGGTGGAAACTCAGCACCCACACCAACAAAGAGTGGGAGGACCATCTAGGTCCAGGCATAAGCATGAGAAGAGGAGGAAACCCTATACTAGGCCCCATTCAGTCTTAAGGGTCTAGGGAGTTTTCTTCCCAATAGGGCAGGATTCAGTGCTACTGGTGTGGGGGACCGTACAAGAGGAATGTTTTCCCCAGCTTGCAGGCTTCAAGAAGTGCAACAAATGTGGCAAGGAAGGCCACTTCGGCAGGGATTTCCCTACCCTCGCGAGGACAACGACGCGTACCCTAGTTTCGGCCCCAGCCCAGAACCAGCAGAGAAGGGGGCGCAACAGGCCTCAAGCATCGGGCATAGTGTACGCCATGACTAGAGCGGAGGCAGCATGCTCAGGTAAGCTGGTCATGGGTCATTGTGTGATTGCTGGTAAATCTGCATGTGTATTGTATGACTCTGGAGCGACACACACATTTGTGTCTGAAACTTGTGTGCAAAGGTGAGGTCTGCCGGTTTGTGAACTGCAATGTGACCTTTTGGTATCTACTCCGGCATCGGGTTTGGTCAGGACATCGTCCTTGTGTACTAGGTGTCCAGTGGAAGTAGAAGGATGCAGGTACAAAGTGAATTTGATCTGCCTACCTCTACAGCAGTTGGAAGTGATCGTAGGAATGGATTGGCTCTCTGCTAATCGCATCCTTATAGACTGCCAAGAGAAGAAGTTGTTATTTCCCAACTTAGGGGAACCTGAGTTGTTATCATCTCACAGGGTTATGAAGGAGCTACAGGGCGGTGCTCAGTGTTTCATGATCTTCACATACCTAGAGGTGAAGGCAGAGGAGATGAAGTCTGTTATATCGGTGGTACAAGAATTTGAGGACGTGTTCCCAGATGAAGTACCGGGGTTACCTCATAGTAGAGAAGTGGAGTTCTCGATTGACTTGGTACCTGGAACCGGGCCAGTGTCATGGCTCCGTACCGTATGGCTCCAGCAGAGTTGGTAGAGCTCAAGAAGCAGATAGAGGAGTTGTTGGGAAAGTAGTTCATACGACCCAGCACTTCGCCTTGGGGAGCACCAGTACTGTTGGTGAAGAAGAAAGATAGGAGTTCACGTCTATATGTTGACTACCGGCAGCTGAACAAGATGACCATCAAGAATAAGTATCCTCTTTTGAGAATAGATGACTTGATGGATCAGTTACATGTATCCTCAGTATTTTTGAAGATTGACTTGCAGTCGGGATATCATCAGATATTGGTGAAGGGTGATGATGTGCAGAAGACGACCTTCAAGTCCCAGTATGGACACTACGACTATGTAGTTATGTTATTTGGTGTGACCAATGCTCCGACGGTGTTCATGGACTACATGAACAGAATTTTCAGGCCCTTCTTGGATAAGTTTGTCGTGGTCTTCATAGACGACATTCTCATCTATTCCAAAACTCAGCAGGAACATACCGAGCACCTGAGACTAGTGCTTAGGGTGCTTAGGGAGAAATAGCTATATGCCAAATTGTCTAAGTGCGAATTCTGGATGAACGAGGTACAATTCTTGGGCCATGTGATATTTGTAGGCCTACAACACTTCCACTAATTCTTCTGGCAATCGACCCTTGGCGTTGTCCAACCGTTTGCATAGTTCTACTAGTATGACTTTGTTTGCTACCCCGGCCTGTCCATTGGTCTGTGGGTGTTCAACAAAGCTGGTTACATGTTTGATGCCTAGGCCAGTATAGAATTTAGCGAGGTCTTTGTCTATGAATTATCGGCCATTGTCGGTGTTGATCGTATGTGGGATGCCATATCGACATATAATATCTTTCTAGATGAATTGTTGCACCTGTTGGGCTATAATGGTGGCTAATGGTTTGGCATCTATCCACTTGGTGAAGTAGTCGATGGCTACTATAAGGAATTTTACTTGGCCTTTCCTTGGGAAAAAGGGTCGAGAATATCCATTCCCCACTTTGCGAAGGGCCACGGAGATAGTATAGAATGAAATTGTTCTTGTTTTGGATGGATGAGGTTACCATGTTTCTGGCAGGGTATACATTTTTTGAGAAAAGTGTGGCAATCGGCCTCCATGGTCGGCCAGATGTAGCCGGCACGGAGGATTCTGGTAGTCATGGTGCGTGCATCGGAGTGATAGCTGCATATGCCTTCGTGTAACTCTTTAATGATGTGATGGGCTTGTTTGACCGTGACACATTTGAGAAGCAGTTGGTCATATCCTCTCTTGTATAAGTCATCGCCTATGATTGTGTACCTGGCGGCGGGGGTTTACCAGTTCGGAGGTACTGGATGTAAAGGAGTTGTCCAGTTGTTGGCTTGGTGTTGGGTTAGGGTATGACAAGTGTTTGTTGTCGAAGGGGCGGATAGTGTTTGCTATAAGAGGGATTGATGTCGGCTTTTTAGCTTGGTGCTAGCCAGTTTGGATAATATGTCGGTTTTGACCTTTTCGGGACAAGGGATGTGTTGTATGGAGACTCATTGAAAAGCAGACTGTATAACATTTCAGACCACGTGATAGTATTGTAGGAGGGTGGGGTCTTTGATCTAGAATTCGTCATTTAAATGTCCCACTGTGAGTTTAGAATCGATTTTGCACGTGAGCGTTTTGAAGCCGACTTCGCGAACGAGGGATAGGTCGGCGAGGATGGCTTCGTACTCGACTTGGTTGTTGGATGATTTGAAGGTGAAGTGAAGGTATTTTTCGATGAGGATGTCGTTGGGGCTTTCCAAGACGATACCAACACCTGCTCCTTTTGGGTTTGAAGAACCATTGACGTACAATGTCCATTGGTCCTCTTCAGTGGTTTGTTGTAGATCGTTGACGAAGTCTAGGAGACATTGAGCTTTGATGGGGCCGTGGGGTTCATAACGGATGTTAAACTCGGATAATTCTATAGCCCAAGTGATGAGTGCGTATTTTTGCCCTAATGTTTAATTCTGGGTATTTAATTGAATTTGTGTGCGTAAAGATTGATTTAATTGGAATTTCCTATAATTGGGTTTATTGAGCATGAGATACAAAAACATGTTAAAAGTAGATTTTTAGTTCCATAAGTGTTCTTTGGATATTTTGAGGTGTGTTAGTGTAGTTGCAGCTAAGTTGAGCTCATGGAGGTGTGGAAATAAATTGATTAAAGTTTCATGACACCTAAAAGATAAATCCAAGAATAAGAAATTATCAAAAGCACAAAAATTCAAGCCAAGTATTGTATGAAGACGACAAGAAAAATTTGAAAAAGTAAAGAAGTTTTGCTAAACCAAGAAGAGATAAACAAAAAAATTGGACCTTGCGGTTTTCTTTATCTTTATGATAGAAGATAATTTGAGGAAAATATATCTTTAGATATGTTATTTGATATTTTTAAATAATTATCTTATTTAATTATATCATAAAATATTAAAAGATAATAACTACCAAATCTTTCTAAATATGACAAGATCTTCTTGAATCTTTTTAGTTCCACAACAAATAAATATATCTTGAAGATATTGGATTATTTAGAAGATAATTTAAGGAGATTGCAAAGGGTTGATTTGGAAAATTAATACAAATACAAATTGGTGATATTTTATGATATATATTTAATTAATTAATTAATTTAATTATATTGGATATTGATATTATCAGCCAATTATATTTGTCAAATAGTTTATATCTCTCCAAATATTTTTAAATATTTATCTTTATGTTTATTTTAAAATATATTTGAGAGATTTTAGCAACAGAAAAGCCCAGTCCAATTCCTATATAAAGAGACCAAGGGAGAAGTAGAAAGGAAAAGCTCGGGACTTCGAAGTTTAGGAACCCTTAGGGGGGCCTAATTTTGTTTCCTTTCTCTCTCTCTCTCTCTCTCCATTCTTCTATTATTTTATTTTATTTTCCATTCCATGGAAGGCTAAGCTTCAAGGGTTAGTTCCACTGTAATTTCTTAATTGGATTCTGAGGTTTGAATAAATTTGTTTGTTCTTCTGAATCTTGTTGTGATTTATTTTCATCTATGTCTTTTGGTTCTTAATTTAGTAAAATTAATGAATTTTACATTGTTTCAAGTTAGCACGGTGTGAAATCTACATAACATAACGATCATATGAATCAAAGGGTTTTTAAATTTTAATTGAGAAGTTACTTTGATTATTTTTAGAAACTTTCATATGATTGCATGAGTTTTTGCTAATAATTGAGAAGTTACTTTGATTAAAGGTGAAAACTTATATTAGAATTAATCAAGAAGTTACTTTGGTTAATTATCCTTTTACTAGATATAAGAGGTAAAAGAATGGACATGATTAGAATTATTAATATTTAGTTAAGAAATTACTTTGGTTAAATTTACTAAGATTAATCTACAAAGTTCTTGCTTTTGATTGAGAAGTTACTTTGGTTGAAAGTAAGGACGCCAAGAAATTAATTGAGAAGTTACATTGATTAATTTGAAGTCTTAAACAAGAAATCAATAACAATAAGCTTTAGGAAACCAATGATGAATCCTATTTTGGAAAACTAGTGGAATCGACCTATTTTTCTTTATTATTATTTTTTATCTTATTTTATCTTTATCCATTTTTATTTCATTCTTTCAAATACTATTTTATTTGACTAACCATTTTGTATAGATTTTATAAGAACTAACATGTTAAAAATCAATTTTGCGTTCGTTGGGAGACGACTTTGGGTTACGATACTGTCACCTGCTCCTTTCGAGTTTGAAGAATCATCAACGTACAGTGTCCATTCGTCCTCTTTAAGGGTTTGTTGCAGATCGTTGACGAAGTCTAGGAGACATTGAGCTTTGATAAGGTCGGGGGTTCGTAACGAATGTTAAACTCGGATAACTCTACGGCCCATAACGACATGGGGCCGACAAGGTCTGGCTTTTGAAGTATCTTCTGGATGGGGTATTCGATTTTGATGATTATGTTGTGGTTTTGAAAATAGGGACATAGGCGTCGCACTGCATGTACTAGGGACAAGGCTAATTTCTCCACCATTTGGTATCTGGTTTTAGGATCTTGCAAGGTTCGGCTGACGAAGTACACAGGGTGTTGAGTGCCATCGACCTCTTGGACTAGCGCGGTGCTTATAGTGTAATCTATGGCGGTGATGTAAATGAGTAAGGGTTGATGAGTGTCCAGCTTATGGAGGATGGGTGGTGAGGTTAGGGTGTTTTTGAGTTTTTGGAAAACGTGTTCACATTCGTCGTTCCATGAGAACTTTGCTGATTTATTGAGTAGTTGAATAATGGGTTGGGCTTGTTCGGCCAATTTGGGGAGGAAACGAGAGATAGCGGTTAGTCGGCCAATGAGGCGTTGCACTTCTTTGACATTGTTGGGGCTTTGCATCTCAATGATTGCATTGCATTTCTCGGGATTAGCTTTGATGTCGCGTTGTATTAACATGAAACCGAGGAATTTACCACGGTCAACGTCGAAGATGCACTTTTTGGTGTTAAGGCAGAGGTTGTATTTTCGTAATGCGGAGAAGACGGTGGACAAGTCTTGAGCGTGCTAGTGATGACTTGGGGATTTGACGACCATATCGTCAATGTATACCTCGACACATTTGCCCATTCTGTGGCTGAAGACCTTATCCATTAATTGCTAGTACGTTGCTCTTGCGTTTTTGAGACCGAATGGCATAACTTTACACAGTAGTTGGCGTCGTCTGTAATAAATGTTGTTTTGGTCATGTCAGATGCGGCCATTGGAATCTGGTTGTAACTAGAGTATGCATCCAAAAAACTAAGAACATTGTTACCGGCTGCACCGTCAACTAACTGGTCGATGTTAGGTAAGGGCTAGGTGTCCCTAGGACAGGCCTTATTGAGATCCATGTAATCGACTCACATTCTCAATTTGTCGTTAGCTTTCTTGACCAATACTTCATTGGAGAGCCAGGAGGTGTAATGGGCTTCTTCGATAAACCCTGCGTTGAGCAACTTGTCGGCTTCAATCTTCGCTACTAATCGGCGTTCATCACCGAGCTTGTGTTTCTTCTAGGAGACATACCTAGCATCCTTGTAAATGGAGAGTTTATGGGATGCGACTTCAGGGTCAACGATGGGCAAGGTAGAGGTGGACCAAGCAAAGAGGTCAGTATTGCTGATGAGGGTAGGCGTAAGGATTTCGCGTTGCTCGGGTTGTAAGCCAGTGCCCAGTTTGATGGTGCGTGCATTGGGGAGTTCCAATGGTGTAGTTCCATCGACCGGCTCGAGGCGGGCATCCTGGCCTACTTTGGGGTCCAAATCATCTCCAAATAAGTCTATGTCAGAGCCGGGTGGACACTCAATATGATTGAGAATGGGAAGTTGTGGCCGTAAGCTGACCATGTACCATTCACGCGCAAGCTGTTGGTCGTTGTGGATGGTGACGATATCGCCGGATGGGGATGGAAATTTCATGGCCAGATGAGGTGTGAATACCACTGCGCCGAGAGTGTTGAGGGGTGGCCAGCCGAGAAGGACATTGTAAGATGTAGGCACGTCGATAACAAAGAAGCGGATGGGGATGGTCTTGGTTTGAGCGTCGTCACGAAAGACGGTGTGGAGGTAGATGTAGCCGCGGGTGGAGACTTTTTCCCCTAAGAAACCATATATGGGTTCATCATACGGAACCATAGTGGTAGTGGGAAGTTGTAGTTTTTCGTATGTTGCCCGATATAGGATGTCAACTAAGCTACCTTGATCAATGAGGACCTTCTTGACGACATAATTTTCTAACTGCACCGTGATAACCATGAGGTCATCTTGTTAGTGATCGAGGCCATGGAAATCTTCGTCTATGAAGGTTGTGGGGGGTATGCGGCGTCTGTGGTGGGAATGGGTGTTGTGGTTGATGGATTGTAGATGGCAGAGATGTCTCTTTCAGGCTGATGAGGTGGATCCCCCACTAGCGAAGCCACTAGAGATGGTGTTAATGGTGTCACGTAGTGGGGGGTTGGTCGAGGCGATATCAATGCGAGCAGGTTGGGGGTCGTGGTTGGTAGGTTGGCTAGGACGTTTGTCGTGGCGAGAATCGTGGGGAGGTTGTCGGTGGTCAAAAACGTGGAAGGTGATCTGATCATGGAGGGTGGTCGTCTCTACGGATGAAGCGGCGAAAGTGGCGAGCACGAACCAATTCTTCAATCTAGCCTTGGAGTGCTTTGCATTTCTCTATGGTGTGGTCGTTGTTTCGACTTGGGGGAGTGGTCGTCTTGCGTTGTGGTGGTATGAGGTCGGCCTGCAGGGCTTCGTCAAGGAGACGGGATCGAGGAACATTTAGGGGTGCGTATCTGGTGAAACGGTAGAGGGTGTATAGTTGTTGCAAAATTTGGAATGGAGAGTTTGCATCTCTTCCATGCAGATATAGTCCGCGGCGTAGAGCTTCAATTCTTGCATGGAGGCGGGTGGGTGAAGATAGACGTTGTTGGCGAAGGGTTCGGGTTTGAGAGTGAGTGCCATGCACTGAAGTATCATTTCCTGATTAAGGTGTGGTGTGCGAAGGGCAGCCTCGATGAAAGCCCGGAGTGCCTCGTCTTGTACCTATCTGATGCCAAGAAGGGAGATGGTTGTAGTTTGATGTGGGCGGCTGCTGACAAAGTGAGTGGTGAACATGTGGGAGAGGGTGTCAAAGTAGTCGATGGCGTATAGCAGAAGGGTGGTAAACCATTAGAGGGTGGGGACTTTAAGGGTGGTAGGGAAGGCCTTGCAGAAAACGGCATCGTGAGAAGTGTAGAGGGCGACATGGGTGATATAGACCTTGAGGTGTTCATCTTGATCGGTCTCACCTGTATAGCGTTCCAGTGCGAAAGGTTCCCACTTTGAAGGGAGGGGGGTGTTGGCGATATAATCAGTAAAAGGATGACAACGTCTTGAATGTGTGGATGGGAGCGGGTAAGGGGGGATGGGATGGCGAATGAGGGTGGGAAAAGTTGATGTAAAGTTGTGAGGGGGGATATAGGTGTTAGGGAGGGTGGGAGGTATGTTGTAGGGTGGGATGTGGGTGGTGGGTAGGGTGGAGGGGATGTTGTAAGGTGGGGAGGGTGGCGGCGGGGTAGGAGCCGTAGTGTTCCCTGGGAGGGTGGGATGGAAGTGGGTATGATGGGTTTAGAGGATGGGAGTTTGAACCCATCCCTTGTCTAGTAACTCATTCACTTGAGTTTCTATCTCCTTGGTCTCAATTGGATTTGTCCTATAGGCGGGTCTATTAGGAAGACTTGCCCCTGGGACAAAATCAATTTGGTGCTCAATCCCTCTAAAAGGTGGGAGACCATGAGGGCCGTCTTTTGGAAAAATATCTTGAAATTCATGAAGGAGAGCACGAATGGAAGGAGGTAGATCCTTAAGAGAAGGGTGTTCAAGACAAGTAAGGATTGCTTGACAAAGTAAGAGGAAGGGAGGTTTCTCATTATGAAGAGTATGCAAAAGAGTTTTATGAGTTAAAAGAACTTCATGAGCAACATCCTTAGAAGAAGAAACTTCCTCTACCTTTGTCTTGTCCTTAGAATCTATAGAAGCATTAGAGTTCTTGGAACTCTCTTCCTCTCTCCTAGCTCGCATTTGAACTTGATCACTAGCAACTTGGCTAGGAGTGAGGGGATGCAACACAAAATTTTTTGAATGATGTTGGAGGGTGATCTCATTGGTGTGGCCATTGTGTAAGGTTTTATGATCAAATTGCCAAGGCCTCCCCAAGAGAATATGGCAAGCTTCCATTGGGATTACATCACATAAAACTTTATCTTTAAATTTCCCAATGCAGAACTTGACTTTTACTTGATGTTCAACTTTTAGATCCCCATCTTCATTAAGCCAATGAAGTTTGTAAGGTTTGGGATGGGGTAACAAAGTCAAATTCAACTTCTCAACCAATCTTGTGCTACAACAATTACAACAAGACCCACTATCAATGATCAAAGAACAAGTGTTTTTCAAAACTTCACATCTTCTGTGGAAAATATTTTTTCTTTGATCATTGAGAGGAATGCTAGGTTGGTTATTGAGAAGCCTCTTAATCATCAAAAGTTTACCTTCATTTGGATATGAATGTTCTTGAGAATCACTAGAATGAGAAGTGTCGGAGTCACTTGAAGATGACTCCTCTTGGCTAGTGTAGAGATCTTTGCCCTTAAGCACAATGGTGCGTTTGGTAGGACATTGAGCGGCCACATGACCTCCACCTAGACACTTGAAACATTTAATGTCACTACCTCTTTTGTTGGTGGAGGATTCACCCTTGTCACTTACCTTTGTAAGGCTCTTATGAGTGGACTCTTTTTCTTTTGAAAAATCTTTCTTTTGAAAATCACTTTTAAAAAAAGAGGGAGAATCCTTGCGAGAAGGACGTCTCAAAAGTTGTTGCTCCACCTTGATGCTCATTTAAACAAGATCATTAAAATTGCGGTAGGGGAGAAACTCAACTTTATCTCTTATGTTGTATTTGAGTCCACTTAAGAACCTAGCAATGGTAAGTTCCTCTTCTTCTTCAATTCTGGCTCTCTTGATGTAGAGCTCCATCTTTTGTCTATACTCTTCTATAGACATAGATCTTTGTTGGAGCCTTTGGAGCTTGTCCAAGAGCTCCTTTTTGTAGTAGGAGGGAACATGGCGGGCATGAAGGGCTTCCTTAAGATCATTCCAATACTCAATATCATGTAGCCATTTTCTCCTTCTTTGGAGGACTAAGGAAGTCCACTAATTAAGAGCATGCCCTTGAAAGCTAAGAGTAGCTAGAGACACATGCCTCTCTTCCTCCACAACATGACTCTGAAACAATTTTTCTACTTTGGCAACCCAATCAAGAAAAACCTCAACATTATCCTTTCCATAGAAATGAGGCAAATCAATTTTGACTTCCGTTGGGTGAGAAGGAATGCGCCTTTGCCTTGATGGGGCACGAGGCGATTGTCTAAGGTTAATGCGCTCATCTTCCTCCTCTTCAAAATCATACTCATGCCTTGAAGGGGCACGAGAAGGCCTAGGAGAGGCATGAGTATTATGGTTGGGAGAGGTAAGTTGATTGGCAATTAATTGAAGATTGGCTTGCATGGAAGCCATTTGAATTTTAAGGTCCCTAACCTCTTGAGAGAGATTATTTAGGACTCTAGGATCAACCTCAACCTCCTCATCACCACTTGTGTGGAGGTTGTTTTCATCATGTTGTTGATGTTGGGTACTAGCATGAGTAGCCCTTCTAGTGCTCATGGTGATTAAAAGAACTTAGAACTTTAACAAAATGGTGAAAGAAGAAACCAAGCACAAGTAGACCTCCAAGTTAGGCGAGGTGAGTCTAAAAGACTTCTTAAGTACCAAGGCCAATCCTTGCCAAGATGTACTTGCAAAAGGTTTCAAAGATCACACAATTGTTTAAGGCTAAGTAAATAGAATCACTTGAGACACTAAGCACAAACAAACACAAACAAGACTCAAAGAAAAGAAAAGACTAACACTAAAAACGGACCCCTAAATGGAAAAAATTTTAGAAACTTTGGTCTCGCAAATTTAAACCACTAAGCGTCTAACTATGCGGCCTAAAAGCAAGGTGAGAAAGCACTTAGAACTTTCAACACACTCACTAAAACGTTGCACTATAATATGAAAAAGGTTCTACTTAGGAGATGGGATTGAACACCTTTGGTTCCCCAAGACACATAAGTAGGCCATGAATACAAATGAGAATTTGAAAGCATTTTTGGTTCACTAATTTGGTACTCAAAATGAAGCAACCTCAAGCCACTTAATATCTCAAATTTTGATGCTGAAAAGATGCAATTTCACAATCAAGGAGGCTTCAAAATGGTACCAATTAAGATGTGCCCAAAAGAAGTACAAGGTACAAAGAAATAAAGCCAAAAATAAGAAACAATGCAACTCCAAATGTGCTGCCAAAGTGCTACCAATTTGCACAAAATCAAGAGCCAAGAGCTTGGCTTGTAGCCTCCTTTTGATTTGAACAAAGACCACCACCAAGTAAGGCACTTGTAAGCACCTTAAGCCACCAAAATGAAGTGCAAAACAGCAACTATAGCCTTGGTTTTAAGGCCAAAATAGCCTCCAAACCTGCACCAAAAAACAAAACAGCAAGAAAACTATACCAAGCAATGGAGTTAGCACACACACTCTCAAATGAATAGGTCCAAAACTCTCAATAGGTGAGGAAAAGGATAAGCACACAAGCTAAAATTCTACTTCAATATCCATCACCTAAGATTCTACCAAATCATAGAAACCATTCTAAACTTCATAGCATCGTCAATCACAACCAATAACCAAGAGTCAAGTATATGAACCCAAACAAAGGAGAAAGCAAGAAAAGCTAATTAGAAATGTTAAACCGAAAGAGAATTCAAATGAAACATGACTAGAAGGAGATTCAAGAAGTGACAAGCAAGAAATTAAAGGCTAGAAAGAAAGGCAAGCACCACAAAAAGGAACCTAGAAATGCACTAGAATAGATGAAAAAAAACTGAAAACAGAGAAGAAAAAGTGCTCAGAAATAGCCACTGTACTCATTGCAATTGTGTACCAAATTGAGGGAATAAATTCCACTTCTATTGAAGGCAAACTCAAGCCAATATAGAGTACACAATGAAGGAATCAATTATAATAACAAAGAGCACTTAAAAGCACCACAAAACGCACATAACAACAGTAAAACATAAAATTCCCGAGACCACTGCGCCAAAAAACGTGAAAATTTGTCTCAACTTCTCCGATTTTTCATTGTTTTTGTACTCAACATTTTTGAATGATTCTTTTTTTGTATTTTTCGTCTGGATGTTAGCTAAATGAGGAAAAATTCAGATTAAAATTTGGACCAGGCAGTGAGTCATGAAAAATCTCAAACAGTAGGTGTGCGTGCAGTGAAAACTGGAAAAACAGACTGGAGCAGAATTGCTCACGGAAATTGTAAGATGTTATATGAAAATTCAAGATGAATGAACTTGATTATGATCTAAAATCAAGTATGAATCATAGAAGAACATCTTAAACACTCAAAGCACAATCCAATCGGTGAAATGGACGAAAAATAGTGAGAACATTGCCTTACACATCCACAAGCATCACTAAAGTTCATAGCTCATTTTGTGTGATGTAGGACTTGGTTCTCATCAAGCAAGTGTAGAATTCAGCCATATGAATGAAAATTAAGATGAATTAAAGTGCTAAAACATGACTTAAGACAAAACACAACATAAGGAACTGAAAATTGAAAGATGCACCGATTAAAATGAAGAAAAACAGCAAGGAAGAAAAGAACAAGTGCTGAAAAACGAAAATGAAACCTAAAACAGATTTGCACCAATGAAGCAAGGAGTACTACAAGATGAATCAATGGAGATTCATGTAGCATCAATGTCAAATGGTGGAGAGCAACAAGAACATGAAAAAAACAGCAGCAAAAGTGAAGAAAACAGTGGAGAAGAGAGACAAAACGAAAATTGAAACAAGAGACAAGTATGGACCAAGAACCTTACCCAAACCAAGAGGATGGATACACCAAAGGCTTGGATGGCTCTAGATACCAATTGATGGACGTCCTTGGTGTAGGAGAGGAAGGAGATCCATGGAAGACACCAAAAAGAAGATGAAATGTAGCGGAAATGAAGATAAGAGCAAGAAGAGCTCTAGGCAATGGAGGTTTTTGGTGAAGATGAAGAGTAGAAGTGGAACTATGGTATGGAAGGTGGCTAGAGGAGATGAAGGAGAAGGTTAGCCATGTATGCTCTTAAAATAATAGAAGAGTGGAGTGATCTCAACACAAACATTCTATTAGAAATTTCAAGAGTTAAAATGTACAAATGGTCTACTTTTGGCTTTTATATGTGAGCCTAAAAGCTAGACTAATTCTTGGCCGTTAGATCAAGCTTGGAGGAGAAGCTTTAATCATCACCCTTGGATGGTGGCTTGGAGAAGGAGGCATCTTCCTAGCCTTTGGATGAAGACTTAGAAAAGAATACACTCTCTTAGCCCTTGGATGAAGGAGGCACATGGTTGGAGTGTAGACTTGACTCCATGGGATGCATGATCCATGAGGTGTAGGAAGGAATGTTGACTTCCACTTAGTCTACCTTTGACCTTTTGTAGCTCATGGCCAAATCTCCTATTGGGCTTAGTCAAGCCCAATTTTATCAATTCAACTACACATTGTTTGACTTATTATTCTAGAAAAACAAGGCCTAAACAATGGCCCAATTTAAATCTATACTTCTTCCTTCATGCATCATCTCATATTTTAGAGATTTCTTTAGCCTATGTGAATAATGTAAAAAGCCCATGATTGACTTGATCATCTTGTGAGAGGCCCATGTGAATCTTTCTCATCATGCTTCTAGTGATTGAGCCTTGATGTGGGCTTGGGCTTGTTGATGCACTTGAGCTTAGGCTTGTTGGGGTCACATCAATAACTGTAAGGAGTGAATTTATACTCCGCAACTTGGCTCTTTATATTATCCGGTGTAAGATTTCATTTAATTGTGTTATTATTTAAATGGGATGTTACAATAGAGCGATCTCGTATGCTGCTGCTCCTATTCTCCATGTAATCTGATAAGGCCCTATAAATCTCGAAGTCAACTTCCTTGATTTAAGAACCCTTCCGATACCTGTGGTTGGAGTAACCCGGAGGAATACATGGTCTCCTTCATCAAACTCAAGTGGTCGTCTCCTCTTATCAGCATAAGACTTTTGCCTACTCTGAGTTGCTCGCATCCGATCTTGGATTAACTTGACCTTACTAGTCGTCTGTTGCAGAAACTTAGGACCAAGAACAAAAGCTTCACCATCCTGATACTAACACAATGGAGTTCTACACCTTCTTCCATACAATGCTTCATAGGGTGCCATGCCAATACTAGAGTGGTAACTATTATTGTACGTGAACTCCACCAAAGGTAACACCTCATTCTAGTTTCCTATGTGATCCAGCACACAAGACCTCAATAAATCTTTTAGAGATTGTATGGTCGTCTGAGGATGATAAGCTGTGCTCAACCTCAACCTCCTTTCCCGCAATGGTGTCACCACCTTGTTAAGTTCATGTTTGAGTCCTCACTCAAACTTCAAACATCTCCATTCTTCTGTAATATTCTACGAGTAGTACCTCACCAGATGTTCAAATGTATTCACGTACTCTTGCATTGTCATATCTCTCTACTGTAGTGCGAGGAACTCTGCCTCCATGTCCTGCATGGTTGTGTCAGGAAAATATTTCTCCAGGAACCGCGTCCTGAAGCTAGTCCACTCCACCCATTCATCTCGGGTTTGCATCTGCTGTTGCATTCCCGCCTACCAATACCCTGCGTCATCATTCAGCAGATAGGAGGCAAAGAGTAGCTTTTGCTCATCAGTGCAGTTCATCACCCTAAAAATCTTCTCCCACTTGCAGAGCCATGCATCCGCTTCATCAGGGGAGACTTTGCCAGTGAACTCCGCTTTCTTATGGCGTAAGAAGTCCTCCACAGTCAGCACCTTGACTGGTGCAATGGTCGTTCTAGGCTGTGCTGCTATAGTCATCGTCTGCATCGTGTCCACAATCCGGTGAATAGCCTCTGCGATGTCGTCTACGCCACTACTCCTTCTCCTCCGGTTAGCAGTCATAGCCTGGATACGCCATATTCAACTGTTAAAAATCAGTCACTTAGTCAAACAAAACCACTCACACCTTTTCAACATTCAACACAAACACACAACAAACAACCACATCGATAACAAGTTATCCGATCATCGCCACACACACACAGAAAGGGTGAGCTATGCACAATAATTAAAAATACACATGAAATAAATATGCCACCCATCCCAAAATAACATAATTAAATATCTCATTGTTTTCAAATTACCCATCCATGAACTCATAGTCCTTCATGAGTCAATTACATGAACTAGATCTTGGGACTTCACTGTGCTTCCACGAAACTAACTCACTCGTGCTCCAACCTTATGAGCCTATCCCGTTCATAGTCCTGCCCTACAGACTCCTCGTTTGTAGTAAATCATCCAAGCCTTCTCGACTTGGACCCTGACACACACGCAATCAGCATACTATGGGCTTCTCGCCAAATAGCAGCCGACAGGAACACCATTGTTCCTTGACCATCGTGCGCCCGACACATGTAATCACCATACTAAGGACTCTTCGCCACTTAGTAGCCGACGGGAACTACACAGTTCCATGCCCAAACTCACAAGGGTCTTACAGTGAACCCTAGTTAGAATCATGATGACAGAGCTAGGAATGAAAAAGGTACGGTGGAGAATCAACTTTCATGGATTGAAGAATGGGGTTGAGTTAACGCAAAAAAGGGTAAGACCCAAATCCTAGTAGAGCTTCTGTGGAGAGAAAAGGGAAGAGTGAAGGCACTAATTTTGGCAAGTGAGTGTAGAATGAGGGACCTTGGCTGCTTTAGGGGCCTTGACACCCTATGGGCCAGCCTTTAGGCCCAACTGATTAGGGACAGCCCTTAAAAATAAGAGCATAAAATAATTGAGCCTTACATCCTCCCCAACAAAAAACAAATTTCGTCCTCGAAAATTCACCGATGGAATAGGAAGAAAACTATGTTTTCCTCATTTTTTTCGACAACCGCCATTTCAACAGGGCTGATAAAACGACTCCAACACCTATAGTCACTGGATACTTTGCCTTTGTGCTAAGCGATATGTGTTCAGCTGTGTAGATTGCCTTAGTCACTATACTCAAAGTAACTTCCAACTTGCAATCTTAAAACTGGAATGCTTCTTCATACTTGCCAAACTAACTTGTATCTGATATACTGACTCACCTACCATATGCTTTCCACTACATCTTATAGGTTTTTATCAAAGTCTCAGATGACCTTAAGTCTCAAACTAAAGCATGTTTGTTATCACTTCACATCACCTTGTTCACTCCTTTATGCATCACTCCACTAACTTGATCACTCTTGAGTGTTGGCCTACTGTCACACCATCAACACTTTTGACCACTTTTATGTATAACGAGACTCCTACATCTTGCTTCCTTTGTTGGCTTCAACCAAGGAACAAAGTTCACTACTGAGTTGTTCTGTTTCCCATTTAAACCTTCAACTGCTTCCTTCATCATATGATCTTGGCATCCTATCTTCATCTTTAATCCCTTAACTTATAGGCAACATTCCACAAAACCTCAGAACCATAACTTCCATTGACTTCAAATTTCTAGTCTGGTTCGTACCACGCAACTCCACGATACACCTCAAACTAAGATTTTCTGATTTGCCTTTTCTCAACCTTCTTGAGAGACTCACTAATGCTAGTCAGATGACTAGACTAATTAAATCTCCTCACACATTCTCTTCTCAACCCAAACACTTATGTTTCTCAACCAACTCTAACTCTTACCTCGTCAAATCAAGGATCTTCAATTCCCTTCTCTGGCTAAACATCTACTCTCACTTTCTCACTTCCAAGTTGGCACCCTAACTTGAAATCATAACTCAAACCATATCCTACTTCTCTTGCACAACTTTCTTTGAGCAACTCCATAATTCCAACTCTAACTGCTCACTGAACATCCATTAACTGATACTCATAAGAATGACACATTTGTTGTTTATAAAGAATTGGTTGTCATAGTAACCCCTAGGTCATAAGTAAGATAGTTCTTTTCATGCACCTTTTACCCTTCATAAGAATCAATTGCCATCATCTCGTTACGCTACTCTGATCACCATACAAGGTCACTTATTTGTTTACTCAAAATGATGCTCCTTTCATGTCTGCCGTGACAAGAAAGCAATCATCGCTGAGAAACCTTTCTCCAAAACTTCTATAGAACTTGCAAAACCCTTTGGACTCCCCTTTTTATAGTCTTAACATCGTATTTTCTCAACACTTTATCCACCCTTTTTAAACCATATATCCGACTAGTCACTCCAACCTTTGTTAATACTCATCTTGATCATTCTAAAGACTCTCTTCAAACTTGGAAAACTTGCTACTAAACCTTGATGATACCGCTAACTTATTTGAAATTCGTTACCTTCATCATGTTTCCACCCTTTAAAACCATAGGCTCGAAAATTCTATCCTCCTTATTCAACGTTTACCCTTGAACAATATATCCTCCCACTACCTCTCCTTTAAGATTCAACAAACTTGTAGTCATCCTTGTGGTTATACTTAGTTTGAGCCACTAGTTCGCCAACGTCTACCCTACTTCCGTATTTACTTCAAATTCTCAGTAGGAACCATCCAATTAGGAACTATTGGCACAAGTCGTCCTTCAGACACCAATGCAAAAATGAACTCCACCACACCAAAGGTTAAAATTCTAGTACTTGCTTAAGAACACGTCTATAAACTCTTCTACTACTGAGATCCTTTGCATCTATCATGCACTTTCCTTTGTCAGGTGACTCTGATTCACGTGACACTCTGCCCCACTATTTAGCTTGATTCGTACTTCATAGACAATCACTGACTTATCCCTTTTTAATCAAAGTACACCACCTCGTTAGTTGTCCCAGCTCATCAGAATGAGATTGAGAAAACAACCAATTCACCCTTGAGACTATGTCCCAACCTTGCAAAGGAAACAATTCAAATCGGGTTTGAATTTAAATACTTTGATCATCACGAAGGCACCACACACCTGAGTGAATCTTCACTTGGCCGCTACTGTAGCAAAAACATCAATCTCAAACTCAACTCCTTCTTACAGACAACCATGACTCCTTTACCATACTGGCAACATCAAAGAGTGCACGACCCTAAGCGAAGCCAAAAGCCATAATCCAATCACCACCTTTGTAACATGTATCTTTTAAATTAGATCACCTATGTTGACCACTTTAGTACCAATCATCGCAAACACTCTCATAGCTACTCAAAACTTTTGTTTTCCTTTCCTCTTTCCCTGTGTTGTGACATTACTAATTGTCCTCCTCTACAAGAACAAACCTTCCACATTGTTCCACTTCAAACCTTAGACATTGTCACGACGTAAAGCCAAGTTGATTCCTCAAACCTTGCTTCATGAGCACGCACCAATTTCTTTTTATACTAATCTCTGAACTCGACTCTTCATTTAAAACTTGTGGTATACGATCTTAAAACTCAATCTTGTAGCTCCTTCGGCCCAAAGCGTTGCTTCTTAACTTCCAACATCATTTCTCAGCCTTCTAAACCAAGACTCAACTTTCATCATCCATTGATATATAACCCTCTACATCTTCACATCTTGGAGATAAGAGATTGTCTCATAGGCCCTACTAATCCTTGTAAGGGTGAGTAGGTCAAGTTGACCTTGAATCTGCATTCCCTCATCGCTACAAACACCAGACACAAAACACTAGGGCGTAACAGGACAAACTACAACATACAAGGCAACAATCCATCATCTACAAACAACAAAACCTTTTGTCTGTCACCCTTCCTTTCCCAAACCATTAGAATTAAAAAAGGGAAAACAACCTTTGATATAGTCATGAGTGTACAACCTCATCACTAACAAACTCGACTAGACTTGACAACTTACGCCTGCAAGGCATGACAAACCCATAACCTCAGGTCATCCAAAGGACGAACTCCTCTGATACCATAAATGTAACACCTCATTTAAATAATTACTTTAATTAAATGACATGTCACACAAATAATATAAGAGATGGGTCCTGGAGTATAACCACGACTCCTTACACAAAATACAAGAACTTGACAGTAATTATTAGGGTTTTAAAGGACAAAAATAGTACATGGGCCATAGCCCTATCAGAAAGCCCAAAATAGTAGAATCTAGCCCAGGTGGGCTACGCAGCGGAACCATCACCTCCCTGTTGACCACGGGTGTTCCTCGCATCTGCTCACATCAATAAATTGATCATTATCACAAAAAGAGAAAACCACACATACTGAACATACAAAAAACAACAGAAGGGTAAGCTAGAGCCGAAAAATAGTTTATAATGCAGTTACATACAATTTCTTAGTTCAAGATACATATGTCAACCCATCATGTTATGACTTGCAAACAATACACTAAGACTCAGACACCACTCATCCGGATACGTATAATTTAGTCCCTTATCTTTAGAAATTCATGGATTTAGTCCTTTAAACTAAATTTTGTTAAGTTTATTTGATGTTTCAAACACGTTTCTCAGACAACACTAAACCGAACATGTGTCAAATGGTATAACCAAACTAATATACTATAATGAAATGTGTTTGAAATGTCAAATAAACTTAATAAAATTGGGTTAAAAAGACTAAATCCACACATTTACATAGTTAAGGGCCTAAATTAGTTCAAAGTTTCCAAGAGGAACTAATTCCAATTTTCACTAAAAGGTTAAGGACCAAACACATATTTAACCTATCTTTTTATTATATTCAATTTGAGTTATGATTAATTTGAGTGTTTATAGAGTGTTTATAGAGTGTTTATAGAGTGTTTAAAGTGATTATTTTAGGTTTGATATGACTTTAGTACAAAGGGTGTTTTTTCGAAGTTTTGAGTCTTCCGTTAAGTTTCATTCTAATAGATTGAATTGTTTTTTTTAATTTGTTAAAATATTGTTATAAACTTGTTGGACTACAAAGAAGAATACGTTAACTGATTACAAACTGTAACATTAGATTGAATTGTTTTTTTAATTTGTTAAAATATTGTTATATATAAACTTTTGGACTTACAAAGAAGAATATGTTAATTTATTACAAACTGTAACATCAGAAAGTATTTAGACATTTCATACATTAATGTCACTGTTTAATTAAATAAATATAGTTTTAATCTATTAACACTACTTAAAATTGATACTTTAGTCTTTTAATCCTTAAAAGGGACTAAACTTTTATGAATTAAAATTATAAAATAAACGGACTAACTTTTGTTTTAATGAATTAAATTTATAATAACTGACACTATTATATAACAATAATTTCAATCTTCAAGCATTTAATTTCGAAAAAATTCCCATTCCTTTATATATAAAGCTTGAGATTTTATAAGTGGAAAAAATACTTTAAAATTTTATTATTAAATTAATGACATTTGTAACACTCCATTTACATAATTCCTTTAATTAACTGACATGTCACATAGATAATATAAGAGATGCGTCTTGGAGTATCACCACAACTCCTTACAATATGCAAAAATACTTAGAGGGATCCAAGGCACTGATGAGTGCGTATTTTTGCCCTCATTCAATGTTTAATTTTGGATATTTAATTGAATTTATGTGCTTAAAGAGTGATTTAATTGATAATTCTGATAATTAGGCTATTTGAACTTGTGTGATAAAAATGTCTTAAAAGGTGATTTTTAGCTGCATAAATTATTTTTGGATATTTTAACGTTTGTTGATGCAGCTGAAGTTAAGATTAAGCTTATCTAAAGGTGGGAAAATAAATTGATTGAAATTACAAACACCTTTTAATAAGGCTGAAATTAGCAAGTTCTGGAAAAATCACTTATGCACCCTAGCTTTTACTTATACACTCCCCTCTTTCTAAATGGGTCTCATCAAAAACCTATTTTGCATCCTCTGATATGTCTATTTACACCCCTCCTACCACTTAAACTCCACTCAACTAGATGCTGCCATGTGCCAATCCTCAACTTTTAAAATTGGCCAACCAGAACAAGCCACGTGGCATTAATCCTTACAAACACATCTACACCAATGAAACACTGCCACGTCATCATCTCCTTCCATCTCCAAAACAGAAACCGTAATTTCTCCTCAAACCCTAGCCGTCACCATGCCGGCAGCCACCACAGATCTGCCACCGTCAACCACCTATATCCTTCTCATTGACAGCCTTGCACCTTGCGGCTACCACCACTATCCTTTATGCCTGAAACTCGCCAGAGAAAGCAAACAAATGCTGCCACGTCGCGAAGCTTCATCCCTGCAGCAGCGTCCACGAGAGCTTCCACCGTCCTACCAACTGCATCACACCTGAATCACCACCGCTTCAGAACCAGCATTCCGCAACCATGAACCTACAACAGACGCACAAGCAGCGAAAGAGCCACCACAACACCACCGCACCTACGAGCCTTATTCGAATCTGCAGCCATTGAAACCTTCTGGACCACCGCGAGCTTCACGCATCAGCAGCTCAACCTTGCACCACCTCCACGGCAACCATCCTCTTCATGCTGCCACCACCACCATTAACAACGCAGCTGCAACAACGTATACAACTTACAACTTAGAACTCTCTGGTTTTGGCAGATACCGTCTCCACCACATCTCTCATTCTTTCTTTTCTTTTATTTTCTTTCTTTCATCATATTACCATGTATTCCATCAAAGTCATGGAGGGCTAAGCTTTAAGGGGTGATTCCACTATAATTTCTTAACTGGATTCTGAGGTTAGATGAATTTATGTGTTTGTTATTTTGATTATTGTTGTGGTTTTTGTTTATCTATGTCCTTTACTTCTTCATCGAATAGAAAATAATGATTTTAAATCTACATGCATGCTAATCATATGAGTTAAAAGGTTTTTAAATTAAATTGAGACTTTACTTTGATTTTATTTAGAAACTTTCATTTGATTAAATAAGTTTTTGCCAATAGTTGAGACTGTACTTTGATTAGAGGTAATTACTTTAACTAAAATTAGTCAAGACTTAACTTTGATTAATTAAGTTTTCTATTTGGTGAAGAAACAAAGGAATAGACATGATTAGGCATAGTAAAATTTAATTGAGACTGTACTTTGATTGA
The DNA here is from genome assembly GCF_037176805.1 of Vigna unguiculata. NCBI lineage: Eukaryota > Viridiplantae > Streptophyta > Magnoliopsida > Fabales > Fabaceae > Vigna > Vigna unguiculata. The sequence continues at coordinate 14,296,637 of NC_140801.1, forward strand.
ATTTACTATGGATAATCTAAAAATTCTCACTTTTAATTGAGACTGTACTTTAATTAAAAGTGAGAATGCCAACAAATGAATTGAGTCTTTACATTGATTGATTTGTAAATCAACAACAATAATTAATTTAACAATAATCTCTAGATAACCAATGAAGAATCTTATTTAGAAAAAGCAATGGAATTGACCTATTTACTATTACTGTGTTTACAATCTTCCGTGTCATTTTCTTTGCATATCAAAACCCCCTATTTTTATAGTTGCTAGTTTTAATTGCATTTTTATAAGAATCAAATATTTGAGATCAATTCTGTATTCGTTGTGAGACGACTCAGGGTTATCTTAACCCTAACTATTCTGTTCACTAATAATTTGGCAATACTGAAGTTGCTAAAGTTAAGTAGTGGTAATTTGATCGCTTAACGATAGCGATATCAGGCACACCAAGATGCCAAGACTAAACAAAATACAAGAACTTGACAGTAGTTATTATGGTATTAAAGGACAAAAATAGTACATGGGCCATAGCCCTATCAGAAAGCCCAAAATAGTAGAATCTATCATAGGTGGGCTGCGCAGCATAACCATCACCTCCCTATTGACCATGGGTGTTCCTCGCATCTACTCACATCAATAAATTGATAATCATCGCAAAAAGAGAAAACCACATATACCGAACATACAACAAACAACAGAAGGGTAAGCTAGAGCCGAAAAATAGTTTATCATGCAGTTACATACAATTTCATAGTTCAAGATACATATGTTAACCCATCATGTTATGACTTGCAAACAATACACTAAGACTCAGACACGACTCATCTGGACACATATAATTTAGTCAGATTCAGCGGATGCTTGCACTTGTGGTGGATTTCCCTGCTCTACCGAGCTACTCACCCCCGAGCTGGCACTACCATGAACTCCCACTAAAAGGGGCCATGGAATTACGTCCCGACTAACTGAGGCACCACCATGAAGTCTCACCTAGAGGCTCATGGAATTATGTCCTAACCACATATGATTCATATTCCACCAACCAATTAATACTTGTCATGCATATAAGTCTCATGCCAACCTTTATAACCAACCCTCACTCATATTCCATGTCAAATCCATACCAGCTCATCATTCTCAAACCATGGAACTAGCCATACATGTAGCATATCCAAATTATGTTAAACTCATTCATCACAAACTATAGATTTTCTCATTCATACCAAATTCATGACCACATATGTAACCAACCATTCATGTATATTCCATACCAAGATCATGCTAAACTCATCATTCACCACCCATAAACCATCTTTGCTCATGCATATTCACTCATCTCATGCTTTAACATAGCAATCCAACTTAACATCACGTTATGCAAACTATTTTGGGATTTTAGAAATAAAACTGCAGCTTGTTTAAAGCTCAGAAAATTTTTTATTTATATTCAAATTAAATATGATTGAATGAAGAACCAAATGAAACAAGAACCAACTTAATTGAATAACTATAAAGAATGTTGTACACCAAACAAGCATTAAAGGTCAATGTTGTCAACAACCAAACTATAGTGATCTTGCGATAAAAAATGCTCTCACTATAGAGCTCGGATTCAAGATCAGACCGACCAAAGTCAAACACTATGTGTTAAGAATCAGTTGTTAAAGTATTAGCTCGATCCAACGGTTAACGAAGTAAAAGGTGTGCAGTGTTGTCAACAACCAAACTATAGTGACCTTGCGATAAAAACTGCTCTCACTACAGAGCTCCGATTAAAGATCCGACCAGTCAAAGTGAAGAATATTTTGTTAAGAATCAGCTGTTAACATTTCAGCTCAATCCAACGGTTAACACTGTAGGAATCTTCATTTTATGAAAAGTGTGCAATGCAGAAAAAGAGTAGCGCCACATCAATCACCATACTCACACACCATACATTTTTATTCACCAACAACCTCATTCAAGCATCACAGCCATACAAACAAACCAAAAATCGGAAAAATAAATTTAAATACATAAACCCTAGCTTCCCTAACTTAGAAAAAAGCTAGCACAATATCCCGATACCCAAGCAAGTGAGTACTACCGACCACAGACGAGATTCACGATCTGTAAAACAGTGAAATAGATTCAAATTGGGTTACCATGGTGAACCCTAATTGAATCATAATGATAGAGCTAGGAATGAAAAAGGTATGGTGGAGAATCAACTTACATGGATTGAAGAATGGGGTTCAGTTAACGCAAAGAAGGGTAAGACTCAAACCCTAACACAGCTTCTGTGGAGAGAAAAGGGAAGAGCGAGAGCACTGATTTTGACAAGTAAGTGCAGAATGAGGGACCTTGGCTGCTTGAGGGGCCTTGGCACCCTATGGGCCAGCATTTAGGGGCAACTAATTAGGGGCAACCCTTAAAAATAAGAGCATAAAATAATTGAGCCTTACAACATTAAAATTATCTGATTAGACAAATCGCATTGAAGATGATCATTTATTTTCTTTTTTATTACTTTAAATTTCTTAAAATCATCTTGTTTCTTTTTCTAATATCTTGGATGTGTTTTACTTTCTTTCTTTATTAGGGTTATAAAAATATTTTTGGTAGTAGGATTTAGTAGATAGTAGAAATTTTTAATAGGATTCAAGATCGTCTTGTGTGTCATTGTAAGAGATCTTCTAAGATTTAAGATTTTTGTGAATGGGTGTGATCTTTCTTTCTTTTTTTTTTCTCTTGTATGAATCTTATAAAATAAATTGAATTAAAATAGATTTAAACAAGTATAGCTATTAGAAACAAGTATAGTACAACAAAAAAATTTATACTTAACTGAGGTTATTTCCCAAGTTTTACAAACCTCTGTTAACTTCCAAAGGTTTAATAACTTTTCTTTTATTTTTTCCTCTCATTCTTTTAATTTTTTACATCCTTCTATTCTTATTTCTTCATTCTAAACTATCGTCTTATTGTGATGAACCCTAACGATGTGTTCGTTTACGGGAATGATATTGTTTAATTATATTTGAAGAAATGGATCATCACATTAAATTGTGTTTACTTAAACATATTTGTGAAAAAAACACAGACGAATTTACAAAATAATGACATAATTCTATCTAGTCTTTGATGAAAAAATTTGCATGGATACAATGCTTTATTACAATTTTCTACTCATTGCAATCATATTAACTCGGGTTTCGTTTATTTGCTTAAGAGCTCGCCATCAGCTCTCTATGAGGGCCTCACAATGGGATTGTATATGCAAAAAGGAACTCGGACGATCAAGTTACCAATGTTCTTAAAAGTCAAATCTCTGATTAGGAAATTAATGAATTGTGTACCTTTATTTACCTAGGTCCAGTTATATTTATAAAATTTTAGTTGACTTTTTATTAATTTATTTACTTTTATGGGCCCAGGCTTTGGGCCTTTGATTAAGTTTAATTGGACTTACACTACAGACCCAACTCTTTTTAAACATTGTAATTAATTCAATTTTGTCTAAGATAAGTTCTTAGGAGAGATTTGCACACATGTCTGCCTATTGTTATGTCCATCATATTTGCTTACTTGTCATATGCCAACGTTTTTTATATGTTCTAAGTGTGATATCCATGTGTCCACTTATATTTTAGTTGGCGGTTTGTGTCATGACGTGGACAACCTTGTTTTACAAGAGATATGCCATGGGTTTCTTGTCTTTCTATTAGTCTGGAAAGTTCTGAATTTTCTTGGTTCTCCAAGTATATAAGTCCAAAGGTTTCTGTACCCAATTTTGTTATATTACCATGTATTCGGTGAATTTCATATTATGAAAGTTAAGTTCATGAGGTATTTGACCCCTACAATACAATTATAAAAATAATAAATTATAATAATAAATTATAATATATATATATATATATATTTATTTATTTATATGATGTAATAATATATATAATAACAACTAAAAATATATAAACGTATATAATAATTAAAGTATTATTCAAAATATAATAATTAATATCATATATACAATAATTATTATTATTAATGATATATTTAATAATTAATAATAATTAACACTCTATTTTATTAATCCTCTTTTGTTAACAATTTTTTTATTTACATATCTTTCTAAATTATATAATTGCCCAATATATATATATATATATATATATATATATATATATATATATATATATATAATTATTTGTTCAAATATTTACTTAGACAATTACTTTTATACACTTATTTTTCTAGATAAATATTTTTTATAAATTATTTCTTTTAATTATTTTCTCAAAAAATTTTCTTCGTTCTTTACTTTTTAAACAAAAAGAAGTTAAAACCTATCTCAAAATTCAATTCTTAAAAATTGAAATTCTATTGGTTTTCAGTTCATATGTCTCTATCGATGTTTAGAATTTAACTCTGTAAAACTAATATTTTAGACGTAAACAATGTGCCACATGTTGTCTATGTGGAAATAATTGACATAATATACTATTGAAAAGAAAATATGAAAATATATTTTATTTAAGTGAAAGAGAAAATCTAGGAATCCAACACTACTGATGTGTAACTTTTCTTTTGTTACACGCGATACAGTTCCATCTAGAAGACAACTTTTATATCCAAATTTGGGCAATATGAGTATGTGGTTATGCCATTTGGTGTGACCAATGCTCCCACTTTGTTCACGGACTACATGAACAAGATCTTTAGGTTGTTTTTAGATAAGTTTATCGTGGTCTACATAGATGACATACTCATCTATTCCAGGACTCATGATGTGCACACCGAACATCTAAAGATAGTGCTTGGGATTCTGAGGGAGAAGTAGTTGTATGCCAAGTTGTCTAAGTGTGATTTTATGGATGAAGGACACAACAAACCCTCACTGCACATAACACCCTCACACCAGACTCTTCTCACTAACTTGCATTTAACACAAACTCAATGCACACCTCGCTTCACACAAAAACTCACTATATGCACACTCCTTCACAAATCACGCACCGCACCTCAGAAATTAAAACACTTTCCCACTCTAACACCCAACACTAAAACAATCTCCTACACTAACACCTCACTAAAAATCTCTCACCAACACCTCAAACCCTCACTCTCCCATGGCCCATAGCACCTACACCGCACCACATACCACTCTCAACACTCACTACTCAGTCACAATCACTCACACACGACCCATCACCACACCACCACTACACCACATTCCCTCATACCACACTCTCCTAAACCCACTCATCCAAACATGCACGCTATTCTCTCTCACATCACCCACTTTTTTTTTCTCACCATGCATGGACACTCTCATTCACATGCATTACCCTCTGATCTCCCATGCATACACTTCTTTTTCTCTCGTCGCAGCACAACACTCTTCTCACGTGCACTTTATTTTCTCTCACATCACCCACACTTTCACCCACATGCATACACCAACATTGTACCCTCACACACCAACACTGTACCCTCACACACAACACACACCTGCACCCAACGCCCGTACCTTTTCACTCACCGTACCATCACGCACCCGTCTCACATTCACTGCACCTGGACCACACACTGATCTCACATTCACAACTACTACTCGCACCTCACTTAACTACTTTAAACCAACTAACAAACCTTCGTTCACACACGTTTTAGAATTTACACTGACAATTCGCTTCACTCACCAAGACACTCACATTCATTGCACCGATCTAACTAACCTAATTAACATTAACTAAATCGCTCAACCACCCTAACTTTAACCAAATCACTCACACACAGACCTCACACACAACACTACTCTCTAACCGTCACTCACTTAATGCTTCACTAACTCACGCACACTTCACTAACTTGGGAAGACATTATAAAAGTTGAGAAAAAAGAGGGAGAAAGCGAGAAAAACAGAGAAAGTAAGAAAAACAGAGAAAACAGGAGAGAGAAAAAAGGAGGAAGAAGGAAGGAGAAGGGTAGAAGGAAGGGATTGTGTCGTGTTTGACTCACCGAGACCATTGCTACCGACACCGACGAAGGTTTGGCTTCATTATATTCTCGTCCTTCTATGTTTCGTTTTGCTTTTGGATTCATTGCTTAAATTTGGGGTTTCAAAAACTGATTGGGTTGGTTTGATTTGGGGTTTGGATGGTTGAAAGAATGTGTTGATGTTGTGAGCCTTGAGTCGTCACAGCTTTGTTGATTAAGTGCTGAAATTCAAAATTATGGTTTAATTGTAGAAGAGATTACGTAATTGTATGTTTGAGTGTTATTGATTAATAGTTAATTGTTGATTAGCCGCTGGTACCTTTTAAATTCAACCCATTTCTATTCTTTGTCTCTGTTTTACCCATTACTGAATCTATTGCTTGAATTTTAGTTTCGATCATTGATATTAGGACTTTTATCCATTGAAAACACATTGGCACTGTTCATTGATTCATTGGTTTATCATACACAAATCTCGCATTTCCTTGATAGTTGAGGTTTTCTGGAATACGATTTGGGAATTTTGGTGAGACCTTGTGCGAATCCATTTGTATGTGTGTATATGGAGATTTTGCACTTTGATTACATTTATCAATTCATTTGGGTATAGACAGTATGCAATGATGAATGAATAAATTCATTTTTGGTTTCCTTTTGTTGGCATGTTGTTGGTTAATCAGTACTTGAATTAGTACAATATTACTATGGCTCGGATTTGCATTTAATCGGATGAGAAGGTTTTTTATTCTCCAATTTCTTGCCATTTGATGATTATGGTCCTGTGATTGTAGTTTCATTAAGTGTGCTTAACGTTTAATTTGGTTGTATGTAAATGAATTATTTTCAAGGTTTTGATTTTGAACTTGATGTTCAGATGTCTGTTTGAAAATTCTGTTACCGTGTTTAATTGAGAGACAAGGCTGAGCATAATAACTTGTGTCGGTTAGTCTAATATTGAAATGCGAGTTTTATCTTGAATGTTGTATAATTAAATATCAATTATTCCAACACTTGACGAGGAGGGCGAGATATTTATATATTGATTTGATATAGTGCTTTGGTGATTTTTTAGTGTGGTTTGATATTGCGATTGATGCTTATACCAAAGGGTTGCATTATTCATAAATCTCTTGTATTACTTCGCACACCCCTAAAATTTTGCTCTTTACACCCCCTGATTTTTATTGTTGTTTTCTTACAAACTTTGTTTTTATTATTTTTACACTTATGGCATATGTTTATTCATCTCATAATTTCATCTAAGTTTTTAAATCCTTTTGTATAATTAAATAAACAAAAATAAAGTTTGATTATTATGTCTAGTTTCAGACTTGTTTGATAATTAAATGTTTTTCTTAAATAAAGTTTGACATATCATGTCTAATCTCGGACTTGCTTGATACTTATAAGTTTTTCTTAAATAAAGTTTGATTGTCATGTCTAGTATCGGAGTTGCTTGATAATTAAATATTTTTCTTAAATAAATTTTAATCATCATGTCTAGTCTTGGACTTGCTTGATGGTAAATCTTTATCATGTTGAGTGTCGGTCTAAAAATTCCTAATCTAATAAAGATAATCCATTGTGTCCTAAAAGAAAAGAGTTGTCCCTATGCTATCGTCTAGCGTTGCCTAAGCGTCACTAGGAAATATTGTGTTGCAGACCACCTAGCGGTCCTAGCTTACCGCAAGGCCTCCCTTGTCCTTCCTATCACCTGACAGTCCTCACTGTGCCGCCAAGCGCTATACCAATAATGTGACAACTTTCTGGTTTAGCACTCCACAGGGGATTTGACACACCAATCAGGTAATTGAACAAATCCAAAATATTAAATGTAATGTGTATAATTCAACATGACTCAAAACTTACCGAGTTACATATCATAAACATTCATCTCATATACATCAATCATACAATAATATCAGACAACACCTACTCTAATTCTTTTATTCCAATAACCCAAACTAATTTGTGTCTAATATTATTACATTTTCATAATTTGCACATTTCAAATTTAATAGTTTTATCTATAGAAACTAGATATAACCATTGCACATACCATAATCTCCTTTACACAAAAAATAAAATTCAAGTAGCCACAACCAATAATTAATATATGTGACTATATAACAACACTTTCCACATTTATAAAATATACTATTTTATTCAATACATACTTTCCATCAATTTATATTACATATTGTGGAGCTATTTAATATTTTCAGGTCCTTCAAAAATCCACTCTTTTAACTTTTATATGCAATACACATTACCATCACTCCATTACTCCAAATGTCTAATAATAATAAAAAATTTAATGTTATTACAATCATTTCACATTTAAAAAAAAACCACATATACTCCTTAATATTTCTAAAATCTTATTCCAGATACTTTAACTTTTATAACTACATATTGTATCAATTCAATAAACAAACTTTTATCCTAATAAAATAACAAACCCCAAGATGGGATAAAAAAAATTCTACAACATTCATAAAGCCATGTCAAACTAAAAATTTCAATCCTACAATTATAACCCGAAAGATAAAAAGAAATATCAACACATTTTAACTATATTAAAATAATACAAAGAGAAAAGATGTTGAACTAAAATAGAGTTCTACACCTTTTATCGTTATATCACCATCTTTTTCCTTATATTAAAGTTTTACTGTCAATACCTATTATTAAGAATTAAACCCTTAAATTCTCCTTTATATATATGTTGCTGCATTGTTCCAAGTATATAATTAAATAAACTATACCCTTTAACTTTCAGTTAACATATTATATCAATAAAAAAAATATTTTGATACCTGTATTCAAACACTAACAACACACAACCCACGAACCTACTACGTCTACTCTAATCAAAATAATACAATTAACACATTAAAGGTATACACAGGACTCAAACCTAAGTCCTCTCAACAACACCTATCATGCTCAATCACTTGAGCCACCATTGCTCCATGCCATAACTCTCTGCATTAAGACACTAATGGCATACACAAGACTCGAACCCAAGTCCTCTCAACAAAACAAAACACGCTCAACCACTTTAGCCACCATTATTCCTAGTCATAACTCTCTGCATTAATTACTATAAAGATCCCCTTTAGTTGCATTTATTTTATATAAATATTTATTTATTTATTTAATTTTTTAGGGTCTTACAATAACCACTTTCAAGATTCCATATAAACTTCCTAGATTTTGAAGATTACTACAAAATAAAAAAAATGAAGCTCTTTAGGTCCCTAACAACTTGTTCAGATCCTTGGGATTAGAGATAAACAAAGATCATTTAATTATAGGTTCCCATGCATATTTTTTAGTTGGAACACCACAATGTTTAATGTTACACCAATTTGGGGTATGACCTTTTTCATGCATTAGAAACATGTAACAACCTTTAACCTACTATGATGAGTTGTTCCTTTCTCTACCCATACCCTGTAGGTTCTTTTATTTTTAATCTTTTTGTTAGGAACATGTTTATTTTTATCAAAAACCTTTTTATTAAATATTAGCTTTTCAGTATTTCTTTTAGTTGCATTTCAAGTAATTTTTCAAGAATTGCGATATCAAACACATGACTTTTTCAGGATGCATTTTTAATCTCTTTACTTTCTAAAATTGAAATTTTATTTTTCGAAATTTGTTCTTTAAGAGAGGGACTTTTCAAATTTATTTTGTGAGTTTTTCAAATAATATTTTAATTGTCTATGAGCAACATCTAATTTTCTAGATTCATGAAATAATTTTAAGTGCATCATACAATTCAACATAATCATTGTTATTGCTAGACACACTTACTAGGATTCCAAATAATTCATTGTTGGCCACCAAGAAAAAAAATGTGCTAGTTCAATTGTGTGACTTGACTTTAAGGAGGTTGAGCAATTGTCTTCCCATCAATATAGGCCTTTTTTTCTTAAAAACTTTTCTTCCTTTCTTTTCTTCACTTTTCTTAGCATTTGGACAGTCCGTTTTGACGTGTCCCAATTCTCCACATCAATAGCACTTAAAATTATAGGAGGATCCTTGATTATTCTTTTTACTACCTTTGGAGTTTCCTTTACCCTTGGCCTACATGAACTTGGTGAACTTATTTTTTTTTAGACTCATGTTCTCATCGTCAAATTCATCATCTTATTTAAGGATTTTACTTTTGGTAATCTTAGACATCAAGGTAATATTTTTCTTTCTTCCTTGGTAGTCTATCTCCAGTGCATGGCCCTTACCTTACAACCCAACCCCTTCGCCAACAACGTCTATCTCCGCCCACCTGCCTCCATGCACGAACTCAAGTTACGTGCAGCTGACTATGTCCGCATGGAGGAAATGCAAACCCTCCACACCAAATTTTGCAACGACTATGCAGCTACCACCGCAAACCCCACCCCACAGCCTAACCCACGTCTTGATACCTACCCACGCGAACCCCGCCAACCTTGCTTCACCAGATATGCCCCTCTTACCGTAGCCCGCTCCCGCATCCTCGATGAAGACCTACAAGCCGATCTAATCCCTCCACCACGCAAGACAACCACACCTCCCAACGCCGATATGACCAAATATTGTCGCTATCACCGCAACCATGGTCACACTACAGAAGAATGCAAAGCACTCCAGGATAAAATAGAAGAACTGGTCTGTGCTGGCCACTTTCGCCGCTTCATCCGTAGAGACGACCACTCCTCCTCCTCTTGATCCCGCCACCCCCCTCGATCCGATCACAGACGTCCTCAACATGATGCTCGTCATGACAGACACCCTACCCAACCCACCAGTCAAGAACCGAAGCCAGCCCGCACAGACATCACCCCTGTCGACCCTCCCCTACGTGGCACCATTAACACCATCTCTGGTCACTTCGCAAGCTGAGGATCCACCTCTTCTACCAGAAAAAGACACCTCCGCCATATACAATCCATCAACCACATCACCCATTCCCACCACAAACGCCGTATGCCTCCTATCATCTTCACAGATGATGACTTTCACGGTCTCGACCATCAACAAGATGACCCCATGGTTATCATTGTTGAAATCAAAAATTATGCGGTCAAGAAAGTCCTCGTTGATCAGGGCAGCTCTGTCGATATCCTCTACTGGGCCACTTACCAAAAACTTCAACTTCCTGACACCGCCATGGTCCCATATGACGAGCCAATATATGGCTTTTCTGGCGAACAAGTATCCACTCAGGGCTACATTGACCTCCACACCGTCTTTCGGGAGGGAACCCAAACTAAAACCATCCCAATCCGCTTCCTCATCGTCGACGCGCCAACATCCTACAACATCCTCTTGGGCCGTCATTCCCTCAATACCCTTGGCGCCGTCGTTTCCACCCCTCACTTAGCCATGAAGTTTCCTGCCCCGTCCGGCGACATCCTTACCATCCACTGCGAACAGCGCTTGGCACGTGAATGCTACATGGCCAGCTTGCGACCACAACTCCCAATCCAACAAACCAACCATATCGAAAGACCCCCTGGCTCTAGCATAGCCCTATCCGGCGAAGATCTTGACCCCAGAATAGGCCGGGATGTTCGCCTTGAACCAGTTGAGGACACCTCTCCACTAGAGCTTCCCAATGGTCACTCTATTAACCTAGGCACCAGTTTAAACTCTGAAGAGCGTGCCACCATCACACCCATCCTTATCAACAACACCGATCTTTTCGCCTGGTCGGCCGCCGACCTCCCTGGAGTGGACCCCCAAGTGGCATCCCACAAACTATCCATATATAAAGAAGCCCGCTATGTATCCTAGAAAAAACGCAAGCTTGGCGAAGAACGTCGGCAAGCAGCCAAGGTTGAAGCCGACAAGCTACTGAGCGCAGGATTTATAGAAGAAGCTCAATACACCACTTGGCTTTCTAACGTTGCCTTGGTGAAGAAAGCCAACGGCAAATGGCGGATGTGCGTAGATTACACAAACTTAAACAAGGCTTGCCCTCGTGACGCTTACCCCTTACCCAACATTGATCAACTCGTGGACGGTGCCACAAGGAACAAGGTGCTTAGTTTTGTGGACGCATATTCTGGATATAACCAAATCCCCATGGCCGCATCAGATATGCATAAAACCGCCTTCATCACGGACGATGCCAACTACTTCTATAGGGTCATGCCCTTTGGCCTCAAAAACGCCGGAGCAACTTAGCAACGGCTAATGGACAAGGTGTTCAGCCACCTAATGGGACACTGTGTCGAAGTATACGTCGACGATATGGTTGTCAAGTCCCCAAGTCATCGCTAACATGTTGAGGACCTGTCAGCAGTTTTCTCCGCACTACGCCAATACAACCTTCGCCTCAACCATGACAAATGTGTATTCGGCGTTGACCGAGGTAAATTCCTTGGTTTTATGTTAACCCAACGCGGCATAGAGCCCAATCTGAAAAATGCAACGTCTCATTGGCCGTCTCACAGCCATTTCCCGTTTCCTACTCAAACTAGCTGAACAAACCCAACCCATAATCCAACTCCTAAAGAAATCCACCTGGTTAACGTGGACTGATGATTGTGAACAAATATTCCAAAAACTAAAAACAACCCTAACCTCCCCACCTATCCTCCACAAGCCGGACACCCATCAACCCCTGCTTGTATACATCACAGCCACCGATTATACCGTTAGCACCGCGCTTGTCCAAGAAATAGAAAGCACACAACATCTTATGTATTTTGTGAGCAGAATGTTGCAAGATCCTGAAACTAGATATCAAATGGTAGAAAAGTTGGCCCCATCTTTGGCCACGCAGCACGCCACCTACCCCCATATTTCCAAAACCGCACCATAACCGTTAAAACCGATTACCCAATCCAAAAAATATTACAAAAACCAGATCTAGTCGGACGCATGTCATCATGGGCCGTTGAACTATCAGAATTCAACATCCGCTATGAACCCCACGACCCCATCAAAGCCCAATGTCTCTTAGACTTCGTCAATGACCTACAACAAACACTTATAGAGGACCAATGGACGCTTCATGTAGATGGTTCCACAAATCCAAGGGGCGTCGGCGCCGGCATCGTCTTAGAAGGCCCCAACGACATCCTCATTGAAAAATCCCTTCACTTTGCTTTCAAAAGGTCAAATAACCAAGCCGAATACGAAGCCATCCTCGCCGGCCTCTCCCTAGCCCGTGAGGTAGGCGTCAAGAGATTAACGTGCAAAACTAACTCCAAACTCACTGTAGGCCATGTAAATGACGAGTTCCAGATCAAAGACCCCATCCTTCTACATTATTACCATCTGGTCCGTGCAGTCATTCAATCCGCCTTCGAACAAGTCCGCATCGAACACATCCCAAGGACCGACAACATCAGGGACGATATCCTTTCCAAATTGGCCAACACCAAACTAGAAAATCGTCACCGATCCTTACTACAACAAACACTATCCACGCCTTCCATCACACACACTTGTCAAAATTTAACCCACACCCCAACTAACAACGTCACCCCCTCCCAGAGCCAAAACTGGACCACCCCCTACATCCAATACCTCAAAACCGGCAACCCCCCTAGACGCGGACAAAACTTGGCTGGCTAAGGCCGCCAGGTACACCATGATAGGCGATGCCCTGTACAAATGCGAATATGGTCAACCCCTCCTTAAATGTGTCACGACAGAGCAAGCACAATATATTATCAAAAAGCTACACGAAGGTATTTGTGGTTATCATTCTGGTGCACGCACCATGGCTACTACAGTTCTTAGAGCCAGATATTTCTGGCCGACCATAGAAGTAGACTGCCAGAATCTGTCAAAAAATGCAAACCATGTCAGAAACATGGCAACCTTATTCACCAAAAACAAGAACAACTACACCACATACTATCCCCATGGCCATTCGCTAAGTGGGGAATGGACATTCTCGACCCCTTTTCACCCGGCAAGGGGCAGGTAAAATTCCTAATTATAGTCGTCGATTACTTCACTAAATTGATAGAAGCCAAGCCGCTAACTACCATCACGACCCAGCAAGTTCAACAATTTGTGTGGAAGGACATTATATGCAGATATGATGTGCCACATACCATCATCACAATCAATGGCCGACAATTTATTGACAAAGAGTTAGCCAAATTCTACATTGGCCTGGGCATCAAGCACATCACAAGTTCTGTAGAACATCCACAAACCAATGGACAAGCAGAGGCAACGAATAAAGTTATCCTCGTGGAGCTGCGCAAGAGATTGGATACTGCCAAAGGCTGATGGCCTGAAGAATTCATAGAAGTACTATGGGAGTACAAATGCACCCCTCAATCATCAACAAACGAATCCCCATTCAGTCTAGTCTACGGCGCAGACGCCATGATACCTGTAGAAATTGGCGAACCATCTCTGCGCCAAGAACTATACGACCCAACCCACAATCACCAAAACATGGCCTTGCATCTCAACCTTCTACCCGAACTCAGAGAAAAAGCTCAGATACGCAACTTAGCTGCCAAACAACGAGCTGCCAGGAAATATAATGCAAATCTATGTCCACGATCGTTCGTCATCGGGGACCTAGTATGGAGATTGGCCAACAGTGCTAGAAAGAAGGATGACAAGTTCTCCGCCAATTGGGACGGCCCGTACCGTATACGCGAAGATGTAGGAGGAGGAGTGATGTGATCCCAATAAGGCTTATAGCATTGGGCCAACGCCTAGGCCCATTCCTTTTAATTTCTTTTCTTTTATTTTATTTTTAATTAAATAAAGGATGTTCTAATTGGGCTTGTTTTGTAAATTGTAGCCTATAATTCCAACGTACCAATTGGTATTGGGCCTACGGACCCATTCTTCTCTACACCAAATAAAGCCCATTACCTTTCAACACTGAATTCAGCCTTTCCTTTTGTCCGAGATTGGACCACCACGGGCTCCCTGATTGGTTAGTTCACGAGTACAAGCCTTGGGCCTAGAAGTGGATGCCAACATTTTCCTACATGCTGCTGATTGGCAAATAGGGGGTACGCTAGCAGATATTTGGGTTGCAGCTTTCTTCTACCACTTTTTATCATGCGGTGTATTTTTGGGCCAAGCCATTTGTTTTCACATTGAAGCATCACGGATACACAAACATTCAGTTTCCTTCAAGCAGCCCAATTTTCACTCGTGCGTGGCAACATCTTCACGCTCCACCGTCACATTCCTTCATGCGTCACCCAAATCTATGCATCAACTAACATTCCTTCTGCATCAGTATAATTGGGCCTGAGCCCATTTCTTCATTTCTGCTTGACCAGAGGGGAAAGCTATTTTCTCTTTTCATTATGTGAGGCAGCTAATTTGTGAAACAGAAAGCCCTCAGTTATGCATCGCTCGCTAACCCTGTCTCGTTTCTTTGCTAAGGGTTCATACATTTTCAGTGTTGCACCTCCTTCACGCTCCTGTGCTTGGAGTTGCGTTCACTAGTTGGTTAGCCGTTAGGGTTATTAACATCTCTAGGGTTCCTTCCATTCACCCACTTTTCTGTTATGGCTATTGTACACGGCAGCGCCGTTAGATCCTTTTCTTGTTTTCCCTTTCCCTTGCCGTTAGGATAAGTGTTAGATGGCATCCTTTTTGCTTCTCTTCCGTTTTCTTTTTGGTTGCCATTCCTTCTATAAAATGGCAAACCATCTGATGTAAAAGCAAGCTTTGATGAATGAGAATTCCGGTAGAGATCACTCCCACCGTTCATCAGCTCACCCAAACCTTAGATTAGGTTTTTACCTCTTAGGGTTTCCGAAAGCAGTGAGATTCGAGCCTAAACACCATACACGAACCATTCCGCTGCGTTTTCCCTCGCTTTCTGTGAGATTGAATCGGTAGAACACCGATTGGGAGAGGTTTCCAGCGACTACCGCGACGGAGGAGCCTCATCAAGTGGTATTTAGAGCCACTCGAGATAAGTCTTTTCCTCATCTCTGGTTTTCTTCTTCGAAGTTTGCCTTTCGTCTTGTTCTCAATCCGCTTGCTTCTGGATTTACGTGTTGTTAATGTGTGCTATTGATATTTTTGTGCTGAAATTGATTCAATGTGCTTGTTCTCTTTGTCTTGAATCAATACTGCTGATATTTTGTCTTAAGCTTCCTAATCTACCGATTCAAATGCATGTCAATTAGGTTTTTCAATTTTTTTTACCTAGCTTTACAATTTTATAATCTGTGTTTTGTCTTAGGTTTTGTTTAGTTCGTTTTGTATGTCAATGATTCCATAAATGTATGCTTAAACTGTGTTTTGTCACTGTTTCGCATCTCATTCAATTTCTGTTTTGTGTTTGAATCCTTAGTTTCTGTTATTGTAAATGTTCTAGAGTTCTGAGTTGGCTAATAGATCATTAGCAACTGTCTGCAGTGCACATTTACACTGATTCCTGTTTATTCGTGCTGCTGATGCCTTCTTATTACTTTCTAGTGTTGTTCATGTTTCATAATTCATGCTCGTGGTTTTTTTTGTGTTGTTTCTGCAATGCACTTTTTGGCCAAGGATTGCTGTGACCAAAGCATTTTACTACGCCTTCCATCACATTGTAATCTGATTCATATCTGAATCTGTGTGGAAACGCAAGCTTGGTCCGTGATAGCATAGGCATTTTCAGTACCTTGTTTAGTGCAGTCTTGTATTCCTTCATAGATGATTCAATTTTTGTTTTGTGTTAAATTGTTGCTGCTGGACTCGTCTCTTTGATTGAGTTTGATGCTGATATGATGCATTCTGAATTGCCTGTTCTTGTGGATATTTGATTCTGATTTCAGAACTACAATTTGTGTCCATTCGCTTCAATTGTCAGCCTTTGCTTGAAATTCTATTCAAGTCTTGATTCATGATTGATTCAGTTGGTGTTGTGACGCTGTGATACTATATGCATCAGTCTGAAAAAAAAAACAACCACAAATGTATTCACTTCATTCAGTTATGTTTTGTTTAGCGTCACGACCATGTCCTTGTGTTCCACTATGTTGATGGCTTACTGTCATTGTAGTATGATATTTTGATGCATTGTTTCGAACTGATTGAGTGCAAGTTGATGCATCACTCTGCTATTTCTTTGCATTCTTTGAACGTTTTCTGTCTTGTCTTTGTTTCCAACTTATTTTTGAGTTGAATCGTTTGTCCTCTGTCATATGTTTTTGATTACTGAATTAGAAGTAGCATATTCAATCTGTTGCGAGCTGTTGTTGATGCTCTTTGAGAGTTAAAAGCAAAAGAAAGAAATCAGTGAAAAGAAAGGGCAATAAGATGACAAAAACAAATTACATGAAAAGTAATTCTGGTTTGCAAAGTGATATTTTGATAACGTGCTTTGAATAAACAGCGTGCTACAACATCACATATTTTGCTACTTTCTTTTTCAATGTCATTTGCATATGCTCTTGATTCAACTTAATTTGCGTCTTGTTTGATTTGATTTTCGTTTTATTCATCTTATTCTAGACACATTCCTTAGGATCCTTTTGTGTGCCACCTTTAATTCTTAGCTTGTTTCTTGCTTGTCTTCTTGGATTATTCCATTTAGTTTGTCATTTAATCTTTCACTTGATGTTGTCCACTTCTTCCATTTGAGTTTTTTTTGCTTTCTGCTTTGTTATTCTTATGTGGAAGATTGTGCATGCTCTTGGTTCACTTTGCTTCCAACTCACTGTTTTGGAAATCCTTGTAAGTAAAGCCTCTTCTGGAAGGTGGTGTGGTGAGTGAACCTGTTGGGAGGTACACTGCCGAGAGACTTGAGGAGTGAGCTGGGACTTCAAAGGAGTGCACCACGAGAGAGTCATAGGTGTGAGCTGGGATAAAGTCCAACATTGGACCGAGAGGAACAATAGCTAGCACACTGCAACAAGAAGCATAGTTCTTTTATCTTATTTCTGTTTTGATATCATGGACTTTTGGGTTGTAAATTTTTTTCTTTTCAGATTTCAGTGTTTTTCCTTTCATTTGGCTTAGGTGGGAAAATGCTTTAGCGCAATCCCATCCTTAGCAAGTTTGTAATAGTTTAAGTGTTTAGTGTGAGGTTCAAGGGGTTCCAAAGGCCACTTGAATTTTCACTTAGGATTTTTTTTTTCGTCTAGTTTAAGTTTTTCGCCTTTATGTTTTCTATTTTATGTTTTAATGCCCAGGTTTTGTGTGTTTGCCATTTCTGTTTTAGGTCCCCGTGATATCTAGGTGCCATTTGTTTTACACCTAGTTGACCTTCTTTTGGTCTTTAAGTTTTCACTTGCTTCACACACTTTCTTAATTTGTTTTTCATACAATCTGTTTCATTTGTAATTTTTATTGAGAAATTTTGTGAAAGCATTTTAGAGATCTCTGGCTAGGAAAGGCTTGGTTCCTAAGCTTGTCCATGTGACTCACCTCCCTTTCCTGGGAGTATCTCTAGAACTCTTTTCCACTACTTTCTCTTTCGCAATTCATCAACTTTGTGAAAAATTGTTTTGTCAAAAGTGTTTTAAAATGAGTTTTTCTTCTTCTAGCCGTATGCATGTAGATAGGCATAATAGTGTGCATTTAGGTAGACATAGTAGTCATGAGTTGCATCATACCATTCATAGTGACATTCCATTCTTTGGGGAAGATATATGACCAATATCATTTAAAGATTGGATGTGGGATACTGAAAAATTGGTGCAACCTTTGTTTAGTAAATATAGTCATATAGATATTCTTAGGCATGTTACATCTAGATTTGTAGGACGTGCATTTGATTGGTGGCAAGAGAGGCAATATCTAGTGAAAAAGGGGAGAATATCATGCATCAATACATTTTATGAATTAAAAACATGCATGTGGAAACATTTCATACCCTGTTCCTTTAGGATCACTAAAGCACAACAAGCTAGGATAGAAGACTTCATTGACATTGGGGATGCATTCATCGAAAACATTGCTAAGTTTTCTAGACTAGAAAAAGATTTTAAGCACAATTTAGACTTGCTTTTGAGTGAACAAAGAAAGAGACAAAAATACAAAAGAGAGCAAGCTAAACAGCTTCAAGAATTTGAAAAGAAGCGAGAAACAGAAGAGTTTGAGATGTTTTGTGTTCAACGAGAACAAGAGGAAAAAGAGATAAATGAGAAGAAAAAAAGAGAGGAAGAAGAAAAGGCTAAAGAGGAGAGTCTAAGAAAAGCAAAAGAAGAAAATGATAGAAAAGAGTTAGAGGAAAGAGAGAAAATAAAACAAGAGAGTAATCTTGAAATACAATCACAAGTGGTAGAGTTAAAGTGAAAGAGCGACCAGAACTCTGTGTTAAGGATTTGGTGATCAATTCTTCACCAATTCCTTACATGAAGATCCCATTTTCAAAGGGCGTTTTCCCATCTTTAAACTCTACTCACTTTTCCATTAAATCTTTTGTTTTGTTTTCTTTTCAAAATTTTTGTTCTCCATCTCAACTTGTTTTGCCAAAACACACTTTGATATTAAAATTCTTTTCAAAAATCATCTTAGTCAAAGTGTGAAACATTTCTTTTGTGAAGTGGGCTTAATACCATCTTTTTCAATCTTCAAAGGCCCATTTTCACAAATTTTCCATCCAATTTTACTGCATGGTCTTTATGATTTTAATTCCATTTTATTTGATGACTTTTGCAGATTTGTTTTTGATCCTGGTGGTACTATTATTTTGGTTGCTGTGAGCCTTTAATAACCCTCTAGATCTGAGGACAGATCCTTTTCAAGGGGGAGGGGATGATGTGATCCCAATAAGGCTTATAGCATTGGGCCAACGCCTAGGCCCATTCCTTTTAATTTCTTTTATTTTCTTTTATTTTTAATTAAATAAAGGATGTTCTAATTGGGCTTGTTTTGTAAATTGCAGCCTATAATTCCAACGTACCAATCGATATTGGGCTTGCGGACCCATTCTTCTCTACACCAAATAGAGCCCATTACCTTTCAACACTGAATTCAGCCTTTCCTTTTATCCGAGATTGGACCACCACGGGCTCCTTGATTGGTTAGTTCATGAGTACAAGGCTTGGGCTTGGAAGTGGACGCTAACATTTTCCTACATGCTGCTGATTGGCAAATGGGGGGTACGCTAGCAGATATTTGGGTTGCAGCTTTCTTCTACCACTTTTTATCATGCGGTGTATTTTTGGGCCAAGCCATTTGTTTTCACGTTGAAGCATCACGGATACACAAACATTCAGTTTCCTTCAAGCAGACCAATTTTCACTCGTGCGTGGCAACATCTTCACGCTCCACCGTCACACTCCTTCATGCATCACCCAAATATGTGCATCAACCAACATTCCTTCTGCATCAGTATAATTGGGCCTGAGCCCATTTCTTCATTTCTACTTGACCAGAGGGGAAAGCTATTTTCTCTTTTCATTATGCGAGGCAGCCAATTCGTGAAACAGAAAGCCCTCGGTTATGCATCGCTCGCTAACCCTGTCTCGTTTCTTTGCTAAGGGTTCATACATTTTCAGTGTTGCACCTCCTTCACGCTCCTATGGTTGGAGTTGTGTTCACCAGTTGGTTAGCCGTTAGGGTTATTAACATCTCTAGGGTTCCTTCCATTCACCCATTTTTCTGTTAGGGCTATTGTACACGACAGCGCCGTTAGATCCTTCTCTTGTTTTCCCTTTCCCTTGCCGTTAGGATAAGTGTTAGACGACATCCTTTTTGCTTCTCTTCCATTTTCTTTTTGGTTGCCATTCCTTCTATAAAATGGCAAGCCATCTGATGTAAAAGCAAGCTTTGATGAATGAGAATTCCGATAGAGATCACTCCCACCGTTCATCAGCTCACCCAAACCCTAGATTAGGTTTTTACCTCTTAGGGTTTCCAAAACCAGTGAGATTCGAGCCTAAACACCATACACGAACCATTCCGCTGCGTTTTCCCTCGCTTTCTGCGAGATTCAATCGGTAGAACACCGATTGGGAGAGGTTTTCGGCGACTACCGCGACGGAGGAGCCTCATCAAGGAGCTTATCGCCTAGAACACTTATCTAGGGAAGAGATTCCCAACACCTGGAATGTATCCCACCTCAAGTTCTACTTCAGTTGAATGTATATTGTAATCGAACCGATACTTGTAACCCCGGTTGTACTCTTTTTCCTCACATGGTATTTTTTCCCTAAGGAGGGTTTTGGCCAGGTAGGTTTTAACGAGGCACCCCTATTCAATAAATAAAAAGAAGGGTTACCAACCATACGACTTTCTTATGTGTTTTCTTTCACATTCGTGTAAGTTCCCCACCCTTACCCCAAGTAAGCGGCCTGGGTCGAACACCCTTATCTTGTGATTAATTCGTTTAAGTTCCCCATCCTTACCCCAAGTAAGCGGCCTGGGTCGAACACCCTTATACTGTGAATAATTCGTTTTAGTTCCCCACCCTTACCCCAGTAAGCGGCATGGGTCGAACACCCTTATCCTGTGATTAATTCGTTTAAGTTCCCCATCCTTACCCCAAGTAAGCGGCCTGGGTCGAACACCCTTATCCTGTGATTAATTCGTTTAAGTTCCCCACCCTTACCCCAAGTAAGCGGCCTGGGTCGAACACCCTTATCCTGTGATTAATTCGTTTAAGTTCCCCCATCCTTACCCCAAGTAAGCGGCCTGGGTTGAACACCCTTATCCTGTGATTAATTCGTTTAAGTTCCCCACCCTTACCCCAAGTAAGCGGCCTGGGTTGAACACCCTTATCTTATGACTTACCGCGACGCACATACACCACATATTATCACAACTCGGCATACACAATATCATACAGAACATTAATCGCATTAAACATAAACGCAAAGTATACCAACGTAACACAACATACCGATTATTACAGACATAGGCTCAAATATGTTCAGAACAATAAAAATTAAGGTCCTATTCTGCCGCGTCAGCCCCCACTTCTCCAGCATCAACCGCCTCAATAACCTCTTCAGCCGCTTTCTCCTCCACCCTCACATCCGCTTCCTCAGCAACACTACCATCATCCACATTCACAAGCCTCCCGTCGACAACATCCTTGTTGACATTAAACTTGACGTCCTTAACATCCACCTCCTTGTGGAAAAATGCCGCTTGACGCAATCCCTTTTCAAAACCGTTGATGTGTTCCTGTATGATGTTATTCTTCAGATCATCGAGCTCATCAACAGCTCCATCATACTTATGCTTCAAGTCCTCATAGTCCTCTTCCAATTCCCCTATCCTCTTATTCAACTTTTCCTCAGAATCCAAGCAACGAACCCTCCATGTCGCTAACCTCTTTCTCTCCGCATCCCAACTCTCCTTTGCCTTCTCTAACGCAGCCTTTTCCTCCTCTAGCTTATCCACCTTCCCCTGCAACTCCTCCACCTTTTCCCGGCCCCCTCCTTCACTTCCCCCTTGTAAAGAGACCCCACGCGCCGGCTCAAAACTAAAGCCTTGCTCCCAAACTCCACCATTCTCCTCATAAGGTGGTCCGCATCCATGCCGTCAATAAAATTTACAATGGTATCTGGGAGGGTAATTGAAATGTCCTTCCTCACAAATATTTCCAACAGTTCGATCAACCCAGATTTCGGCCCTTTCTCTCCACTGGCCGATCCTGCTCCACTAGCCAACTCCGTTCCGAGTAGTGTCGCCCTTACTTTCTTCACGTCTTTTCCCTTCTCGGGTCGAAGCGGCAACTCAGCCTTCCTCTTCGTCACGTCGTGCACATGCACCTCCACCACAGATTCCTGCAAGTTGGGAACATCAGTCTTCCCAGCCGCCTTGGCCTTAGCGGCCATCTCCTTCCTCAGTGTTTGGAAAAGCGCTAAGTTTTTCTTTCCAAACTGCGCCATATGCCCTACAATAATACATTACAACTCGGATCAAAACAACTTAGAATTATTAACATAGTTTAAGTAATAAACAGATACCTTCGATATCTATTATCGGATGCACCGAATTAAAACTCTAACTAGGCCCTTAGTGGGTAACTTATCAACAAACTTCAATAAGATCTCCCCCACGTCCTTATCACCAGCTGACAACTCATTCATCCCCATGTCTTTATACCGAGAAGGATTGCTTGTCAAACTAAAAGGGAATTTGGTGCTCCCATCTGCGTTCAAAAAATGA
The DNA here is from genome assembly GCF_037176805.1 of Vigna unguiculata. Lineage (NCBI taxonomy): Eukaryota > Viridiplantae > Streptophyta > Magnoliopsida > Fabales > Fabaceae > Vigna > Vigna unguiculata. Next base: position 14,319,671 of record NC_140801.1, read on the forward strand.
TCTTTTCCTCATTCTTTAACGACAACCTTGAAGTACCCATCCTTGAAAGGCTTGAAAGACAGGGAAAATGCATCCAGTCTGCTGATACTGGGGCGACTTATCAAAGATAGCCAAGTAGCCAGCTGCCGGGGTCTGGTGTCGTAAAAATACAAAAAAGCATAAGGAGTGGGCTCTAAATATAAGGATTGGCACAAGATGCGGAAGGCCTGCAAGTAGGCCCAACTATTCGAATGTAGCTGTGTAGGTGCCACATTCAATGCCCGTAATACGCCCATATTGAAACTGTCTAACGACAATCGCACATGAAGTTGAGAAAAATGGCACATATATGTGTAGAAAACCTTCTCGGTATCACCCTCCTACCCATGGCATACCTGGTCGATAGCACTAACCTTCTCTAGGGAAACAATGTCCCCGCTAACACCCTTGGAGATGACAAGTGTGCAGTTTAACCAAGAGTTCAATAGACGGGACCATCGAAACAAAGATGATTGGTTACGGACGTCGGCAACCGCGCACCCATAGCCACCTTTCGCCAGCCAGTTGCTTTCCGCCAACTATTTGGGGGGATCTTCTCGAACCTCCCTCAAAGTCTCCATTGGAATCCCACTTGTCACGACCCCAGAACTTGTACCCTCTTCATCAAATTGTCTACCCTTACTTCTCTCCGACTTCGTACTCTCACTACTACTGGACGTAGATAACGATATACTATCGCTACTACACATACCTGTTTTCGTGTTTACGGGGAGATGTCGGCTGAATTTGGGAACTAGTCGGACAATATGATGCGCACAAGATCTCTGAATTCAAAACTCTCGCAAATGAACCAAGTAACCCCTCACTCGTTTTCAAACCCATATTTATAGTCCAGGATCCCAAACGACGAAAACTCTTCCCGCCAAAATAATACCCAGACCAATCGACACCATCATTGCGAAAGATATGACTTTTAAAAACGACGACGCCAAAACTTCTTGATTTGACCCCTGACACCCCTTCACCTACCTTCAGACGGTTACCACTTTTTAGCCTTAACACTGTTCATCACACTTAAAGGCTGGGGGACTGGTGTATCACACCTAGCCGGTTCCGCTAGCATACCAACACATATCACCCTTGACCGACAACTCATATCGGACAAGGTTGGGGGACTGGTGTACCACACCTAACCAAACTCAATCAAATAAGTAAACAATGCATCAAGGTAGCCAAGTATTCAACCAAGGCCGAGTCAGCTTAACTTGTACCGGACCTAGTCAACTTAACCATATAAATGATAACCCTCACGTACATGCCAAAGACAACCCAAGTACACGAATTGGGCCGCCATGGACTCAAACTTAACTGAATAAAGGCTAAAGTAACAACAAAGTGGCCAACACGGACAGTATGCAGCCAAGGACAACATCTGACAAGTCAAGAAGTAAATGAATCAGACCGCTCTTGAAGACTTAGTAAAATGGAAGCCCCCGCATTCAATAGGCCTTAAGGGCCTGGATTAGGGCCCAAGCACACTCACAACCCAAGCAAGGGCCCAAGTCAAGGCCTGGCCCACGGGATAACCAGACATCATTAATGCTCTATACCCAGTAATTAAAGGTACACATTCATTAATCACTGATTTGACTTTCTGAGAGCTTTGACTTACTTGAGCTTCGGAGACACTTCTGTAGGTAACCCCTTCTGGGTTCAAGCTGACATGTATCAACTGGGGAGAGACCAATTGAGGAGATAGCGGACTACATGGTAAGGTGACACTTGTGCTTAACTCATCTTATTTGTTCTTCTGCAGGAACAAATTGTATCTTTAAAACATGTATACTAAAAACAATTTTTTTTTTCTTTATTGGAGACATGTTTACCATATTTTCTTTTATGAACTTTCTTAAGAAACAAACTCATCCGTCTCTTGTAAAATAATATTTAATTCTACAGAATGAATAATATCAAAATCCAAATGCATATCAAAATTTATCATAAGTATGCTTATGTATATTGATGCCCTAATGGTTACAATGATTTTTTGCATTATTAGGTTCATTGGATAACCTCAACATACTCTTCCATATGCATTTCTTTGGACAAATATGTACCTCCCTACTAAAAAGCCATGATATCCGACTGTATATACAACATATAAGTATTACTAGAAAATGAGAAAAGGATACTATCTTTTTCAAGTGTTATCAGAAGCTTATTAAACTCCAATGTGCACCATGGCTTATGGCTTGGAAATCCTATTGTTTTAACCAACAAAGGATTTTTGTTCCCACTTTTCTATCTTTTATATGTCAATTAAAGCATCCCACTTCTCAATCCTTATCCTTCTTCCCCCAAAACATTTTAGGTCTTCTATATTATTTGAGCATGCCTTTATCTTGCCTTTTTCCTTGCCTTAGCTAAAGAGTCAGAATAGTGATCCATGCATGTTAAATTCCAAACCTTTCATGCCATGCTACGATAAAATCTAATGTAAAATGGTACTTATTCTGCACTAATACAAATTTATAAAAACTAATGATAATTAATGATAAGTACATATAATATAAAGATAAAAGATTATAATAAGATGCCTTAAAATCATTGAATAGGACCTAAACCCCAATAAAATCAAATTTAACACTAAAACTCAATGATTACTCAATATCACAGCCAAATAATCTTGAATTACCTTTCAAACGATGAAACCAAATCGTAGAGTAATCAAAACAAGGATAGATAAGTAATGAAGGGGAATATGAACCTCTCGTTCGCATCGATACTACTTGCTGCTGTCGCAACCTAAATCACGACGGGCGGACGAACTAAAAATAAATTAATTTGGAAAAAGAGATTAGAAGTCGCCACCATAGTTTATTCTGGAAAACAATGGAAAACCATAAAAATAAAATAAAGTCCGCGAAAACCAAATTTAGGATCCGGGAGTCGGTTACGTGTAGGGAAGGTATTAGCACCCTACAACGCCCGCCAAAGGCGGTACCTTTAATTAAATTTGCTAAAGGGATGTGTTTATTTTAAATATTTATTTTTCCCATAAATAAGAAAATATTGAACAAAAATTATTTTTTTGATTAAAAGGGACCCGACAAGGCTTAACTTTGGTCCTACGTATTCTCATAAAAAAAAATGAGAAATCAAGGCTACGTAGTTCTTTATACAACAATTTGAAAATGATTTGGAAAACCTTTTGATTTTTGAGAAGTGAACGTGACAAGGACTTGCCCTGCTCCTACGTATCTCTATTTACAATGAAGAATTAAGGATCACGTAGTTCTTGATAAAAATTGATTAGAATATTTAATTTTTAAAAGTTGTCTTTTAACATTTTTTGAAAATAAGTGTCATGCGACGCATGCGGCCGGGTTGACACAAAAATCATTTTTTATACTTTGTATTTATGAAAGGGAGTATCGTGCGACACAAGCGGTCGATTAGACACCAAAATATTTTTATAATTTTTTATAATTTGAAAATGAGTGTCATGCGACGCGAACAGTCGATTAGATACCTAAACAATTTTATGATTTTTATATTTTGAAAAGGAGTGTCGTGCGACGCGAACGGTCGATTAGACACAAAGAACAATTTATAATTTTTATTTAAAGAGCAGTCGATTAGATACCAAAACTATTTTTTTATAATTCTTGTATTTAAAAAGAAGTGTCGTGCGACGCAAACGGTCGATTAGACACTAAAAGATAAAATAAAGAAAATAATTTTAAATTTTATTTATTCTTATTTTTATCAATTTTAAAAATTATTTTAATTTTTATTTCAATTTAAAATATTTTTTATTATTTTTGAAAATGAAATGATTGAAATGTGATTTTAATAAAAAAAAGTAAAATTGGAAATAGAAAATGAAAGTGCATAAGTGAGTATGTGAGTGCAATGAAAAAAACTACACACATGGGAATGGGGTGCACATAGAGAAACGTGTGGTGCATAAAGTAAACACATCATAGTTTAAAAATAGAAATAAAAGGAGTGGTGTGAGTGCTTAGTGAAAATGCAGGTACAAGAGATAAAATGAAATTAAATGCAAAGGGTGTAGGGTTATTATATTAGGGAGTGCATGAAGTAAATAAATAAAAAGATGGCCCATTTATTATGCAAATCTGGAGAGGTATGGAAATTAAGTTACGGGGTTGCACGAAGTGATATTGTGTCAGCAGCAAAACCCTAGTCTATTATCTCCATCTTCGTCAACATACCAAACTTTATTTTCTCCAATTTCAATCCCACACTCACGGTGCACACTAACAACATCACTACCATCTCCACTGTTCACCGCAAAGTCGCCATCGACGGCCCCAGTCGCCCTCAACAACCTTGCCAGTGCCATTTCCGTTTTGCCTCTGCATGAAATATCACTAAACGGTAACCCTCATGTTCAACGTCTTCATCTCGAGTCACCATAGCCATCGCCGAAACCATTGTTCCGTCAAAGATACCGCCATCAACAACAAAGGTTGTCACTGGTACCTCTTCCTTCCTCATTTCATTTGCACAAATCATCCAAGAGTTAGCACCAAATCTCTCACGAATTCTCCGCCGGTCAAAGCGGCCAAGGACGCCATCGCTGCGCCAATCGGAGTTGTCTTCGCTTCTGCTTCGAATATGAATTTTTCGACAAAAATCCCGAACACCACCACACTTACTCTCCCTTCTCGAAGCCTATTCAACCCCTTCTCCACTTTCTTTACTATGAATTATTGATTTTCTTGCTATTTACTGCACTGTTTCTTTGTTTTGATTCTTTTTTGTGTCTCAACGACAACGGTTTGGATGAAAGTGCGTGAAAAAGGGTGCAGGGGATGGTTGATGATGGCTTAAAATGTTAGAGAGGAAGATGATGGTGCTTGCATGGATGTGTTACCGTAATCCATGAATCTGTCCAAAAAACTCTTTTTAAGAAAACAAATGTCTAGCGGTTTGGTGTAAAGAGCAGTTGGGGAGTTGAGACCACACGAACTCTGAGCAGCAGTTGGAGGAAGTGAACGCAGTCGTTGGAGAAAGTTGAGACCATGAGTAACCGTTATTTTTAAAAACTGTTTTTTGTGTTATTTTTAATTTTTAATTTTTTGAATTTAATTAATAAAAAATGAATAATAATTAATAATAAATAATTATTAAATTTTTAATTTCTGATTTTATTAATTAATTAAAAACGAAAATATATTTTTTAATTATATAAAGAAAACAAAAGGGTTATTTTAACGCTTAAAAAACATAAATTAAAAACTTTTATTAATTAATTTTTATTATTATTTTTTTAACGATTCTTTTAATTTTTTTGAATATATTTTAACGCTTAAATAACACTTTTATTAATTAATTTTTATTATTATTTTTTTAACGATTCTTTTAATTTTTTTGAATATATTTTAACGATTCTTTTATTATTAATTAACTTTTATTATTATTATTTTAACGCTTAAATAAAACTTATTTTTGAATATATATATATATATATATATTATTTTATTTTACCTTATTATTTTATTTCTTTTATTTTATTTTTTATTTTTTATTTTTTATATTTTAAAAAAAAGTTATTTGTCCGGACAAAATTGGGTGTTGACAGCTGCGAATCAAACATACCTCATTCATCCCGCAACAAGGGAATAAGAAGCCTAAGAACAAACAGGAAGCCCACATAAAGGTGATTCCGATGGCAAAAGTGGAGGTCCAGCCTTGCAACATTTAGCGTGGCCTTTGGTCGAGAAAGGGAAGGAATCTCACCTCTGCTTCGCATTAGGTAAAGAGAACAAAATGACTAAAATAAGAGTGAGAAAATGAGAGTGCCATTTGCATAGTCTGTGTGTCTCCTAGAAGAAGAAGAAAAGACCTGAAAATCTTCATGTAATGGTGATCCAAAAAGGTTGCTCTCGTCACGCGTTAGGGTTGAAAGAAAAACATTGAATTTGAAAGAAAAAATTAAGTAGGCAAAAAAGAAGAATGAAAGTTGTGCAAGTAGCAAGGATGAAAGTCGAGAGTGAGAATGGAGGTTGAAACAATCTTTTAATGGAAACGAGGTGCGAAAATTATGCTAAAATAGATAGCACTTTTTTATTTAAACGTTGCCTATTAACATCGTATAGATAGAGTTGAACTCTAATTGGAAACTATGCAAAGGACGATGTTGCCTATTGGTTTATATGAAAATATAATTTTTTAAAACTCTAATTAGATAAAGCACTACCTATGTGTGGTCATTTTTATAGCATTTATTTAATAAACGTTGTCTTTTGGTCTTTGTTTTGGTATGTAATGCTTAACTAAATAAGCGATATCTGCATGGTGTTGTCTATTACTGATGTGTAGTGCCATGTTCTTAATTTATGATTTTTCGTAGTTTTCCAGGGACTCCCAAAATCTCTGTTTTTAAAATAAGTCTTACTTTCGGTTCATCGTTCCCTCACAATTTCGTTTGCGACAATCATCATTGATAACACTGTCGTCAAGCGATCAAATTAATACTACTTATCTATAACAACTTCAGTATTAGTATGGGTTAAGTTAACCGTAAGTCGTCTCCCAACGAACACGGAATTGATTTTTAACAAGTTACTTTCTTAACAAACTGAAGATGTTATAGATAAGTAGTATTAAGTTGATCGCTTGACGACAACGTTATCAAATTTGGCATCGTTGTCGGGGAACATGGTTAGAATTTTTATCATTTTAGTTCTTCTTTTATTTTTGTTTTCTTTTGATTTTATTTTTTGTTTATCACTAACATTTTTTTTTATCTAAATTTTTTTCTATTTATTTTATTTTCTTTAGTTATTTTTTTTAGTTACTTAAGTTGTCCATTGAGACGCACCTCTCTTTCCTGGAAATCTACTCAACAAGCTTTCAACTTATTTCTTTTCAGAAAACCTCTTTTAAAATAAAAATAATAATAATTTTTTATGTGAAAATAATCAATAGTGTGATTTTCAAGTGAACTATAATTGTTATCCACAACAACCACATGATTCATATGATTATCAGCAGCAAATTGTCACACCTACTTCTGCACCTGATTTAATTAGGTTAACTATATGTCAACTAAATGATCTATATCCTAGATCATCTTTTTTGGAATATGAGCAACAATCCTACCATGAGCAACAACCATATTCTATGTGTCCACTCTGATGAGTCATTATTTTCTTCCATTCCACTAGCCTTTGTGTAACCATTAGACAGTTGTTCAGTGCTTAATTGTTCATCTTTAGAGTGTTTTTCATCTGTTGGGCTGTATTGGGCCACTATTTCGAATTTGGACTAATTTCACATCATTTGGCCTAATTTGTGTTTTTTAATTATTTTTAGGTATTTAGGTGAAGAAATTTTGGAGCTTGGACGTCAATATTCAGTTGAAGAGAGTCACCACATCATTTCCACATCATTTCCATGTCATTTCCACGTCAACAAAGTCAATGGGTCAACATTTGAGGCCCAAAGTCGCATTTTTGTAAATCTGAGTGGCAGAGTGGCAATTTTGTAAATAATGAGTGGAAGGGTGAGGTGACCACGCGTTTTAGGTCATTCAACATGCAACAGCCGCTCCTTCTTCTTCCACACTCTCTCAAACCTCCATTTTTGTTGTTTTTGAGCTTTGGAAGGTGACTCATGGTGGCACAAGCTATTTTTTAACGTTTTCCACTCGTTTTTGACGTTTTATGAGTCTTGGACAACAGCTATTGCTTGTATTCACGCTTTCTACACTTTGGGTAACATTTATATTGGAGCATTTTCGTTTTTTGGTGGCTATTTTCGTTGTTCTTCTATTATCCCTTGCTCCTTTTCGTTTGCTGCATCATTTTAAGCTTTCATTATCAATTTGAAGTCATTTGAACGGTTGAATTGCAAATTCTGTTGAGAACCCTAATTCGGATTTCATGAGGAACTAAGTTTATGTGTTGATTCTTTGCAGATAATGGATTGAAACCTTGAGATTAGTGTTTTGTTCGGTGGAGTTATGTTAATCTCTCAATTATGAATTTGCATTAGGGTTTAAATGAAGAAACCATTCTGTTTTTGCTTAATTTGCAGAGTGGGATAATTGTGTGTTCATGCTTAGTGAACTGTAGCAGATTTCATAGTTGTGTGCTTTGCTTAATTACACTTGAGTTCGAGTTCATTTGCGCTTAGTAATTAATTCGGGTCTCATTAGAGTTAATATAACAATTTTTAAGTTGTAATCCGTGATTGGTGGATGTTCATTTGAAGCAAAGAATCAACATTGTTTTTACATTGATATTACACGTTTGCATTTAAGTTTTCAATTGTGCATTGCATCCGTAAATCTGCCAAACCCCCCACCCCTTGTGTTATTGTTGTGTTCATTTGGAAATTGAAGCTTTGAATGAAAATACTGGTCGTTGGGAGACGACTTGGTTCACTTTCACATACTGCATTTAATATGTTTTAATTTGGTGGGGTACGGCCTCTATCACACTTCAACCCGTTTGGTTCTCAACAACAACAACATGCACCATCACAACAAGTTGCAGCAATCAATAGACCATCCTATAAGGAAGTTGTGTTATTAATGGATGGACTGAGAGAGAAATTAGACACCATAGATGAAAGGTTGCGAGCTGATCAATGATACAAAGATATTGAGCAAAAATGGTATGGAAATGATAAAGTATTGTATGACATGATGGAGGATGCAAGTAACAACAACTTTGTAGAATTACTTTGTACTGTTAATACCACCCTCAAATGCAATCCAAGAATTTAGAGCACTTCGTCAATAAATAGAGGATATGCTTCTAAAGTTGGCCATTAGAGCTGAACAAATGTTAGAAGATTTAAGTCAGCTAATGAAAAGACAAAGCTATGGAGGCCACCATAGAAAAACTTATGAAGCCGATAGTTGAGCAAAGGGATGAAATGATAATGTTAAGGAGCATGAATCAAAGGATGGAACAATTGAGCACTGATGTGAATGAGTACATGATTCAAATGTTAGATCAACCAACACCAAAATCACATCACACTGATATATCTACTGATAAATATAATGATGCTCATAGTAATATGTCTACTGATGGACGTATCAAATTTTCTAAAGATGTTGTTGATGAAGAAATTGAAGATTCTCACACATATATATCTACTGATGGATATGAGTACAAATGATCTTTTTCATGAGCAGAGTTGTGAGAATAATACAATGGAGGAGCCAAGTGCAGTTGAAGAGCCAACCATATTCGAAGATGCAGCTGAAGCATCAACTATTGCAACTAACTTGGTTAATGATGAAGTAGCAGATTCAACTACTTCAAGTGCAGATTTTGGCTCACAAGGTGAGATTATGAGGATTACTGATGATCCTGTTAACCATTCAAATTGAGTTGAAGCCACACACTCCACACATCAAGTTTGTTGATGTGAATGATGCAAATATGTTTTTAGTGGTGATTTTTGTTGACTTGGCTGCGGAGAAAGAAGAAAGGTTGTTGCAAAAGGAAAAGAGGTTAGACTCATATTCTTTTGAAAACATTGTTAATAAAAAAGTTAATTTGTATGCATGTTTGTTTTTTGTTTCTGTTTTTAATTTTAAATATATTAAGAAAATTTCAAAAATATGTACAATTTGACATATGGCTAGATTGAGCCAAAAGTCACAATTTTTCATTTCCCCCCCAAAATAAGTCCATCAAGGAAATATTTTCTTTGAAATAAGTGTGGGGCAAACAAACTGTAGGTAGGATTTTTCTTTTTTTTTTTGTTTTTCAACTTTTTGTTTTTGTTTTCATTTAAAAAAATTGTGATTTCTTTTTGAGAAAATTGTAAAAGTATTAACTTTTTACTAAGTGAAACTTTTAAACAATATGTGTCATAAGAAATCCACAAAAAATATTCCCCTGCTTTCAATAAAACATATTGACATTGGATTTTGGGATTTGATTCAGTAATTGGGATGATCATAATTTTGGAAAAATAAAAGTCATGTTGATATGAGTGGATTGTTTGTATGATTTGCTAATTGAGTTGATTTGAGAATTTCTTGATTAAATTTTTTTGTGAAAGAGTTTTGACCTTATGAGTCTTGAGCCTTAATGTAAAGGATGGACCGTTGTACCATTCCTATTTTGTCTTGAGTGACTTGCTCATGTTTGTTTATACTCAAATATTTAGGTTGATTCTTTTGTTTTTCAACTTAGGTGAATGTGCATGATTTGATATGACTGAGGCATTTCTTGTTTTTAGCTACTTGGCCAAATAAGCCCACCTTGGTATTAATCCATTGATAGCCCCTTTGAGCTTTAAACCTCTTTCTCTTGTTTTAAGCCAATTGTAAACCCTTAAAAGGGAAAAGACCATGTTTTTCCTTATCTTAGGAAGGAAAAAGGAGCTAGTGGATTATGATTGGATTGGTTGAGGAATAAAGTTTGTGGGTGAGTACCTCACCCATAAATTACTAAAAATGGCAAAAGGAAAAATTGTTGATGAAAAAGTGTTGAAATGAAAAAAAAATAATTGTTTTCTAAGAAAAGAGAGAGCAACAAAGCAATCAACGAAAAAAAATTGTTTTTGAAATTATGCTTCATTATTCTTCCAACATTACTATTTCAAAAACCCAAAAATTCTAAAATTTTTCCTACCTTTGCCTTGGCCCCATCATAACCTTTGAAAAGTCTTCATGATCTTTGAATGCATATTTTCTAAAAGTTTGTGAATATTAGAGTCTTATTAAGTATTAGGAGTGTTTACATGCATGAGTATTTTGAGTGAAAACACAAGCCAAAACACTTGAGAGAATTTTGGTGAGAAAATACACATTTAACTTGAGTGCTCTCTTTCATAATTGATTGTCTTATGAATTCAAAAGATTAACTCATGTGTGAAAAATATAATTTTTTCGTTTGTTTATGCATGGTAACTTGATTTCTAGAATATTGATTTGTCTTAAGTAAGGTTCCTTCCTTTGATCCACTATTGATGTGAAATAAAATACCTCGAAACAAGTTTTGAAATTGCTCAATTTTGCCCAGGAGTGCAAAAGGATAAGTGTGTGGTTATGATGAGTGTGTATGTTTGCCCTCATTTAATGTTTAATTATGGGTATTTAATTGAATTTTGTGTGCTTAAAGATTGATTTAATTGGGATTTCCTATAATTGGGTTTATTGAGCATGAGATACAAAAACATGTTAAAAATAGTGTTTTAGTTGCATAAATGTTTTTTGGATATTTTGAGGTGTGTTAGTGCAGTTGCAGCTAAGTTGAGCTCATGGAGGTGTGGAAATAAATTGATTAAAGATTCATGACACCTTAAAGATAAATCCAAGAATAAGAAATTATAAAAAGCACAAAAATCCAAGCCAAGCATTGCATGAATACGGCAAGAAAAGCTTGAAAAAGTGAAGAAGTTTGGCTAAACCCTAAGGATGAGTTATGAGTCATTATTTTCCCTTATTCCATTGCCTTTTTGTGCCATTCTTGAGGGTTGTTTAGTGCTTAATTTTCTTTTGTTAGTGCATTTTCCTCAATTGACCTTCATTGGGCCATTATTCCAAATTTTGATTAATTTGTCATTAATTGGTCTAATTATTCTTTCTAATTGTTTTTAGGTATTTTGTGGAGCAAATTTTGGAGCTTGGACATTTATCATAAGGTCAAGAGAGAGTTACCACGTGATTTCCACATCATTGCCACAATTGTGCCATGTCAGTTAGGCTATCCATGTCACTAGGCCACCATTTTCAACCCATAATGTCATTTTTGTAATTTTGAGTGACAGAATGACATTTTTGTAAATATATGGGTCTGTAGTGATGTGAACACGAAAATTTTAGGTCTTCTTGGGTGGCAGTCGCACATCATCTTCTATAACCTCCATTTTTACGCTTTGAGAGCTTTATATGGTTACCCTTGGAGGTGCCACATGAATTTTGATGTTTTAGCACAAATTTATTCCGTTTTTATGCATTATTACAACACCCATATTGGATTTTACGTTTTCTGCACATTTGGAAGCTTGGGTAGTTTCTTTTTAACATTGGGACCTTGTTGAATCCATGTTTCATCTTCTATTCATGATTTGATAACTTGTTTTGTTATTGTTTCACGTTTTCTGCACCATTTTACATTTTCTGCACCGTTTTCTTATCATTCAATAGTTGTATTCCGTTTAGGGTTGAGCTTTGGTTCACAATCCATGGAGCACTAATTTAATGTGTTAATTCCTTGTAGAGAATGAATTGAAACCTTGAGGTTAATTTTTAATATGGTAGAGTTTATTTGACTCTTCATTCGGATTCTGTTTTTGTGCTTAATGGATGAAGATTTATGTTTAAGCTTATTTTGCAGAATGGGTCATTTCATTTTGGGGTTGTTATCATGCTTAATGATGCCATTACAAATGAATGAATGTGTGCTTTGCTCAATTGCGTGTTGAATTTCGGTTCTAATGTTCGCTTAGCTAATTATTTCAGGAGTTCAATAGAGTAATGATAGCTAATTAATTTTATGACCTGTGATTAGAAGATTTTCATTTGAATCAAGGAATCAACATTGTTTTCATTATTGTTTTATCAAATTTTCAATTAATATTTATTCTTGTGTTGAATTTTCGGAATCTGCCAAACCTCTCCCCTTTTGTTGAACTACAATCAGGAATCTTGGAGTGTAAACAATGAGTTAACGTCATGAGAGGACAATGAGTGAGCTGACTGCACCTGAGTTCACTTATGACTCATTGTACATTCAGTATCCTGAGGAGGAAGTTCCTTATGTTTTAAAAACCAGATTAATACATTTGTTGCTAAAGTTTCATAGCCTTGCAGGTGAGGACCCGTGTAAGCATCTGAAGTAGTTCCATGTTGTGTGTTCCACCATGAAGCCCACAGATGTCTAAGAACATCATGTGTACTTGAAAGCTTTTCCACATTCCATAGAGGCTAATGCAAAAGATTGATTGTATTACCTTACACCCAGGTCCATCGCGAGTTGGGATGACTTGAAGAGATTGTTCTTGGCCAAATTCTTCCCTGGGTCCAGAACTACAACCATAAGAAAGGAGATTTCTGGCATCGAGGAACAGTCTGGGGAAAGTCTCCACGAATATTGGGAGAGATTCAAGAATTTGTGTTCTAGTTGCTCACACGACTAGATATCTGAGCATTTGCTTCTTTAGTATTTTTATGAAGGCTTGCACCATTTGGATAGAAGCATGATTGATGCTCGAGTGGTGGTGCTCTTGGTAATTCAATCCCAGTAACAACGAGGCAATTGTTTGAGAACATGGTTTCTAACTCTCAGCAATTTAGTGCAAGAAATGATGTTATTGTTCTTAGGGGAGTTCATGATGTAGGAGCTGCAGAGTACACTAAGAAGTTAGAGACCAAGATTGATGCTCTTACCACCTTAGTCAACCAACTTGTTGCAAATCAAAGAGTTGCACTTTCTATTGCAAGAGTTTATGGCATTTCCACATCAGTTGATCATTTCACAGATTCTTGCCCCGCCTTCCAACAAGTCACGACTTCAGCATCTTCCGATACTCCTCAAGCCTATGCTGCTAACATTTTCAACCATAGATCGCCCTAGCAACACCAACCGAATAATGATTTGTCCACTAACAGATATAATCCAGGTTGGAGAAATCATCCCATTTTGAGATGGGGCAACTAAAAATAGTAGCAAAACCAACTGGTTCAAAACGTACATCCTTCTCCTCACCAATAACAAAAAGCTGCACCTACACAACTTGCCCCAGTTCCACTTGTCCCTACTGCCATCCCAACTCCCGCTGCACCTTCATCTTGTACTTCATTGGAGGAGTTAGTCAGGATGATGACCCTTCAAAATATGCAATTCTAGTAGGAGACTAGAGCTTCAATTCAAAGTTTGACAAATCAAATGGTGTAGATGGCCACTTTTCTAAACCAAGCACAGTCTCAAAATGCTGACAAGCTACCATCACAGATAGTGGAGAATCCAAGAAATGTGAGTGCTATCAAATTGAGATTAGGGAAGAAGATTGAAGTTCCCACTCCTCAACCTACAATTGAGACGGAAGTTGACCCTGCCATACTTTAGAGAAAGTATGATGCTCATGTAGCTGGTCCTTCCACATCTTGGGTGCCTCTCATCCCTCTTCCTTTCCCCCAAAACCCATTCTAACCAAAAGGATAGAAGAGGTTGACAGGGAGATCTTAGAAACATCCAGGAAGGTGGAGGTGAACATACCTTTGTTGGATGCCATTAAACAGATTCCCAAATATTCGAAGTTCTTGAAGGAGTTGTGCACGCATAAGAGGAGGCTAAAGGGAAATGAGAAGATCAACATGAAGATAAATGTGTTAGCACTGATAGGTAAATTTGTTCCTCAAATTCCCCAAAAGTGCAAAGACCTAGGTACATTTTGTGTACCTTGCACCATAGGTAACAATAAATTTGAAAATGCAATGCTTGATCTTGGTGCTTCAATAAATGTAATGCCTCTGCCTATTTGAAAATCTCTTTCTCTTGGACCCCTGCAACCTATGGGTGTGGTGATTCAATTGGCAAATAGAAGTGTTGCCCACCCCGCAAGTCTAGTTGATGAATTGATTTTCCTTGCTGATTTTTACATTCTTGATATGGAAGAGGAATTTTCACATGGTTCTGCACCAATCATTTTCGGCAAACTATTTTTGAAAACTACACGAACCAAGATTTATGTCCATGCAAGTACTTTGTCCATGGAGTTTTATGATATTGTTGTGCGTTTTAATTAGGGATGTTAACGGGGCGGGTAGGGTACGGGTAGTAGCTTTCCCGTACCTTACCCGCTGGATAAATATCTGCCCCGTACTAGTACCCATATCTGTCGGGTATCCATTATGTGGGTACACGCCTATTTTTTTCATATTCACAAGTATCCACGGGTATTTACAAAATTGTTTAAAAAATAAATATTTAATCATAAATTCAAATAAAATAAAATAAAATACATCACTGTCATAAAATTTAAATAAAGTTAAAATAAACTCAAGTTCATACAAGTCCAAATAATTATAAAAGTAAATATAAAATGATGTTCAACACAATGAAAATTATTTAATTAGTACTTTGATCAAAAAGCCCACTTTCTTGGATTGATTCCTGAAAAATAAACAAATAATAAACCTCAATTGACACGTGTCAAGTATTCTTATTTTGATTCATCATTTGACAACAAGCATACCATAAATGTCATTGTCTATATATGTTTTGATGTATATGCCTAATTTTAAATAAAGGAAAGAGATAAATGTCAAGGGTTGTACCTAGAAGAAGATAACGTACCAATACTTGAAGTTAGAAAAAATTAGGTCAATGTTTTTTACTAGTATATATATATATATATATATATATATATATATATATATATATATATATATATATATATATATATATATAAGGGTATTTTGGTGAATTAAAGTTTAGTGGGTACGGGTATTCACGGATACGGATACTATGATACCCGTACTCGTACCGTTAATGTGTGGGTATCAAAAATACTCGTACCTGTAGGTAGTGGGTATCCATTTTTAATATATGTTTCCTACTTGTTACGAGTTTTATCTGCGGATACCTGCGGGTGCGGATGTTTTTGACATCCCTAGTTTTAATATTCTGGATGCAATGAAACATCCTTCTGAGGATCACTCTATTTTTCATATTGATATCATCGATGATGCTATGGATGAACATATTTCTGATTTCTACCCTTTGCATTTCATGAAATATGCATCTGTGTTTGAATTGTCTGAATTTGCATGCATTGGTGTTGACTCTAATTCATATTATGCTTCGGATTCTGATTTTGATGTTGATTCTGAGTTTGACTCTCTAGGTGTTGTACCATATGATTTTAATGTTACATGGTCATAATACACTAACCATGTTGTAGGAAGTACATATGCATATGATTGTTATGTTGAGGTACATGTTGTGGAACTTATTTCTCCCTCCTAACAAGTTCCTGATATTGAGCAAGCATCCAACACTCTAGAGTTGAAACTACTACTAGACAACCTCAAGTATGTCTATTGGGTGGACATTGGCTCACATTCCTGGAATTAGCCCATCCACGTGCATGCATAAGATATTGTTGGAGGATGGAGCAAATCTAGTGAGACAACCGCAGAGGCGACTGAACCCTATCATTCAAGAGGTTGTGAAGAAGGAGGTGACCAAGCTTCTACAAGCTGGGATCATCTATCCCATTTTAGACAATTAGTGGGTCAGTCTCATCCATTTGGTTCCTTAGAAGACAAGCCTTACAGTTGTTAAAAATGAAACGGACGGGTTGATCCCAACCAAGGTGCAAAATAGCTTGAGAGTTTGCATCAATTATAGGAGGCTCAATCAAGCGACCATGAAAGACCACTTTCCTCTGCCATTCTTTGACCAGATGCTTGAGCACTTGGCAAGTAAATCTCATTACTATTTTCTTGATGGTTTTTTTATCACTTTTAGTGATTTTCTCGAAAACATCATAGAGGTGTTTATGGATGATTTTACTGTTTATGGATCCTCCTTTAATGCATGTGTAGACAATCTGACCAGAGTTTTGAATAGGTGCGTCTAATCTAACCTTGTTCTCAATTTGAGGAGTGTCATTTCATGGTAGAACATGGTATAGTTTTGGGGCACATCATTTCGAGTAAGAGCATTGAAGTTGATCCTGCAAAGATTTCTGTTATTTCACAATTGCCTTACCCCTCTTCTATGTGAGAGGAACGTTCTTTTCTTGGCCATGCAGGATTTTACAAGCGCTTTATTTAGGATTTTAGAAAGAAGGCCCTTCCACTATCCAAGTTGCTGTAAAAGGATGTTGATTTCATCTTTGATGAAGGATGCGAAAAGGATTTTGATTACCTCAAGAAGGCCCTAACCACCACTCCTATCATTCAGGCGCCGAATTGGACAACCCCATTTGAGCTCATGTGCGATGCATCAAATTATGCCATGAGAGCTGTCCTAACACTGAAGATTAACAAGAAGCCTCAAATGATGTACCACGCCTCCAGAACGTTAGATGCTACTCAAGCGAACTATACCACAACAGAAAAAGAACTCCTTGAGATTGTTTTTGCACTTGATAAATTTAGATCACATTTGTTTGGTTCACCTTTTGTTGTGTTTATTGACCATGCAGCTCTAAAGTTCTTGTTGAAGAAGGCAGAGTCTAAGCCTTGGTTGATAAGATGGATGCTCTGGCTCCAAGAGTTTGACTTGGAGATCCGTGATAGGAGCGGAACATAGAATTTGGTTGTAGACCACCTGAGCAGGATAGAGAGGTTTGCTGATGATGTTTCACCGATTCGGGATGACTTTCCCGATGAAAGTTTGTTGACACTCTCTGCTTCTTTTCCCTCCCCGTGTTTTGCTAACATTGTAAATTATCTTGTTGCTTCTGTTTTTCCTCTCCTAGCATCCAAAGCTCAATATGATAAACCTAAGAGCGATGCTAGGTATTATATTTGGAATGACCCCTATTTGTGGAAGATGTGCGGTGATCAAGTTACAAGGAGATACATTCCAGACCATGAGATTGACTCGATCCTCAAATTTTGTCATTCATCCGTTCTTGGTGGTCATCTCAGAACATAAAGGATAACTCACAAGGTGCTAGATTGCAGATTTTATTGGCCCACCATCTTCAAGGATCCGTGGAGGATTTGTAGCACGTGTGAGCAATGCCAATGAGCAGGATGAGCCATTTCTTGGAGACAACAGATGCCTCAACAACCCATATTAGTTTTTGAGATCTTTGATGTATGCGTTATAGATTTCATGGGCCATTTCCTTGTCTCCTTTGGTTTCACTTATATTCTACTTGTTGTTGATAATGTTTGAAAATGGATGGAAGCCAAAGCCTCAAGAACTAATGATGCTCGTGTTGTTGTAGACTTTGTTAGGTCTCGCATATTTTGCAGGTTTGGAGTTCCTAGAGCTATCATTAGTGATCAGAGCACCCATTTTTTCAATAGATCCATAGGGGGTTTTGCTTCAAAAGTATGGTGTTGTGCACAAGCTTTCTAAACCATATCACCCCCAAACTAATAGTCAAGCCGATATCTCAAACAGAGAAATCAACAGGATCTTGAAAATGATTGTACAACCCAACCAAAAGGATTGGAGCAACAACCTAAAGGATGCTCTTTGGGCTCATAGGACTGCTTATAAGGCACCTATAGGGATGTCTCCCTAGTGGGTTGTCTTTGGTAAGCCATGTCACCTACCAGTGGAGATAAAGCACTGAGCTTACTTGGCTGTCATATCATGCAACTTCTCACTTGATCAAGCTGGGGAGGAAAGGTTGTCGTAGTTGAAGGAGTTAAAGAGATTTCATGATATCTCTATAGCTAGAAAGGAGTTTGTTGTTGGTCAATAAGTGTTATTGTACAACTCTAGACTTGGTCTCATGGGTGGTAAGTTGCATTCAAAGTGGATTGGTCCCTTTTTGGTGACTAATGTTTATCCTTATAGTGCAGTTGAGAACAAGAGCCAATCCACCGATAAGAGCTTCAAAGTTAATGGGCATCATCTAAAGCCATTCCTCAACAACCCTACTCTTGTGGATACTGTTGTGGAGAAGACTTCTTTGCTTGACCCCACTTTTGTTTCACCATGATTTAGGGACTTTTCTTTCTCCTTTCTTACTTTTATTACACTTATCCAGGCCCATCTGTTGATGTTTGATTGTCTAATTTTGTGTTTGAGTCAAATTGAGATAATTTGTAGTTTAAGTATGGGGGAGTCTGTTGTTTTTTTCCTTTTTGTTAATTTGTGTTAAGTTTTTGTTTTTTGTTTGGGACACTCACTTCACTTTTGGAGGATGAGTTGTTGGTTGTTCTATTGACTGAGATCCTTGCTTTCTCTTTGTAGGTCAAGTTGCTTTTGAGTTCTTTTACCATGTGTGAGGATTTGAGCCACTCTCTGTTCCTTGTTATGTGATACATGCCTCTTGAATGCTTGCACGATGGCCTTGGCTTGACTCTTTCTAATGTTTTTCTTATTCACATGCATGTTTGGATATGATTTAGGCAACTTTGTTCTGATGAGCCTATAACTAGATGAGCCTATAACTAGATGAGCCTACCTTGAATTGTTTCTTGATAGCCCTTTTTGAGCCTACATACCCTTTCATTGTTTTATAGCTCACTACAAGCCCTTAGCTAGAAAAACCATGATTCATCTTGCCTTAGGAAATTTTGGTGCTTCGAAATTGTTTTAGGAATATATGTTTTTTAAGTGTGATTGCGCACAATAAGTATGGTCGTGCGTATACCTATTTTGTTCATGGATTGCTCATTTGTACATTTTATGTCAGACTTGGAAATTTTTGTGTGATACAATGCATTTTATGTTGCTTTCATTTTTCTCTTTGAGTTGAACTGAGTACTTTACATCTTTTGAATTTCTAGGATGATGTTCATAGATTTCTTGCAACATTGACTCCTTTTGTGTTGGGTGTGTTTCCATTTTTTCCATTTCGTGTCTGTTTGTTTGTATTGTGTCTCTTCATCTCTCTCGCTCTCTCTCTCTCTCTCTCTTTGTTTTGTCTGTGTTGTCCTTGCTTTGCTTCACTGTGCCTTTATGTTTTTGCCCAGGAGTGCAAAAGGGTAAGTGTGGGTGATTTTGATGAGTCACTATTTTTCCTTATTCCATTGCCTTTTTGTGCCATTCTTGAGGGTTGTTTAGTGCTTAATTATCTTTTGTTAGTGCATTTTCCTCAATTGGGCTTCATTGGGTCATTATTTCGAATTTTGAGTAATTTGGCATTAATTGGTTTAATTATTGTTTCTAATTCTTTCTAGGTATTTAATGGAGAAAATTTTGGAGCTTGGACATTTATCATAAGGTCAGGAGAGAGTTGTCACGTGATTTAGATATCATTGCCACGTTTACGCCATGTCAGTCACCCTGTCCACATCATTGGGCCACCATTTTCAACCCACAGTGGTACTTTTGTAATTCTGAGTGGTAAAATGAATTTTTTTTAAATATGTGGGACTGTATTGATGTGACCATGAAAATTTTAGGTTTTCTTGGGTGCCAGCCGCACATCATCTTCTCCAACCTCTATTTTTACGTATTGAGAGCTTTATATGGTTACCCATGGAGGTGCCACCTGAATTTTGATGTTTTAGCACAATTTTCTTCAGTTTTCATTCATTATTGACAACACCCATTGTAACATCCCAATTTTTGGGATGTCACGAAACGTTAGAAATTTTTTACGTTTAGCGGAAAAGGGATTAACATTAAAAATGTACAAATAAAAACTTTTAATTTAATTTAAATTACATAGTTCAAACTGTAACATTTGTGATAAGAAAAATTACATAATTTTTAGTATCTGATTTAAAACAATTAAATATTTTATAAAAACTTTCGAGTTCATCCCAACCTCTATCAATTTACTCCATGCCAAAATAATCTGCAATATCATCTGCTCCCATATAACACACGTTATACGATCATCGCACATACAACAAACACACAAACCAATAAATAGGGGTAAGCTAACCATAAAGAATGATATATAAAAGAAAGTCGTAAACAAAACATGGCAATTAATACTCAACATCTCATTCAAGTAACCCTTAAGCATTATGATCACAATCAATCCTTGGTTTGAACAAACAAACCCCAAAATCCAAACAATCACACAAACCAAACATAGTATCACATTCATCTAACATCTTAAAACATAGTGATCATAATCAAGCTTTGGTTTTCCACGGCCTCTCACCCCATAACAACATCTAGTTTTCTTGAACAGATGCTTCAATGTGTCTCACTATCACAATCAGACTATCTCCCTTATTCCTCAAGGAATTATGAGTAAAAAAGTCTATGCATCGCATATCGGGCACTTTACTCGCAACGAGCCGATATAAGGTGAATCATCTTTCCCCTCCCCATTGCTTCACACAGGCGAGAAGGTACAACACTCGAACCAATCCTCTACCACTGTTTCACACAGGCGAGGAGGACCCCTTTCCACTGCTTCACACAGATGAAAGAGTCACCACTGTGTTCCTAGGTATGGAAAACCTCACACAACATTTAATTCCACAAAAACTCTTCAAGCAGGGCAAAACACTCCCAACATTCAACACATGAGAATCACATATTGCCAACGAAGTACTCACCATCGCGTCATGCATGGGAAATAAAGTTCCATCATATAAACTCATCAAATTATCAAATAAAACATTTAGTAAACGAACCCAACTAATGACATTCACTCTAACATAGGCATAACATCATACTCAAGTAATTATCCTTAAATCACAACTTAAACTCCATACCATACAATCCATGAAACCAAGAAAAACCACCAATCACATACCATACCATCACTCTTGTAACACCCCAAATTTAGGATGTCACGAGAAGTTATCATTGCTCTTTTTATTTAAAAGTAAAACAATTATATCACAAAAAGGCACTTAAAACCACATTATAATTTAAATGTAAATAGGTAGTCCAAACTTCCATTGATAATAGTAATATTTTAAAAAAAAAGTTCCCATTAAATACTAGAAAACAAAAGAAATTTTCATAGTCTTCACTGTTTGATTGAAATCAACTAAAGAAATAATAAACCCCCAAGTCCAGTCCATTCTCTCCTCAATCTACTTCGTGTCAGAAACATCTGCATTACCATCTGCTCCCCTATAACGCACACATTATACGATTATCGCACATGCAATAAACACACAAACAAACAAATAGGGGTAAGCTAACCATAAACAATGATATTCATAAAAGAAATTCATAAATAAAACTTGTCCAACAATACTCAACGTCGCATTCAAGTAACACGAAAACTTTATGATGACAATCCCTCCTTGGTTTGAACACACAAACCCCAAATCCAAAGAATCATACTAAACCAAACATAGCATCACATTCATCTAAAATATTCATTAAATTCCACCAAGAGCTTTCAAGCAAGGCAAAACACTCCCAACATGCAACACATGAGAATTTATATATTGTCAACAAAATACACACCACTACATCATGCATGGGAATTAAAGTTTCATAACATAAATCCATTAACTTATCAACACATTATGCAAATCATTTGGGATTTTAGAAATAAAACTGCAGCTTGTGTAAAACTCCAAAAATCATGTATTTATATTCGAATTAAAGATGATTGAATCAAAAATCAAATGCAACAATAACCAACTTCATTGAATAACTATAGAGAAAGTTATAAACCAAACAACTAACAAAGGTCAATGTTGTCAACAACCAAACTACAAGAACCTTGCGATAAAAAATACTCTCACTACACAGCTCCGATTCAAGATTCGACCAGTCAAAGTCAAGAACGATGTGTTAAGGATCAACTGTTAAAATTTCAGCTCAATCCACCAGTTAACTAAGTAGGAACCTTCATTTTACGAAAAGTGTGCAGTTATATGATCTTGTACCGTTAGATTCTCTAACTTAGTTATTTGACTGTTATTGGGAACAAAAGATTAACGTTCAATCTAGATCACAACTATTAAGGTAGAAGCATCTCCTTCCTAGAATTGTATTTACAAGACTTAGATGAAACTGAAATTCCTTAAAGCCATGATCAACGACAACGACAAACTATTAAGAACACAACAAATTGACATGACATAAAGATGATTTATGCCATCCAATGAAGATAACCGCAGAATTACAACACAATATATCAAGCAAGAAATAAAACCAAATGACATAAATCATTATGTCAAAACAAATATACTTTTTCATAGAACATTCTTAAATCAAATCATATATTTGCAGTTCTATAGATTTAAGCCTTAAAAAACGTTGGACTGAATATTAAAATAACTAAACGCTCATTCAAATGCAATCTATGTTCTCTGTCTTGATAAAGGAAAAGAAAATTTGAAATTGAAAGGCCAACTAGTGGCTTTGCTAAAACAATGAACACAATTGAGCAAATGCATTTATGAGGCATAATTACTCTAAATTGTCATTCAAAAACTATGTCCAGCATACTATGAAAATGAGATGTCATGAAAGTATTACAACAAACTAGTGTATTTTATAATTATAGAAATTAACAACAAGAGAAGAAACATAAGGTTGGCTTCCCCTACCTAATGGGTCTCTTTGGAATGTTTCTCTTCTCTACCACAGCTGCTGAAATCTTGCACCCTTATTCTCTCTTCTTGTTTCTCTCCATCCCTGATTTCTAAAACCCTTAATAACAACCTATAAACCCTTCTCCCTCGCAATCTTTCTATTAATATTCTCCCACTTAAATGTATTTTTTTCTTGACTATTGTAATATTTTATGTACCACACCTAGTCGGTCCCGCTAGTATACCAACACAACCAACACATATCACCCTTGACCGACGACTCCCATCGGACAAGGCTGGGGGACTGGTGTGCCACACCTAGCCCAACTCGACCAAATAAGTAAACAATGCATATACCAAGGCATCCAAGCATTCAGCCTAGGCCGAGTCAGCCTAACTTGTATCGGTTGTAACCTATACATCTAAAGGAACAACCTGCACCTCATATAACCTATACATATCGTTAAGGTAGGTAGCCGGTCTAGGCCGGCTACTCCAGCAGACTCGGTAAGATTAAAGCCCACGCCGACAAATCCAATAAACTTAGTGAAATAGAAGCCCCAACGTTCAATAGGTATTAAGGGCCTGGGTTAGGGCCCAGGCCCACTCATAGCCCAAGCTAGAGCCCAAGTCAAGGCCCGACCCATGAGGTAATAAGACATCATTAATGCTCTATAAATACGCGTGGACCCCAGTAATTAAAAGTACGCACTCATTAATCACTAATTTGACTCTTTGAGAGCTTTAACTTACTTAAGCTTCAGAGACTCTTCTGCAGGTAACCCCTCATGGGTTCAAGCTGACATGTATCAACCGGGGAGAGACCAACTGAAGAGATAGCGGACTACATGGTAAGGTGACACTTGTGCCTAACTCATCTTATTTGTTCTCTACAGGAACAATTGGCGCCCACCGTGGGGCACGAGACGAACACCTTTAGTACCCGTTTTTCTCTGAAGATGGTTTCCACCCGTAGCAGAGCTGGAGTGAACAAGCAAGCAGATGTTGGTCCCTCTGGACCTCCTAGCATCACCCCTGATCTGGCCGCCTTCCTAGACGGCCAAGCAAAGATGCAACAAGAACTCGCGGATTTGAAGAAACGCAGCGCGGATGAAATGGAGGCATTGAGGCAAGAGAACTCTCGCCTGAGGCGAAGGATCGAGGCTGATCCCAATCTGAAGGAAAAAGCCAAAGAAACTTCTTAAGCTGTGAAGTCTTCGGCCTTCCAGCCCACAGAGGAAGAAATTGAATACAATCCCACCCCTCACACCTTCACCACCACCCAACAGACACCCGTTCCCTCTACCCATCCCCATCACTTTCCATCTGGTCAACCAGGGCTTACCGCACCCCCAACCCCGCCGCTACCCTCCCTACCACCCAGATCCCCCACAACATACCCACCACCCTACACACCACACATATTCCACCCCATAACCCACAATACCTTTTGACAACCCACATTCCCCCTCACAACATCACCTCCACCTTTCCCGCTATGATCAACCACCCCGTTCCACCTCCACCTTTATCGCCAACACCCCTCTTCCAGCCCAGTGGGAACCTTTCACCCTGGATCGTTATACTGGCGACACCGACCTTGACGAGCACCTTAAAGTCTACATCACCCACGTCGCCTTGTACACATCCCAAGACGCAATCTTTTACAAAGCTTTCCCCACCACCCTCAAAGGCCCTGCCCTAGAATGGTTCACAACTCTTCCGCCCTACTCAATTGACAGTTTCGACGTCCTCTCCCACATGTTTTCCACCCACTTTGCTGACAATCGTCCCCATCAAACCACCACCATATCCCTCCTAGGCATCAGACAAGAACCAAACGAACCACTCAGAGTGTTCATCGATCGCTTCCGTAAAGCGGCTCTTCGTACACCACACCTCAATCAGGAGATGATCCTCCAGTGCATGACCCTTACCCTACAACCCGGCCCCTTCGCCAACAACGTCTATCTCCACCCACCTGCCTCCATGCACGAACTCAAGTTGCGTGCCGCTGACTATGTCTGCATGGAGGAAATGCAAACACTTCACACTAAATTCTGCAACGACTACGCAGCCACCACCGCCAACCCCATCCCACCGCCCACGCGAACCCCGCCAACCTCGCTTCACCAGATACGCCCCCCTTATCGTAGCCCGTTCCTGCATCCTCGACGAAGCCCTCCAAGCCGATCTAATCCCTCCACCACGCAAGACAACCACACCCCCCAACGCGGACATGACCAAATATTGTCGTTACCACCGCAACCATGGCCACACTACAGAAGAATGCAAAGCACTCTAGGATAAAATAGAAGAACTAGTCCGTGCTGGCCACTTTCGCCGCTTCATCCGTAGAGACGACCATTCCTCCTCCTCTCGATCCCGTCACCCCCCTCGACCCGACCACAAACGTCCACCACATGACTCCATCACCACAGACACCCCGCCCAACCCAACAATGAAGAACCAGAGCCCGCTCGCACCAACATCACCTTTGCCGACCCCCCCTTATGAGGCACCATTAACACCATCTATGGTGGCTTCGCAAGCGGAGGCTCCACCTCTTCTGCCAGAAAAAGACACCTCCGCCATATACAATCCATCAACCACATCACCCATTCCCACCAAAGACGTCGTATGCCTCCTATTGTATTCATAGATGATGACTTCCATGGCCTCGACCACCAACAAGATGACCCCATGGTCATCACTATTAAAATCAAAAATTATGCTGTCAAGAAAGTCCTAGTTGATCAGGGCAGCTCTGTTGATATCCTCTACTAGGCCACTTACCAAAAACTCCAACTTCCTAACACCGCCATGGTCCCATATGACAAGCCAATATATGGCTTTTCTGGCAAACAAGTATTCACCCGGGGCTACATTGACCTCCACACCGTCTTTCGGGATGGAACCCAGACCAAAACCATCATAATCTGCTTCCTTATCGTCGACGTGCCAACATCCTACAACATCCTCCTAGGTCGTCCTTCCCTTAATATCCTTGGCGTTGTCGTCTCCACCCCTCACTTGGCCATGAAATTTCCTGCCCCATCTGGCGACATCCTGACCATACACTGCGACCAGCGCTTAGCACGTGAATGCTACATGGCCAACTTGCGACCACAACTCCCAATCCAACAAACCAAGCATATCAAACGACCCCCTGGTTCCAGCATAGCCCTATCCGGCGAAGACCTTGACCCCAGAATAGGCCGGGATATCCGCTTTGAACCAGTTGAGGACACCTCTCCTCTAGAGCTTCCCAATGGTCACTCTATTAACCTAGACACCGGTTTAAACTCTGACGAGCGTGCCACCATCACACCTATCCTTATCAACAACACAGATCTTTTCGCCTGGTTGGCTGCCGACCTCCCTTGAGTGGACCCCCAGGTGGCATCCCACAAACTATCCATATATAAAGAAGCCCGCTATGTATCCCAGAAAAAACACAAGCTTGGTGAAGAGCGGCGACAAGCAGCCAAGGTCGAACCCGACAAGCTACTTAGTGCAGGATTTATAGAAGAAGCTCAATACACCACTTGGCTTTCTAACGTTGTCTTGGTGAAGAAAGCCAATGGCAAATGGCGGATGTGCGTAGACTAAACGGACTTGAACAAGGCTTGCCCTCACGACGCCTACCCCTTACCCAACATTGATCGACTTGTGGATGGCGTGGCAGGAAACAAGGTGCTTAGTTTTTTGGATGCGTATTCAGGGTATAACCAAATCCCCATGGCCGCAGCAGATATGCACAAAACCGCCTTCATCACGGGTGATGCCAACTACTTCTATAGTGTCATGCCCTTTGGCCTCAAAAATGCTGGGGCAACTTACCAACGGCTAATGGACAAGGTGTTCAGCCACCTAACGGGGCACTATGTCGAAGTATACGTCGACGACATGGTTGTCAAGTCCCCAAGTCATCACCAACACGCTGAAGACCTGTCAGCAGTGTTCTCCGCGCTGTGCCAATATAACCTTCGCCTCAATCCCGATAAATGCGTATTCGGCGCTGACTAGGGTTAATTCCTTGGTTTTATGTTAACCCAACGCGGCATAGAGGCCAACCTTGAAAAATGCAAGGCTATCATCGAAATGCGCAGCCTCACTACTGTTAAGGAGGTCCAACGTCCCATTGGCCGTCTCACAGCCATCTCTCGTTTCCTACCCAAACTAGCCGAACAAACCCAACCTATAATCCAACTCCTAAAGAAATCCACCCGGTTCACGTGGACTGATGATTCTGAACAAATCTTCCAAAAACTCAAAACAACCCTAACCTCCCCACCTATCCTCCACAAGCCGGACACCAGTCAACCCCTGCTGGTATACATCACGGCCACCGACTATACCGTCAGCGCCGCGCTTGTTCAAGAAATAGAAGGCACACAACATCCTGTGTATTTTGTGAGCAGAACATTGCAAGATCCTGAAACCAGATATTAAATGGTAGAAAAACTAGCCCTATCTTTGGTTCACGCGGCACGCCGCCTCCGCCCATATTTCCAAAACCACACCATAACCGTTAAGACCGACTACCCAATCAAAAAAATATTACAAAAACCAGATCTAGCCAGACGCATGTCATCATGGGTCGTGGAACTATCAGAATTCAACATCCACTATGAACCCCACGGTCCCATCAAAGCCCAGTGTCTTTTAGACTTCATCAACGACCTACAACAAACACCCATAGAGGACCAGTGGCCACTTCATGTAGATGGTTCCTCAAATCCAAGGGGTGTTGGCGTTGACATCGTGTTAGAAGGCCCCAACGACATCCTCATCGAAAAATCCCTTCATTTTGCTTTCAAAACGTCAAATAACCAAGCCGAATACGAAGCCATCCTTGCCGGCTTTTCCCTAGCCCGCGAAGTAGGCGTCAAGAAGTTAACGTGCAAAACCGACTCCAAACTCACTGTAGGTCATCTAAATGACGAATTTCAGATCAAAGACCCCATCCTTCTACAATATTACCATCTGGTCCGTGTAGTCATTCAATCCGCCTTCGAACAAGTCCGCGTCGAACACATCCCAAGAACCGACAATGTCAGGGCCGACATCCTTTCCAAATTGGCCAGCACCAAGCTCAAAAACCGTCACCGATCCTTACTACAGCAAACACTGTCCACACCTTCCATCACACACACTTGCCAAAATTTAACCCACACCCCAGCCAACAACGTCACCCCCTCCCAAAGCCAAAACTGGACCACCCCCTACATTCAATACCTCAAAACTGGCAACCCCCCCTCGACGCGGACAAAACTTGGCTGGCTAAGGCCGCCAGGTACACCATGATAGGCGATGACCTCTACAAACGCGGATATGGCCAACCCCTACTTAAGTGTGTCACGGTAGAGCAAGCCCAATATATCATTAAAGAGCTACACGAAGGAATTTGTGGTTATCATTCCGGTGCATGCACCATGGCTACTAGAGTTCTTAAAGCCGGATACTTCTGGCCGACCATAGAAGCAGACTGCCAAGATCATGTCAGGAAACGCAAGCCATGTCAGAAACATGGCAACCTTATTCACCAGAAACAAGAATAACTACATCACATATTGTCCCCATGGCCATTCGCTAAATGGGGAATGGACATCCTCGGCCCCTTCTCACCCGGCAAGGGGCAGGTAAAATTCCTAATTGTAGCCGTCGATTATTTCACTAAATGGATCGAAGCCAAGCCGCTAACTACTACCACGACCCAGCAAGTCCAACAATTTGTGTGGAAGGACATTATATGCAAATATGGTGTACCACATACCATTATCACAAACAATGGCCGACAATTTATTGACAAGGAGTTAGCCAAATTCTACACTGGCCTAGGCACCAAACACATCACAAGTTCTGTAGAATATCCACAAACCAATGGGCAAGCAGAGGCGACAAATAAAGTCATCCTCGTAGAGCTGCACAAGAGATTGGATACCGCCAAAGGCCGATGGCCCGAAGAATTAATAGAAGTACTATGGGCTTACAGATGCACCCCCAATCATCAACAAATGAATCCCCATTCAGCCTAGTCTGCGGTGCAGACGCCATGATACCAGTAGAAATTGGTGAACCGTCCCTGCGTCGAGAACTATACGACCCAACCCACAACCACCAAAACATGGCCTTACATCTTGACCTTCTACCCGAACTCAGAGAAAAAACCCATATACGCAATTTATCTGCAAAACAACGAGCTGCCAGGAAGTATAATGCAAAATTATGTCCACGATCATTCGTCATCGGGGACCTAGTATGGGGAATGGCCAGCAGCGCCAAGAAGAACGATGACAAATTCTCCGCCAATTGGGACAGCCCGTACCGCATACGAGAAGATGCAGGAGGAGGAGCTTATCGCCTAGAACAATTATCTGGGGAAGAGATTCCCAACACTTGGAATGTATCCCACCTCAAGTTCTACTTCAGCTGAGTGTGTATTATAATCAAACCAATACTTGTAACCCCGGGTGTACTTTTTTTCCTCACTTGGTCTTTTTTCCCTAAGGAGGGTTTTAGCCAAGGAGGTTTTAACGAGGCACCCCTATTCAATAAATAAAAAGAAGGGTTCTCAACTATACGACTTTCTATATGTTTCTTTTGATTTGCATTCGTTTAAGTTTCCCACCCTTACCCCAAGTAAGCGGTCTGGGTCGAACACCCTTATCTTATGCGTGATTCGTTTAAGTTCCCCACCCTTACCCCAAGTAAGCGGCCTGGGTCGACATCGACCGCCTTCTTCTCCTCCTCCGCCAACTAAAAGGGAACTTGGCGCTTCTGTCTGCGTTCAAAAAATAAGCTTTTCCTCCTTCTTTAACGACGACCTTGAAGTACCCATCCTTGAAATGCTTGAAAGACTGGGAGAAGGCATCCAGTCTGCTGATGCTGGGGCGAGTAATCAAAGACAACCAAGTAGTTGGCCGCCGAGGTCTGGTGTCGTAAAATTACAGGAAAGCATAAGGAGCGGGCTCCAAGTATAGGGACTGGCACAGAATGCGGAAAGCCTGCAAGTAGGCCCAACTATTCGGATGTAGCTGTGTAGGTGCCACATTCAATGCCCGCAATACGCCCATGGTAAAATCGTCTAATGGCAATCGCACATGAAGTTGAGAAAAGTGGCACATATACATATAGAAAAACTTCTCGGTAGCCCCCTCCTGCCCATGGCATACCCGGTCGATAGCATTCACCCTCTTTAAAGAAACAATGTCCCCACTGACACCCTTGGAGATGACAAGTGTGCAGTTTAACCAAGAGTTCAGCAGACGGGACCACCTGAACAAAGATGATTGGTCACGAACGTCAGCAGCTACCCACCCATAGCCACCTTTCGCCGGCCAGTTGCTCTCCTCCAACTCTTCGAGGGGATCCTCTCGATCCTCCCTCACAATCTCCATTGGCATCCCACTCGTAACAACCCTCGAACTCGTACCCTCTCCGCCAAGTTGCCTATCCTTACTTCTATCCGACTCGGTACTTTCACTACTACTAGACGTAGACACGCTACCACTACTATACATACCTGGTTTAGTTTTTACGAGAAGATGTCGGTTGAAATTGGGAACTAGTCAGACAGTATGACGCGCACAAGATCTCTGAATTCAGAACTCTCGCAAACGAAACAAGTAACTCCTCACCCGTTTTCAAACCTATATTTATAGTCCAGGGTCCCAAACGACGAAAACTCTTCCCGCCAAAATAAAACCCCAGACCAATCGACACCATCATTACGAAAGATACGACTTTTGAAAAATGACAGCGCCAAAACTTCTTGATTGGACCCCTGACACCCTTTCACCTATCTTCTAACGGTTACCACTTTTTAGCCTTAACACTGTTCGCCACACTTAAAGGCTAGGGGACTGGTGTACCACACTGATGAGTCATTATTTTCTCCTATTCCACTAGCCTTTGTGCACCCATTAGACAGTTTATTAGTGCTTAATTGTTCATCATTAGTGTGTTTTTCATCTGTTGGGCTTTATTGGGCCATTGTTCCGAATTTGGACTAATTTCACATTATTTAGCCTAATTTTTGTTTTTTATTATTTTTAGGTATTTGGGTGAAGCAATTTTGGAGCTTGGACATTAATATTTAGTTGAAGAGACTTTCCACATCATTGCCACATCATTTCCATGTCATTTCCACGTCAGCAAAGTCAATGGGTCAACATTTGAGGCCCAGAGTGGCATTTTTGTAAATCTGAGTGGCATAGTGGCAGTTTTGTAAATATGAGTGGCATGAGTAATATGACCACGAATTAGGTCTGCATGAAAGGAGGCCAGCCGCTCCATCATCTTCAACCTCGCTTAAAAACCTCCATTTTCGTTCTCCAAGCTTCCATGGACGCCCCCCCTTGCGGTTTTTCACGTTTTTGGCTCATTTTTTACCGTTTTTATGCATATTTGACAGCACCCATTGAGGGTTTTATGTTCGGAATTCATTTTCTTGCTTGGGCAGTTCGTTTTGTGGGTTTTATTGACTTGGAACAATACCCATTCATGGGGTTTTCGCATTTATATATGACAATGCCGTTTTGCATTCCATTTAAGCTTTGAAATCTCTTTTTTTTTTGCTCCTAAATTGTGTTTTTCAGATTTCATAAGTTAGGGTTCTTGGTTCTGTTTTGTTATTGTAGTTTTGAAGTGTTTGATTGTTCATTTTCCATGTCTAGCTAAGTTTTTCGTATTGGTTCCTTGAAGAAACTGATTTGAAACCATGAGGTTGATGTTTTGCAGTGCACTCCAATTCCTAATTTCTCTTCATCCTATTCAATTCCGTAGCTTTGAATGAAATAGAATTTGTGATGCTTAATCGTGGGTTCATATTTTGCACAATTTCAGAATCCTTGTCATGCTTAGTGAGTTCGGGTTTTGGCCACAGTTGCTTAATCTGTGTGTGTGTGTGTGAAATTGAAAGTAGGATGTGTGCTATGCTTAATGGCATAATGAAGCTGTGTTAATTTTCGCATAGTTGATTAATTCGAATTTCATGAGAGTAAATTGGATAAGAGACTTGATTTAGTAACCTGTGATTGGTGGATTTTCAGTGGAATCAAGGGACCAGTACGTTTTGAATTGTGTGTTTAATTCAGTTTGGTGTTTTGATTAGAATTTAGCAAACTTGTGTGAATTTGCCAAACCCCCCCCCCTTGTGTTTTATTGTTGTGTTAATCTGGAAATTTCGCTTTAAATGAAAATATTGGTCGTTGGGAGACGACTTGGTTCACTTTCATATACTATATTTAATATGTTTTAATTTGGTGGGGTACGGCCTCTATCACACACCTAGTCGGTTCCGCTAGTATACCAACACAACCAACACATATCACCCTTGACCGACGACTCCCATCGGACAAGGTTGGGGGACTGGTGTACCACACCTAGCCCAACTCGACCAAATAAGTAAACAATGCATATACCAAGGCAGCCAAGCATTTAGCCTAGGTCGAGTCAGCCTAACTTGTATCGGTTCTAACCTATACATCTAAAGGAACAACCTGCACCTCATATAACCTATACATATCGTCAAGGTAGGTAGCCGGTCTAGGCTGGCTACTCCAGCAGACCCGGTAAGATTAAAGCCCAGGCCGACAACTCCAACAAACATAGTGAAATAGAAGCCCCAACGTGCAATAGGTATTAAGGGCCTGGGTTAGGGCCCAGGCCCACTCATAGCCCAAGCTAGAGCCCAAGTCAAGGCCCGACCCATGAGGTAATCAGACATCATTAATGCTCTATAAATACGTGTGGACCCCAGTAATTAAAGGTACGCACTCATTAATCACTAATTTGACTCTCTGAAAGCTTTGACTTACTTAAGCTTCGGAGACTGTTCTGCAGGTAACCCCTCCTGGGTTCAAGCTGACATGTATCAACTGGGGAGAGACCAACTGATTGGATAGCGGACTACATGGTAAGGTGACACTTGTGCCTAACTCATCTTATTTGTTCTCTACATGAACATTTTAAATCACAATTCAAAAACAATATAGAAAGAATAAAAGATATAAAATTTGTTGTGCATGAGCGATATATAAATATATATATATATATATATATATATGTATATACATATATATATATATATACATGTATATATATATATATATATATATATATATATATATATATATGTATATATATATATTTGAATCTACAATAAGCATGATATTTATATGTGAATCTGTAGCGTAGGTTTCATGTAGCACTGTGTAACATCCCGACCGGATATTATGAATCTATCTATAATACAATTGAAAGTATCACAAAACGCAAAATTTTACACGTGTCATCTTCTTAGGAATTCTTCAATTTCAGATTTCTAAATTTTTTTACCTCTTAAAGCAATTTTTCATTGTGTCTTCTCAACCAATCTTTTCAGGCCCTTTTTCTCACTTTCCACCTCTCTCACTTTTTCCAACTCTCTTCACTTTTCATCTCTCGAACCTTACCATGTCGTTCGCACTCTCCACCTCTCAGCCTCATCAAACCCTAGCCACCTCTCTGTCGCCGCCTCAAATGCTCTTCATCACTCTGCCTCCACAAACCCTATCCACATCTCTTCCTTCTCAAACGTATTCGACATCTCTGCCTCCTCAAACCCTCCCGACGTCTCTTGCGACTCTAACCCTCTCCACTTTTGTGCCACCTGAAACCCTACCATTTCAATCTCATATCTTCTTCGAATCGCACTCTCCACTTCTTTGGCTCCTCAAACCCTAGCCACCTCTCTGCCACCGCCTCAAACGCTCTCCATCGCTTTGCCTCCCCAAACGCTGTCCACCTCTCTTCCATCTCAAATGCTCTCAACCTCTCTTCCTTCTCAAACGCATTCGACATCTCTGCCGCCTTAAACCCTCTCCACTTCTTTGCCGCCTCAAACCCTACCATTTCAATCTCATATCTTCTTTGAATCATACTTTCTCTTTTGATCTCTTCACTTCTCATTTTGAAACCCTAATTTTTTTTTCTTAATGTTAGTGATTCCAATTTCATTTACATTTATTTTTGGTTTCTTCTAACTTAGGTTTTGGTTTTTTTTTGTTTGTGTAGATTGTTTTTGGCGTTATTCCTTCACTAACTCTAAGAAGATACATTTATCATGACGAGGATTCCGTATTCCAGTTTCTGATGACACCTTTATCATGACGAGGATATCGGATTCCAGTTTCTAATGACAATTAAGCGATCACTTCTTTCTTTTTTTGTATAAAATTATCATGTATGATAAAATCACTTTTCTCCATCCAGGATGTAATTTTAGTTGGTATGACCTTGATCTGATTGCACCTTAACTTTCAAGAAATGCCAAGATTTCAAGTTTATTTTTGTTTAAATGCATTCATAATTTCTTGCAGAAACTGTGGCCATCTTAAGTCATAAGCAAATCATGTGAATTAGTTCTGAATATGGCATTGAGGTAAGTAGAGTCCGAGGAGTAGTTGATAATGCTAACAAAATTTTAAAGGTAATAAAACTAAAAAGCAGATTCCACAATTTAATTAAATTGATAATGGAATGCCTTTAATATGTTGTATTGTTTTTTTTTTGTTGTATTGTTGTTTCAAAGATATAATTATAGGTTTGTTTCCAAAAGAATGGTTGGTGTTTTCTGATTTATTGGCACCATAATACTATTTGAAAATTATTTTTTGTGGCCTGTGTAATCTTTTATTGGTTTCCATTACTTGAGAAAGGTGCTTATTAATTGTAGCAGGAAATGCTTCACTGTTAATGGATTTATCTTCATTTGTATATGCACTCAAGACAATAAATTAAAACTAACAAACATAAAGTTGGATTGGTTTTTTAGCCTATAAATCTTACATTTACTCTTTGTTGTTTCTTTATATAGTATCAAGCTTGGGTTTTACTCTAAAGCATATTTCAGTCCAATGTTATGTTCTTTACATATTTTGATGATTCACATGTTTTGATTAAACATGTCTTCCATTGTTATTGAGTTTATGATGTTTAATCAAATCACTTTTCTCCATCCAGGATGTAATTTGAGCTTTTATTCTTAATGTCTGTTGAAGTTTCATCTGATTGTACCTCAACTTTCAAGAAACCCCAACATTTCAGGTTTACTTAATTCTTATGTAGTTTTTATAGTTTCTATTACTTTCCATTCACTACAAAATTTACTTATGATGAAGATAGGTTATCAAAGCTTATTACTCAAAGCTTATGGTGGTTTACTCAATTTTGTTTTTTTTTACCTATATTACTCAGATAGCTTAATTTCAAACCAAGCTGCCACTGTTGTCTTAGGCAGTGTTGGAATTCCAGAAAAAAGGTTACAATTTTATTCAAAAAAGATGGCCACCTACTATTCAATTTAAAAATTTTAAATTGACGTACCTTTCCATGATTTTTAACGTTATGTTTATTTGATTTTATGTAGGTTTTTTTATATCTTATGTTTGCCTTTTGATATGTAGACATCAGGTCAATTCTTTCCTTTTTCATCTACGTTACAACATTTATGTTACTGTTTGCATTAGGTGAGTTCTTTCCTTTTTCTTCTTTTTGTACTGCTTTCTGCCATATTTCCTTTTCTTGCACAACATTGAGCCATGTGAAAAATAACTTTTAGTTTCTTCTGTGGTCTTCATATGTTTGTCAATCACTTTTCCCAAATTTTACTCCATTTGGTTAACTAAAACCACAATATGCGTATGGTTTTAGTAAATATCTTTACTCATGTCAAAAAACTGCTTTTGCTTTTCCTAATTGTTTCTAAATTTGTGAAATCAAAACCAGAGCATGCGTATGGTGTTATTTTTTATTTATGATCTTGCAATATTTTTTTATTATGTGTTTTTATTTTGTACAAATACATGTCTCCAGACCTTCCTTCATTCCTTACTATTGTCTAATTTCCCTCATTCGTTACACCATGTCTGTTATCCAAAAACACACCCACTCCTTACAAGAATTGAACCCTAAGAAGGAAAGTTGGAACATCGTTGCAAGTGTGGTAAGGTTATGGTTTGGTGAATATTACACAAAAGGAAAATCTCCATTTTCCATGGAAATTTTTCTTCTAGACAAAGAGGTACCCTCCTAATACTATAAACAACTTTTATTTTCTTACTTTTCCTAATTTTTGTAGTTTTACACATAAGTTTCAATATGCTTTTATTATTTCATTTATGAAACTGTTTTTGCAGGGTGTCCTAATCCATGCATTTGTTAGACATACATTGATATACAAATTCCAGTCTGAAATCAAAGAGGATAAGGTTTACACCATTCAATCTTTTAGTGTTTCATGTAATGGTGGTTCTTATAGAACTACAAATCACGCCTATAAGATCAACTTCCAATTTGGAAACAAGGTCAATATGTTAGTAAGTATATTTTTGTTTTTTTTCTTTTTCTTTGCGTTTAACTTTTGGTTAATGTTTTTTTTCTTACTTTTTCCTTTTTCTGTAGATGTCACTAGAATTTTTACTGGTGTTGGAACAGAGAGAGAGCTAGAAAAAAGGTGGGAACAAGACCAAAATGAATGTCATCCTTATTGAAGCTGATGGGTAAGCGAATTTCATCTGCTTATCTTCGTTACTGATTTTTTTATGGATTTCATCTACTTCTATTTTTATCTGATTTTTAACATGCAATAGTTTGCGACTGCAGTGTACTTTATTTGGTCAATATGTTGATATGTTAAATGCATTTCTGGCCTCTGGAGAGGATCAACATGTCATTGCTTTACATTATTGCAAAGTGAAGACCTTCCAAGGTAACTAACTTTGATTGATTATTACAGTTGTATTAATTTTTTAAATTGTTTTTGACATGTTGGATTTAGTAGATAAAGTTTCTATTCAAAACTGTATGAATTGTACCAAGATAATTTTTAACTGTGATGGTGAAGATGCAACGAAGTTTAAAAAAATGTAAGTATATATACATAAGATATATCTTTGTTTATAGATAGGTATACATATATATATATATATATATATATATATATATATATATATATATATCTTTGTTTATAGATAGATATATGTATATCTTTGTAATATAACATTTTTTGAGTGTAGGATGTGGGATAGTACTGAATCTCCTTCTCAACCTCTTACCCAACGTTGTTTGTTTTCTAAAGTTAGCTTAGAAGATGATTTCATTAAGCTGCATCCTAGGAGTTCAATTGAAGGTCTCAAAGATTTTAAATAGGTTCAAATATTTGGCTCTATGTTGCACATAAATATTTTTTGTTAATTACCATTCATATTTTTATTCATATTGTTTCATTATTTATTTTTCAGGAAGGTACTTTTGTAGTAAAGGATACTATCAAACATGTGCTAGATCATGATGATTGGTGGTATACAGCATGTATCTGCAACAAAGTAGTTTATCCTAATTCCAAAATGTTTTTTTGTGAAAAGTGTAACAAACATGTCATTAAGGTTACACTTAGGTAATATTATTAATCTTCAGAATTAAGATTTTATGAATATAATATTATAAAAACTTAATAATGTTCATTATGTCTTTAATGTTTTTTTTAGGTATAAACTTAAACTTCGTGTAATTGATGCTACGGATTCTACAACTTTTGTTGTATTTGATCGTGATGCAAGTGCAATGTTGAAGAAATCATGCTCTGATATTCTTGACTTATAAGACAAGGTTAAGTTTCATATGTAATCATTTCTTCTTATATTGTTGACATTTAACTTAAATTTTGTTTGATTTTCAAATTAATTCACAATCAATATTTTCCTATTCTATATTGGGTACTTCTTTTCCAATTATTTAAATCATTATTGTTATCTACAATAATTCTTTTTCATTAAGTTACATCATTTATATTTATACTTTTTTTAATAGAACACTGTTGCTGCAAACTTGCCTAAACAGTTTGAAGTCCTAATTGATAAGACCTATCTGTTTAAAGTTGAGTGCAAGAATAATTATAATAGCAAATTTGAACAATCATTCAGAGTTAAAAAAGTTTGCATGGATGAAAAAGTAATTGAAAGCTTTACTGATGTTGAAGTTAAGTCTTTGGTAAGATCTTATTTATTTCTTTTTACGTCTTATCCTATATATTCTTTAATTGTAATATTATTTTTATTGGATAAAATTTTTAGGATCTATACTCTGCAAATGAGAAGAAAGCAAAGTAAATGAGCGAACAAATCAAATCTAATCTGATTCCATTGCAGAGGTACTTGAAGATTACAATTTAACTTATTTTGTAAAGCTTTGTATATGCTAATTTTTTGAAGTTTATTTTTAGGATTTGCTGATCAAATTCGCAAAAGAATCAAATCATGTTGAGACTCTAAGAAATCATTTGAAAACTATAGTATCAAGCCATGTTTCTGCACAGGAATCGTTGAATAATAAAGTTGTAATTGATGTTGAAATTGACTAGTTAACCCGCAAAGAATCATCTCATCTGGACAATCTTGACTTGGCTACTCAACTACCTGTCCCAACACTTAAAAGACATCTAACCAAGTCTAACTCTTGTTTTTCCTGTGTGCCAATGCCATGACACCTTAGCATAGGAACTCTCAACCTTCTCAGGGCGACACACCAAATATCGCCAGGACGATAGAAGCGATGGTGGCTGCTATGACACAACAGAGTACAATGATGATGCAACAACATGAAGCATCAATGCAGCGGCAAGCGGCATCGCTTGAACAATAACAACTGGTAATGCAGCAGATGAAGGCTGCTAGGGTGGCTGTTGAGGATGCTGATAGACAACTCATGAAGGCCCTCCGTCAGTTGGAGGAAAACAGGACCACTGCCCCTGTTCACGGTCCTAAACCAAAACCTCTCCATCGTGAATGGAGTTTGAAAGACTTTCTAAAGCATCATCCGACTAAGTTCAATGGGAAGACCAGTCTAGATGTCGTAGATCAGTGGTTGAAGAACATTGAGAGAATCTTTGATGCTAAGATGTTCCCCGAGGAGAGTAGGCTGGCCTTCGCGGTGTACGTGCTCACAGGTGAGGCTGAGCATTGGTGGATCAGTATGAAGTCCATCATGGAGGAGAGGCAGGAACCAGTTACTTGGGAGGTCTTTAGGAGAAAGTTCTCTCCGAGTACTTCCCCGACAACGTCAAATATGCTCAAGAGGTGGAGTTCTTGCAGTTGACTCAAGGAAGCAAATTTGTGGCTGAGTATGCGGAAAAATTCAAGCATCTTAGGCATTTCTACACCAAGCCGTTGGATGAAGAATGGCGATTCAGGAAATTCGAGAACGGCCTCCATGGAGATCTTTGGCTGATGGTGGCTCCACTATCCAGCAAGGACTTTATAGCCTTGGTGGAGAAGGCTAAGGTCATGGAGAAGATGAAAGTGGAGGTGGAAACTCAGCATCCACACCAACAGAGAGTTGGAGGACCATCTAGGTCCAGGCATAAGCACGAGGAGAGGAGGAAACCCTAAACTAGGCCCCATTCTCAGTCTTAGGGGTCTAAGGAGTCTTCTTCCCAACAGGGCAGGATTCAGTGCTACTAGTGTGGGGGACCATACAAGAGGAATGTTTTCCCCCAGCTTGCAGGTTTCAAGAGGTGCAACAATTGTGGCAAGGAAGGCCACTTCGGCAAGGATTTCCCTACCCTCGCGAGGACAGCGACGCGTACCTTAGTTCCGGCCCCAGCCTAGAACCAGGAGAGGAGGGGGGGCAACAGGCCTCAAGCATCGGGTAGAGTGTACGCCATGACTGGAGCGGAGGCAGCAGGCGCAGGTAACCTGGTCATGGGTCATTGTGTGATTGCTGGTAAACTTGCATGTGTATTGTATGACTATGGAGCGACACATTCATTTATGTCCGAAACTTGTGTGCAAAGGTTAGGTCTGCTGGTTTGTGAACTGCAATGTGACCTTGTGGTATCTACTCCGGCATCGGGTTTGGTCAGGACATCGTCCTTGTGTACTAGGTGTCCAGTGGAGGTAGAAGGATGCAGGTACAAAGTGAATTTGATCTGCCTACCTCTACAGTAGTTGGAAGTGATCCTAGGAATGGATTGGCTCTCTGCCAATTGCATCCTTATAGACTGCCGAGAGAAGAAGTTTTTATTTCCCAACTTAGAGGAACCTAAGTTGTTATCATCTCACAGGGTTATGAAGGAGCTATAGGGCGGTGCTCAGTGTTTCATGATTTCACACACCTAGAGGTGCAGGCAGAGGAGATGAAGTCTGTTATATCGGTGGTACAAGAATTTGAGGACGTGTTCCCAGATGAAGTACCGGGGTTACCTCCTAGTAGAGAAGTGGAGTTCTCGATTGACTTGGTACTTGGAACCGGGCCAGTGTCATGGCTCCGTACCGTATGGCCCCAGTAGAGTTGGTAGAGCTCAAGAAGCAGATAGAGGAATTGTTGGGAAAGCAGTTCATACGACCCAGCACTTCGCCTTGGGGAGCACCAGTACTGTTGGTGAAGAAGAAAGATAGGAGTTCACGTCTATGCGTTGACTACCGACAACTGAACAAGATGACCATCAAGAACAAGTATCCTCTTCCGAGAATAGATGACTTGATGGATCAGTTGCATGTATCCTCAGTATTTTCGAAGATTGACTTGCGGTCGGGATATCATCAGATATTGGTGAAGGGTGATGATGTGCAGAAGACGACCTTCAAGTCGCAGTGTGGACACTACGACTATGTAGTTATGCTTTTTGGTGTGACCAATGCTCCAACGGTGTTCATGGACTACATGAACAAAATTTTCAGGCCCTTCTTGGATAAGTTTGTCGTGGTCTTCATAGATGACATTCTCATCTATTCAAAAACTCAGCAAGAGCATACCGAGCACTTGAGGCTAGTGCTTAGGGTGCTTAGGGAGAAACAACTATATGCCAAATTGTCTAAGTGCGAATTCTGGATGGACGAGGTACAATTCTTGGGCCATGTGATATTTGTAGGCCCACAACACTTCCATTAATTCTTCTAGCAATCGGCCCTTGGCGTTGTCCAACCGTTTGCATAGTTCTACTAGTATGACTTTGTTTGCTACCCCAGCCTGTCCATTGGTTTGTGGGTGTTCAACAAAGCTGGTTACATGTTTGATGCCTAGGCCGGTATAGAATTTAACACGGTCTTTGTCTATGAATTATCAGCCATTGTCAGTGATGATCGTATGTGGGACGCCATATCAACATATAATATCTTTCCAGATGAATTGTTGCACCTGTTGGGCTATAATGGTGGCTAATGGTTTGGCCTCTATCCACTTGGTGAAGTAGTCAATGGCTACTATAAGGAATTTTACTTGGCCTTTCCTTGGGAAAAAGGGTCGAGAATATCCATTCCCCACTTTGTGAAGGGCCACGAAGATAGTATAGAATGAAGTTGTTCTTGTTTTGGATGGATGAGGTTACCATGATTCTGGCAGGGTATACATTTTTTG
Source organism: Vigna unguiculata (assembly GCF_037176805.1). Taxonomy (NCBI): domain Eukaryota; kingdom Viridiplantae; phylum Streptophyta; class Magnoliopsida; order Fabales; family Fabaceae; genus Vigna; species Vigna unguiculata. Next base: position 14,361,162 of record NC_140801.1, read on the forward strand.
ACAAAAGTGTGGCAATCGGCCTCCATGGTCGGCCAGATGTAGCCGGCACGAAAGATTCTGGTAGTCATGGTGCGTGCATCGGAGTGATAGCTGCATATGCCTTCGTGTAACTCTTTAATGATGTGATGGGCTTGTTCGACCGTGACACATTTGAGAAGCGGTTGGTCATATCCTCTCTTGTATAAGTCATCGCCTATGATTGTGTACCTGGCGGCGGGGAGGTTACTAGTTCGGAGGTACTGGATGTAAAGGGATTGTCCAATTGTTAGCTTGGTGTTGGGTTAGGGTATGACAAGTGTTTGTTGTGGAAGGGATGGATAATGTTTGCTATAAGAGGGATTGGTGTCAGCTTTTTAGCTTGGTGCTAGCCAGTTTGGATAATATGTCAGTTTTGACCTTTTCGGGACAAGGGATGTGTTGTATGGAGACTCATTCAAAAACAGACTGTATAACATTTCGGACCACGTGATAGTATTGTAGGAGGGTGGGGTCTTTGATCTAGAATTCATCATTTAAATGTCCCACTGTGAGATAGGCCGGCGAGGATGGCTTCGTACTCGACTTGGTTGTTAGATGATTTGAAGGCGAAGTGAAGGTATTTTTCGATGAGGATGTCGTTGGGGCTTTCCAAGACGATACCGACACCTGCTCCTTCTGGGTTTGAAGAACCATCGACGTACAATGTCCATTGGTCCTCTTCAGTGGTTTGTTGTAGATCGTTGACGAAGTCTAGGAGACATTGAGCTCTGATGGGGCCGTGGGGTTCGTAACGGATGTTAAACTCGGATAACTCTACAGCCCAAGTGATGAGTGCGTATTTTTGCCCTCATTTAATGTTTAATTCTGGGTATTTAATTGAATTTGTGTTCTTAAAGATTGATTTAATTGGGATTTCCTATAATTGGGTTTATTGAGCATGAGATACAAAAACATGTTAAAAGTAGATTTTTAGTTCCATAAGTGTTCTTTGGATATTTTGAGGTGTGTTAGTGTAGTTGCAGCTAAGTTGAGCTCATGGAGGTGTGGAAATAAATTGATTAAAGCTTCATGACACCTAAAAGATAAATCTAAGAATAAGAAATTATCAAAAGCACAAAAATTCAAGCCAAGCATTGTATGAAGACGACAAGAAAAACTTGAAAAAGTGAAGAAGTTTTGCTAAACCAAGAAGAGATGAAAAAAAAATTGGACCTTGCGGTTTTCTTTATCTTTATGATAGAAGATAATTTGGGGAAAATATATCTTTAGATATGTTATTTGATATTTTTAAATAATTATCTTATTTAATTATATCATAAAATATTAAAAGATAATAACTACTAAATCTTTCTAAATATGACAAGATCTTCTTGAATCTTTTTAGTTCCACAACAAACAAATATATCTTGAAGATATTGGATTATTTAGAAGATAATTTAAGGAGATTGCAAAGGGTTGATTTGGAAAATTAATACAAATACAAACTGGTGATATTTTATGATATATATTTAATTAATTAATTAATTTAATTATATTGGATATTGATATTATCAGCCAATTATATTTGTTAAATAGTTTATATATCTCCAAATATTTTTAAATATTTATCTTTATGTTTATTTTAAAATATATTTGAGAGATTTTAGCAACAAAAAAGTCCAGTCCAATTCCTATATAAAGAGACCAAGGGAGAAGCAGAAAGGACAAGCTCGGGACTTCGAAGTTTAGGAACCCTTAGGGGGCCTAATTTCGTTTCCTTTCTCTCTCTCTCTCTCTCTCCATTCTTCTATTATTTTATTTTATTTTCCATTCCATGGAAGGCTAAGCTTCAAGGGTTAGTTCCATTGTAATTTCTTAATTGGATTCTGAGGTTTGAATAAATTTGTTTGTTCTTTTGAATCTTGTTGTGATTTATTTTCATCTATGTCTTTTGGTTCTTAATTTAGTAAAAGTAATGAATTTTACATTGTTTCAAGTTAGCACGGTGTGAAATCTACATAACATAATAATCATGAGTCAAAGGGTTTTTAAATTTTAATTGAGAAGTTACTTTGATTATTTTTAGAAACTTTCATATGATTGCATGAGTTTTTGCTAATAATTGAGAAGTTACTTTGATTAAAGGTGAAAACTTATATTAGAATTAATCAAGAAGTTACTTTGGTTAATTAGCTTTTTACTAGATATAAGAGGTAAAAGAATGGACATTATTAGAATTATTAATATTTAGTTAAGAAGTTACTTTGGTTAAATTTACTAAGATTAATCTACAAAGTTCTTGCTTTTGACTGAGAAGTTACTTTGGTTGAACGTAAGGACGCCAACAAATTAATTGAGAAGTTACATTGATTAATTTGAAGTCTTAAACAAGAAATCAATAACAATAATCTTTAGGAAACCAATGATGAATCCTATTTTGGAAAACCAGTGGAATCGACCTATTTTTCTTTACTATTGTTTCTATCTTCTTTTATCTTTTTATCTTTATCTCTCATATTTTTATTATTTTATTTGACTAACTCTTTTGTATAGTTTTATAAGAACTAATTTGTTAAAAATTAATTCTGTGTTAGTTGGGAGACGACTTTGGCTTACTTTACCCTTTCTATTTTCTTGACTACTATCTTAGCAATATTGAAGTTGCTATGGTTTAGTAGTATTAATTTGATTGCGTCAACGACAGCGCTATCAAATTTGGCGCCGTTGTCGGGGAACACGTTTAGAATTCTTATCATTTTAGTTGTTATTTTTTTTATTTTGATTTTATTTTTTGTTTATCACTAACATTTTTTTTATCTCAAATTTTTTTTCTAAAAACATTTATTTTATTTTCTTTAGTTACTTTATTTTTTTAAGCATAATTTTTTTTGAGGATTTTTGTTGGTAAATTCGTGAAACTAGTTGAGAAACACTTTGGCTAAGGAAAGACAAGGTACTTAAGTTGTCCATTGAGACGCACCTCTCTTTCCTGGAAGTCTACTCAACAAGTTTCAACTTATTTCTTTTCAGAAAACCTCTTTCAAAAATGAAAATTAATTTTATATATGAAAATAATCAACAATGTGATTTTCAAGTGAACTATAATTATCCACAGCAACCACATGATCCATATGATTATCAACAGCAAATTGTCACACCTACTTCTGCACCTGATTTAAGTAGGTTAACTATATGTCAACTAAATGATCTATATCCTAGATCATCTTTTTTGGAATATGAGCAACAATCCTACCATGAGCAACAACCATATTCTGAGTGCCCACCTCAGCCATCATATGTTCCATTTGGTTCTCTGCAATAACAAAATGCACCATGGCAACAAGTTGCAGCAATCAATGGACCATCCTATAAGGAAGTTATAGTATTAATGGATGGACTGAGAGAGAAATTAGACACCATAGATGAAAGGGTGCGAGCTGATCAACGATGCAAAGATATTGAGCAAAAATGGTATGGAAATGATAAAGTATTGTACGACATGATGGAGGATGCAAGTAACAACAACTTTGTAGAATTACTTTGTCCTATTAATACCACCCTCCAATGCCATCCGAGATTTGCTGAAATCCCAGAATTTAGAGCACTTCGTCAAGAAATAGAAGATATGCTTCTAAAGTTGGCCATTAGAGCTGAACAAATGTGATAAGATTTAAGTCAGCTAATGAAAGACAAAGCTATGAAGGCCACCTTAGAAAAACTTATGAAGACGATAGTTGAGCAAAAGGATGAAATGATAATGTTAAGGAGCATGAATCAAAAGATGGAACAATTGAGCACTGATGTGAATGAGTACACGATTCAAATGTTAGATCAACCAACATCAGAATCACATCACACTAATATATCTATTGATAGATAAAATGATGCTCATAGTAATATGTCTACTGAGGGACATATCAATTTTGCTAAAGATGTTGCTGATTAAGAAATTGAACATTCTCACACATACATATCTACTGATATATATGTTGATGATGCTCAATATGAATATAAAGTTTTATCTATTAATGATGATATGAGTATAGATGATCTTTTTGAGGAGTAAAGTTGTGAGAACAATACAATGGAGGAACCAAGTACAGTTGAAGAGCCAACAATATTCGAAGATGCAGCTGAAGCATCAACTATTGCAACTGACTTGGTTAATGATGAAGCAGCAGATTCAACTACTTCAAGTGCAGATTTTTGCTCACAAGGTGAGATTATAAGGATTACTGATGATCATGTTAACCATCCAAATGCACCTGATGATGCTCAAATTGAGTTGAAGCCACACACTCTACACATCAAGTTTGTTGATGTGAATGATGCAAATAAGTTTTTAGTGGTGATTTTTTTTTTTACTTTGCTACAGAGAAAGAAGAGAGGTTGTTGCAAAAGGAAAAAAGTTAGACTCATATTCTTTTGAAAACATTGTTGATAAAAAAGTTAATTTGCATGCATGTTTGTTTTTTGTGTCTATTTTTAATTTTAAAAATATTAGAAAAATTTTAAAAATATGTGTTTTTGTTTTCTTTAATAAAATTGTACAAGCTGACTTGTACTTTATAAAATTAAAGAAAATAAATTTTGACATATGGCAAGATTGAGCCAAAAGTCACAATTTTTCATTTCCTCCCCAAAATAAGTCCATCAAGGACATTTTTTTTTAAATAAGTGAGGGGGAGACAAACTGTGGGTAGGATTTTTTTTTCTTCTATTTTTCAATTTTTTTTTCATAAAAAAAACTGTGATTTCTATTTGAGAAAATTGTGAAAGTATTAACTTTTTACTAAGTGAAACTTTTAAACAATATATCTCATAAGAAATCCACCAAAAACATTTCCCTGCTTTCAATAAAACATATTGACATTGGATTTTTAGGATTTGATTCAATAATTGGGATGATGATAATTCTGGAAAACTAAAAGTCATGTTGATATGAGTGGATTGTTTCTATGATTTGCTAATTGAGTTGATTTGAGAATTACTTGATTAAATCTTTTATGAAAGAGTTTTGACCTTGTGAGTCTTGAGCCTTAATGTAAAGGATGGTCTGCCTTGTGCCATTCCTATTTTTCCTTAGTGACTTGCTCATGCTTGTTTATACTCAAATATTTAGCTTGATTCTTTTGTTTTGCAACTTAGGTGAATATGCATGATTTGATATGACTGAGGCATTTCTTGTTTCTAGCTACTTGGCCAAATAAGCCCACCTTGATATTAATCCATTGGTAGCCCCTTTGAGCTTTATACCTCTGTTTTCTTGTTTTAAGCCCATTGTAAACCCTTAAAAAGGAAAAGACCGTGTTTTTCCTTATCTTAGGAAGGAAAAAGGAGCTAGTGGATTATAATAGGATTGGTTGAGGAATAAAGTGTGTGTGTGAATACCTCACCCACAAATTAATAAAAATGGCAAAAGGAAAAAATGTTGATGAAAAAGTGTTGAAATGAAAAAAATAATTGCTTTCTAAAAAAAAGAGAAAGCAACAAAGCAATAATCGAAAAAGAGTTTTTTTTTGAAATTATGTTCCATTATTCTTCCAACATTACTATTTCAAAAACCCAAAAATCCTAAAATTTTTCCTACCTTTACCTTGGCCCCATCATAACCCGTGAAAAGTCCTCATGATCTTTGAATGCATGTTTTCTGAAAGTTTGTGAATATCATAGTCTTGTTAACTATTATCAGTGTTTATTTGCATGAGTATTTTGAGTGAAAACATAAGCCAAAACACTTGAGAGAATTTTGGTGAGAAAATACACATTTAACTTAAGTGCTTTCTTTCATAATTGATTGTCTTGTGAATTCAAAAGATTAACTCATGTGTGAAAAATAGAATCTTTCTGTTTGTTTATGCATGGTAACTTGACTTCTGGAATATTGATTTGTCTCAAGTAAGGTTCATTCCTTTGATCCAGTGTTGATATGAAATAAAATACCTCAGAATAAAGTTTTGAAATTGCTTAATTTTGCCAAGGAGTGCAAAAGGATAAGTGTGTGGTTATGATGAGAGCGTATTTTTGCCCTCATTTAATGTTTAATTCTGGGTATTTAATTGAATTTGTGTGCTTAAAGATTGATTTAATTGGGATTTCCTATAAGGACGCCAACAAATTAATTGAGAAGTTACATTGATTAATTTGAAGTCTTAAACAAGAAATCAATAACAATAATCTTTAGGAAACCAATGATGAATCCTATTTTGAAAAAGTAGTGGAATCGACCTATTTTTCTTTATTATTATTTTTTATCTTATTTTATCTTTATCCATTTTTATTTCATTCTTTCAAATACTATTTTATTTAACTAACCATTTTGTATAGATTGTATAAGAACTAACTTGTTAAAAATCAATTTTGTGTTCGTTGGGAGACGACTTTGGGTTACGATACTGTCACCTGCTCCTTTTGGGTTTGAAGAATCATGAACGTATAGTGTCCATTCGTCCTCTGTAAGGGTTTGTTGCAGATCGTTGACGAAGTCTAGGAGACATTGAGCTTTGATAGGGCCGGGGGTTCGTAACGGATGTTAAACTCGGATAACTCTACGACCCACGACGACATGGGGTCGACAAGGTCTGGCTTTTGAAGTATCTTCTAGATGAGGTATTCGATTTTGATGATTATGTTGTGGTTTTGAAAATAGGGACGTAGGCGTCGTGCTGCATGTACTAGGGACAAGGCTAATTTCTCCACCATTTGGTATCTGGTTTCAGGATCTTGCAAGGTTTGGCTAACGAAGTACACAGGGTGTTTAGTGCCATCGACCTCCTGGACTAGCGCGGTGCTTACAATTTAATCTATGGCGGTGATGTAGACGAGTAGAGGTTGATGAGTGTCCAGCTTATGGAGGATGGGTGGTGAGGTTAGGGTGTTTTTGAGTTTTTGGAAAACGTGTTCACATTCGTCGTTCCATGAGAACTTTGTTGATTTATTGAGTAGTTGAATAATGGCTTGGGTTTGTTCGACCAATTTGGGGAGGAAGCGGGAGATGGCGGTTAGTCAGCCAATGAGGCGTTGCACTTCTTTGACATTGTTGGGGCTTTGCATTTCAATTATTGCATTGCATTTCTCGGGATTAGCTTTGATGCCGCGTTGTATTAGCATGAAACCGAGGAATTTACCACGATCGACGCCGAAGATGCACTTTTCGGTGTTAAGGCAGAGGTTGTATTTTTGTAATGCGGAGAAGACGGTGGACAAGTCTTGAGCGTGCTGGTGATTACTTGGGGAATTGACGACCATATCGTCAATGTCTACCTCGACACATTTGCCCATTATATGGCTGAAAACCTTATCCATTAATCGCTAGTACGTTGCTCTTGCGTTTTTGAGACCGAATGGCATAACTTTGCAGAAGCAGTTGGCGTCGTCTGTAATAAATGTTGTATTGGTCATGTCAGATGCGGCCATTGGAATCTGGTTGTAAGCAGAGTATGCATCCAGAAAATTGAGAACATTGTTACCGACTGCACTGTCAACTAACCGGTCGATGTTGGGTAAGGGGTAGGTGTCCCTCGTACAGGCCTTATTGAGATCCATGTAATCGACTCAAATTCTCAATTTGTCGTTAGCTTTCTTGACCAATACTACATTGGAGAGCCAGGTGGTGTAATGGGCTTCTTCGATAAACCCTGCGTTGAGCAACTTGTCAGCTTCAATCTTGGCTACTAGTCGGCATTCATCACCGAGCTTGTGTTTCTTCTAGGAGACATACCTAGCATCCTTGTAAATGGAGAGTTTGTGGGATGCGACTTCAGGGTCAACGATGGGCAAGTCAGCAGTGGACCAAGCAAAGAGGTCAGTATTGCTGATGAGGGTAGGCGTAAGGATTTCGCGCTGCTCGGGTTGTAAGCCAGTGCCCAGTTTGATGGTGCGTGCATTGGGGAATTCCAATGGTGTAGTTTCATCGACCGGCTCGAGGCGGGCATCCCAGCCTACTTTGGGGTCCAAATCATCTCCAAATAAGTCTATGTCAGAGCCGGGTGGACACTCAATATGATTGGTTTGAAGAATGGGAAGTTGTGGGCGTAAGCTGACCATGTAGCATTCACGCGCAAGCCGTTGGTCACTGTGGATGGTAACGATATCGCCGGATGGGGATGGAAATTTCATGGCCAGATGAGGTGTGAATACTACTGCGCCGAGAGTGTTGAGGGATGGCCAACCGAGAAGGACATTGTAAGATGTAGGCGCGTCGACGACAAAGAAGCGAATGGGGATGGTCTTGGTTTGAGCGTCGTCACGAAAGACGGTGTGGAGGTAGATGTAGCCGCGGGTGGAGACTTTTTCCCCTAAGAAACCATATATGGGTTCATCATATGGAACCATAGTGGTAGTGGGAAGCTGTAGTTTTTGGTATGTTGCCCAATATAGGATGTCAACTGAGCTACCTTGGTCAATGAGGACCTTCTTGACGACATAATTTTCTAACTGCACCATGATAACCATGAGGTCATCCTGTTGGTGATCGAGGCCATGGAAATCTTCGTCTATGAAGGTTGTGGGGGGCATGCGGCGTCTGTGGTGGGAATGGGTGTTGTGGTTGATGGATTGTAGATGGCAGAGATGTCTCTTTCAGGCTTATGAGGTGGATCCCCCACTAGCGAAGCCACCAAAGATGGTGTTAATGGTGTCGTGTAGTGGGGGGTCGATCGGGGCGATATCAGTGTGAGAAGGTTGGGGTCGTGGTTGGTAGGTTGGCTAGGACGTTTGTCGTTGCGAGAATCGCGGGAAGGTCATCGGTGCTCAAAACGTGGAAGGTGATCTGATCATGGAGGGTGGTCGTCTCTACGGATGAAGCGGCGAAAGTGGCGAGCACGAACCAATTCTTCAATCTAGCCTTGGAGTGTTTTGCATTCCTCTGTGGTGTGGTTGTCTTGCGTTGTGGTGGTATGAGGTCGGCCTGCAGGGCTTCGTTAAGGAGACGGGATCGAGGGACATTTAGGGGTGCGTATCTGGTGAAACGGGGTTGTCAGAGTTCTCTAGGTCTAGGGTCAGGCCGGGAAAGATGTGTAGGGGGTGTTTTGGCAGAGGGTGTATAGTCGTTGCAGAATTTGGAATGGAGAGTTTGCATCTCTTCCATGCAGATATAGTCTGCGGCGTGAAGCTTCAATTCTTGCATGGAGGCGGGTGGGTGAAGATAGACGTTGTTGGCGAAGGCTTCGGGTTTGAGAGTGAGTGTCATGCACTGAAGTATCATTTCCTGATTAAGGTGTGGTGTGCGAAGGGCAGCCTCGATGAAAGCCCAGAGTGCCTCGTCTTGATCATATCTGATGCCAAGAAGGGAGATGGTTGTAGTTTGATGTGGGCGGCTGCTGACAAAGTGAGTGGTGAACATGTGGGAGAGGGTGTCAAAGTAGTCGATGGCGTATAGCGGAAGGGTGGTAAACCATTAGAGGGCGGGGACTTTAAGGGTGGTAGGGAAGGCCTTGCAGAAAACGACATCGTGAGAAGTGTACAGGGTGACATGGGTGATCTAGACCTTGAGGTGTTCGTCTTGATCGGTCTCACTTGTATAGCGTTCCAATGTGAAAGGTTCCCACTCTGAAAGGAGGAGGGTGTTGGCGATGTAATCAGTAAAAGGATGACAACGTCTCGGATGTGTGGATGGGAGCGGGTAAGGGGGGATGGGATGGTGAATGAGGGTGGGAAAATTTGATGTAAAGTTGTGAGGGGGGATATAGGTGGTAGGGAGGGTGGGAGGTATGTTGTAGGGTGGGATGTGGGTGGTGGGTAGGGTGGAAGGGATGATGTAAGGTGGGGTTGGTGGCGACGGGATAGGAGCCGTAGTGTTCCCTGGGAGGGTGGAATGGAAGTGGGTATGATGGGTTGAGAGGATGGGAGTTTGTTGAGTGGTGGTGAAGGTGTGCGGGGTAGGATTGTACTCTCTTTCCTCTTCGGTAGGCTGGAAAGTTGGGGACCTTCTGGCATCGGATGTTTCCTTAGCCTTTCCCTTTTAAGTGGGACCGGCTTCGATCTTTCGCCTTAGCCGTGAGTTTTCCTATCGTAGTGCCTCCATCTCTTCAACACTACGTTTCTTTAGATCAGCCAGGTCCTGTTGCATCTTGGCTTAACCGTTTAGGATAGCAGCCAAGTTTGGGGTGGTAGTAGTAGGTGCTACAGGACTTGCTTCAGCTTGCTTGTTAACTCCTACTCTGCTGCGGGTAGAAACCATCTTCGAGAGAATGCGGGTTAGTCCGTAAAGTATTATCTCATCTATGCGTAGAACAAATAAGATATGTTAGACACAAGCGTTACCTTACCTCAATCCGCAATCTCCTCACTAGGCTTCCTCCCGGCTGCCATATGCCATCTGTGGGTATCTCGGTTTGGACCGATTTGGACCTGAGAGGGGTTACCTGTGGAAGAGACTCTGATGCTCAAGTGAGCCAAAAAACTCTCAGAAAGTCAAATCTCGTAATTAAGGGAGTAATGAATGCGTACCTTTAATTGCTGGGGTCCATGCATATTTATAGATTATTAATTATGTCTGGCCACGTCATGGGCTAGGCTTCTGTTTGGGCCTTAGATGGGCCTGGGCCTTAGGGGTTTTGCTTGTAACGCTATGCTAAGTTCTCGTTTAGTTTCTTTAATATACTGGCTTAGGCCGGCTACTTCTTTAGTGGCCTAGACCGGTTACTCTTATAGTGGTTTAGGTTGGTTACTTTCATTTGCTTGGCATATGTATAGTGATTATTTGCGTCCTTGACAACTATGTCGACGGGTCTTATGGCTATAGTCGGACTAAGCCGCCTAGGTGTAGTACATTACTTTTCAAGATCCCTCTGACATACAGAAACCAAAAATCCATACCACATTTAAGTTCAAGTGGAAAAACCAAAATAATTGCTCTAAGCCCAAACTTGCTAGGTTTTCTTTACATTCAGAGAAGTTCAAGCAATAAACAACACACCATCAAATAAAAGAACCCACGCGTTATTTATCAAGCAAAAGGAAACAACCCCTACACGAAACGCATGGGAGCCAAACACGGCAATCAAGGCTCTGGCCAAGCCCCTAGACCCTTCGTGTCAGCCCTACGGTGATAAAGCACCCGAAAGTCATGCACCAACATTGCTATAGGTGACCATTCCTTCCACCAAGCCATTGCACCAAAACCATTGTAAGATGAGATATTACCCAATTCTCGTGGCTACATCACAAATCCCGAGAGAGAGAAAAAAACCATGCAGACTAGAATTGCATCCAAAACCGAAATGCATGTGTGGTATTTCGTTTTAATGGAAACCGACGACATTCCACCAGCCATACGGAAACATCACAACCATGTTTCGCCTAATTTTTCTTATTAACTCGATCAACATGAAAAACACTGCACTAATATTAACGCCCCACACTCAAACCAAAACAACGCTCCTCACCTTCACAGCTTGTTCTCCATGGGTTCAAGACTACCAGCCTTACCCGGTTATCACGCAACACCATACCTCAAAAGAAAGAAACTTAGCATTAGCAAAAGAAAAAAAGAAAAGGTTGTAAAGTGTAGAGTCCCAGGCACACCACTACAGCTGAAAGGTTTAGGTTTGCAAGACCTTTCTTTGCATAAATTTGACCCCAAACAAGTGCTAAGGTATGGTTTTCCCATCACAGAGGTACAAGTGCCAACAATTAAAAAGATGAAAGAGTTATAACAAAAAAAAACATTGTTGCATCGTACCCCTTATGAACCCAAAGGCTACGCAACCACAGTTCGCTCCAAGGTATCCTAAACACGTGGGAGGGTCTATTAAAGAAACCCCTAGTCGCACCCAACCAATACAAGTATTTGGTAACTCCTTCGGTGTAAAAACCTAACACGGACCCGAGGAAGCCCTTGGTAGCACTCATTGCACTAATATGCAAAGGAAAAAAAAAACCTGAACTCCTACCCTACGGGGGCAGTTCCTTCCCCACTCATAAAGATTCCAGAATACTGAAAATGCTTCACACGAATGAGACCCAACACTACGACAATGCGTGGGCAATGCTTTTTCTTTAGGAAAAACAACCAAACGCAAGCTTTCACAACATTCAACCATTACCTAAGAAAATTGTGAATTTCCAGAACAATATCAGCATAAAGAACCTTTCAACAACATCACTTCAGAGTAAGCAAACACATGGCAGGCAAGCGTCAATGCTGATAACGTGAATCAGAAACAAAACAGCATGAGGCTTTACTTTAAACTTTGCTTTCCACTCTCCGCTCTCTATGTTTTCTCTCCTCTCTCCTGAGCACGTATAAAAAACCTAAACCTAGAGTGTCTAGTGGTTACAACACTAAGTGACAAAGGAGGAGATAGAAAGTAAACAAAACCCAAGAGAAGCGTTCTTAGCCTAATGGGGATTCAAATCCTTTCAACCCCATGCAAAAAATACCTATTAAGCCATGGGCTTTCTCGTGATATATTTATTAAGCCATGTGCCCTCTCATGATATAATGTTCATTATAAATTTATAAGCACATGTATTCCACTTGTCATAATTAAATAAAATAATAAAAAAACAACTTAAACCACTCAATTAAATATTTTGTGTCTCAAAATATTGGACGTCGTGACCAATACACCAGCAAAAGTCTTTATAAAACATCAACCACTTTATTACTTCACCCGAATACTTTATGTTTTTTCCCAGATCTTACAACGCATATGCTTTATGGTCAACACATTTAGAAAAGTTGCAAATAGATGATGCAATAACTGTTAAGAGGAGGTTGTACCTGACCATATGACCATTTCTTTGACCTAGTCAACTTTTGAATATATTTTATTCCAATATTTGTCTTTTAAGTGAAACCAACACATAAATTTGAAAAATTAACAAACTTAATGTTCATTAGATATCAATTCTCTGCACACAGAATTTGGTTAACTGAAATCAGCACAGTTTCGAAAAATGAACAGATTAAAATTCATAAAATTTAACTTCCTATATATCCAGATACTATTTAAGTAAAATCAATGCATAATTTCTAAAATCAAGAGACTAAAAATTTGGAATATTGAACTTCATGTGTCCAAATGTTGTTTAAGTAAAATCAACGCACAAATTTGTAAAATTAACATAGTAAAATATGTGCCCAATTATGTTTCCTGCATATAGCAACTATTTAAGTGAAATCAATGCATAGAATTATAAAATCAACAGACTAATTCTGACAGTTGACATTTTATGCACACATTAGCTTATTTAAATGAAATCAATGCATGGATTTATAAGATTAACATGCTAAAAACACATTAGATTACATTTTTCATGCCCAATATGACTAGTTTGCGAGGCAATGGTCATCCTTTTCTTTACATCTAGGCTCTCTTCTTGGGATTAACCAAGTCTTTCTGTTGGATCAAAAATTGAAAAACAAAACCTAAAAAAAAAATTCAAAAATTGAAAACAAAAAGATAAAATTTCAAAGTTTGTTTGGCATCATGACCGTCTCTAATAGAATGGTCAGTGATTTATTTCTTCCCTTCTAGATAAGACTTTCTTCTTATGAATGGTTGATTCCATTTTTACTTTCAAGATCCTGACCCTCTTTATAGAATTGGTCATTGTAAGACCCGAGAAATTTGAATAATTAATTAAATAATTATTTAATAAATGCGGGTAGTATGAGCCTTTAAGGCATTTAATGCGAATTGTTATGATGTGGAAAGGTACTAGCTCAAGTGGATGAGAGTACTTTATTATGTGAGAGGACTTGGGTTAGAATCCTATGTATGCCAATTGTGTGTTATTTATTTGTTTTTATTTTTAAATATATGTCGAGCATGATTATGAAATGATATAATCATTTAATTATATTAGTCATCATGAAACATGAATTGGTACTAGCTCAATTTGGAATAAAGATGTAATCGATTATGAGACTGTTTTGGTATTTTATTGAATTTTGAGAAGATTTGAATTTAGAGTTATCTTTATTATGAAATAAATTATTTGAAATTTCTCGCATTTTTGGGAAATGGATTTATAATAAATGTGATTTTATTTTCTTATTTTATATTATATTTTAAACTCGTAATATTCGATCGGCATGTTACAGTCATCGCATCAATTTAAATAAGTTTTTAGTCACCTTCTTCCTCGTTCAAAACCCAAACGAAATTAGTGTCTTTATCTTCACTTATCTTTTACTGTGATACTATGAAAAGTCAATTTTCATATTATCAGTAAAATCTAAGTAAAGAGGGACAACTGTCAACACCCAATTTCATCCGGGTAAGAAATAATTTTGTTTTCAGAAAATAATTAGGAAGAGGAGGGAATAAAACAAACTGAAGAGCAATGAACATTGATTTGAGTATGGATATATTCCTACTTTTATTTTTATCTCATTTTAAATTTAATTTAATTTTATCTTGTTTTATTTTATTTAATCTTGGTTTCTTTATCTTGTTTATTTTATTTTATCTTGTTTATTTTATTTTATTTTATTTTTAAATTTTTTAAATTTTTTAAATTTTTATTTGAATTTGAATTTGAATTTGAATTATATTTTGTTTACTTTTTATTTTATTTCATTTTATTCCTTTTTCAAAAAAAATATTGTTCCTACAGAGAACAAATAAGAGATGTCAGACACAAATGGTACCTTACCTCAATCCGTAATCTCCTCAGTAGGCTCCTCGTCGGTTGATGTATGCTATGTGTTGGCGTCTCGGTTAGCATCAATCTGGACCCAAGAAAGGTTACTTGCGAAGAACACTCTAACGCTCAAGTCAACAAGGAATTCCTCAAAAAGTCAAATCCCGTGATTAAGGGCTTAATGAATGCGTACCTTTAATTACTGGGATCCATGCGTATTTATAGTTTATTAATTATGTCTGGCCATGTCATGGGATGGGCCCTTGTTTGGGCCGCAGGTGGGTCCTAGGTGGGTTTGGGCCTAGCCTAGGCCTTTAGTTAATGCTTATTGGTGGTAAGGGCCTTGTCTGTGGTATCCTAAGTCTAGAGTGGTCAACAAATGTCATCCTAATTTCTGAAGTAAGCGGCCTAGAACTATGTGCTTTCGGTTGTCCGTTTATTGACTTAGTTACGTCTGTTGGGTCTTGTGTAGGCGGACTTGGCCATGCGGTTTTACTAGTTCGCCTAGGTGTAGTACACCAGTTCCCCAATCTTTGTCTGTGGCGGCAAAGGTTTTGAAATGTGCAGGTAGTTTCCTTGATCTGCCTAGCTGTAGTACACCAGTCCCAGTCTTTAAGTGTGATGAACAATGTTAAGGCTAAAATGTTTAAAAGGTGATGGTAGGTGAAAGGGTAAGAGTTGTCAGAGGCTAAAATGCTTTATAACTTTTGGCGGGAAGGAGTTGTAGCATTTCGAATTGAATTTTATAAATGAGGATGCTATTGAAAGCGTGCTCACGTTGGCTCATTTGTAAGAAATTTGGGATTTGTGATTTGTGTGTGTTAGAGTTGTCCGATTAGTTCTGTGTTCCTGCCGGCATCTTTCTAAAAAAGGTATGTCTAGTACTAGTGATAGTATGTCGTTAACTACATCGAGTAGTGGGAGTGGGCGGTCTAGGGACGGTATAGGTAGACAGTCTGATGAGGAGAGTGGTAGTTCTATAGTTGGGGTAGGAAGGATCTCGATGGAGACGGTGTCCGAGGTAAGGGAAGACCCGCCAGAGGAGATAACAGAGAGTAGTTGGTCGGCCAAGGTTAGCTATGAGTGAGTCGTTGCCGACGTTCGAAACCAATCCTCATTATTTAGGTGGTCAAGGTTGCTCAACTCGTGGCTTAACTGTACTCCTATCGTGGGGAGTGATGTAAGCCGTGATATAGTGTCCTTGGGGAGCGAGTGAGTGTTGTTGAACGGGCATGTCATGGCCAGGAGGAGGCGGCTGATAAGTTTTTTTATATGTATATGTGCCATTTTTCACAATTGCACGTAAGGCTACCGTTTGATGACTTTACAATGAGGGTACTTCGTTTACTAAACGTTGCTCATACCCAACTACATCCGAATAGTTGGGTATACTTGCAAGCCTTTCATGTTCTCTACCGCTCGTTATACATGCAACCTTCTCCGTAGGCATTTTTGTATTTTTATGACACAAGGCCGCAACAGCCGACCACGTGGTTGTCTTTGGTGAGTAGGCTGAATATAAGCAGACTGGATGCATTCACGCAGTCGTTCAAACATTTGAAGGATGGATTCTTTTAGGTAGTGGTGAAAGGGGTTGGGAAATCGTATTTCGATAATGATGATAGGAGTACTAAATTCCATTTTAGCTGGACTGATAACCCTTGGCGGTATAAGGACATGAAGCTGAAGGAGTTGTCGGTGGCGGATAAAGAGGTGGTGGAGACGTTGATGAAGTTTACTGATAGGCTGCCCACTAAGGGTTTAATTAGGGTTTCTAATTCGGTTCATCCGATTATTGATACTGAAGGTATCTTTTTGTAATTTTAAGTTCTATAATGTTGTAAGTTAACTAACCGGCATTTGGTATGAACAATGCAGGACATATGGCGCAACTTGGGAAGAAGAACTTGACACTTTTTCATACACTAAGGAAGGAGAAGGCGGCAAAAGCAAGGGTTGTTGGGAGTACTAAGGTTCCCAACATATAGGAGTCCTTGGTGGAAGTACATGTGCATGGGGGTACGAAAAGGAAAGTTGAGTTGCCGGCCAGGCCCGATAGAGGGAAGGATGTGAAGAAGGTCAGGGCCACTTTGTTAGGGCCGGGATCACCTGCTAGTGGAAAAGGTCCTGAAGCTAATCTAATTGAGTTGCCAAAAACAGTTGTTCGGCGGGATATTGAGACTAATGTGTCAGATACCTTGATTAATTCAATTGAAAGTATGGACCCTAATGCTTTGGTGAGGGTTATGGTGGAGTTCAACAATAAGGCGATAATACTAGGGTGTCGTGTGGGGTCGTTGTATCAAAAGGAATTGAAAGAGGGGAATCGAGACAAACTAGAGGAGTTGCAAGGTCAAGTCGATAAGCATGCAGAAGAGAAGGAAGCATGGGAGAAAGAAAGAGAGGAATGGAAAGAAGAAAAGAAAAGATTGGGAACATGGAAGGTGCGGTTTCTGGATTCTAAGGAAAAGTATAAGGCCAAGATTGTTGACCTCGAGAGTGATTATGATGAGCTGAAAGAGAAGCACGAGGATCTGGAGGTGGAGCTGGAGGATTTGAAGGGCTGTATTATCCATAAGCATATAAATGGATTCCATACGGGGTTACGACAGGCGACCTTCATTTATAAAGATGTTGATGTGTCCGATGTCTGATTTGATGTCAACAAGGATGTGGTTGACGGGCTACTCGTGGATGAGGCAGAGTCTAGTCCCGAGGAGGATGCAGGAAGACGGTGGATGCGGAGCAAGCGGATGCGAATCCTGATGATGTCGTGGCTGCGAAAGATGTGGAATAAGAGTCAACTTAGGATTGTTGTTTTCAATGTTTTCTATTTGATTTTGATCCTAAGTTCGTATTAATTTGTACATTGTTTACTTTGTTGTTAATGTGATGAATGTTGTTGGTATATTTGTTGTTGTGTGACACCGCTAGGATGTGTTATAGGGGCACATGTTATGGTATGATTATCACTGTGAATGCGTTTTGGAGTGGGTCGTATGTGGCTATAATCCATTTAATGTGGTAAGTAGTATAGAGTTTTGGTGTGCGATTGTTGTGATAATTTTAATGTATGGGTGTTCGACCCAGGCCGCTTACTTGTGGTAAGGGTGGGGAACTTAAACGATTTAACTTAAACAACAAGTGTTCAACCCAGGCAGCTTACTTATGGTAAGGGTGGGGAAGTTAAACGATTTAACTTAAACAACAAGTGTTCGACCCAGACCACTTACTTGTGGTAAGGGTGGGGAACTTAAACGATTTAACATAAACAACAAGTGTTCGACCTAGGTCGTTTACTATTGGTAAGGGTGGGGAACTTAAACGATTTAACTTAAACAACAAGTGTTTTACCCAAGCCGCTTACTTGTGGTAAGGGTGGAGAACTTAAACGATTTAACTTAAACAACAAGTGTTCGACCTAGGACGCTTACTTGTGGTAAGGGTAGGGAACTTAAACGATTTAACTTAAAAAACAAGTGTTCGACCCAGGTCGCTTACTTGTGGTAAGTAGGGGTGTCAAAACAGGCCAGCCTGGGCCGTTTTGACCCGGCCTATTTTTGGCCCGCATTAAATGGGTCGGGCCAGGCTGGCCCGACATGGCGAAATGGGTAGTATTTCTAGGCCCGGGCCGTGAGCTGGCGGGCTTGCCCGCTAGCGTTTTTCTGATATGTTTAATTTGTGTCCCAAAATCATATTTTAATTTTTTTTCATTTCAAATTTAGTTGACTGAATATTGTCCTAATATATAAATGTACTAGTAGTGACTATAATAATAGTCAGGGTGGTCTGCATATGCATTAATACAATAGTCCATCAAAGTCCAAACAAATTGAAATGATTAAAAACAGAATGTAAATGACGTTTTGCTCTTTCATAGTCATCAAGGTCACTGTTGTAGCATCAATAACATGTCTGAATGAGAGTACTTTAGGCATGGAGCATAACCAAAGTGCAAGCAACTACATAAAAAAATAGAAGCATTAATTAACAAACTTGTGCTGCAGAAGTACTTTAAGCATGGAGCATATCCATGTGTTTGGTAACATGTGTTGCAGAAGCATCTAAACCCTCCAAATCAATAGGAGCATCTTCTGAAATCTCCCCAACATCAAACACCTGGTAGAGATGCCTTAATCAAATTAGAGTACTCTTGACAGTTAAAAAGAAGGTGGCATTATAGTTCTACATGGAATATACTGCAGTGTATAAGCAAATTTTGAAGAGAAAAGGAATATGGTAAACGAACAATGGTGTTTGCAAGTGAATACTACACTTATAAATAATCACAGCAGAGTGATATTAACATTCACAGCAAGTATATAGTTACAACACATGTAATAAGAGAAAGGCACGAACATGTAAAGGATAATACACACATCTATTTGATCATAGTGGCAGTAGTTATTTGATCACAGTGGCAGTAGTTATTTGATCACAGTGGCAAGACTTGTTTATTGATCATCAGTAAGCAAGATTTAGAAACATGCAGAGGATAGTACACACATCTAAATATGCAGTGGCAGTACTTGTACTTATCAACAAACAATGTATCTGTAATTTATCTTAACAAAGTTACTCACCTTCAATTTTCATCAATATCCAATTCAGTGCCAGGGTTATTAGATGCAGCCTTAGAAGTACTCCCCTCAGCTATTCCATTGTCATCAACATCTTCATCTTAAAAAAACACATGGAATTATTATTGAAAATATTATTGAAAATATTTAAGTCAGAATTGAAATTTCAGAAGTTACCATATTCACGAAACCCATGCATCCAGCTGCTAGTACAATTAATTGCTTCAACATGTTTTGACAATAGACGACTTCTATACTTATTCAAGATCTTGCAAACAATACACAATATACCTGCAAAAAAATATAACAAGACAATACACAAAAACTATGCCAAGGCAAATATTAGTACTCAACACTCATGACAAGAAAATTAAAGCTCAAACTCTCCAAATTTGGTGAAGGGAAGGGTAAAAAAGAAAAGATGAGCACAAACTTTAGAGATTTACTCCTCAACCACACCCTAAGATGCTACCTATACTAGCAACCAAATCTGAATCAAACACTTAATTCATATCCATAAGCATTGGAACAAACATTACTTGCCAAATGAAAGAAAAAAAACACAAGAAAAGCGAATTAGGAAATGCTAAACCAAATGGAATTATAGTGACAAGACAGAATTGAAATGCCAAGAATGGACAAGCAAAAAATTAAAGGCACACAAGGAGGGAAGCACAACAAAGAGAATCCTAGAAGGGAACTAGAATGGATCTACAAAAACAAAACAACAACTACAGTGCTTGTAAGAAGGCCTATAGTCCGCTATGCATTGATGCCAATAGGAGGGTGTACACCACTCCAAATTGAAGGCATTTGATAGCAATAAAGGAGACACACTTAGGCCAAGACATTGATGGACAAAAAGCACTGAAATTAGAGCTGAAAACACACCAAAACGCACAAACAGAGAAAGCTGGAAAAATACTGCATTAGTAAAAATGTTGACAGCTACCTCAACTTTAAGGATTTATCATATTTTTTTTATTGCACATTTTTTGTCACAATTTTTTTTTTTAAATTTTCATCCAGATGTTCTTTAAGTCAAAAAAAATTAGCAAGTGAATTGGTGCGGTGGATCGTTCCAGTTAAATCAAACAAAAATAGTGTGCGTCTGGAAAACAGAGTGAAAAAAGGCATAACAAGCTTGAAAACGCTGATTGTTGCCCAGACTTTGATGAACTATTGCAAATTCATATCTCAATGGTTTTGAGTGATTCTTGTTGCAAAAATTTCATTGATGTCTTATCTTTTAGGCACAACAAACAACTAAAATTAACAGGCACTGTATCACTCAAGAGAATTAACAAATAGTAAGTGTGCGCTCTCGAAAACAGAAAAATTGGAGTAGATTGCTCTCTGGAAATTTTTGGAGATGTTCAAACGAAAATCCAGTGGATTGGAGCATGATTATGAACTAAAATCATACATGAATAAAAGATTAAAATCTCAAGACCCTAAAGTATCACAACCAACGGTGAAAATGGTTGAATCTTGGCAAGAAAACTATCCAACCATCCACACGCATAGTGTAAGCATCATTTGCGTAGTTGTGAAATGGTGGCATTGTTTCAAGCTTAGTAAAACAGCAAAGTGAAAGAAATAAATGGTGGAAATGAAGCAAAAGTGAAGAAGAAGACCATAGACAAAACTTAAACGGTAGAAAAATGAAAAACAAGCAAGATTCACCGATTAAAATGCAAGAAACTCAATAGAATGAAGTAAATGGTGTTGAACTTTAAAGGAAAGCTAGTAAATGATGTGAACCATAGCAAGCATGGAAATCTACAAATAGAGTGTAGAACACTCTTGTAGTCTCATAGTGCATGGACTCAATGAAGAAACACAATAGGAACACATAAACACAACAAATGAACGGTGAAAGATAAAGAACAATGAAAGAAGAAGAAGAGAAGAGATGAAACAACAAGGAAACAATGAAAACTAAACAAGCTATGGATAAAACCCTTACCAAACCAAGAAAAGTGACTACTCCACTGTTAGGATGGCTCTAGATACCACTATGATGGAGGAAGTATGGAAGAGTGGAAGGCAAGTTTGTAGGCTCTTCCTTGTAATGGATAGGTGAAATGGTGAATGATTTAGAGGTTGTTCTAGCCTAGGAAGGGGGCTAGAGGTAAAGAGAGTAAGCTCTCTAAAAGATGACTCTCAAGTGGCAATAGTGAGGAGTGTTCTCAACTCAAAGTGTCTATTGCACAAAAATTCAAGAGTAAAAATGTAAAAATGGTCTACTTTTGGCTTTTATATGTGAGCCTAAAAGCTAGACTAATTCTTGGCCCTTAGATCAAGCTTGGAGGAGAAGCTTTAATCATCACCCTTGGAAGGTGGCTTGGAGAAGGAGGCATCTTCCTAGCTTTTGGATGAAGGCTTGGAAAAGAAGACACTCGCTTAGCCCTTGGATGACGGAGGTGCATGGAG
This sequence comes from Vigna unguiculata, assembly GCF_037176805.1. NCBI lineage: Eukaryota > Viridiplantae > Streptophyta > Magnoliopsida > Fabales > Fabaceae > Vigna > Vigna unguiculata. The sequence goes on from NC_140801.1 coordinate 14,382,731, forward strand.
TATGGACTTGGCTCCATGGGATGCATGATTCATGAGGTCTAGGAAAGAGTTCCACTTAGTCCACCTTGGACTTTTGATAGCTCATGCCCACCCCTCTTATTGGGCTTTGTCAAGCCCAATTTTAATAATTCAACTACACATTATTTGACTTATTATTATACAAAGAAAGGCCTAAACAATGGCCAATCTATTGCTATTCTATTGCTCTTTGATACACCTCTTCAAATCTTCATATCTTCTTTGGCCAATATGAATAGGTTTGGGCCATCTTGAATAAAGCCTAATTGGATCTTTTTGAACATGTCCCTTGTTATTGGGCCTCTTGATGGGCTTAGGCTTAAGATACATGTGGGCCATGGATTGGGCCTTGAGCATGATATGGGCCTAGGCATTGCCCAAGCTATAAGCCTTGTTGGGATCACATCACTAACTCTAGAGTGGTCAACAAATGTCATCCTAATTTCTGAAGTAAGCGGCCTAGGCCGCTATGTGCTTTCGGTTGTTTGTTACTGACTTAGTTACGTCTGTTGGGTATTGTGTAGGCGGACTTGGCCGTGCAGTTTTACTAGTCCGCCTAGGTGTAGTACACCAGTTCCCCAGCCTTTGTCGGTGGAGGTGTGGCGGCAAAAGTTTTCAAATGTGCGTGTTGTTTGGGCTGCGGAGAACAAATATAAATATAAAAAATAGAAAGAAAAAGAGAAATAGAAGAACGAGAAGTTAACGTAAGGTCTCTGATATTAGTAGACCTAAGGTCTCTGATATTAGCAAACCTATATTTTTCTACTATTGGTTAATTGGAAGAGGTTTAAAGGTGCATCAATTATGCTACCATTGCTTTTGTATGTTAATTAAGAATTAGGTGTGGTTACTAGCTGGCCATGGTCATGATGGCTGAAGGAGCAGGAAGCAACATCTGCTTTTAGCCTTATCCCACGTCTCGAGGTAGGAAGGGAACAGAGCACTGGCACAACAAATATCATCACATTTCCTTCATCCAACAACTTTCACCTTCTTCATTCATGCTTGCTTTCCCTCATCATTTGGAAAACAAAAACAACATCATTCATCATCTCCATTCGATAACAAAACCAACACACATTTCCAATTACGACATTCCTCCTTCATTTTCAATTTTTGTTTCATAATTATCTCCACCTTTCATTCCATTCGGCCATTAGAACCTCTGTTCATACTCGCTCATCATCATCTTCATCTCACACTTGCATGAAAACCATAAAGAATAGAGATTTCACATGACCATCACACCTACATTCATCTTCGCCAACCTTCTTCCAACTACACCATCATAATCCATCATCCTTTCATTTCAGTCCACCCCATTATTCCTACGCAACACATATCCCTACCACCACTAACGCACCTCCATCACAAACAACCAAGCACCCACACACGGTCCTAACCAAAACTATCAACACTGTCAGGCACTCCTTCATCATGCCTACACGACACCGTCACATTTCATCTGTATAAAAATACAAATTAGAGCAGAGAACAAAGAGAAGAAAGGGGAACGTAAGCACAAACAACAATGTCGCCGACAAGTCAAAGTTTCGAACGAAAGGTAATAGTGTCGTTGCGGCTACCATGAATCGATGGGGAAGATGTGGCTAGTCACGGTATTGTACCTAGGGTGCCTCGTGCAAAAGAAGGAAAAGAAGTAGCGTCGCCGACGATGCTCTTGGTCGGCCATGTCAAGGAAGAAGTCGCCCAGGTCTCGTAGGGGGAGGAGACGCGAAAAGGGAACGATTGGGGAAGCTTAGTTCCCGTTGGTGATGCCTCCGGTGGTAGCCATCATCGATGGTGTCGTCTCTCGTCGGCGGAGGGACGTGTAGTGACACTAGTTGCTATTAGAGTCGTGGTGGTGGTCTGTGGTGACGAGAAGAGACTGTTGCCATTGGTATTTACTCGCGCACCCCCCATTTATAATCTTTGTACCTCCATTATTTGTGTTGGATTGTTTGTGTATTTCTCTACCCCTAATATTTGCTTGCCCCGCACCCTATATTTGTTTTGGACTTGTTTGCCGTTATTGTTTAAAGCCCATGTTTCACTACGAACACCTCCAATGACTACTTCCTGCACCACCAAGTTTACTAACTCCACCGCTCATTTGTGTATTACTCATATTTTGGGCTTGTTTTATATTTTACTCTTCACACTCCTACATGTGATAATCCCACACCCTTATGTCTTTGTTTATTGTTTTTGGGTCTGTTTTGTGTTTACTTCATGCACCTCACACATTATTCAAGCACCCTCCCATTTTTGTTTTTCCACTTTTATCCTTTTTATAATGCCACATGTTCCTGCAGAGGACAAATAAGATGAGTTAGGCACAAGCGTCACCTTACCATGTAGTCCGCTATCTCCTCAGTTGGCCTATTCTCGGTTGATACATGTCAGCTTGAACCCATAAGGGGTTACCTGCAGAAGAGTCTCCGACGCTCAAGTAAGTCAAAGCTTTTAGAGGGTTAAATTAGTGATTAATGAATACGTACCTTTAATTACTGGGGTCCACGTGTATTTATAGAGCATTAATGATGTCTGATTACCTCATGGGTCGGGCCTTGACTTGGGCTCTAACTTGGGCCATGAGTGGGCTTGGGCCCTAACCCAGGCCCTTAAGACCTATTGAATGTGGGGGCTTCTATTTTTACTAAGTTTATTAGAGTTGTCGACCTGGGCTTTAATCCTATCGAGTCTGCTGGAGTAGCCGGCCTGGACCGGCTACCTATCTGAGGTTACATGAGGTGTAGGTTAAAACCAGTACAAGTTAGGTTGACTCGACCAAGGCTGAATACTTGGCTGCCTTGATATATACGTTGCTTACTTATTTGGTCGAGTTTGGTTAGGTGGGGTACACCAGTCCCCTAGCCTTGTCCGATAAGACTTGTCGGTCAAGGGTGACATGTGTTGGTATGTTGGCGGAACCGGCTAGGTGTGATACACCAGTCCCCCAGCCTTTAAGTGTGATGAACAGTGTTAAGGCTAAAAAGGTGGTAACCGTCTGAAAGTAGGTGAAGGGGTGTTAGATAGGTGAAGGTGAAGGGGTGGTAACCGTCTGAAAGTAGGTGAAGGGGTAATCGTCTGAAAGTAGGTGAAGGTGGTAACCGTTTGTTAAGCCTTTAAGTGTGTTGGTTTGTTTTGGCGGGAAGGGGTTTTCGTCGTTTGGAATCCTGGACTATAAATATAGTTTTCAAAACGGGTGAGGGGTTACTTGGTTCATTTGCGAGAGTTTTGAATTCAGAGATCTTGTGCGCATCATATTGTCCGACTAGTTCCCAAATTTGGCCGACATCTCCCCGTAAACACGAAAATAGCTATGTCTAGTAGCGATAGTATATCGTTATCTACGTCTAGTAGTAATGAGAGTACTGAGTCAGAGAGAAGTAGGGGTAGACAATTTGACGAAGAGGGTACAAGTTCTAGGGGCATGACGAGTGGGATTCCAATGGAGACAGTGAGGGAGGTTCGAGAAGATCCCCCTAAAGAGTTGGCAGAAAGTAACTGGCCAGCTAAAGGCGGCTATGGGTGGGCGGCTGCCGACGTCCGGAACCAATCATCTTTGTTCCGGTGGTCTCGTCTACTGAACTCCTGGTTAAACTGCACACCTATCATCTCCAAGGGCGTTAGTGGGGACATTGTTTCCCTGGAGAGAGTTAGTGCCATCGACCGGGTATACCATGGGCAGGAGGGTGCTACAGAGAAGTTTTTCTACAGGCATATGTGCCATTTTTCTCAACTTCATGTGCGGTTACCGTTAGACGGTTTCACTATGGGCATATTGCGCGCATTGAATGTGGCACCTACGCAGCTGCATCCGAATAGTTGGGCCTACTTGCAGGCTTTCCGCATCTTGTGCCAAACCTTATATTTGGAGCCCACTCCTTACGCTTTTTTGTACTTTTACGACACCAGACCCCGCCGACCGGCTACTTGGCTATCCTTGATAAGTCGCCCCAGTATCAACAGATTGGATGCATTTTCCCAGTCCTTCAAGCATTTCAAGGACAGGTACTTCAAGGTTGTCGTTAAAGAAGGAGGCAACACTCATTTTTTGAACGCAGATGGGAGTACCAAATTCCCTTTTAGTTTGACAAGCAACCCTTCTCGGTATAAGGACATGGGGATGGATGAATTATCGGCTGGTGATAAGGAGGTGGTGGACATCTTGTTGAAGTTTGTTGATAAGTTGCCCACTAAGGGCCTAGTTAGAGTTATAATTCGGTGCATCCGATAATAGATATTGAAGGTATCTGTTTATTACTTAAACTGTGTTGATAATTCTAAGTTGTTTTGATCCGAGTTGTGATGTATTATTGTAAGGCACATGGCACAATCTAGCAAGAAAAACTTGGCGCTTTTCCAAAAGCTGAGGAAGGAGATGGCCGCTAAGGCCAAGGCAGCTGGGAAGACCGATGTTCCCAACTTGCAGGAATCTATGGTGGAGGTGCATGTGCACGGCGGGACGAAGAGGAAGGCTGAGTTGCCGCCTCGACACGGGAAGGGAAAACACGTGAAGAAGGTGAGGGCGGCCTTGCTCGGAACGGGGTCGGCTAGTGGGGCAGGGTCAGCCATTGGGGAGAAAGGGTCGGAATCTGGTTTGATCGAATTACCAGAAATATCTGTGAGGAAGGATATTTCAATTACCCTCCCAGATACCATTGTAAATTCTATTGACGACATGGATGCGGACCATATTGTGAGGACGATGGTCGAGTTTGGAAGCAAGGCTTCAGTATTGAGCCGGCGTGTGGGGTCTCTATACAAGAGGGAAGTGAAGGAGGGGGGCCGGGAAAAGGTGGAGGAGTTGCAGGGAAAGGTAGACAAGCTAGAGGAGGAAAAGGATGCGCTGGAGAAGGCGAAGGAAAGTTGGGATGCTGAGAGAAAGAGGTTGGCAACGTGGAGGGTTCGCTGTTTGGATTCTGAGGAAAAGTTGAATAAGAGAATAAGGGAATTGGAGGAAGATTATGATGATTTGAAGGATAAGTATGACGGAGCTGTTGGTGAGCTCGATGATCTAAAGAATAGCATCATACAAGAACACATTAACGATTTTGAGAAAGGGCTACGTCAAACGGCATTTTTTCATGGGGGAATCGATGTTACGGACGTGAAGTTTGATGTTAACAAGGATGTCATTGACGGGAGGCTTGTGAATGAAGATGAAGGCAGTGGTGGTGAGGAAGCGGAAGCGGGGGTGGAGGAGAAGGCGACTGAGGGGGTGAATAAGGCGGTTAATGCTGGAGAGGTGGCTCTTGATGCGACAGAATAGGACTTTAACTTTAATTGATTCAAAAACATTTGAGCCTATGTCTGTAATAGCCGGTACATTATGTTACGTTGGTATATTTGTATTTATGTTTAATTTGATTAATGTTCTATATGTTATGTGTCTACTGAGTTTCGATGATATGTAATGTATGTGTGACGCGATGATTTGTATGTTAAGGGTGTTCGACCCAGGCTGCTTACTTGGGGTAAGGGTGGGGAACTTAAACGCATTAACCACGAGTAAAGGGTGTTCGACCCAGGCCGCTTACTTGGGGTAAGGGTGGGGAACTTAGACGAATTAACCACGAGTAAAGGGTGTTCGACCCAGGCCGCTTACTTGGGGTAAGGGTGGGGAACTTAGATGCATTAACCACGAGTAAAGGGTGTTCGACCTAGGCCGCTTACTTGGGGTAAGGGTGGGGAACTTAAACGAATTAACAACGAGTAAAGGGTGTTCGACCTAGGCCGCTTACTTGGGGTAGGGGTGGGGAACTTAAACGAATGTGAAAGAAAACACATGAGAAAAAACGTATAGTTGGGAACCCTTCTTTTTATTTATTGAATAGGGATGCCTCGTTAAAACATCTCTGGCCAAAACCCTCCTTAGGGAAAAAAAGACCAGGCGAGGAAAAAGAGTGCAATCGGGGTTACAAGTATTGGTTCGATTAGAATATACATTCAGCTGAAGTAGAATTTGAGGTGGGATACATTCCAAGTGTTGGGAATCTCTTCCCCAGATAAGTGTTCTAAGTGATAAGCTCCTCCTCCTGCATCTTCGCGTATACGATACGGGCCGTCCTAATTTGCTGAGAACTTGCCATCCTTCTTTCTGGCACTGTTGGCCATTCTCCATACTAGGTCCCCGATGACGAATGATAGTGGACATAGATTTGCATTATATTTCTTGGCAGCTCGTTGTTTGGCAGTTAAATTGCGTATCTGGGCTTTTTCTCTGAGTTCGGGTAGAAGGTCGAGTTGTAAGGCCATGTTTTGGTGATTGTGGGTTGGGTCGTACAGTTCTCGGCGTAGGGATGGTTCGCCAATTTCTACAGGTATAATGGCGTCTACGCCGTAGACTAGGCTGAATGGGAATTCGTTAGTTGATGATTGAGGGGTGCATCTGTAAGCCCATAGTACTTCTATTAATTCTTTGGGCCATCGGCCTTTGGCGGTATCCAATCTCTTGCGCAGCTCCACGAGGATAACTTTATTTGCCGCTTCTGCTTGTCCATTGGTTTGTGGTTGTTCTACAGAACTTGTGATGTGCTTGATGCCTAGGCCGGTGTAGAATTTGGCTAACTCTTTGTCAATGAATTGTCGGCCATTGTCTGTGATGATGGTATGTGGCACACCATATCTGCATATAATGTCCTTCCACACAAATTGTTGAACTTGATAGGCCGTGATGGTAGTTCGCGGCTTGGCTTCTATCCATTTAGTGAAGTAATCGACGACTACAATTAGGAATTTTACTTGCCCCTTGTCGGGTGAAAAGGGGTCAAGAATGTCCATTCCCCACTTAGCGAATGGCCATGGGGATAGTATGTGGTGTAGCTGTTCTTGTTTCTGGTGAATAAGGTTGCCATGTTTCTGACATGGTTTGCATTTTCTGACATAATCCTGGCAATCTGCTTCTATGGTCGGCCAAAAGTATCCGGCTCTAAGAACTTTAGTAGCCATGGTGTGTGCGCCAGAGTGATATCCACAAATACCTTAGTGTAGTTCTTTGATAATATAGTGCGCTTGCTCTGTCGTGACACACTTAAGGAGGGGTTGACCATATCCGCGTTTGTAGAGGTCGTCGCCTATCATGGTGTACCTGGCAGCCTTAGTCAGCCAAGTTTTGTCTGCATCGAGGGGGGTTGCCGGTTTTGAGGTACTGGATGTAGCGGGTGGTCCAGTTTTGGCTTTGGGAGGAGGTGACGTTGTTAGCTATGGTATGGGTTAAATTTTGACAAGTGTGTGTGATGGAAGGTGTGGATAGTGTTTGCTGTAGTAAGGATCGGTGACGGTTTTTTAGCTTGGTGCTGGCCAATTTGGAGAGGATATCGGCCCTGATGTTGTCGGTCCTTGGGATGTGTTCGATGCAGACTTGTTCGAAGGCGGATTGGATGACTGCACGGACCAGATGGTAATATTGTAGAAGGATGGGGTCTTTAATCTGAAACTCGTCATTTAGGTGGCCTACAATGAGCTTGGAGTCGGTTTTTCACGTTAATTTCTTGACGCCTACCTGACGGGCTAGGGAGAGGCCGACGAGGAAGGCTTCGTATTCGGTTTGGTTGTTTGACGTTTTGAAGGCAAAGTGAAGGGAGTTTTCAATGAGGATGTCGTTGGGGCCTTCTAAGACGATGTCGGCACCGACACCTCTTGGATTTGAGGAACCATCTACATGAAGCGTCCACTGCTCCTCTATGGGTGTTTGCTGTAGGTCGTTAACGAAGTCTAAGAGGCATTGGGCTTTGATGGGGCCATGGGGTTCATAGCGGATGTTGAATTCTGACAGTTCGACGACCCATGATGACATGCGTCCGACTAGATCTGGTTTTTGTAATATTTTTTGGATTGGGTAGTCAGTTTTAACGGTTATGGTGTGGTTTTGGAAATATGGGCGTAGGCAGCGTGCTGCGTGGACCAAAGATAGGGCCAGCTTTTCTACTATCTGATATCTAGTTTCAGGATCTTGCAACGTTCTGCTCACAAAATATACAGGATGCTGGGTGCCTTCTATTTCTTGGACAAGCGCGGCGCTGACGGTATAATCAGTGGCTGTGATGTATACAACCAGGGGTTGATGGGTGTCCGGCTTGTGGAGGATAGGTGGGGAGGTTAGGGTTGTTTTCAGTTTTTGGAAAATTTGTTCACAATCATCAGTCCACGTGAACCGGGTGGATTTCTTTAGGAGTTGTATTATGGGTTGGGTTTGTTCGGCTAGTTTGGGTAGGAAGTGGGAAATGGCTGTGAGACGGCCAATGAGACGTTGGACCTTCTTAATAGTAGTGGGGCTACGCATTTCGATGATGGCCTTGCATTTTTCAGGTTTGGCCTCTATGCCGCGTTGGGTTAACATAAAACCAAGGAATTTACCCTAGTCAACGCCGAATATACACTTGTTAGGGTTGAGGCGGAGGTTGTATTTGCGTAGTGCGGAGAAGACTGCTGACAGGTCCTCGGCATGTTGGCGATGACCTGGGGACTTGACAACCATATCGTCGAACTATACTTCGACACAGTGTCCCATTAGGTGGCTGAAAACTTTGTCCATCAGTCGTTGGTAAGTTGCTCCGGCGTTTTTGAGGCCAAAGGGCATGACCCTATAGAAGTAATTGGCATCGTCCATGATGAAGGCGGTTTTGTGCATGTCTGATGAGGCCATGGGAATTTGGTTATACCCAGAATACGCATCCAAAAAACTAAGCATCTTGTTCCTTGTCGCACCGTCCACGAGTCGATCAATATTGGGTAAGGGGTAAGCGTCGCGAGGGCAAGCCTTGTTTAGGTCCGTGTAATCTACGCACATCCGCCATTTGCCATTGGCTTTCTTCACCAAGACAACGTTAGAAAGCCAAGTGGTGTACTAAGCTTCTTCTATAAATCCCGCTTAGTAACTTGTCGGCTTCAATCTTGGCTGCTTGCCGACGTTCTTCGCCAAGCTTGCGTTTTTTCTGGGATACATAGCGGGCTTCTTTATATATGGATAGTTTGTGGGATGCCACTTGGGGGTCCACTCCAGGGAGGTCGGCGGCTGACCAGGCGAAAAGATCGGTGTTGTTGATGAGGATGGGTGTGATGGTGGCACGCTCGTTAGAGTTTAAACCGGTGCCTAGATTAATAGAGTGACCATTGGGAAGCTCTAGAGGGGAGGTGTCCTCTACTGGTTCAAGGCGAACATCCTGGCCTATTTTGGGGTCAAGATCTTCGCCGGCTAGGGCTATGGTGGAGCCAGGGGGTCGTTCGATATGGTTGGTTTGTTGGATCGGGAGTTGTGGTCACAAGCTGGCCATGTAGCATTCGCGTGCCAAGCACTGGTCGCAGTGGATAGTAAGGATATCGCCGAACGGGGCCGGGAACTTCATGGCCAAGTGAGGGGTGGAAACGACGGTGCTGAGGGTATTGAGGGAAGGACGACCCAGGAAGATGTTGTAGGATGTTGGCGCGTCGACGATAAGGAAGCGGATTTGGATGGTTTTGGTTTCGGCCCCCTCCCGAAAGACGGTGTGGAGGTCAATGTAGCCCTGGGTGGATACCTGTTCACCAGAGAAGCCATATATTGGCTCATCATATGGGACCATGACGGTGTCAGGAAGTTGAAGTTTTTGGTAGGTGGCCAAATATAGGATATGAACGGAGCTTTCTTGATCGACGAGGACTTTCTTAACAGCGTAATTTTCGATTTCAACGGTGATAACCATGGGGTCATCTTATTGATGGTCGAGGCCGTGAAAGTCATCATATGTCAAGACGATAGGAGGCATATGGCGTATGTGGTGGGAATGGGTGATATGGTTAATAGATTGGATATGGTGGAGGTTTTTTTTCTGGTAGAAGAAGTGGATCCTCCGCTAGCGAAGCCACCAGAGATGGTGTTAATGGTGCCATGTAGAGGAGGGTCGGCAGGGGTGATGTCGGTGCGGGCCAGCTCCGGTTCTTGACTGGTGGGTTGGACGGGGCGTCTGTCGTGACGGGAGTCATGTGGAGGACGTCTGTGATCAGATCGAGGGGGGTGGCGGGATCCCATGAACCGACAACGTCAGGGCCGACATCCTTTCCAAATTGGCCAGCACCAAGCTAAAAAACCGTCACCGATCCTTACTACAGTAAACACTGTCCACACCTTCCATCACACACACTTGCCAAAATTTAACCCACACCGCAGCCAACAACGTCACCCCCTCCCAAAGCCAAAACTGGACCACCCCCTACATTCAATACCTCAAAACCGGCAACCCCCCCTCAACGCGGACAAAACTTGGCTGGCTAAGGCCGCCAGGTACACCATGATAGGCGATGACCTCTACAAACGCGGATATGGCCAACCCCTACTTAAGTGTGTCACGGTAGAGCAAGCCCAATATATCATCAAAGAGCTACACGAAGGAATTTGTGGTTATCATTCCGGTGCACGCACCATGGCTACAAGAGTTCTAAGAGCCGGATACTTCTGGCCGACCATAGAAGTAGACTGCCAGGATCATGTCAGGAAATGCAAGCCATGTCAGAAACATGACAACCTTATTCACTAGAAACAGGAACAACTACATCACATATTGTCCCCATGGCCATTCGCTAAATGGGGAATGGACATCCTCGGCCCCTTCTCACCCGGCAAGGGGCAAGTAAAATTCCTAATTGTAGCCGTCGATTATTTCACTAAATGGATCGAAGCCAAGCCGCTAATTACCATCACGACCCAGCAAGTCCAACAATTTGTGTGGAAGGAAATTATATGCAGATATGGCGTACCACATACCATTATCACAGACAATGGCCGACAATTTATTGACAAGGAGTTAGCCAAATTCTACACTGGCCTAGGCATCAAACACATCACAAGTTCTGTAGAACATCCACAAACCAATGGGCAAGCAAAGGCGGCAAATAAAGTCATCCTCGTAGAGCTGCGCAAGAGATTGGATACTGCCAAAGGCCGATGGCCCGAAGAATTAATAGAAGTAATATGGGCTTACAGATGCACCCCCCAATCATCAACAAACGAATCCCCATTTAGCCTAGTCTACGGCGCAAACGCCATGATACCAGTAGAAATTGGCGAACCATCCCTACACCGAGAACTATACGACCCAACCCATCAACCCATCCTTACATCTCGACCTTCTATGGAGAATGGCCAGCAGCGCCAGGAAGAAGGATGGCAAATTCTCCGCCAATTGGGATGGCCCGTACCACATACGAGAAGATGCAGGAGGAGGAGCTTATCGCCTAGAACAATTATCTGGGGAAGAGATTCCCAACACTTGGAATGTATCCCACCTCAAGTTCTACTTCAGCTGAGTGTGTATTGTAATCGAACCAATACTTGTAACCGTGGGTGTACTCTTTTTCCTCACTTGGTCTTTTTTCCATAAGGAGGGTTTTGGCCAAGGAGGTTTTAACGAGGCACCCCTATTCAATAAATAAAAAGAAGGGTTCTCAACTATACGACTTTCTATATGTTTCTTTTCATTTGCATTCGTTTAAGTTCCCCACCCTTACCCCAAGTAAGCGACACGCATACACCACATGTAAACAAAACACAACATACATAATAACATGCAGAACCTTAATCGCATTTAAACATAAGTGCAATGAACCAATGTAGCTAAATGTACCAAATATTACAGACAGTCTCAAATAATATTCTCGAGTCAATTAAAACAGAAATCCTAGTCTGTAGGGACAGGTGCATCCTCGGCATCGGCCGCCATCTTCTCCTCCTCCGCCACCTTCTCCTGCGCCTCCTCATTCCCACTGTCCTCATCCTCCTGGACCAACTTCCCGTCAATAACATCCTTTTTCACATCAAACCTCGAATCCGTTACGTCCACATCCTGATGGAAAAAATCCGTCTGCCGCAATCCCTTCTCAAAACCATTGATGTGCTCCTGTATGATGTTGTTTTTCAGATCATCAACCTCACCAACAGCTCCGTCATACTTGTCCTTCAAATCATCGTAGTCCTCTTCCAATTTCCCTATACGTTTATTCAGCTTTTCCTCAAAGTCCAAGCAACGAACCCTCCATGTTGCCAACCTTTTCCTCTCCGCTTCCCAACCTTCCTTTGCCTTCTCCAATGCAGCCTTTTCCTCCTCCAGCTTATCCACCTTCCCCTGCAACTCCTCCACCTTTTCCCGGCCACCCTCATTCACTTCTCTCCTATAAAGCGACCCCACACGCCGGCTCAAAACTAAAGCCTTGCTCCCAAATTCGATCATTGTTCTCACAATGTACTCCGCATCCATGTTGTCAATAGAATTGACGATGGTATCTGGGAGGGTAATTGCAATATCCTTCCTCATAGATATCTCCGGCAGCTCGATCAACCCAGATTCTAGCCCCTTCTCCCCACTGGCCAACCCCGCTCCGCTAGCCGACCCCGTTCCAAGCAGGGTCGCCCTTACTTTCTTCACATCTTTTCCCTTCCCGGGTTGAGGCGGAAGCTCAGCCTTCCTTTTCGTCCCGCCGTGCACGTGCACCTCCACCATAGATTTTTGTAAGTTGGGAACATCAGTCTTCCTAGCCGCCTTGGCCTTAGCGGCCATTTCCTTCCTCAACGTTTGAAAAAGCGCCAAATTCTTATTTCCAGACTGCGCCATATGCCCTACAATAATACATCACAACTCGGATCAAAACAACTTAGTATTATTAACACAGCTTAAGTAATAAACAAATACCTTCGATATCTATTATCGGGTGCACCAAATTATAAACTGTAACTAGGCCCTTAGTGGGCAACTTATCAACAAACTTCAACAAGGTCTCCACAACCTCCTTATCACCAGTTGACAATTCATCCATGCCCATGTCCTTATACCGAGAAGGATTGTTTGTCCAACTAAAAGGGAACTTGGCGCTTTCGTCTGCGTTCAAAAAATAAGCTTTTCCTCCTTCTTTAACGACGACCTTGAAGTACCCATCCTTGAAATGCTTGAAAGACTGGGAGAAGGCATCCAGTCTGCTGATGCTGGGGCGACTAATCAAAGACAGCCAAGTAGTTGGCCGCCGAGGAGTGGGCTCCAAGTATAGGGACTGGCACAGAATGCGGAAAGCGTGCAAGTAGGCCCAACTATTCAAAGATGATTGGTCACGAACGTCAGTAGCTGCCCACCCATAGCCACCTTTCGCCGGCCAGTTGCTCTCCTCCAACTCTTCGGGGGGGATCCTCTCGAACCTCCCTCACAATCTCCATTGGCATCCCACTCGTAACAACCCCAGAACTCGTACCCTCTTCGCCAAGTTGCCTATCCTTACTTTTATCTGACTCGGTACTTTCACTGCTACTAGACGTAGACACGCTACCACTACTAGACATACCTGGTTTAATTTTTACGAGAAGATGTCGGTTGAAATTGGGAACTAGTCGGACAGTATGACGCGCACAAGATCTCTGAATTCAGAACTTTCGCAAATGAAACAAGTAACTCCTCACCCGTTTTCAAACCTATATTTATAGTCCAGGGTCCCAAACGACGAAAACTCTTCCCGCCAAAATAAAACCCCAGACCAATCGACACCATCATTGCGAAAGATATGACTTTTGAAAAACGACGACGCCAAAACTTCTTGATTGGACCCCTGACACCCTTTCACCTACCTTCTGACGGTTACCACTTTTTAGCCTTAACACTGTTCGCCACACTTAAAGGCTGGGGGACTAGTGTACCACACCTAGTCGGTTCCGCTAGTATACCAACACAACCAACATATATCACCCTTGACCGACGACTCCCATCGGATAAGGCTGGGGGACTGGTGTACCACACCTAGCCCAACTCGACCAAATAAGTAAACAATGCATATACCAAGGCAGCCAAGCATTCAGCCTAGGCCGAGTCAGCCTAACTTGTATCGGTTCTAACCTATACATCTAAAGGAACAACCTGCACCTCATATAACCTATATATATCGTCAAGGTAGGTAGCCGGTCTAGGCTGGCTACTCCAGCAGACTCGGTAAGATTAAAGCCTAGGCCGACAGCTCCAATAAACTTAGTGAAATAGAAGCCCCCGCGTTCAATAGGTATTAAAGGCCTGGGTTAGGGCCCAGGCCCACTCATAGCCCAAGCTAGAGCCCAAGTCAAGGCCCGACCCATGAGGTAATCAGACATCATTAATGCTCTATAAATACGCGTGGACCCCAGTAATTAAAGGTACGCACTCATTAATCACTAATCTGACTCTCTGAGAGCTTTAACTTACTTGAGCTTCGGAGACTCTTCTGTAGGTAACCCCTCATGGGTTCAAGCTGACATGTATCAACCGGGGAGAGACCAACTGAAGAGATAGCGAACTACATGGTAAGGTGACACTTGTGCCTAACTCATCTTATTTGTTCTCTGCAGGAACATTTTAAATCACAATTCAAAAACAATATAAAAAGAATAAAAGATATAAAATTTATTGTGCATGAGTGATATATAAATATAAATATATATATATATATATATACATATATATATATATATATATATATATATATATAAATATATATATATATATACATATATATGTATATACATATATATGTATATACATATGTATATATACATATATACATATATACATATATATATATATATATATATATATATAAATATATATACATATGTATATATATATATATACATATATACGTTATATATATATATATATATATATATATATATATATATTTTAATCTACAATAAGCATGATATTTATATGTAAATCTGTAGCGTGCGTTTCATGTAGCCCTATGTAACATTCCGATCGGATATTATGAATCTATCTATAATACAATTGAAAGTATCACAAAACGCAAAATTTTACACCTGTCATCTTTTTAGGAATTCTTCAATTTCAGATTTCTAAATCTTTTTACCTCTTAAAGCAATTTTTCATTGTGTCTTCTCAACCAATCTTTTCAGGCCCTTTTTCTCACTTTCCACCTCTCTCACTTTTTCCAGCTCTCTTCACTTTCCATCTCTCGAACCCTACCATGTCTTTCACTCTGCCTCCACAAATGCTATCCAATACCCTGTGTCATCATTCAGCAGATAGAAGGCAAAGAGTAGCTTTTGCTCATCAGTGCAGTTCATGACCTTAAAAATCTTCTCACACTTGCAGAGCCATGCATCCGCTTCATCGAGGGAGACTTTGCCAGAGAACTCCGCTTGCTTGTGGCGTAAGAAGTCCTCCACAGTCAGCACCCTAACTGGTGCAATGGTCATTCTAGGTTGCGCTGTTATAGTCGTCTGCATCGCATCCACCATCCAGTGAATAGCCTCCGCGATGTCGTCTACGCCTCTACTCCTTCTCCTCCGGTTAGCAGCCATAGCCTGGATACGCCATATTCAACTGTTAAAAATCAATCACTTAGTCAAACAAAACCACTCACACCTACATTCAACACAAACACACAACAAACAACCACATCGATAAGCTCACTCCCCACTAGCCCCAAAATATTTAAAAATATTTTCAAAACTTTTGCTTTGATACCAATTGTAACATCCCTAAGGAATATTACTGATTTAAATAAAAAAAAACATAAATAAGACACATTTATGAATAAAGCTCATTTCCCAGAACGCGGGAAATTTAAATCTTGTATTAACACGTAATAAAAACAGGAGTCCATAATTTATAAAACTGAAATAATATTCAAATGGCTCCCAAAAGGTTACATAATTATCTCAAAACCAAAATAGTAAATATAGATATAAAATCCCATGCTATCCCTCGCTCCGAGTCTAAGCATCTCCTGGCCTATCTGTCAAATCATCAGCTCATGGATAACAAGTTATCCGATCATCGCCACACACACAAAGAAAGGGTGAGCTATGCACAATAATTAAAAATACACATGAAATAAATATGTCGCCCATCCCAAAATAACATAATTAAATATCTCATTGTTTTCAAATTACCCATCCATGAACTCATAGTCCTTCATGAGTCAATTACATGAACTAGATCTTGGGACTTCATTGTGCTTCCACGAAACTAACTCACTCGTGGTCCAACCCTATGAGCCTATCCCGTTCATAGTCCTGCCCTACAGACTCCTCGTTTGTAGTAAATCATCCAAGCCTTCTCGACTTGGACCCTGACACGCACGCAATCACCATACTATGGACTTCTCGCCAAAAAGCAGCAGACAGGAACACCATTGTTCCTTGACGATCGTGCGCCCGATGAATGTAATCACCATATTAAGGACTCCTTGTCACTTAGTAGCCGACGGGAACTACACAGTTCCATGCCCAAACTCACAAGGGTCTTACAATGAACCCTAGTTAGAATCATGATGACAGAGCTGGGAATGAAAAAGGTACGGTGGGGAATCAACTTACATGGATTGAAGAATGGGGTTGAGTTAACGCCAAGAAGGGTAAGACCCAAACCCTAGTAGAGCTTCTGTGGAGAGAAAAGGGAAGAGCAAAGGCACTGATTTTGGGAAGTGAGTGCAGAATGAGGGACCTTGGCTGCTTTAGGGGCCTTGACACCTTGTGGGACAGCCTTTAGGCCCAACTGATTAGGGACAGCCCTTAAAAATAAGAGCATAAAATAATTGAGCCTTACATTCTCCCCAACAAAAAAAAATCGTCCTCGAAAATTCACCGATGGAATAGGAAGAAAACTATTTTCCTCATTTTTTTCGACAACCGCCACTTCGACAGGACTGATAAAACGACTCCAACACCTATAGTCACTGGATACTTTGCCTTTGTACTAAGCGATATGTGTTCAGCTATGTAGATTGCCTTAGTCACTACACTCGAAGTAACTTTCAACTTGCAATCTTAAAACTGGAATGCTCCTTCATACTTGCCAAACTAACTTGTATCTGATATACTGACTCACCTACCATATGCTTTCCACTACATCTTGTAGGTTTTTATCAAAGTCTCAGATGACCTTAAGTCTCAAACTCAAGCATGTTCGTTATCACTTCAAATCACCTTGTTCACTCCTTTATGCATCACTCCACTAATTTGATCACTCTTGAGTGTTGGCCTACTGTCACACCATCAACACTTTTGACCACTTTTATGTATAACGAGACTCCTACATTTTGCTTCCTTTGTTGGCTTCAACCAAGGAACAAAGTTCACTACCGAGTTGTTTCGTTTCCCATTTAAACCTTCAACTGCTTCCTTCATCATATGGTCTTAGCATCTTATCTTCATCTTTAATCCCCCTAACTTATAGGCAACATTCCACAAAACCTCAGAACCATAACTTCCATTGACTTCAAATTTCTAGTCTGGTTCGTACCACGCAACTCCACGATACACCTCAAACTAAGATTTTCTGATTTGCCTTTTCTCAACCTTCTTGAGAGACTCACTAATGCTAGTTAGATGACTAGACTAATGAAATCTCCTTACACATTCTCTTCCCAACCCAAACACTTATGTTTCTCAACCAACTCTAACTCTTACCTCGTCAAATCAAGGATCTTCAATTCCCTTCTCTGGCTAAACATCTAATCTCACTTTCTCACTTCCAAGTTGGCACCCTAACTTGAAATCATAACTCAAACCATATCTTACTTCTCTTGCACAAATTTCTTTGAGCAACTCCATAATTCCAACTCTAACTGCTCACTGAACATCCATTAACTGATACTCATAAGAATGACACATTTGTTGTTTATAAAGAACTGGTTGTCGTAGTAACCCCTAGGTCATAAGTAAGATAGTTCTTTTCACGCACCTTTTACCCTTCATAAGTATCAATTGTCATCATCTCGTTGTGCTACTCTGATCACCACACAAGGTCACTTATTTGTTTACTCAAAATGATGCTCCTTTCATGTCTGCCGTGACAAGAAAGCAATCATTGCTGAGAAACCTTTCTCCAAAACTTCTATAGAACTTGCAAAACCCTTTGGACTCCCCTTTTTATAGTCTTAACATCGTATTTTCTCAACACTGTATCCACCCTTTTTAAACCATATGTCCGACTAGTCACTCCAACCTTTGTTAATACTCATCTTGATCATTCTAAAGACTCTCTTCAAACTTGGAAAACTTACTACTAAACCTTGATGATACCGCTAACTTATTTGACATTTGTTACCTTCATCATGTTTCCACCCTTTAAAACCATAGGCTCAAAAATTCTATCCTCCCTTATTCAACGTTTACCCTTGAACAATATATCCTCCCACTACCTCTCCTTTAAGATTCACCAAACTTGCAGTCATCCTTGTGGTTATACTTAGTTTGAGCCACTAGTTCGCCAACGTCTACCCTACTTCCGTATTTACTTCAAATTCTCAGTAGGAACCATCCAATTAGGAACTATTGGCACAAGTCTTCCTTCAGACACCAATGCAAAAATGAACTCCACCATACCAAAGGTTAAAATTCTAGTACTTGCTTCAGAATACGTCTATAAACTCTTCTACTACTGAGATCCTTTGCATCTATTATGCACTTTCCTTTGTCACGTGACTTTGATTCACGTGACACTCTGCCCCACTATTTAGCTTGATACGTACTTCATACACAATCACTGACTTATCCCTTTTTAATCAAAGTACACCACCTCGTTGGTTGTCCCAACTCATCGGAATGAGATTGAGAAAACAATCAATTCACCCTTGAGACTATGTCCCAACCTTGCAAAGGAAACAATTCAAATCGGGTTTGAATTTAAATACTTTGATCATCACGAAGGCACCACACACCTGAGTGAATCTTCACTTGGCCGCTACTGTAGGAAAAACCACAATCTCAAACTCAACTCCTTCTTACAGACAACCATGACTCCTTTACCATACTGGCAACATCAAAGAGTGCACGACCCTAAGCGAAGCCAAAAGCCATAATCCAATCACCACCTTTGTAACATGTATCTTTTAAATTAGATCACCTATGTTGACCACTTTAGTACCAATCATCGCAAACACTCTCATAGCTACTCAAAACTTTTGTTTTCCTTTCCTCTTTCCCTGTGTTTTGACATTACTAATTGTCCTCCTCTACAAGAACAAACTTAACTATGTGCTTCTCCTTATGATACTTGAAATCGTATATCTCATATCCAATGTCAAACCTTCCTCTTTTGTGGGCCATTTTACTTAGAACATCCCTTCTACTCTTAACTTGGGTAACTACTATCGCTGAGAAGACCCAACTACTCCTTATTGAATTGATCTGGTATGTAATTCCAAATATACTTCCTTTTCCTATAACATCTTCATACTTGGTTGATCTTCAAAGCTCCGCCTCCTATAAGCTTCCAACTACACGTCTGCTTTTCTATACACTTCATGGCCTCCACCTTTAACCTCAAACCTTCCACATTGTTCCACTTCAAACCTTAGACATTGTCACAACGTAAAGCCAAGTTGATTCCTCAAACCTTGCTTCACGAGCACGCACCAATTTCCTTTTATACTAATCTCTGAACTCAACTCTTCATTTAAAACTTGTGGTATACGATCTTAGAACTCGATCTTGTAGCTCCTTCGGCCCAAAGCGTTGCTTCTTAACTTCCAACATCATTTCTTAGCCTTCTAAACCAAGACTCAACTTTCATCATCCATTGATATATAACCCTCTACATCTTCACATCTTGGAGATAAGAGATTGTCTCATAGACCCTACCAATCCTTGTAAGGGTGAGTAGGTCAAGTTGACCTTGAATCTGCATTCCCTCATCGCTACAAACACCAGACACAAAACACTGGGGCATAACAGGACAAACTACAACATACAAGGCAACAATCCATCATCTACAAACAACCAAACCTTTTGTCTGTCACCCTTCCTTTCCCAAACCATTAGAATTAAGAAAGGAAAAACAACCTTTGATATAGTCATGAGTGTGCAACCTCATCACTTTACCAAGACGTTTTCTGTTCTTAAAACTTTTGGATTCATTGACAAACTCGACTAGACTTGACAACTTATACCTACAAGGCATGAAAAACCCATAACCTCAGGTCATCCAAAGGACGAACTCCTCTGATACCATAAATGTAACACCCCATTTAAATAATTACTTTAATTAAATGACATGTCACACATATAATATAAGAGATGGGTCCTGGAGTATAACCACGACTCCTTACAATATCCAAAAATACTTAGAGGGATCCAAGGCACACCAAGAGGCCAAGACTAAACAAAATACAATAACTTGACAGTAATTATTAGGGTTTTAAAGGACAAAAATAGTACATGGGCCATAGCCCTATCAGAAAGCCCAAAATAGTAGAATCTAGCCCAGGTGCGCTACGCAGCGGAACCATCACCTCCCTGTTGACCACGGGTGTTCCTCGCATCTGCTCACATCAATAAATTGATCATTATCGCAAAAAGAGAAAACCACGCATACTGAACATACAAAAAACAATAAAAGGGTAAGCTAGAGCCGAAAAATAGTTTATCATGCAGTTACATACAATTTCTTAGTTCAAGATACATATGTCAACCCATCATGTTATGACTTGCAAACAATACACTAAGACTCAGACACCACTCATTCGGATACGTATAATTTAGTCCTTTATCTTTAGAAATTCATGGATTTAGTCCTTTAAACTAAATTTTGTTAAGTTTATTTGATGTTTCAAACGCGTTTTTCAGACAACACTAAACCGAACATGTGTCAAATGGTATAACCAAACTAATATACTATAATGAAATGTGTTTGAAATGTCAAATAAACTTAATAAAATTGGGTTAAAAAGACTAAATCCACACATTTACATAGTTAAGGGACTAAATTAGTTCAAAGTTTCCAGGAGAAACTAATTCCAATTTTCACTAAAAGGTTAAGGACCAAACACATATTTAACCTATTTTTTATTATATTCAATTTGAGTTATGATTAATTTAAGTGTTTATAGAGTGTTTATAGAGTGTTTAAAGTGATTATTTTAGGTTTGATATGACTTTAGTACAAAGGGTGTTTTTTCGAAGTTTTGAGTCTTCCATTAAGTTTCATTCTAATAGATTGAATTGTTTTTTTTAATTTGTTAAAATATTGTTATAAACTTGTTGGACTACAAAGAAGAATACGTTAACTGATTACAAACTGTAACATTAGATTGAATTGTTTTTTTAATTTGTTAAAATATTGTTATATATAAACTTTTGGACTTACAAAGAAGAATATGTTAATTTATTACAAACTGTAACATCAGAAAGTATTTAGACATTTCATACATTAATGTCACTGTTTAATTAAATAAATATAGTTTTAATCTATTAACACTACTTAAAATTGATACTTTACTCTTTTAATCCTTAAAAGGGACTAAACTTTTATGAATTAAAATTATGAAATAAAGGGACTAACTTTTGTTTTAATGAATTAAATTTATTATAACTGACACTCTTATATAACAATTATTTCAATCTTCAAGCATTTAATTTCGAAAAAATTCCCATTCCTTTATATATAAAGCTTGAGATTTTATAAGTGGAAAAAACACTTCTTAAAATTTTATTATTAAATTAATGACATTTGTAACACCCTATTTGCATAATTCCTTTAATTAAATGACATGTCACACAGATAATATAAGAGATGTGTCTTGGAGTATCACCACGACTCCTTACAATATCCAAAAATACTTAGAGGGATCCAAGGCACTGATGAGTGTGTATTTTTGCCCTCATTCAGTGTTTACTTTTGGGTATTTAATTGAATTTATGTGCTTAAAAAGTGATTTAATTGATAATTAGGCTATTTGAACTTGTGTGATAAAAATGTCTTAAAAGGTGATTTTTAGCTGCATAAATTATTTTTGGATATTTTAACGTTTGTTGATGCAGCTGAAGTTAAGATTAAGCTTATTTAAAGGTGGGAAAATAAATTGATTGAAATTACAAACACCTTTTATTAGCAAGTTTTGGAAAAATCACTTATGCACCCCAGCTTTTACTTATACACTCCCCTCTTTCTAAATGGGTCTCATCAAAAACCTATTTTGCACCCTCTAATATGTTTATTTACACCCCTCCTACCACTTAAACTCCACTCAACCAGATGCTGCCATGTTCCAATCCTCAACTTTTAAAATTGGCCAACCAGAACAAGCCACGTGGCATTAATCCTTACAAACACATTTACACCAATGAAACACTGCCACATCATCATCTCCTTCCATCTCCAAAACAGAAACCCTAATTTCTCCTCAAACCCTAGCCGTCACCATGCCGGCAGCCACCATAGATCTGCCACCGTCAACCACCTGCATCCTTCTCGCTGGCAGCCTTGCACCTTACGGCTACCACCACCATCCTTTATGCATGAAACTCGCCGGAGAAAGCAAACAAATGCTGCCACGTCGCGAAGCTTCATCCCTGCAGCAGCGTCCACGAGAGCTTCCACCGTCCTACCAACTGCATCACACCTGAATCACCACCGCTCTAGAACCAGCGTTCCGCAACCACGAACCTACAACAGATGCACAAGCAACGAAAGAGCCACCGCAACACCATCGTACCTGCGAGCCTTATTCGAATCTACAGCCACTGAAACCTTCTGCACCACCGCGAGCTTCACGCATCAGCAGCTCAACCTTGCACCCCCTCCACGGCAACCATCCTCTTCACGCTGCCACCACCACCATTAACAACGCAGCTACAGCAACGCATACAACTTACAACTTAGAACTCTCTAGTTTTGGCAGATACCGTCTCCACCACATCTCTCATTCTTTCTTTTCTTTTATTTTCTTTCCTTCATCATATTACCATGTATTCCATCAAAGCCATGGAGGGCTAGGCTTTAAGGGTTGATTCCATTATAATTTCTTAACTGGATTCTGAGGTTAGATGAATTTATGTGTTTGTTATTTTGATTATTGTTGTGGTTTTTGTTTATCTATGTCCTTTGCTTCTTCATCGAATAGAAAATAATGATTTTAAATCTACATGCATGCTAATCATATGAGTTAAAAGGTTTTTAAATTAAATTGAGACTTTACTTTGATTTTATTTAGAAACTTTCATTTGATTAAATAAGTTTTTGCCAATAGTTGAGACTGTACTTTGATTAGAGGTAATTACTTTAACTAAAATTAGTCAAGACATAACTTTGATTAATTAAGTTTTCTATTTGGTGAAGAAACAAAGGAATAGACATGATTAGGCATAGTAAAATTTAATTGAGACTATACTTTGATTAAATTTACTATGGATAATCTAAAAATTCTCACTTTTAATTGAGACTGTACTTTAATTAAAAGTGAGAATGCCAACAAATGAATTGAGTCTTTACATTGATTGATTTGTAAATTAACAACAATAATTAATTTAACAATAATCTCTAGATAACCAATGAAGAATATTATTTAGAAAAAGTAGTGGAATTGACCTATTTATTATTACTGTGTTTACAATCTTTCGTGTCATTTTCTTTGCATATCAAAACCCCCTATTTTTATAGTTGTTAGTTTTAATTGCATTTTTATAAGAATCAAATATTTGAGATCAATTCTGTATTCGTTGTGAGACGACTCAGGGTTATCTTAACCCTAACTATTCTGTTCACTAATAATTTGGCAATACTGAAGTTGCTAAAGTTAAGTAGTGGTAATTTGATCGCTTAACGATAGCGATATCAAGCACACCAAGATGCTAAGACTAAACAAAATAAAAGAACTTGACAGTAGTTATTATGGTATTAAAGGACAAAAATAGTACATGGGTGTTCCTATCAGAAAGCCCAAAATAGTAGAATCTATCATAGGTGGGCTACACAACGGAACCATCACCTCCCTATTGACCATGGGTGTTCCTCGCATCTGCTCACATCAATAAATTGATAATCATCGCAAAAAGAGAAAACCACACATACCGAACATAAAACAAACAACAGAAGGGTAAGCTAGGGCCGAAAAATAGTTTATCATGTAGTTACATACAATTTCATAGTTCAAGATACATATGTTAACCCATCATGTTATGACTTGCAAACAATACACTAAGACTCAGACACGAATCATCTGGACACATAATTTAGTCAGATTCAGTGGATGCTTGCACTTGTGGTGGATTTCCCTGCTCTACCGAGCTGCTCACCCCCGAGCTGGCACTACCATGAACTCCCACTAAAAGGGGCCATGGAATTACGTCCCGACTAACTGAGGCACCACCATGAAGTCTCACCTAGAGGCTCATGGAATTATGTCCTAACCACATACGATTCATATTCCACCAACCAATTAATACTTGTCATGCATATAAGTCTCATGCCAACCTTTATAACCAACCCTCACTCATATTCCATGTCAAATCCATACCAGTTCATCATTCTCAAACCATGGAACCAGCCATACATGTAGCATATCCAAATTATGTTAAACCCATTCATCACAAACTATAGATTTTCTCATTCATACCAAATTCATGACCACATATGTAACCAACCATTCATGTATATTCCATACCAAGATCATGCTAAACTCATCATTCACAACCCATAAACTATCTTTGCTCATGCATATTCACTCATCTCATGCTTTAACATAGCAATCCAACTTAACATCACATTATGCAAATGATTTTGGGATTTTAGAAATAAAACGGCAGCTTGTGTAAAGCTCAGAAAAATTTGTATTTATATTCAAATTAAATATGATTGAATCAAGAACCAAATGAAATAAGAACCAACTTAATTGAATAACTATAAAGAATGTTGTACACCAAACAAGCATTAAAGGTCAATGTTGTCAACAACCAAACTATAGTGATCTTGCGATAAAAAATGCTCTCACTTCAAGATCGACCCGGTCAAAGTCAAACACTATGTGTTAAGAATCAGTTGTTAAAGTATTAGCTCGATCCAACGGTTAACGAAGTAGTAATGTTCATTTTAAGAAAGGTGTGCAGTGTTGTCAACAACCAAACTATAGTGACCTTGCGATAAAAACTGCTCTCACTACAGAGCTCCGATTAAAGATCCGACCAGTCAAAGTGAAGAATATTGTGTTAAGAATCAGCTGTTAACATTTCAGCTCGATCCAACGGTTAACACTATAGGAATCTTCATTTTATGAAAAGTGTGCAATGTAGAAAAAGAGTAGCGCCACATCAATCACCATACTCACACACCATACATTTTTATTCACCAACAACCTCATTCAAGCATCACAGCCATACAAACAAACCAAAAATCGGCAAAATAAATTTAAATACATAAACCCTAGCTTCCCTAACTTAGAAAAAAGCTAGCATAATATCCCGACACCCAAGCAAGTGAGTACTACCAACCACAGACGAGATTCACGATCTGTAAAACAGTGAAATAGATTCAAATTGGGTTACCATGGTGAACCCTAATTGAATCATAATGATAGAGCTAGGAATGAAAAAGGTACGGTGGAGAATCAACTTACATGGATTGAAGAATGGGGTTCAGTTAACACAAAGAAGGGTAAGACTCAAACCCTAGCACAGCTTCTGTGGAGAGAAAACGGAAGAGCGAGAACACTGATTTTGACAAGTAAGTGCAGAATGAGGGACCTTGGCTGCTTGAGGGGCCTTGGCACCCTATGGGCCAGCATTTAGGCCTAACTGATTAGGGGCAACCCAACATTAAAATTATCTGATTAGACAAATCGCATTGAAGATGATCATTTTTTTTTGTTATTACTTTAAATTTCTTAAAATCATCTTGTTTCTTTTTCTAATATCTTGGATGTGTTTTACTTTCTTTCTTTATTAAGGTTATCAAAATATTTTTGGTAGTAGGATTTAGTAGATAATAGAAATTTTTAATAGGATTCAAGATCGTCTTGTGTGTCATTGTAAGAGATCTTCTAAGATTTAAGATTTTTGTGAATGGGTGTGATCTTTCTTTCTTTTTTTTTTCTCTTGTATGAATCTTATAAAATAAATTGAATTAAAATAGATTTAAACAAGTATAGCTATTAGAAACAAGTATAGTACAACAAAAAAGTTTATACTTAACAGAGGTTATTTCCCAAGTTTTACAAACCTCTGTTAACTTCCAAAGGTTTAATAACTTTTCTTTTATTTTTTCCTCTCATTCTTTTAATTTTTTACATCCTTCTATTCTTATTTATTCATTCTAAACTATCGTCTTATTGTGATGAACCCTAACGATGTGTTCGTTTACGGGAATGATATTGTTTAATTATATTTGAAGAAATGGATCATCACATTAAATTGTGTTTACTTAAACATATTTGTGAAAAAAACACAGACGAATTTACAAAATAATGACAATTATATCTAGTCTTTGATAAAAAAATTTGCATGGATATAATGCTTTATTACAATTTTCTACTCATTGCAATCATATTAACATAGATTATATATATATATATATATATATATATATATATAATTATTATTGTTCCTGCAAAAGCAATACAAGGTTATTAGGGAGCCAAATAGTATCTTACTATAGTCCTGTGACTTTTTCTCGAATGGATTCCCAACTCGGGTTTCGTTTATTTTCTTAAGAGCTCGCCATCAGCTCTCTATGAGGGCCTCACAATGGGATTGTATATGCAAAAAGGAACTCCGATGATCAAGTTACCAATGTTCTCAAAAGTCAAATCTCTGATTAGGAAATTAATGAATTGTGTACCTTTATTTACCTAGGTCCAGTTATATTTATAAAATTTTAGTTGACTTTTTATTAATTTATTTACTTTTATGGGCTCAGGCTTTGGGCCTTTGGTTAAGTCTAATTGGACTTACGCTATAGGCCCAACTCTTTTTAAACACTTTGTAATTAATTCAATTTTGTCTAAGATAAGTTCTTAGGAGAGATTTGAACACATGTCTGCCTACTGTTATGTCCATCATATTCGCTTACTTGTCATATGCCAACGTTTTTTATATGTTCTAAGTGTGATATCCATGTGTCCACTTATATTTTAGTTGGCGGTTTGTGTCATGACGTGGACAGCCTTGTTTTACAAGAGATATGCCATGGGTTTCTTGTCTTTCTATTAGTCTGGAAAGTTCTGAATTTTCTTGGTTCTCCAAGTATATAAGTCCAAAGGTTTCTGTACCCAATTTTGTTATATTACCATGTATTCGGTGAATTTCATATTATGAAAGTTAAGTTCATGACCTATTTGACCCCTACAATACAATTATAAAAATAATAAATAATAATAATAAATTATAATATATATATATATATATACATATATATTTATTTATATGATTTAATAATATATACACTACAAGAAATTTGCTAATTTGCGAGGGAAATTAGCGAGGGAAATTTTTGCTCGCTAATTTGTCGCTAATTAGCGAAGGATTAGCGAGAAAGTAAAATTGTAGCTAAATTATAGCTAATTAGTTAGGGATTATACAAAACATAGTATGATAGCTAAGTTGTAGCTAATTAGTTAGGGATTAAGCACAACACAATATATGGTAGTTAAGTTGTAGTTAATTAGTTAGAGATTAGACACAACCTATTATGGTAGCTAAATTATAGCTAATTAGTTAAGGATTAAACACAACATAAATATTGTAGCTAAGTTGTAGCTAATTAGTTAGGAATTATACACAATATAATATGGTAGCTAAGTTGTAGCTAATTAGTTAGGGATTATACAAATCATAATATGGTAGCTAAGTTGTAGCTATTTAGTTAGGGATTAAGCACAACACAATATATGGTAGCTAAGTTGTAGTTAATTAGTTAGGTATTAGACACAACCTAATATGGTAGCTAAATTATAGCTAATTAGTTAGGGATTAAACACAACATAAATATTGGAGCTAAGTTGTAGCTAATTAGTTATGAATTATACACAATATAATAGGGTAGCTAAGTTGTAGCTAATTAGTTTGGAATTAAACACAACATAAATATTGTAGCTAAGTTGTAGCTAATTAGTTAGGAATTAAACACAACATAATATGGTAGCTAAGTTGTAACTAATTAATTATGATTAATGATTTTGTTACTAATTCAAAGTTAATAAATAGAATTTCTAATTAAAATAAATAATATGAAAAATGTTTTTTAAAAAATAAATTTGTTAAATAAATTTTTAAAAACTATCAATGTATTAACAAATTATAAAAATATATTTTATTATTATATAAATTAATCTTTTATTTGTTAATTATTATATATATATATATATATATATATATATATATATATATTAACATAATAACTAATACAATATATTTTGATAAATTATATATATATTCTTATTAATTATATTTAAAATGAAATGATTAATTATTATTTTGATAATTATTTACTATCTTTTACGCTTCTTTTCTTTATTTTATATGTTAATTTATTCAAATAAAAGGATTATTAATTAATTTATATCGTTATATATTATTATATTTATGGTATAATTGTTTTATATTTTTATTTTTTTAAACATTTTAAATTTGAAATAAATTATTTCTGATACATTATATATAAAAATAAATTGTATGTTTGTATTTTATTTATAAAATATGAATATTTAATTTAATTTAATTATACACTTGAAATTCATTTAAAATTTAAATATTTATATTAAAAGAATTAATTTTTTTAAAAATAATTATTAATATTAATATATACCGTAAATGAAAGAGAATGATATTAAATGTAATATAAAAATTAATAAATGAAAAACATAAAACGTAAAATTTAATCTTTTGAAACCTTAAAATAATCAAACTATTTAAAACATTACTGTTTTTCAAAAACTTTCTAAGCTCCAACAAAGTCATGTTACTGTTTTTCAAAAAAATTTTAAGTTCGAACAAAACCTTCCAAGATCACCTCAGTACTAAACCTTACAGACACTGAAGCTCATAAGACTCACAAGCACTGAAGCTCGCTCCGAAGATCACTTCACAGTACTAAAGCTCATAGGCACTGAAGCTCGCAACACTCACAAACATTGAAGCTCTACGGAGGTTGTCGGAGTTCGTACAGTGACGAAGTGTGACCATTAGGGTTTTGATCAGCGCGAAAACAGTACTGAGAAGCTCACAAGCACTGAAGCTCGCTCTACGAAGGTTGTCGGAGTGTGTACAGTGGCAAAGTGCGACCGTTAGGGTTTTGATCAGCGCAGAAACGGTACTAAGAAGCTCACAGGCACTGAAGCTCGCTCTACAAAGGTTGTCGGAGTGTGTATAGTGACGCAGTGCGACCGTTAGGGTTTTGATCAGCACGGAAACAGTACTGAGAAGCGGGGAAGGCAGCATCGTCGAGTTCGTCGATTCCTAAAACCAGGTTAATTAGCTTGACCTCTATCATTATTTCTTGTTCACCTTCTTTAAAGTTTGTTTGGAGAATAAGGTTTCCTAATGTATTAACTATTTTGAAGAGATCCATGTTTAGGAGGTTACAACAACGTCATCGAGCTCAAAACGATTATTTGGAGTGATAGATTGATCGATTGGTTCTCTACCAGCTTGCCATTTCTTCACCTCTTAGAGGTTAGAGCACTAACTGTTATTTGCTGCACTACAGACACAACAAAATACTACTTATTTTATCAAAATGCAAATATAGAATTAGCCTAAAATGTGACTTGGTCTTCTTATTTGCGTTTTTAATTTTTGATGTTGTCAAATTACTTTTTACCATACTTTGATTTATATATCACATTGAGAGTAAAATGATTGAAAAGTAGAGATTGGTTCCTATACTCACGTATTGAATGATATTGTTATACTTCTGCTAAGTATTGATTATAATTTGTTAATAAGACCATAGGGATTACTCACGTGTAAAAGAAGAGTTTCATCATGTTCTGACACATAGAATCCAATATTTTTTCTTCCACGAATGGTTTCAAGAACTAGAACTCCAAAGCTGAAAACATCAGATTTCACTAAAAAGAATCCTTGCATAGCGTACTCAGGAGCCATGTATCCATTGATGCAAGTCAATAAAGCTTTGTTAATTTCTCTTATTTCAAGTTTATAACAAGGAATTTCATCTTTTTTTCAATAATTAAACTCTGAAATAAGCATTCAAAAGTCCTACTTTTAAGTTATGTTTGGTATAAGTAGAACTCACTAGTGCCCATTATTCGCTTTGTATTTGCTTGGTTCTGTCCAATTTCAAATGCCTTTGCCAATCCAAAGTCTACTGCTGTTGTTGGTGTTGTCGTTGTTGCTGCTGTTGCAATGACAAACGGGACCTAAATTCAGATGTTGGCTCACAAGTTAAAAAGGTTGTGGAAGGTGTTTGATTGGAGTCATGAAAATTCTTAAGTGGGAGAGGCAGATATGAAGGTTTGGTTGTTGATATAGCAGATATGAAGGTGTGGTTTGAGATTTATAGGAAGTAACTGAACCCCAAAAGAAAAGATGGAAAAGAAAAAGGTTATATTTTCTGAAAATTCAATCTAGAGTAACCATGAATCATAATATTCAATCACTGATTTATCTGCCAAATCCTCGCTCTACTAGTCTACCCTCCTTAATTTGTTCCAGGACCGACTCTCACGTTGTCTCAATATAACACAGAGTTGTACTTGAATTGTAGTCATACATAGATGTTGTTTCTCTCTCCAAATAATGTTTTTGAGTTCTAAAAGTAGCTAAGAGACAGTTGTTGTAGAAACTGTCATCTTAG
Source organism: Vigna unguiculata (assembly GCF_037176805.1). NCBI lineage: Eukaryota > Viridiplantae > Streptophyta > Magnoliopsida > Fabales > Fabaceae > Vigna > Vigna unguiculata. Next base: position 14,413,288 of record NC_140801.1, read on the forward strand.
CTTTTTCGTTTGTTCTATTTCATTTCAAGCACTGGACCCCTCAACCTTTTTCTTCATTTTTATCTCTCTTATGAAATCAATTCCTATCATCACTGCTTACATGATGATGATTATAGTTTTCTTTTCCTACTGATATTAATTATATTGACTAAATAACTTTGAGAGAATCTCCTATGATACCTTTTTTCTATGATACCTTTGTGGGCCTATTAATTATTCTTAGCTATTTGAGTGGTGCTGTTCTTTATGATTTTACAAAATTCTTATGCTAAAAGGTTAAAGAAATGATGATGTATAAAACAAAAATTGCAAGCATTGAATTACACTTTGCTGCATATACGTTTAAAAGGCATAAGAAATAATTCGTATCACAGTCCTACAAATATATACGCTGAGTTATGGGAATCAAGTGTCCTAAAATGAAGACATAATGTCGTAGAACAAAGAATACACGACATTTGCCACAAGAATTGATCATTAAAATCTTGTTAAGGTTGCCGGTGAAGTCTCTTGTTCGATTCAAGTGTGTGTGTGTGTAAGTCATGGCTCTCCCTGATCTCTGATTCACACTTTTCTCTCACATTTTGAACAAATTGCCACACGCACAGAGAGACTTGTGTTCTTCGAGCCTTCAGCTCCCGAAGTCCGATCCATAGACTTCAATGCACCCCTTTACGATGACTCTGCTTCTGCTGTATTAAACCTCAACTTTTTGCCCCCAAAACCTTATGATGTTCCTGCAGGGGTTTCGTAATTTTAGAGTGTTGTCAAAGTCTCTGGTTGTGGAATCCATCCACTGGGGTCCACAAACAACTATCTTCCTCACCTATTATAGATAGATTCATCATGTGCTCTATAGAATTGCACAGTGCTTCACCATTTTGTGCTTCTAGCTTTATAATTCCCAACTTCCTTAACTTGGTTAGTTTTTGCAATGCATTTATTATGCTACCACCAGTTACATCTAAATATGATAGATTCTGCAGTGATTCTAGATTTTGAACTCCTTCACTTATCCTTAGTCCTTCTAAACAGTACAATTCTGAACTTTGATCACTGACATAGTAAGCTAGGAGATGGCGTAACTTGACAAGCTTATTGATCTTCACTTCATGCACTTTAGTTTGTTTTAGGTCTAGAGTTTGCAGATTCTCTAGGTTTCCAATGGACTTCGGAAGTGACTTTATGTTGGTGTTCCTTAGGCTCAAGTATTTCAAGTTGAATAGATTTCCAACTTGTTCAGGAAGAACATCAACAGATAGACATGCATCAGACAAGTCTAATCGAATCAAAAACTCAAAACTAGAGAAAAAATGGTTGTTCACCTGAAACTTCTTAGCATCATCGAAAACAAAACAAGACCTCACTTTTCCACACTTATGGTCTCTTTCCATGGTAGCAGAATCATTCTTCCTTATAACTGATAAACGCCTATGAATGAAATCCGTGTTGGAGTTCACTGGTGTGCTTGCATCTTCCATCACATGACAAAACATCTAATCTTCACAAATCCTAGCTATGGTCTCGTGCATGAGGTTATACACGTGACAACTTCTAGGTCTTCCATCAAAATCAAGTCTTGAACCATGAACCAAGCCTCTGCAGATTAGTTCAGCCAGGTATTCATCTCCAAATAATAGATTGAGTAATGGATTAGGGGCATTGCCTCCTCAGGTTTTGCATCATGGAGCTGGTTTAGGTAATGTAAAACCTGATGCCAATTCGCCATCTGAATTTCTATAGTTCATGCCATTTTTTAAATTTATATAATTGAAAGCAATTCAATCACATTACATGTCCTTTACAATTGTATCATATTAAGTAGGGGAACTAGTTGAGCATGTTTGACGTGCTTCTTCCTAAGATTTAAGAATACTGGTGGATTGGATCTTTTGCTTGCAAAGAAGATGTGAAGAGTAACTCTTTTTTACTACATGTAATTTGAATAGAAAAGTAATTGTTCTAAGTTTCATTGATTTAGTTAACTGTTTCAGCTGATGAATGTGTTTGTTATGGGAATGGATATCTGTGTTTGAATTGCACTAAAATGCTAATTTTTTGACAGTGCACTGGTTGCATTACGATCATATTTTGGGTGGGTGGGTGAGGGGTCTTTAGGGTCAATAAATCCTTCTAAGCTCCATGAAGGATTCTAGGATTTTTTTTTCTTCAGTAGCTGATTCTTGTTTTTCTTATTTTTGGTTAGATATTTGCATTCACTGATAAGTTTTGTGAGAATTATCATCATATTTGATCCTTCCTCATCAGAAGTGGCCTTAAATTTTAGGTTCTATTAAATTGTTGAATCGGTTTGGAATGGAGTGTTTATTTCTTATGTTTGTACTAGACTGTTTTCCATTATAAATTTGTTGAAACATTTTAGCCAGTTTTCTCATTATTTTACTAGAAGTTTACTATGTACTTCGATGCATAATGTTATATATTTATCGAATTGTTGAGTTAGTGGTTAAAGATTAGTTTTGCATCATTTCTTCTTGTTGATTATCGTCAATCTTAGATGTCTCTATTCTTTGTGTTTTGATTTGTCTAAGTTTAGTTGTTTATCTTTGTCTAACTATTGTGTCTGTCTCTTTTTGCATCTCTTATTTTTCGTAGTTATGAAATCTGTTTTGTTCCTCTATAATACTAGTAATCTAAAATTGTTGGGGCATGTTTCTTTATGTGATACTCTTACGTGTACATGTGTCTGTTTGAATATAATTGTGTATTTTTTGTGACAATTGCATTAATAGGCTTTATTCAACATCCATAAATTCAACACTTGTATATGTATTTATTTATAAAAGTTGTCACTATAACATAGAATTCGCATGTGCTTAACTATGAACCAAGTGGCTAAAGCGTTTTCGGTAATAAACAATAGAACGGAACATTTGTTGCCAGAAAAAATATGACGTTGATCATGCAAGAGATGAGATTGTATTTGTTGTTGAGTTTTATTGAATGTTTTGGGTAAATATTATTATATATTTGAAGTGTTACGTACACACTCAAAAAGAGATAGTTTAATTCGATGATAAATTTGAATGTTTTTAATTAAAATTTTATTAATTTTTAATTTATTGAGTATTCAAATTTTTTATATTTTTAATTAAGTTTTTATTATTTAATTTTTATATTGTCTCGTCTTGTTTACTTCTCTCTTTTCACGTAATAATTATGTATCGGTTAATATAAAAAAAAGATATTATGATGAATATAAAATTGACGAGTAGCTTTTATGATTATTCTTTAGATAATAATAGAAACAATCATATCACTTAATTAATGAAAACATTAAAATTTAATTGAAAATATGAAAATTTAGGTAGTTAATATATATATATATATATATATATATATATATATATATATATATATATATATATATATATATTAAAATATTTAAAATGAAAATATTGAAATTTTTGTGAGGTATTCTAACACAATGAGGCATGTCTTACCTGTGAGGTATTCTCTCAATTTTTGTGCAAGATCCTCCATTGTTGCATTCCTCAATGAAGTTGATCCAGGAGGATCTGCCAAAAGTATGTTTTCTTTAATTTGCATTATTGGGTACAAAGAATCAGCTTGAGTTTGAGGCATGGTTATCCATACACAAAAGTCGAAATCCTTCTTGTGTTTCTTCTTTTGTTGGTTCAATTTCGTTTGCTTGTTATTGTTGTTGGTATAATTGTGATTGTTAACCTTATAATTGTTTATAAGATGTTTTTTCTTTTTCTTTTTCTTTCTCATCACCTTTTTCTTTTTATTGTGTGATACAAATCATATTTAAATTTTATAGTTTCTTATTCTCGATTTCCTTATTATATTGTTGCAACAGAGGTTTCGAAACTTGCGGTGTCTATTGGTTGTTGATATGAGGCCACATATACTTGTTCATCTAGGGGAAGATGGAAGTACAAGGTTAGCAAATTTATTCTACTCATTGGTGATATAGGAATAATAAAATTATTAACAAAGTTGATTATGGTATACATGATAACAAATTTAAGTTATATATTTTGCTGTGATAAATAATTATTGTTTTTTTATTGATTATGCTTCACTTATTTTTTATGCTCTGTTTTATCTATGTTGTTTTGGTAATATATATATATATATATATATATATATATATATATATATATATATATATTATTTTCATTCTCTACAAACAATAATTTGAATTTATTGCCTGTAAATATTTTATATTGTTGACTAGTTATTCTGATAAAATATACCGTACTTATTTTAATTGTCTACAAACTCTAATTTTAAGATATCTCAAATGCTCTATTATAAATATATAAAATATTTCTATATAAAAAAAATAATAACGAGTTGTCTATTTTTCTTAAATTTAATATTTTTAAAATTTATATATTAATAACAAATTGATTTAATCAATAAACAACGAGAACATAATTATTGATATTTTTATAATTAAAATATACACAGCAGAATAAGATCTTTTTTTGTCACGGTTAACACATTTATAATCATATTTGTACATCATAGGAATTGTTAATCATAATAAGTTGTTTTTAGTACCAAAATCTGCATACTCTACATTTATATATTTCTGATTTGGTTGATGGTATTCCATCCATAGTTAGTTTCACTTCTTCTTTATCTTTTCTAGAATGTGGTACCATTTTGGTTAGGTATTCAATTTGTTTTAATTGCTAGCTTAATTGAAATAATTATTGTTTTAATGTATCACACCAGTGACAAGTCATGAGACCTAATAGAACATGGATGTTACAAAGAAAGGATCAATCTGGCATGATAAGTGGAGAATTTAGAGATGGAGTTGATGATTTCATTCGAATAGCTACTAGAGACCCAACAATTCCAGATGTAATAGGACGCATTCCTTGTCCTTGTACAAGGTGTAGAAATCGTTATTGGGAGACATCATTTAATGTGGAGAAACATTTGTATCATCATGGATTTGTTGATGGTTATGTAAATTGGACTCTTCATGGTGAGAAGAAATGGGAAGATAAGTCATCAACATTTGTCATCCAAGATTCTATTGATGAGAGCAAAAGGCCATATGTAGATATGATTATTGATGCTTCTTTGGGTAGAATCAATTCTGAAGTGGAAGAAGATCCAAATCCTTCAGCTAAAAAGTTTTACAACTTATTAAGGGATGTTGATGAACCTTTATGGGATGGTTGCAAAAAACATTCAAAATTGTCAGCTACAACACAACTCTTAAACTTGAAGTCAGAGTTTAGCATGAGTGTAAATTGTTATGATCGAATGATTTCCATAATTAAAAGCATGCTTCCAGAGTCAGAAAGGTTGCCTGAAAATTTGTATAGATCAAAGAAAATGGTTAGTGAGTTGGGATTAGGATATGAGAAGATAGATGCATGTCCTAATCATTGCATGTTGTATTACAAGGAAAATAGTGACAAGAAGGTTTGTTCGATTTGTAAAGAACCACGATTTAAGATGAAGACATTTACAAAAAAGAAGGATGTTCCTTGCTCGATATTGAGATATTTTCCCCTTGTTCCAAGACATCAACGCCTATACATGTCTAAGAATACTTCCAAATACATGCGTTGGCATGCAGATGGAGTACGTCAAGATGAATCAGTGATGACACATCCATCTGATGTAGAGGCTTGGAAGCAATTTAATCATACACATCCTACATTCTCACAAGATTCTCGGAATGTTAGGCTTGGGCTTTGCACAGATGGTTTTAATCCATTTAGCAATACAGGTACCCCATATTCATGTTGGCCTGTTTTTGTCACACCGTATAATCTTCCACCAAGTATGTGTATGAAAAAGGAATACATATTTCTTACACTTGTGATTCCTGGACCAAAGTCACCTGGTAAAAGTTTAGATGTGTATCTCCGACCTTTAGTTCATGAATTAAAGATGTTATGGGATATTGGGGTAAACACTTTTGATACATGGAAAAAACAAAATTTCATTATGAAAGCAGCATTGTTGTGGACAATAAGTGATTTTCCAGCATATGCAATGTTGTCCGGGTGGAGCACTCATGGGAGACTTGCTTGTCCATATTGTATGGAGAATAGTAAATCATTTGGTTTGAAATATGGTAGAAAGCCTTGTTGGTTTGATTGTCATCGTCAACATTTGCCTATTGATCATCCTTTTCGTCATGATCGATACTCTTTTAAGAAGTCTGTAGTAGAAAACTCTTTACCTCCAGAACACTTGAGTGGTATAGATATCTTAAATAGAGTGAATCAACTTCAAGAAATTAACTTTGGCTTGAAATCAACCAAGATAAAGCAGTCCGACTTTGGTAGAACTCATAACTGGGTAAAGAAAAGCATATTTTGGGAATTGCCTTATTGGTCCACCAATCTAATTCGACATAATTTGGATGTTATGCATGTTGAAAAGAATGTGTTTGACAATGTGTTCAACACTGTTATGGACATAAAGGACAAGACAAAAGACAATGCAAATGCAAGACAAGATTTGAAGTTGATATGTAAACGTCCTAAGTTAGAGTTAATAGTTGAGAATGAAAAGTGTAAAAAACCAAAGGCAACATATGCCTTGAATTTGGATCAAAGAAAGAAGGTGTGTGAATGGATAAAACAACTGAAGTTTCCGGATGGGTACTCATCTAACCTATCACGTTGCATTAATCTAGATGAAGGAAAAATATACTTAATGAAGAGTCACGATTGCCATGTTTTTATGCAAAGACTTATTCCTTTGGCATTTCGTGACATGTTGCCAAGGCCAATATGGAAAGTTTTAACTGAACTGATTTTGTTCTTCAAAGAGATTTGTGCAATTGGAATACGTGCACCAGTACAGAAAGAGGATTTGGCCTCGGTTAATTTTGCGTTTCTACCCCGGTTTTGGAACCGAAGCATATTAAGGTGAGGCAAAAAGGGTCGGCTTATGGTCTCGGATGTGGACCGAAGTCGTATAGTCGTTTTTCTGCCTCGGGTTGTGTAGTAACCGAGGTCATATGTAACCCAAAACCTCGTGAGTTCACTTCCGGTGTTCACTTCCTCGTCCATGCAAGAAAGATAATCAAATCTTCATACTTTGTTATGTTTTTGAGTTTTGGCATTAAAAAGGAAATGTTAAATATTTGTATCACTGCACATGGCAAGGCGTAGCATGGCAGTAGCCGTGGCTACTTGCTATTTGGTGACTTTCAAAAATTGGAACAGAGGGGAAACGAAGAACACATAACCACGTACACCCACATCTTCTTCCTTGGCGGGATCTGTTTCGGCGTTTTGCACGGTGAGTTTCGTGTGTGGTGGTCGATGGTGGAGCTACTGGTTCGTTGTTGGCTGCTGGTTGTTTAATTGCATTTCAAATCTGACGCAGGGGTTTGTGCAACTCTGATGATAGCTTACTAGGTGGAATGACGAAGTGTTGAACTCGCGATTTAGGGTTTGATCTGCGTTGTGGTTGTTTTTTTTTTTTCTGAATGTGCGTGGGTTGGTTTGTGGTGAACCAGTTCACTGTTGTGTTCCCCCTCTAAGACATCACTTCTTCTTCTTCTTCTTCTGTTCACCGGGACCAGGAGCCAACTCTGCTGCCTCTCGTCCAAGGGTCGCGACAACACCGCCCTCCTCCGTGTCGGAGTCCGCCGCGTTGATCTCCAACAGACCACTCACAGATCTCTATCGTTGAACCAGGCTGGACGGTGCAGCGTGGATGGAGGAAAAGAGAGAGACGCGAAGAGGTACTCAACATAGAAGAGAAAGAACTGTGCAATCGCGTTTTTGAAATCCCTAATTTGCCATATGGCCTCGGTTCAATAAGCACCCGAGGCCAAATTACATTCTCCATGTGGCATTATTGCTTCGGGCCTATAAAACTGAAGCCTATAAGGCCTTTTGGCACCGGGTTTTCATTAACTGAAGCAAAAACCCATATTCTGCTTCGGGTTTGGGGTGAACCGGGATAGAAAAGTTGACAATAATTACAAAGATACCATCACACCATTTTATGCTTCGGTTTTATAATAACCGAGGCATATAACGCGAGTTAAAATCCCAAAACTGCACTAGTGGTGTTTCTGTCATGGACAATGTCATACTTTCCATCATTGAAACAATTTGCAAGCTTGAGAAGATTTTTCCACCAGCATATTTTGACTCAATGGAACATTTGGTAATACATCTCCAATATGAAGTTAAGGTTGGAGGACCTGTGCAATATAGATGGATGTATCCATTTGAGAGATGTATGTTGTACTTGAAAAGGAAGGTTCGAAATAAGGCAAAAGTTGAAGGATCTATTTGTGAAGCATATATTTTGGAAAAAATTTCTAACTTTGCTTCTTTATATTTTGATCCAAGCATTCAAACAAGGTACACTAATGTTCCTCGTCATGATGATGGTGGTGAACAAAAACTGGATGATAAATTGTCTATTTTTAAACATCCATGTCGCCCTATTGGCAAAGGTCAACATAGATTCTTAACAGATGAAGAACTTCATATTGCTGAGACATATATCTTGGTGAATTGTAAAGAATCAGAATCTTATCTTCAGTAAGTTTTCTTTTTAATTTATAGGTTTATGCATTTTATAATTATATTAGTTATGTTATTAATTATCATATTGTTAGATAATTCGAGGATTCACTAAAGGAAAGAAATCCTAATATATCTGAGGATGAAATACTCATAGTTCGAGATAGAGATTTTAGTAGATGGTTGAAACAACAAGTAAGTAGTCTCTCCCATACTCTTTATAATGTACAATTTAATATTTATTAATTATAATAATAATAATATAATTATGTGTTTTCACTTTTCCAATAATTCATAGGTTAGTACAGGTCATGTCCAAGATCAAAAGATTCGAGAGATTAGTTATGGCCCATTGAAGGTTGTGACTTCTTATAATGGTTTGATTGTTAATGGATATAGATTCCATACAAAGGATTATGGACATAATAAGTCCACCATGAACAGTGGGATATGTGTTCGAGAAAACATATATGGTGAAAATGATTTGGACTTTATGGTATTGTTGAGGAGATACTAGAATTATCATATGTTGGATTTGAAAACAAAGTGGTTATTCTACATTGTCACTGGTTTGACCCTGTCAATGGTGTTAAAGTTGATAATGTCTATGGGTTGGTTGATATCAATCATAAATCAAAGCTTCAAACAAATGAGCCATTTGTATTAGCTGGACAAGCTCAACAAGTCTATTATACAAAATATCCTCAAAGTGGGACTAAAAATACTAGTGATTGGTGGGCAGCTTGCAAGGTTAGAGCAAAATTGTTTATAGTTGAGACACTGAATAATGAAGAAGATTTTTCAAATGATCACATTGCTATTGATTATTTTCAAGATGAAGAGTCCACGAGAATGAGTACTATTCTTATTGACAATGAGATCATACAACTATTTGACGCACATGCTCCAATGGAAGAAGTAAATATGGATAATATACAAAGTTCAATTGAAAATGTAAATCATGATGAGGTCAACAATGAACACAATGAGGATGATGGGTTCATGGATGAAGATGAGAAGTTAGATGATTTAAATGATTCAAATATGGAGTTAGATGAATCTGATGAAGAATGGTTATGATTGATTCTTTTCCATTTCATTACCTTAATATTCTTCCTAGTAATTTAGATTCTGGAACCTGCTCTATTTCTTTTATATTTTTCAAGCCTTGTAAGAAGATTATGGAATTATACTCTTTCATTAGTCATTGTTAATTTTGACAGTTATTTTGTTACGTTACACTTGACTTTGATTATTGATTGCTTTTATCCTCTCTTTTTTTCCATTCACAATTTTAACCCGAATTTGAAACATTTGTTAGTTACCTAAATTTAAAGCTTCATCTTGAGTAGTGAGAAAAGTGAAATAGATAAACTAAGACATGTTTGGGATAAACTAAGACATTTCGTACACCATTGGATTTTATCTCATTATCGACATCGTCTTGTGCTTCCTCCACCGTAACCAACTTGTTCACATCTCCGTGGTCTTCCTCTCAACATCGGGGAATCAAAGTATCTGGTTCTGATGTATGCGTCTTTTAAGTTTGACTATTTTATTGGACTTTTGGTCAAGTTTTTTATAGCTGCTTCTTCACTGTCTTTTGCGGTGCAGATTAGAGTGGGAAATATCATTGGAAAACAAGGTTCCTATGCTCTTGGGTTATTGAATTTTATTGTGGTTTCAATTCAACATGTATGCTTTCTAACAGATTCATTTTGCATTCTTATTGTGTTGGTCGTGCTTGCTTCCAGGGCGCATTTACGAGGTACATACTATTACTACTCAATCAATTTATTGCCAAATAGGATCCATTCAATCTTGTTATCCCACACTTTCTTTTGTGATGCAAACTTCATCAGGTTCTTAAAGTCGATCACTCTCATGAAGGAAGAGGAAAAGCCACAATCAAGGTTTGTCCTAAGATTTCCTTTTTTTTTGTCATACTGACCCTCCCTAAATGCACACTTGTTCCATAATTTTATAAGTGAGCATGCTTATCTTTATTTACTTTTGGACGAACTTTTACATAAGCTAAAATGCATAAGCTAATTTGTAGAAGCTCTTTCTAGCTTCTTTTAATTATTATTTTTGACTTGTACATGAGCTAATTTTAGCTTATGGAAAACTTAATTTCATTTTTTTTCTTCTTATTTTTCTCTCCTGGGAGGACATATGGTGAAACTTGTTCAAATAGATCCTTGGAATGGAATAGTGTACTATATTGAAAATGCATTAAATTAGGAAAAGAGTATTGGTGTAGTGAATGCCATCATGTAATTTGTCTTTTGACAGAATTACTATTATATATATTTCTAAAGTAACTAATTGTAAGTCGTTTGGCCATTGTGTCCAGGAAACATGCTTTGCTCATTTTCTGCACTCTGTTTAAGATTTTTCTTGACACTCTAAATCAACTCCTTGGTGCACAAAATAGTATGCCTTAATTTTATACTGCACATCCTATTTGGTAGAGGAAATTTTTCATCAGTAATTTTGATAGAATCTCTGAGTGAAAATATGGAAACTTGACAAATTTGTAGGATAAAATGCCTGAGCGAAACTAAGATATGAAATAGATTATGACAACAATTGGAACACACTTGAATCAATACATCAATGTAATTAACGACTTCAGAATCAGAAATCTAAACTAAAACAACAAACTGAAACCAGTAAACAAAGTTAGACAGCAAACTAAAATGAAACTAGTGAGTAGTGTATGTGACTGAAAAATAGACATTGTGAAGATTGATATGCAAAACTGACTTAAGATGCAATAAAATGGTTTGAATCATGAACACAACATGCAATTTATTCAAAAATCATACTAATTGAAAACTAAAACCGAGAATTGATACTAAGAACAAGTACAAAATTAGATTTCTAAAATGGGGAAAAGTAACTAAACTAATAAACCTAACTTTCTAAAATGGGGTAAAAATTGAAATATGCAATCAAAACTGAATTAAAGTCATGAACAAGATTCAAATGATGAAACTAAACTTAAACAATGCATAGAACTGTAAAATGAATTCAGAAATTGAAATCTAATATGCAGAACTAGTGATAAAATCTGAAAATAAAAGATCAACTATATTAACTACCATAACTATATTACCCACCATGATGAACAAATGAGAACTCTGAATTGAAATGTGAATTATGCAATGGAAACACAAATTAAATCATGAAAACAGATTAGGGACCAAGTTAACTGGTTCAGCATTTTACAAGTTGTTCTTCAATGATTGCTTTTATGTGTATGAATGTGTATATAGACTTAAGAAGGCAAGTTGGTAATGAACTCATGGTGATTTTATTTAATCATTTAGTTGACAATAAAAATTTATTTTATATATTCAATAAGAAGTAGATAAGTTTTCAGGCTAGGTGGATCAATTCTTTAGCTATAAATAATGTCACAATTATATTTCCATGACAGGAACTGAAATGACTATTCGAGGAAGAGGTAGAGGTCAAGGTAGTCACACTCTAAGTCAACTTAGGCCTATTCAATGTCATGTTGGTCCTTCAGAACTAGATCCTATTTTGCAATCACCAGGTATAATTGTTGAAAGCACTCTAAATTTTTGTATGTATTTAACAACATTTATCTTCATGAAAAACAAATGACAATTCATTTTGTTTAGATTAAGAGGAAAAAAGAAGAAAAAAGGCAATAAATTAGCTTTGTCAACAATTTATAGTTTCAATGTTTTTTTTAGGTGCTACTTCAATTGATGGTAATCAATCACCACCTACCACCTCAGTGTTTGATGGTGGTCAATCAAATGTCAATTCAACATCTAATGACGTACCTACTCAAGATCCTTCAAGTGTATATTCTCATAATGAAGTTGATAGGAGACTTGTCATATCTGTACAGAAAGTTAGCAGACCGTAAGTACATCCAATCAAATATTCAATTCAATGTTGCTAATTTTTGGTTTGTAAAATGATTATTTGAACATGCAGAAGAAGGTTTGTTCCTGATTCTATGACTCGAGATATCATATCTGAAGTATTGATGAGAATGCCTAATCCAGCTGAGAAATGGAAAAGTTATTCTCCTGTGTCGACACCCAATTTCGTCCGGGTAAGAAATAAAAAATTTTCTTTCAAATAATTAGGAGAAGGGAAAAATAGGAAAAAGTGAGCATTGATTTGTATATAGATATTTTCCTACTTTTACTTTCATCCCTTTTTTTAATTTTTATTTAATCTTGTTTTATTTTATTTTATCTTATTTTATCCTTTTTATTTTATTTAATTTTATCTTTAAACTTTTAATTTAAATTTTAATATTTTCGTTTACTTTTATTATTTTATTTTGTTTTATTCTTTTGAAAAAAATATAAAAAAAGGGGGGTGAAAATAATAAAAATGAGAAAAAACTAAAATGAAAGTCAATGGTGCGCTTTCTCTGCACTTTTGAGACTTGGCATGAGAAAGGAAATGGTGGGGAGGTGTATCACTGCATGCCAGCGCCGGTGGAATGGCAGAAGCCAACCCGCATTTCACTTTTGGCCCTTTTCTAAAACCAACACAAAATATGAGCGAAAGAGGAAACTGGCATGGTAAGAAGAACGGTCAAACCATTCTAAAAAGAAGAGAGGATACAATATCACAAAGAGCAAGAGAGCAACGGGGGAGAGGATACACAGTTTCGCATTTCATAACAGATAACAAAAAAGAAGAGAGCACCCTTGGATCATCTGAAAGGAAGAACGAGAACAGGGGAGCCTCCATTGATCACACCCTACCAACACAGGGAGACTACAAGAGGTAAGCACCGATTGAACGTGAACCTTGGAATGAATATGATCTTGTGTTATGTTGGTTGCTTGAATGAATATGATCTTGTATTCTGCTGGATTTGTTATGTTTTATTGGTTTGAGATGTTGTCGTCCTCGTTTCGTTACTATTTGCTCATCACTATTCATCCCAACCTGCACGAAATAACTGAAAAGATAGAACTATCTCACCACTCATCAGCACATAGCCAGCCATAGCCAACGAACAAGCTCCTCAACCCATCATCTAACCCCCAATTCATCCTTCTCTTCTCGCAACCAATCGAACCAAAACGGCAACCCAAACTCTATCCCCCTCACCCATCATCAATACACCAAAAAGCTCGTGCTTCATTCATCCACCTGCAGGAGGTCCAAACCAGAACCCCAAACACACTTCACAAACGATTTTGTAGAGCGCGTCTTCACCCGCTTACTCACTTGCCATCATCTTTGTCTCCCACCTGCACAAAAATCAGAACCACGCTCATTCTTCACCATCAATATACACCACCCATTACCTTTGTTACAACCCCATTTCTGCGACTCAACATCACACCAGACCGAAATCCGTAATAGCACCAAAGACCCCCGTTTTAATCTTCCCCGATCACAGACTTCCAATCGAAACGCCGCCGGCGAGTCGGAGCTTTAACGACAGCAGCTCTAGTTTCGCTCACCAACATTATCGCCGTGGGCCTCTGTTCGACCTCGCAGATTAGAGGAGAGGACGCACCCCCTGTTCGCATCAGCGGCGCCGACGTTTCCCTCGACGGTGGTGGCGAGGCGGTGCGACGCGAAGCGATCGCGACGGGCTGGCAGCGGATGAACGCGCGGAGCTTCGACCGGGAAGAAATCCTCGCGCAGAAGGGGAAATGGGCGCCGTAGGCGACACGCGTCGGTCGCGGCGGTGGCGGCGTTCACGGCGGGTTGCAGGCGCTGCGTCGGCGTTGATCTCTTGGAGTTGCATTCCGGTGCATGAGTGAAAGCAAGGTGGTTGAGCCGCCGAGAGGGAGGACGACCCTCCGGCGTCGATTAGCGTCGCCGGCAACCAGTCGCGGGGCGGCGTGGCGGAGCAGAGGTGAGGGCGGTATGGTGGTAGGCAGCGGCACTCGCGAGAGAGAGGGTTTGGCGTTTGGTTCGTGAGCTGCTAGGGTTTAGATTAATCACATTCAAGTCTCAGCCCACTTCACTCCTTGCACCCCCATTTTTGACATTTTCACCCTCCTGTGTATTAAAATTGGGTCTGCGTGGCTTTTCTCGCGCACCCCCCAATATTAAGTTCTTCACACCCACGACTTTGCTATGCCTTGGGACAGTTTCTTCATACACCTCCATTTCTGATAATCCCGCACCCCCGCCTCGTTTTTGCCTGCTGGGCTTTTGCTGCATTTTTACTTCCCCGCGCACCTCCACAATTACTAATCTCGCACCCCTGCACACACTTTCTATTCTTATTCTGAATTTGTTTTATATTTTACTAGCCGCACCACCATCTTTAATAAATACACTTCATTTACTTCATGTATATCCCATTAATCACTCATACACCCTCATATTTTGTTTTTCACTTTCGCCCTTCTTAAATAAATTATTTCCTTTTATTTATTTATTTGTTTATTTGTTTATTTACTTTTATTATTACTATTTATTTATTTTCGTTATTTATTTATCATTAATATTTTTTTTTTCTAGAAAAATCAAATATTTGAAAATTATTAAAAATTACAAAAAAATAAAAAATCCAAAAAATGAAAAAATGTTTTTTTTGCTTTATTGTGTCTGTCCGGTCGCTCGCACCGTGTGACACTCATTTTCAAAAATACCAAAAATAATTTTCTTTCCCTTTTAGTGTCTGTCCGATCGCTCGCATCGTATGACGCTTGTTTTCAAATAATTCAAAAACACCAAAAAATATATAAAATTTTAAAAATACAAAATATCGACATTTTCCAACATTTTTTAAGAATTACGTGATCCTTGATTCTCGACTGTGAGATACGTAGGAGCAAGGTCAGTCCTTGTCAGGTTCACCTCTAAAAATCAAATTATTTTCTCATTTGTTTCTCATATCTTTTAAAAGAACTACGTAACCCTGATTTCTCACTTTAAATGAGAATACGTAGGACCAAGGTCAATCCTTGTCGGGCCCAAAAAAATTAAAAAATATTTTGTTTCTTTTAGCATTTTCGTCTTATTATTTTTGGGGAAAATTAACATTTTGAAAATCACATCAACTTTGCATTTTTAATTAATGGTACCGCCCTTTGGCGGGCGCTGTAGGGTGCTAACACCTTCCCTATGCGTAACCGACTCCCGGATCCAAAATCTGGTTTTACGCAGACTTGTCTTATTTTTATGGTTTTCCATAGTTTTCCAGAATAACTATGGTGGCGACTCCCAAATCTCTTTTAAACCCGTTTTCTTTTTTTTTCGGTTCGCCTTCCCGTCGCGATTCCGGTTGCGACAGCTGGCGACTCCACTGGGGACGCTAGAGAGTCAAGCCATTTAATCAGATACGCAAACTTGATGTGATTCTCCTAATGTTTCTTTCCCCTTTCTTTTATTTGTGTATTTTTGTCTTCATATGTGGTTGTATATATTTGCTTCTTGGATTAGTTGTGTGTGAATTACTTTGTTTATGTTGATATATATTTTGGAATTGCTCTATATCTGCCTGGGAAGTTTTCTGGCTGTTTTGCAGGTGGGGATTTGGGTATGCATCATTCTCCCTTCACACACACACATTGGGCATTACATGAGTGAGGCCCTACACCCGGGTCTGTTTAGCTTAGAATTAGAGGGGATTGTGTAGCAATGCCACAGTGGATGAACTTTCCAAGTGGTCATTGTGAGAACCCCAGCTAGAGTTTGTTTGCTTTGTTGGTACTCCCGCATCTTGTTGTCTACCAACTGTTATGGGAAATGCCAGGAAGTGGGCCATAGCTCTAGTGACCTTGAGCTTTAGGTATTAAGAAACAATCCTGGTGAGGCATGTATTTTAGCTTAGAACCCTTAGGCGCCGGACCTCTATTAAGGCACAAAGGGAGGCATGTGCATTACCTTAATTCCCATCTCGCCTTTCTCTTTTTATTTCGATTTGCGATAAAGTCACGCATTTGTACATTCTTTTATGGCATCATTGTACATGCATTTTGATTATTTGTTCATGCATAACATGTACCCTGTCATAACATGTCATAACATTTTTTGTGATTCTAGGTCAGAGATTTTAAGGTCGTGATTGAATTTGTGAGAAACAAGAGAAATTAACATGGAATTTCGAGTCGAGGGAATTTTAGAGTCAGATGCCTTGAAGAAGAAGTTACCTATCAGAGTTATAGACAGTAATTTGAGTGGTCTAAGGGAAATAGTGCAACAAATGAAGACTATACAGAAGAATGTTTTCAAGAAGCGGCATGGGAACTTATTGAGGTTGCTGAATGTGGAAGTCCAAGCATCGGCCGTCACTGCTCTAGCTCAATATTATGATCCGCCACTCAGATGTTTCACCTTCCAAGATTTTCAATTGGCACCAACAATAGAAGAGTTCGAACAAATTTTGGGCTTGTCAGTGGAAGATAAAGTCCCTTACAGACATTCAGAGCAACATGCATCTATCTCCACATTAGCTGGAATCTTGAAGGTACACCCTGCCGAATTAGAGGGTAAGATGGCCTCCAAGGGCAACTCGAAGGGGATCCCTCAAGGATATTTAGAAGGGCATCTACGTCATTTGGCGGAGAAAGAAGTGGGGGAGACATTCATGGATGTGTTGGCTCTTACACTTTATGGAGTCATACTCTTCCCTAACATGGAAAATTTTGTTGATCAAACCGCCCTCGATGTGTTTGTTGCCTATAAGATCCATTCAGAAAGTCCAGTCACTGCGATTCTAGCTGATGTGTATGGGAGTTTGAACCTATGCCACACACTTAAGAGGAAGAAGATGCTATGTTGTGTACCTATGTTGTACGTGTGGTTTATATCTCGAATCCGTCTAGGTACATTGAACGCTGAATGTCTTATTGGAGAGTTACCACCTAGCGGCATCGAAATTCGGGGGGCGAAGGAATGGGCCCAGTTTTGTGCGAGTTTGAATGGGGGAAGAATTAGATGGTGTGTCCCGGGATTGCCGAAGTCACGTGTCATTTCTTGTGGGACCTTCCCTAACGTCCCCCTAATAGGCACTAGAAGTTGCGTGAATTATAACCCTGTCTTGGCTCAGCGACAATTTGGGTGTCCGATCAAGAGCTCCCCAACTCCAGAATCCTTGGTTGCCGTTTGGACTTATTATGAAGAAGGAATTTCCCTTGATCTAATTCGTCGAATCAGGAGTGCTTGGGGTGAGGTCCTGCGTGTAGAAAAAGACCTAAGGCCAGGGGTGATCAACGAGAAGATATCCTACCGACGATGGATTTTGGAAAGGGTTAACACGATCAAGTTACCTTTCAAATCAGACTCTCCTGCTCCTGAGCGATCAGAACCTGCTGAGTCCGAGGAGATGAGGGGGTTGAAAGAGGAGATGGAGAAGATGAAACTCAAAAATGCCAAATTAATTACTGAGCTTCAGAGTCTCCGACACGAGTATGTGGATCTGAGGCGTGATAAGGAGGAAGTGACAAAAGCGTATGAAGGAATTCTTAGGAAACAAAGAGAAGAACGAGATCATGCTTTCAGAGTTAAACAGGATTTGGCTGCAGCCAACACCGCGTTAAAATCAAGGGACCGAGAGAGAGATGCAGTAGCAACATCTAAGCGCCAAAGAGATCAAATGTGTGAAGAATTTAAGAGAGAGAAGACTGAAGCACTAAAACGGTTGCACAACGCTCAAGTTAGGATCAGTGAGGTCGAACGACAGATGAGGGAAATGGTGTCGACCTATGAGGGGAAGATGGATGAAGAACGTTGGCATAGAGCTGAATTGGAAAAGCAACATGAAGAGGTGATAAGTCGAATGAATGAATACTCGGTCGAGCAGGACATGGCCATGGAACATTGGAGGAGATGTTTCTCATAGCTGGCTTCCCTTGCAAATGGAGCAATCGAAGATATTCCGCGATTATTGGCCGAAGCAGAGGTTGCACTACCGATATTCAATCCGCCTAGTGAAATTGAGGCGTTCTTCAGTCATTGTAAGGAATTGATAAGGGAGATGAAGAACATGATAGCCAGGGCTAGAGAATAGTTTTTCTTTCTTTTCTCATGTAATGAATGTAAAAGACTCGTGGATGATCGGGTTGTTTTGACAATATGTGATGGACTAAGTTTCATGTTAATTTCTATGATATGTTACCTCAAGGTTCTCACGGCTTTAGAATTTCTGGCTAAGATAAATGTTAGCATTCATTTTCATTTTTTTTTTCTTTTTTTTTTTTCATTTTTCATAATTCATTTCATTTAATAAAAATAATAGAGCAAAAGCAAATACAACGGCAAAATTTCCACGACACCCTTACCGCACACGAGCTAACCATAGAATCATGGAAGATTGGGAAGAAGCTCATGAAGCTGTGAAGGCCGATATTAACCAGTTGAAAGATCAAGTGAGCCAGATCCTAGAGGCCTTAAAGTCGCTGAAGACTTCGGAAGAAGCCTCCTCTACAAGGATCGAGGAAAACATTCACCCTCAAGTTCCTCGATATGAAGTCCAGAATACTCAGGGCATGTCAATCCCGTTCCCAATGTACGGTCTGCCTCCGGGATACACTCCACCCATTGGGGAATATTCAGAGGCAGAGCAGACTTCCTTTTCTTTTCCTGTGACTAACAACACACTACCAATCAATACTCAAGGGCCGATATTAGCCTCGATGCCCACGACCGGAGTGGGAATGAAAGAGGCGATCACATTCGCAGAACCAAGGGTGACTGTGGCACAAAATACTCCAAACATAACTGTTGACGAAGATGCTTTGGCTAAGGTCATGCCGCACGCTACAACCAAAGTAGTGTCCACTGGTATTGATAGGGCTAAAAGTAAGCTTGAGATTCTGGAAGAGAGGGTTCGAGCCATTGAAGGTGGTGGAAGCTATGGGTTCGGTGATGTTGCAAGGTTAAGCTTGGTTCCTGGTGTGATGATACCACATAAGTTCAAGGTCCCAGAATTTGAAAAGTATCAGGGTACCACGTGCCCTAAGAGCCATCTGACAATGTATGGTAGAAAGATGGCTGCTTATGCCTATGATGACAAGTTGTTGATACATTGCTTCCAAGATAGTTTGGCTGGTGTTGCGCTGAATTGGTATACACACTTGGAGCCATCTCGAATTCATTCGTGGATGGATTTGGCAGACGCCTTTGTGAAGCAGTATAAGTACAACACGGATAGCGCGCCAGATAGATTGCAGTTGCAAAATATGGCCAAGAAGGATACTGAGTCCTTCAAGGAATACGCACAACGGTGGAGAGAGTTGGCTGCTCAGGTTGAGCCACCACTACTTGATAAAGAGATGGTGGCAACGTTTGTAAACACACTATAATCACCATTTTATGAGCACGTGTTGGGGAATGTGTCTTCCAATTTCGCTGATATCATTATTATTGGTGAAAGGATAGAAATCGGGTTAAAGAGTGGAAAAATTGCATATGGCCCATTCGCGGCTGCAACTTCTAAGAAACCCGGTTTCCATCCAGGAAAGAAGAAAGAAGTAGAAGCACACACAGCCTCAGTAATGCCAGTGTGGGAAAGTCGGGCCCCTACTCACAATTATCGACAACACCCGAACCAACCTCCTTATGTGGCTAATGCAGTGTCTGTTCATCAAACACCACCTCAGCAGCAAGGGTTTTATCAAGCGTCAAATCTTTATCAACCACAACATGCCCCAAATAATGCTTGGAAAACCGAACCTAACTCAGGTTTCAACCGAAATATAGGTCAAAACACCAATATGAGGAGGAATCAAGATAGGAACTTTGTTCAGTTCACTCCCATTCCCATGACGTATACGGAATTGTTGCCACATCTTCTTCAGAAGCTCTTGGTGGCAATTTGTCCGATGAAGCCTATGCAACCCCCGTTCCCAAAGAATTATGATCCAAATGCTAAATGTGATTATCACGGAGGGGGAGTTGGACACTCTACTGAGAAGTGTGTAGCCCTCAAACACAAAGTGGAAGCTTTAATCAACTCAGGGTGGGTAAAGTTTCACGAAGACAAACCTAGCGTTGAAGCGAATCCTCTTTCTGGACATGGGAATCCTTCGACAAATGCCGTGGAAGATAGGGAACACAAGCTAGTAAGGAATGTGAGTGAAATCCGGAGCTCCAAGCGGTTTATTTTTGAGACCTTGTTGCAATTGGGTCTATTGACAGGGGGGTATAATTTGAGTGAAAAATGCGGATTCCATCCGGGTGCTAAACATTCGATCGACGAGTGCACCAAGTTCGAGGACGTTTTACAAAGTTTGCTTGACAAAAATTTTGTACAAGTATGTCGTGAGGGCATGGAGGAGGAAGTATTTGCACAAGATGGAGGGAAACCCGATGTGGCTTTGCCAGAGCCATTGGTGATTCATTTCACCAGATCCACCCCTACACTAGCAATGCAAGAAAGACAACCTATTACTATCCAAGCACCCTCCTCCTTTCCTTACAAAAGTGAGAAAGTTGTCCCGTGGAAATATGGTGCATGTGTGTCGGGTGGGGAACAACGAATAGAAGGCCAGCCTACCAGTGGTGAGCCGGTGGTTGAAAACATTTCGGGCATCGGTGGAATGACTAGGAGTGGTCGAGTATTCACGCCTCCGATCTTGATGAAAGATGGAACAGGCAGTAGTGAAACCGATGATGAACAAAAGTGCTAATGAATTCTTGAAGGGGAAGATGATACAAACCGATGAAGGACTGAGAAAAGACGACAAGAAAGAAATATCTAATGAAGAGGCTAGTGAGTTTTTGAAGTTCATACAACAGAGTGAGTATAAAGTGGTCGAGCAGCTGAATCGCATGCCTGCTCGGATCTCTCTCTTGGATTTACTCATGCTTTCAACCTCACATAGAAAGCTACTAATGAAGATACTCAGTGGGGCGCATGTGGAGAAGAATATCTCTCTGGACAGTTTTGAAGGAATTGTTAGCAACATCACTGCTAACAATTACCTCACTTTCACTGACGAGGAGATACCTACTGAAGGGAGAGGACACAACAAGGCCCTCCATGTCTCTGTAAAATGCTTGGATCATGTCATAGCACGAGTATTAATCGACAATGGTTCTTCCTTGAATGTAATGCCAAAAGCAACATTGGGAAAGCTTCCGTGTGAGGGTATCCATATGAAACCAAGTGCAATGATCGTGAGGGCTTTTGATGGGAGCAAGAGAGAAGTGATGGGAGAGGTAGAATTGCCAATCCAAATTGGGCCGTGCATCTTTCAAGTAACTTTCCAAGTGATGGATATCCTCCCAGCATATAGCTGCTTGTTGGGCCGCCCTTGGATTCATTCAGCAGGTGTGGTGCCTTCAACCTTGCACCAAAAGTTGAAGTATGTCATGGGTGATAAACTAGTGATAGTTTCAGGAGAGGAAGATATTTTGGTGAGTGGACCTTCGTCTTCTCGATATATTGAAGTAGCAGAAGAAGCCCTTGAGACAGCCTTCCAGTCTTTGGAAATTGTGGGCAGTACCTATGTGGAGCCATATCTGATGAACCCACAATTGTCTCGCGCCTCCCTTATGACCGCCAAGATCATGCTGAAAGAGGGATACGAATACGGAAAAGGGCTAGGCAAGGACAAGCAAGGACTGATATTTCCCCTGGAGGTCACTGAGAAAAGGAATAGATACGGCCTGGGATACAAGCCTACTCGAGAAGACAAGAGGAGGCTAATGGAAGAAAGGAGAGAACGTAATCTGGCTCGCGTGCAGGGAAAAGAGCAGGAGTTAAAAAGGATCTGCATCTGCGATATCAAAGAGAGCTTCCACAGTGCCGGATGGATCAACGCTAGCCAAATAGCAGCTGTCAACGATGAAGATGAACGGGAAAACTCAACTTTTGTGCAGCCATGCACTTCATATGCACCACTCAACAATTGGGAGACTTTGGATCTACCTGTGATGTTTAATTTGGTTAAAATGTAATATTTTTAATTAATCCTACTGCTTTACCCGGAGCTCTAGGATTCATGACTTAACGGGCTGACACCTTTTTCTTTATGCTCAGCGTGATAATCAATTTGTGTTTGCTACCTTTGTTATTTTTGTTGCACTATTGTTTGTTTATCGTTTTTATAAACTCGAATAATGCAGATATGACAATGAATGTTTTGAAAATAACAATGTCGATATCCCCAATTTTGAGCATCCTGTCGATAATATGGAAGATGATTATGAAGATGATTCGGAACCCTCCCCTGAACTAATGAGATTAGTGGAACAAGAATCTAAGGAAATAAGACCCCATCAAGAGGATGTTGAAACACTTAACTTAGGAGAGGGGGATGAGAAAAAAGAAGTGAAGATCGGCAATAGTATGAAGAGAGAAGTGAAACAAGAATTATGCGCTTTACTAAAGGAGTTTAGGGATGTGTTTGCTTGGTCGTACAATGACATGCCTGGTTTAGATACTGATATAGTGCAACATAAACTTCCACTCAAGCCGGAATGTCCTCCAGTTAGACAAAAGCTAAGGAGAATGAAACCAGAAATGTCATTAAAGATCAAAGAAGAAGTGCAAAAGCAATTTGACGCTGGATTTTTAGCCGTGGCAAAATACCCTCAATGGGTGGCAAATATTGTACCAGTACCTAAGAAAGATGGCAAAGTTCAGATGTGCGTTGATTATCGAGATTTGAACCGTGCAAGTCCAAAAGACAATTTTCCATTACCTCACATCGACACGTTAGTGGATAATACAGCCAGATTCTCACTATTTTCATTTATGGATGGCTTCTCAGGATATAATCAGATCAAGATGGCACCTGAAGATATGGAAAAGACCACATTTATCACATTATGGGGGACATTTTGCTATAAGGTGATGTCTTTCGGACTCAAGAATGCTGGAGCAACCTATCAAAGGGCCATGGTGGCACTTTTTCATGATATGATGCACAAAGAAATTGAGGTCTATGTAGATGATATGATCGCCAAGTCCGAGTCAGAAGCAGAGCACATCCTCAACCTGAAGAAATTGTTCGAGAGATTGAGGAAGTTCAAGCTTAAACTAAACCCGACTAAATGCACATTCGGTGTGAAATCTGGAAAGTTGCTGGGTTTCATTGTCAGTCAAAAAGGGATTGAGGTTGATCCTGACAAGATGCGCGCGATAATCGAAATGCCTACTCCTAACACGGAGAAGGAGGTGCGAGGTTTCTTGGGCAGACTGAACTACATTGCTAGGTTCATCTCCCAGTTGACTTCCACCTGTGAACCAATATTCAAGCTATTGCGTAAAAATCAGGCTGTCAAGTGGAATGAAGACTGTCAGGCTGCTTTCGACAAAATTAAACAATATCTACAAGATCCTCCAGTCTTACGGCCACCTGAACCAGGGAGACCACTAATTCTGTATTTGACTGTACTGGACGAGTCAATGGGTTGCGTGTTAGGTCAGCAGGATGAAACTGGAAAAAGAGAGCACGCCATATACTACTTGAGCAAGAAGTTCACAGAATGCGAACGACGATACTCGTTTTTAGAGCGAACTTGTTGCGCATTGGCATGGGCCGCCCATCGTCTAAGACAATATATGTTGAGTCATTCTACGTGGTTGATATCCAAGATGGACCCCATCAAGTATATTTTTGAAAAACCCGCTTTGACTGGAAGGATAGCCCGGTGGCAGATGCTATTGTCAGAGTACGACATTATATATGTCACACAGAAATCTATCAAGGGTAGTGCTCTGGCTGAATATCTGGCTCAACAACCCATTAACGATTACCAGTCAATGCAGCCTGAGTTCCCCGATGAAGACATCATGGCCTTGTTTGAAGGTGATCAGGAAGAGCAAAATGGAAAGACATGGACGTTATTATTCGATGGAGCTTCTAACGCCATGGGACATGGAATAGGGGCAATACTGATATCTCCAGAGAATCAGTACATTCCAATGACTGCAAGGTTGTGTTTTAATTGCACGAACAATATCGCTGAATATGAAGCTTGCGCTATGGGCATCCAAGCCGCAATTGAATCGAAGGCAAAAATTTTGAATGTGTATGGGGATTCGGCATTGGTTATCCATCAATTAAAAGGGGAATGGGAGACTAGGGATCCGAAGTTGATTCCCTACAGAGCTTATATCATGGAGTTGGTGGAGTATTTTGATTCCATTGAATTTCAACACATTCCGCGAGAAGATAACCAGTTGGCAGATGCCTTAGCTACTTTGTCATCGATGTTCGAGGTTAATCAAGATTAGGTATTGCCAATGATCCAAATGAAGAGCCACGAGGAACCAGCATATTGTCACTTCATTGAAGAAGAATCAGATGGCAAGCCTTGGTATTTTGATATCAAGCGCTACTTAAAAAACAGGGAATACCCCGAAAAAGCATCTGAGAATGATAAAAGGACACTAAGAAGGTTGACTGCAAGTTTTATCTTAAGTGGGGATGTGTTGTACAAGAGAAATCATGACATGGTTCTCCTTCGATGTGTGGATGCAAAAGAGGCCGAGTCAATACTAGAGGAAGTACATGGAGGTACCTTCGGCACACACATGAATGGGCACTCAATGGCCAGGAAGATCTTGAGGGCTGGTTACTTTTGGTTGACCATGGAGAGTGATTGTTGCATGCACGTGAGGAAGTGCGAGAAATGTCAAAAGTATGCAGATAATATCAATATGGCGCCCACCACTTTAAATGTAATGTCTGCACCATGGCCGTTTTCAATGTGGGGGATAGATGTTATTGGAGCCATAGAGCCAAAAGCCTCAAACGGACATCGCTTCATACTGGTTGCAATTGATTACTTCAATAAATGGGTGGAAGCTGCTTCTTACGCCAATGTGACAAGAAAAGTTGTGACCAAATTCATAAAAAGAGAGCTGATTTGCAGATACGGATTGCCCAACAAGATAATCACTGATAACGCCACCAACTTGAACAATCAAATGATGACTGAATTGTGTGAAGAATTTAAAATCCAACATCATAATTCTTCTCCCTATCGTCCAAAGATGAATGGGGCAGTCGAGGCTGCTAATAAGAACATCAAGAAAATTGTACAGAAAATGGTGGTTACGTATAAAGATTGGCATGAGATGCTTCCTTTCGCTTTACATGGGTATCGCACTTCAGTACGTACATCGACTGGGGCAACGCCTTTCTCTCTGGTATACGGAATGGAGGCAGTGCTACCTTTCGAAGTAGAAATTCCATCTCTACGAGTGTTAATGGAGACCCAATTGGAAGAGGCTGAATGGATTCAAGCTCGGTTTGACCAGCTCAACCTCATTGAGGAAAAGAGGCTAACAGCAGTGTGTCACGGACAGTTATACCAAAGAAAAATGAAAAAAGCGTTCGACAAGAGGGTACGCCCTAGAGAGCTCCATGAAGGCGAGCTAGTCTTGAAGAAGATCTTACCTATACAGAAGGATCACAGGGGCAAGTGGACTCCAAATTATGAAGGCCCATATGTGGTGAAGAAAGCATTTTCTGGTGGGGCACTAATTCTCGCAAGGATGGACGGGGAGGAGTTACCGTTACCGGTCAATTCTGATGCAGTCAAGAAATTTTATGCATGATGATTCCTTGATAGGATACGCTACTAGGGGATACCGACATTGTATCCAAAGTTTGTTGTACTCTGCTTTGTCTTTCGTTCAATAAATACAATTTGGTTTTCTCCATAAATTTGAAACAATTGATGTCACGTTGAGCTCGTGAAGAGAATAAGTAACAGATAACCAAAAAAAAAAAGAAGGAAAACAAAACAAAACAAAAAGAGAGGATAAAAGACGAATAAAGCCATATACACACCAATGAGGCATCACAGGTACGATCTCTAAGAACAGGCTCGCTTCTAAAGGGTGTCGTGGAAGTAAAATAATAGAAAAAAAAAAGGAAAAAAGAGAAAAAATGAAATCAATTTTGGAATTTGTTGTTAATAAAGTTGTCAAGTGTATGGCATTTTCAAAAAAAATGAGGAGAAAAAGAGAATGAAAATACAAAAGTGGGGAGAAGGGAAAGTTTTTCATTGGTTTGTCACTTTAAGCATAACTTGTGTTCATCTGTTGTTGAAACATCTGCATTCATATTGCTCGAACCCCCAATTCGTTCACTTCCCTCTGAAGTAAAGGATTGCCCTAGGAAGTAAAGAGCGTACTGTGGCAGTTTTTAGTCGACCTTGCCTAACAGTAGGCCAAAGCCACAAGTTGGGAAAAACAAAAAGGATTGTTTGTTAGAACGAAAAACCTACAAAGGCAATATGGGAAAAGAAAAGAAGATGAGAATGGGTTAGATGCTGCCGAATTTTGGCTTAGAGCTAAGTTCATGTGTAAATAAGGCGAACAAACTTTGGAATGACGTGTGGCCTCCTTCCCCTACCAGAATGTAAAGGAAAATCATATATCCATTTGCACCCCCTTTGAGCCAAAAAAAAAAAAAAAAAAAAACTTCTTTCAGTGTCCCTGGACAAGAATCATCAGCATGTCAAGTTACCCGAAACACGTAAGAGGTGTTCAAACAAATCAATGAAAAAGAAATCTAGAAATGCATGTCAAAAAATCACAATGATAACAATGCAAAGGACATGAAGGATGTGAAAAAGGGAAAGAGAAATGAAAATAAAGATGATAGAACACCACAAAATTTCAAGTGAAGGGTTTACAGGGTGTCACGCAAATGATTCTTGTTCCAAAATTAATACCTGCAAACTCATACTTGGGCCTTATTAACCATTTCTTTCATAAACCCCTTAACCCCTAGCCACACTACAAGCCAAGAAAAGTCCACATCGATTGAAGAATGTTTGTCTGGATCTTCTCATGAGCTTAACTCATGGACAAAAGTAAGCAGTTGATGACAAAAAAAAAAAAAAAAAAAAAAGAAGGAAAAATTTCCCATCACCCTATGAGTTAAGGAAAAGATTCAAATGGGGGCAATCCTTTCCGTCTCATCAAACTACGCTCTTGCCCAACGCAACAAAACTGGGACATTTTTAAACCTTGCATGTTTCTTCTCGAGTATTAACCTGACCACCGGTAATGTTGCCCTTGAACAATTGTTCAGCCTCTTACAAAATTGGTTCCTATCCCTCATTCATTCGCGAGTTCGAGCTAGTATGTTTTGCATGACGCGAAAAAAAAAAAAAAAAAAAAAAAAAAAAGAAGAGGAAGAAATTAAACTCATAGTTTTGCAAAGTGCACCAGGATCTTTCACCGCTCCCCACCATTTTTGCTTGAACATAATATCAGGGACGTGACTTGAGCATGCCTTGGATTTGACGACAACGTTGACAACTAATTCCAAAACGAGAGCATCTTTGTTAAAAAAAAAAAAAAAAAAAAAAAAACTTCACATGAATTTTATACATGCATTCATGCATCGCATCATGTTACAAGAATGGACTCAAAAGTTCAGTCAGGACAAATGTTTTGCACAAGTCTCACCAATGTTAAGCATTCATGTGATGTTTGCCAATACATCAAAATCAAACCTATGTGTTCTCCTTTCGGACCACGACCCTCTCCTTAGGAATGGTCAGGTCCAGGTTCTCCTTTCGGACAACAACCCTCTCCTTAGGAATGGTCAAGTCTAGGTTCTCCCTTTCGGACCACGACCTTCTCCTTAGGAATGGTCAGGTCCAGGTTCTCCTTTCAGACAACAACCCTCTCCGTGGGATTGGTCAAGTCCATGTTCTCCTTTCAGACAACGACCCTCTCCTTGTTAATGGTCAAATCCATTTTGTCGTGTCGAGACCCTCTCCATGAGAATGGTCATCGATTCCTATGCCTTCTCCTTAGGATTGGCTAAATCGTTGGACAGATCAAGACCCTCTACTTTGTAATGGTCACCGAATCCTGCCAGATATAGACCCTCTCCTTTGGAATGGTCAAATCAACACTGCATCGAGACCCTCTCCATGGGATTGGTCATCGATTCCTTTACATCGAGGCCCTCTGCGAGGCAATGGTTATCGATTTTTTTACATAGAGACCCTCTCCCTAGGAATGGTCGAATCCACACGTAAAATCTTAAAAAATAATTCAAAACATGAAAGCACATAACAAAAAATCTGAAAATGAGGCAAAATAAAAAAAAAGAAGAAAAGAAGAAAAAAGAAAAAGAAAAAGGGGAATTCTTTAAAAAAAAAAAGAAAAAAAAAAAAAAGAAAACTAAACTAAAAAAATAATATATAGAAAACGAAAGATAAAATTTAAACGTTTATTTTAGCGTCACGACCCTCTCTGTTAGAATGGTTAGTGATTTCTTTCTTCATTTCTGGATGAGATCTGGTTGAATCCATCTTCATCTTCCGGATCTTGACCCTCTTCTTAGAATTGGTCATCACTTTTCTTTAAATCAGTTTTATTCACCTTTTTCCTTGTCAAAACTCGAACGAAATTAGTGTTTCTATCTTTACTTATCTTTTACTATGATATTATGAAAAGTTAATTTTCATATTATCGGTAAAATATAAGTAAAGAGGGGCAGCTGTCGACACCCAATTTCGTCCGGATAAGAAATAAAAAATTTTCTTTCAAATAATTAGGAGAAGGGAAAAATAGGAAAAAGTGAGCATTGATTTGTATATAGATATTTTCCTACTTTTACTTTCATCCCTTTTTTTAATTTTTATTTAATCTTGTTTTATTTTATTTTATCTTATTTTATCCTTTTTATTTTATTTAATTTTATCTTTAAACTTTTAATTTAAATTTTAATATTTTCGTTTACTTTTATTATTTTATTTTGTTTTATTCTTTTGAAAAAAATATAAAAAAAGGGGGGTGAAAATAATAAAAATGAGAAAAAACTAAAATGAAAGTCAATGGTGCGCTTTCTCTGCACTTTTGAGACTTGGCATGAGAAAGGAAATGGTGGGGAGGTGTATCACTGCATGACAGCGCCGGTGGAATGGCAGAAGCCAACCCGCATTTCACTTTTGGCCCTTTTCTAAAACCAACACAAGGAAACTGGCATGGTAAGAAGAACGGTCAAACCATTCTGAAAAGAAGAGAGGATACAATATCACAAAGAGCAAGAGAGCAACGGGGGAGAGGATACACAGTTTCGCATTTCATAACAGATAACAAAAATGAAGAGAGCACCCTTGGATCATCTGAAAGGAAGAACGAGAACAGGGGAGCCTCCATTGATCACACCCTACCAACACAGGGAGACTACAAGAGGTAAGCACCGATTGAACGTGAACCTTGGAATGAATATGATCTTGTGTTATGTTGGTTGCTTGAATGAATATGATCTTGTATTCTGCTGGATTTGTTATGTTTTATTGGTTTGAGATGTTGTCGTCCTCGTTTCGTTACTATTTGCTCATCACTATTCATCCCAACCTGCACGAAATAACTGAAAAGATAGAACTATCTCACCACTCATCAGCACATAGCCAGCCATAGCCAACGAACAAGCTCCTCAACCCATCATCTAACCCCCAATTCATCCTTCTCTTCTCGCAACCAATCGAACCAAAACGGCAACCCAAACTCTATCCCCCTCACCCATCATCAATACACCAAAAAGCTCGTGCTTCATTCATCCACCTGCAGGAGGTCCAAACCAGAACCCCAAACACACTTCACAAACGATTTTGTAGAGCGCGTCTTCACCCGCTTACTCACTTGCCATCATCTTTGTCTCCCACCTGCACAAAAATCAGAACCACGCTCATTCTTCACCATCAATATACACCACCCATTACCTTTGTTACAACCCCATTTCTGCGACTCAACATCACACCAGACCGAAATCCGTAATAGCACCAAAGACCCCCGTTTTAATCTTCCCCGATCACAGACTTCCAATCGAAACGCCGCCGGCGAGTCGGAGCTTTAACGACAGCAGCTCTAGTTTCGCTCACCAACATTATCGCCGTGGGCCTCTGTTCGACCTCGCAGATTAGAGGAGAGGACGCACCCCCTGTTCGCATCAGCGGCGCCGACGTTTCCCTCGACGGTGGTGGCGAGGCGGTGCGACGCGAAGCGATCGCGACGGGCTGGCAGCGGATGAACGCGCGGAGCTTCGACCGGGAAGAAATCCTCGCGCAGAAGGGGAAATGGGCGCCGTAGGCGACACGCGTCGGTCGCGGCGGTGGCGGCGTTCACGGCGGGTTGCAGGCGCTGCGTCGGCGTTGATCTCTTGGAGTTGCATTCCGGTGCATGAGTGAAAGCAAGGTGGTTGAGCCGCCGAGAGGGAGGACGACCCTCCGGCGTTGATTAGCGTCGCCGGCAACCAGTCGCGGGGCGGCGTGGCGGAGCAGAGGTGAGGGCGGTATGGTGGTAGGCAGCGGCACTCGCGAGAGAGAGGGTTTGGCGTTTGGTTCGTGAGCTGCTAGGGTTTAGATTAATCACATTCAAGTCTCAGCCCACTTCACTCCTTGCACCCCCATTTTTGACATTTTCACCCTCCTGTGTATTAAAATTGGGTCTGCGTGGCTTTTCTCGCGCACCCCCCAATATTAAGTTCTTCACACCCACGACTTTGCTATGCCTTGGGACAGTTTCTTCATACACCTCCATTTCTGATAATCCCGCACCCCCGCCTCGTTTTTGCCTGCTGGGCTTTTGCTGCATTTTTACTTCCCCGCGCACCTCCACAATTACTAATCTCGCACCCCTGCACACACTTTCTATTCTTATTCTGAATTTGTTTTATATTTTACTAGCCGCACCACCATCTTTAATAAATACACTTCATTTACTTCATGTATATCCCATTAATCACTCATACACCCTCATATTTTGTTTTTCACTTTCGCCCTTCTTAAATAAATTATTTCCTTTTATTTATTTATTTGTTTATTTGTTTATTTACTTTTATTATTACTATTTATTTATTTTCGTTATTTATTTATCATTAATATTTTTTTTTTCTAGAAAAATCAAATATTTGAAAATTATTAAAAATTACAAAAAAATAAAAAATCCAAAAAATGAAAAAATGTTTTTTTTGCTTTATTGTGTCTGTCCGGTCGCTCGCACCGTGTGACACTCATTTTCAAAAATACCAAAAATAATTTTCTTTCCCTTTTAGTGTCTGTCCGATCGCTCGCATCGTATGACGCTTGTTTTCAAATAATTCAAAAACACCAAAAAATATATAAAATTTTAAAAATACAAAATATCGACATTTTCCAACATTTTTTAAGAATTACGTGATCCTTGATTCTCGACTGTGAGATACGTAGGAGCAAGGTCAGTCCTTGTCAGGTTCACCTCTAAAAATCAAATTATTTTCTCATTTGTTTCTCATATCTTTTAAAAGAACTACGTAACCCTGATTTCTCACTTTAAATGAGAATACGTAGGACCAAGGTCAATCCTTGTCGGGCCCAAAAAAATTAAAAAATATTTTGTTTCTTTTAGCATTTTCGTCTTATTATTTTTGGGGAAAATTAACATTTTGAAAATCACATCAACTTTGCATTTTTAATTAATGGTACCGCCCTTTGGCGGGCGCTGTAGGGTGCTAACACCTTCCCTATGCGTAACCGACTCCCGGATCCAAAATCTGGTTTTACGCAGACTTGTCTTATTTTTATGGTTTTCCATAGTTTTCCAGAATAACTATGGTGGCGACTCCCAAATCTCTTTTAAACCCGTTTTCTTTTTTTTTCGGTTCGCCTTCCCGTCGCGATTCCGGTTGCGACATCCTGATATGAAAGAAATATTATTTGATGATTTTAAGGCAAGTTACTATAATCTTTTATCTTTATATTACATTTACTTATCATTAATTTTGATAAATTTGTATTGGTGTAGAATAAGTACCGATTTGCATCAGATTATGATCGTAGCATGGCAAGAAAGGTTTGGAATTTAACATGCATGGATCGCTATTCTGACTCTTTAACTAAGGCAAGAAAAAAGGCAAGAGAAAGAGCAAACTCAGATAATATAGAAGACTTAAAAGGTTTTGGGCCAAGAGGAATAAGGACTGAGATGTGGGACGCTTTAATTGACATATGGATGACACAAGACTAGAAAAAGAAATCTATTGCTGGTAAAAACAATAGGGCTGCCAAGCCAAAGGCTATGGTGCACACTAGAGGGTCAATAAGCTTTGGACAACACTTGAAAAAGATGGTATTCATTTTCTAGTAATATCTATGACTTTATAATAATACTTATATATTTTATACATTTGGTGGATATCATTAATGCATCAATCATATATATATATATATATATATATATATATATATATATATATATATATATATATAAACATACTTATTATAAATTTTGATATACATTTGAATTTTGATAGTATTCATTATCTAGAATTACATATTATTTTACAGGAGGCGGAGCGTAATGGGTCTGTTTCTTATGGTGAACTATACAACAAAGTTCATAAAAAAAAAGACGGTCAATATGTTTCCAATAAAGCAAAAAATTTCAAGTATTATTACATGTGTAAGAATTTATTCACTTATTTAATCTTATATTACAAAATGATTGATTTACTATATAGGAATCATATGAAAGTGCTATGGTAGAAAAATATGGAGAAGATGTATCAAAGCATCCTAAAGTTGATTCTGAAGTATGGATGAAAATGGGAGGTGAAAATAAGAAAGGTAGAATTCACGGTATCGGTCGTAGCTTGGAACTTGCCATCATCAATGTGAATGGTTCATCTTCATCAGTTGTAGGTCCTTCCACAAATCCAAATCATGCATCTCCAACTGAAGAAATCACTGCAATAGCTACACAAATGTCTCAAATGCAACAACAGATGCAGACACAGTTAGATTTACAAATTGAATCTCAAAAGCAACTACAAATAGAGTTACAAGCACAAATAGAGGCACATGCACAACAGGTGCAAGCTCAGTTGAAAGCACAAGCAGATATGCATGCACAATTTCAAGCACAATTCCAAGCACAAATACAAGCACAAATGCAAGCACAAATGTAAGCACAAATGCAAGCACAAATGCAAGCACAAGTAGAAATGCAAAAACTTTTACAACAAATGCATACACAGATGCAAACACAGATGGAGTTTTTCAAGACACAAATATTTCCTGCTTTAAAGATATCATCACCACCGTCTATCAAGAAACATGGCGAGAACAAAATATGAAGATGATGATGATGTTTTGTTTTGTTTTGTTTTTAAACTTAATGATGTATGTTGACAATTGTAAAAACTACTTTTATTATGCTCATTACTTTTAGTATTTTGAATGTGATAACATTTGACATGTTTCATATAAAATGTTTGGCAAGATTTATTACTTTATTTTATATTTATGTTAAAATGCATTTCATAAGGTACAGGTAAAAAAGTATGGAATATTTTGGAATGATGCAATTTGCTATGATTTTGCTAGGGATTAGCTAGAGATAAATTATTCAATTCGCGAGGGATTAGCTAGGGATTAAGTACAACCTATTTGCTAGGGATTAGTTAGGGATTAGCTACAAGCAGTTTGCTACGGATTTGCTAAGGATTAGCTACAACCTATTTGCTAGGGATTAGCTAGGGATTAGCTACAACCTATTTGCTAGGGATTAGCTAGGGAATAGCTAAAAGCAGTTTGCTAGGGATTAGCTAAGGATTAGCTACAACTTTTTTGCTAGGGATTTGCTAGGGATTAGCTACAACCTATTTGCTAGGGATTTGTTAGGGATTAGCTACAACCTATTTGCTAGGGATTAGCTAGGGATTAGCTACAACCTATTTGCTAGGGATTAGATAGGGATTAGCTACAACCGATTTGCTAGGGATTAGCTAAGGATTAGCTACAACTTTTTTGCTAGGGATTAGCTAGATATTAGCTACACCTACTTTGCTAGGGATTAGCTAGGGATTAGCTACAACCACTTTGCTAGGGATTAGCTACAACTGATTTGCTAAGGATTTGCTAAGGATTAGCTACAATGATTTTGCTAGGGATTAGTTAGGGATTAGCTACAACTAGTTTTCTAGGGATTAGCTAAGGATTAGCTAGGGATTAGCGACAAAGTGGTTCTCTAGCTACTTAGTTACCTATATTTTAGCTACGCCATAATGTCTTCGCTAATTTCTCGCTAATCCTTCGCTAAATCGTTTTGCGAGGGATTAGCGAGGGATTTGCTAGGGATTATTCCCTCGCTAATACGTAACTTTCTTGTAATGATATAATAATAACTAAAAATATATAAACGTATATAATAATTAAAGTATTATTCAAAATATAATAATTAATATCATATATACAATAATTATTATTATTAATGATATATTTAATAATTAATAATAATTAACACTCTATTTTATTAATCCTCTTTTGTTAACAATTTTTTTATTTACATATCTTTCTAAATTATATAATTGCCCAAAATATATATATATATATATATATATATATATATATATATATATATATATATATATATATATATATATATATTTGTTCAAATATTTACTTAGACTATTACTTTTATACACTTACTTTTTTAGATAAATATTTTTTACAAATTATTTCTTTTAATTATTTTCTCAAAATTTTTCCTTCGTTCTTTATTTTTTAAACAAAAAAAAGTTAAAACCCATCTCAAAATTCAATTCTTAAAAATTGAAATTCTATTGGTTTTTCAGTTCATATGCCTATGTTCAGAATTTAACTCTGTAAAACTAATATTTTAGACGTAAACAATGTGCCACATGTTGTCTATGTGGAAATAATTGACACAATATACTATTGAAAAGAAAATATGAAATTATATTTGTTATTTAAGTGAAAGAGAAAATCTAGGAATCCAACACTACTGATGTGTAACTTTTCTTCTATCTTTGTTACACGCGATACAGTTCCATCTAGAAGACAACTTTTACATCCAAATTTGGGCAATATGAGTATGTGGTTATGCCATTTGGTGTGACCAATGCTCCCACTTTGTTCACGGACTACATGAACAAGATCTTTAGGTTGTTTTTAGATAAGTTTATCGTGGTCTACATAGACGACATACTCGTCTATTCCAGGACTCATGATGTGTACACCGAACATTGAAAGATAGTGCTTGGGATTCTGAGGGAGAAGTAGTTGTATGCCAAGTTGTCTAAGTGTGATTTTATGGATAAAGGACACAACAAACCCTCACTGCACATAACACCCTCACACCAGACTCTTCTCACTAACTTGCACTTAACACAAACTCAATGCACACCTCGCTTCACACAAAAACTCACTATATGCACACTCCTTCACAAATCACGCACCGCACCTCAGAAATTAAAACACTTTCTCACTCTAACACCCAACACTAAAACAATCTCCCACACTAACACCTCACTAAAAATCTCTCACCAACACCTCGAACCCTCACTCTCCCATGGCCCATAGCACCTACACCACACCACATACCACTCTCAACAGTCACTACTCAGTCACAATCACTCACACACGGCCCATCACCACACCACCACTACACCACATTCCCTCATACCACACTCTCCTAAACCCACTCATCCAAACATGCACGCTATTCTCTCTCACATCACCCACTTTTTTTTTCTCACCATGCATGGACACTCTCATTCACATGCATTACCCTCTGATCTCCCATGCATACACTTCTTTTTCTCTCGTCGCAGCACAACACTCTTCTCACGTGCACTTTATTTTCTCTCACATCACCCACACTTTCACCCACATGCACACACCAACATTGTACCCTCACACACCAACACCGTACCCTCACACACAACACACACCTGCACCCAACGCCCGTACCTTTTAACTCACCGTATCGTCACGCACCCATCTCACATTCACTGCACCTGGACCACGCACTCATCTCACATTCACAACTACTACTCGCACCTCACTTAACTACTTTAAAACAACTAACAAACCTTCGTTCACACACGTTTTAGAATTTACACTAACGATTCGCTTTACTCACCAAGACACTCACATTCATTGCACCGATCTAACTAACATAATTAACATTAACTAAATCGCTCAACCACCCTAACTTTAACCAAATCACTCACACACAGACCTCACACACAACACTACTCTTTAACCGTCACTCACTTAATGCTTCACTAACTCACGCACACTTCACTAACTTGGGAAGAAATTATAAAAGTTGAGAAAAAAGAGGGAGAAAGCGAGAAAAACAGAGAAAATAGGAGAGAGAAAAAAGGAGGAAAAAGGAAGGAGAAGGGTAGAAGGAAGGGATTGTGTCGTGTTTGACTCACCGAGACCATTGCTACCGACACCGACGAAGGTTTGGCTTCATTATATTCTCGTCCTTCTATGTTTCATTTTGCTTTTGGATTCATTGCTTAAATTTGGGGTTTCAAAAACTGATTGGGTTGGTTTGATTTGGGGTTTGGAAGGTTGAAAGAATGTGTTGATGTTGTGAGCCTTGAGTCGTCACAGCTTTGTTAATTAAGTGCTGAAATTCAAAATTATGGTTTAATTGTAGAAGAGATTACGTAATTGTATGTTTGAGTGTTATTGATTAATAGTTAATTGTTGATTAGCCGCTTGTACCTTTTAAATTCAACCCATTTCTATTCTTTGTCTTTGTTTTACCCATTACTGAATCTATTGCTGGAATTTTAGTTTCGATCATTGATATTAGGACTTTTATCCATTGAAAACACATTGGCACTGTTCATTGATTCATTGGTTTGTCATACACAAATCTCACATTTCCTTGATAGTTGAGGTTTTCTGGAATACGGTTTGGGAATTTTGGTGAGACCATGTGCTAATCCATTTGTATGTGTGTATATGGAGATTTTGCACTTTGATTACATTTATCAATTCATTTTACACCCCCTGATTTTTATTGTTGTTTTCTTACAAACTTTGTTTTTATTATTTTTACACTTATGGCATATGTTTATTCATCTCATAATTTCATCTAAGTTTTTAAATCCTTTTGTATAATTAAATAAACAAAAATAAAGTTTGATTATTATGTCTAGTTTCAGACTTGTTTGATAATTAAATGTTTTTTTTCTTAAATAAGTTTGATTATCATGTCTAGTCTCAGACTTGTTTGATAATTAAATGTTTTTCTTAAATAAAGTTTGACATGTCATGTCTAGTCTCGGACTTGCTTGATAATTAAAAGTTTTTCTTAAATAAAGTTTGATTATCATGTCTAGTATCGGAGTTGCTTGATAATTAAATATTTT
Organism: Vigna unguiculata; assembly: GCF_037176805.1. Classification (NCBI taxonomy): domain Eukaryota; kingdom Viridiplantae; phylum Streptophyta; class Magnoliopsida; order Fabales; family Fabaceae; genus Vigna; species Vigna unguiculata. The sequence continues at coordinate 14,450,888 of NC_140801.1, forward strand.
TCTTAAATAAATTTTAATCATCATGTCTAGTCTCGGACTTGCTTGATGGTAAATCTTTATCATGTTGAGTGTCGGTCTAAAAATTCCTAATCTAATAAAGATAATCCATTGTGTCCTAAAAGAAAAGAGTTGTCCCTATGCTATCGTCTAGCGTTGCCTAAGCGTCGCTAGGAAATATTGTGTTGCAGACCACCTAGCGGTCCTAGCTTACCGCAAGGCACCATGCACTACAAGGCCTCCCTTGTCCTTCCTATCACCTGACAGTACTCACTGTGCCGCCAAGCGCTATACCAATAATGTGACAACTTTATGGTTTAGCACTCCACAGGGGATTTGACACACCAATCAGGTAATTGAACAAATCCAAAATACAAAATGTAATGTGTATAATTCAACATGACTCAAAACTTACCGAGTTACATATCATAAACATTCATCTCATATACATCAATCATACAATAATATCAGACAACACCTACTCTAATTCTTTTATTCCAATAACCCAAACTAATTTGTGTCTAATATTATTACATTTTCATAATTTGCACATTTCAAATTTAATAGTTTTATCTATAGAAACCAGATATAACCACTGCACATACCATAATCTCCTTTACACAACAAATAAAATTCAAGTAGCCACAACCAATAATTAATATATGAAATAGTCAATATATGTGACTATATAACAACACTTTCCACATTTATAAAATATACTATTTTGTTCGATACATACTTTCCATCAATTTATATTACATATTGTGGAGCTATTTAATATTTTCAGGTCCTTCAAAAATCCACTCTTTTAACTTTTATATGCAATACACATTACCATCACTCCATTATTCCAAATGTCTAATAATAATAAAAAATTTAATGTTATTACAATCATTTCACATTTAAAAAAAAAACCACATATACTCCTTAATATTTCTAAAATCTTATTCCAGATACTTTAACTTTTATAACTACATATTGTATCAATTCAATAAACAAACTTTTATCCTAATAAAATAACAAACCCCAAGATGGGATACAAAAAATTCTACAACATTCATAAAGCCATGTCAAACTAAAAATTCAATCCTACAATTATAACCCGAAAGATAAAAAGAAATATCAACACATTTTAACTATATTAAAATAATATAAAGAGAAAAGATGTTGAACTAAAATAGAGTTCTACTACACCTTTTATCGTTATATCACCATCTTTTTCCTTATATTAAAGTTTTACTGTCAATACCTATTATTAAGAATTAAACCCTTAAATTCTCCTTTATATATATATATATATATATATATATATATATATATATATATGTTGCTGCATTGTTCCAAGTATATAATTAAATAAACTATACCCTTTAACTTTCAGTTAACATATTATATCAATAAAAAAAAGTATTTTGATACCTATATCTAAACGAAACTTGGTGTACAAAAACTCTATTTTATTCTACACAATCTGTATTCAAACACTAACAACACACAACCCACGAACCTACTACGTCTGCTCTAATCAAAATAATACAATTAACACATTAAAGGTATACACACTTGATTTAAGAACCCTTCCGATATCTGTGGTTGGAATAACCCAGAGGTATACATGGTTTCCTTCATCAAACTCAAGTGGCCATCTCCTCTTATCAGCATAAGACTTTTGCCTACTCTGAGTTGCTCGCATACGATCTTGGATTAACTTGACCTTACTAGTCGTCTGTTGCAGAAACTTAGGACCAAGAACAAAAGCTTCACCATCCTGATACCAACACAATGGAGTTCTACACCTTCTTCCATACAATGCTTCATAGGGCACCATGCCAATACTAGAGTGGTAACTATTATTGTAGGTGAACTCCACCAAAGGTAACACCTCATTCTAGTTTCCCATGTGATCCAGCACACAAGACCTCAATAAGTCTTCTAGAGATTGTATGGTCGTCTGAGGATGATAAGCTGTGCTCAACCTCAACTGTATGCCCAAAGCCACCTGCAATGATTGCCAAAACAGTGATGTGAATCTAGGATCACGGTCTGACACTATGCTCTCGGGTACTCCATGCAATCTCACCACATCTCGCACATACAACTCGGCTAACCTGTCCATCGACCACTTTTGATTCATAGGCAAGAAATGTGCATATTTTGTCAATCTGTCCACTATCACCCAGATTGAATCATGGCCCTTTGTTGACCTCGGAAGATGCGTCACAAAATCCATAGAGATACTATCCCACTTCCACTGAGGTACGTCTAGTGGTTGTAGTGTACCCCCTGGCCTTTGGTGTTCAATTTTGGCCTTTTCACATACCAAACATTGAGCTACAAAGTCTACAACATCTGACTTCATTCCATTCCACCAGAAGGACTCCTTCAAATCCTTATACATCTTAGTCATACCTGGATGTATGCTAAGACAACTTTGACGACCCTCCTTCAGAATCTGCCTCCTGAAATTAGGTCCTCCTGGTACGCACATTCTACCTTTAAAACGTAGAATGACATCCTCTCCCATCTGATAATCCTTCCCTTTCTCTATGCCTAACCACCCCACAAACTGTTGCAATTCCAAATCGTGTCCCTGAGCCACATGAATTTCATTCAAAAATTCATCAGTGACTTTTAGCAAGCTACACTGTATAGAGTCTTGCCCAAACTGCATCCCCAGATTCATATCTCGGAGTTTCTCAATCAACTCTAACTCCTTTATCATCATGCAAGACACATGCATCTTCTTCTGACTCAAAGCATCGGCTACAACATTTGCCTTGCCCGGATGATAGAGCAATTCAAAGTCATAGTCCTTCAGATACTTCATCCACCTGCGCTGCCTCATATTCAGCTCCTTTTGGTCAAACAAGTATTTCAAACTTTTGTGATCCCTGAATACTTGGAATTGAGAGTCGTACAGATAATGCCTCCAAGACTTAAGGCGAACACAATGGTTGTTAGCTCTAAATCATGAGTCGGGTAATTTTTCTCGTGTACCCTCAACTGCTGTGAGTCATACGCCACTAACCTCCCTTCTTGCATCAATACACCCCCCAACCTAGATAAGAGGCGTCACAATACACTTCAAACATATTCTTAGTATCAGGAATTACTAACACTGGAGCGGTAGTCAAACATCTTTTCATCTCCTCAAAACATTCTTCACACTTCTTCGTCCAAGAGAATGACTGATCCTTCCTCGTGAGTTGTGTTAGAGGATTTACCTTCTTTGAGAATCCCTCCACAAACCTTTTGTAATAACCTGCCAAGTCCAAGAAACTCCTCACCTCTGTCATTGTCTTAGGCCTTTCCCACTTCAACACCATTTCTATTTTGGATGGATCCACCGTAATACCTTTAGCAGATATTACATGCCCAAGAAATTGCACTTCCTCAAGCCAAAACTCGCACTTGGATAACTTGCCGTACAACTGATGTTCTCTGAGCACATCCAAAACCACCCTCAAATGATCAACATGATCTTCCCGATTCCTCGAGTAGATAAGAATGTCATCAATGAAGACGACAACAAACTTATTTAACCAGGGTCGGAAAATCGTATTCATGTAATCCATGAATACCGCCGGTGCATTCGTCACTCCAAATGGCATCACTACATATTCATAGTGACCATATCTGGACCTGAACGCCATCTTTTGCACATCTTCTGGTTTAACCAAAATCTGGTGATACCCTGACCTCAATTCTATTTTGGAAAACACCCTTGCTCCCTTCAACTGGTCCAATAAATCATCGATCCTTGGCAGTACTTGTTTTTAATAGTCAGGTTATTCAGCTGCCTATAATCCACACAGAGTCGCGAACTCCAGTCCTTCTTCTTCATTAACAAAACTAGAGCACCCCAAGGTGATGCGCTCGGTCGAATAAACTACTTCTCCAACAGTTCCTCAATTTGCTTCTTGAGTTCTGCGAGCTCAACCGGTTCCATTTTGTATGGAGCCATAGCCACTAGACCTGCACCAGGAATTAAATCAATGGTGACACTTCATTTGGAAAGACATCTACATATTCGTTGGCCACCAGTACAGATTGGATCACCTCCGCAGCAGTTTTCTTCTCTGGCTTGGCCACCACCATAAAACACATGGCCCCATAAGTAAACAACATTGTAATATTAGGTTACCTGATTGAGTAGCCTTAATGGATGTCATGGCAAAAACCCTCCCAGCCGCTTGAGGTTCTACTGGCGATGCTGCTGGCTTCTTCACACCCCAATTCTTCTTTTCCAGACAGTTATTGGCAAAGTGTCCCGGTTTGTCGCATATAAAACATTTGCGACGGTCGCCTGACCCTCCTACTCTACCTATCAGCTGAGGACAATTCCTCTTTAGATGGGGTCCGCCACACTGGTAGCAAGTGGGACCTTGAGATGCCTGTGGTCGGTTGTAAGGCTTCTTCATTAGTCTCACCTCTGCAACATTCCTCTGATGTCAGACCACTGTACTAGGACCTTTCGCCAGATGTTCAGCACTCTTGGCCTGTTCCACTAAGACTGGGAACCTCCTCTCCCGCAATGGTGTCACCACCTTGTTAAGTTCATGTTTGAGTCCTCGCTCAAACTTCAAACATCTCCATTCTTCTGTTATATTCTACGAGTAGTACCTCGCCAGATGTTCAAATGTATTCACGTACTCTTGCACTGTCATATCTCTCTACTGCAGTGCGAGGAACTCTGCCTCCCTGTCCTGCCTGGTTGTGTCAGGGAAACATTTCTCCAGGAACCGTGTCCTGAAGCTAGTCCACTCCACCTATTCATCTCGGGTTTGCATCTACTGTTGCATTCCTGCCTACCAATACCCTGCATCATCATTCAGCAAATAGGAGGCAAAGAGTAGCTTTTGCTCATCAGTGCAGTTCATCACCTTAAAAATCTTCTCACACTTGCAGAGCCATGCATCCGCTTCATCGGGGGAGACTTTGCCAGTGAACTCCGCTTGCTTGTGGCATAAGAAGTCCTCCACAGTCAGCACCCTAACTGGTGCAATGGTCGTTCTAGGTTGCGCTGCTATAGTCGTCTGCATCGCATCCACCATCCGGTGAATAGCCTCCGGTTAGCAGCCATAACCTGGATACACCATATTCAACTGTTAAAAATCAGTCACTTAGTCAAACAAAACCACTCACACCTCTTCAACATTCAACACAAACACACAACAAACAACCACATCGATAAGCTCATTCCCCACTAGCCCCAAAATATTTAAAAATATTTTCAAAACTTTTGCTCTGATACCAATTGTAACATCCCTAAGGAATATTACTGATTTAAATAAATAAAAAAACATAAATAAGACACATTTATGAATAAAGCTCATTTCCCAGAATGCGGGAAATTTAAATCTTGTATTAACACGTAATAAAAACAAGAGTCCATAATTTATAAAACTGAAATAATATTCAAATGGCTCCCAAAAGGTTACATAATTATCTCAAAACCAAAATAGTAAATATAGATATAAAATCCCATGCTATCCCTCGCTCCGAGTCTAAGCATCTCCTGGCCTATTTGTCAAATCATCTGCTCCTGGATAACAAGTTATCCGATCATCGCCACACACACACAGAAAGGGTGAGCTATGCATAATAATTAAAAATACACATGAAATAAATATTCCACCCATCCCAAAATAACATAATTAAATATCTCATTGTTTTCAAATTACCCATCCATGAACTCATAGTCCTTCATGAGTCAATTACATGAACTAGATCTTGGGACTTCACTGTGCTTCCACGAAACTAACTCACTCGTGGTCCAACCCTATGAGCCTATCTCGTTCATAGTCCTGCCCTACAGACTCCTCGTTTGTAGTAAATCATCCAAGCCTTCTCGACTTGGACCCTGACACGCACGCAATCAGCATACTATGGACTTCTCGCCAAATAGCAGCCGACAAGAACACCATTGTTCCTTGACCATCGTGCGCCCGACGCATGTAATCACCATACTAAGGACTCCTCGCCACTTAGTAGCCGATGGGAACTACACAGTTCCATGCCCAAACTCATAAGGGTCTTACAGTGAACCCTAGTTAGAATCATGATGACAGAGCTGGGAATGAAAAAGGTACGGTGGAGAATCAACTTATATGGATTGAAGAATGGGGTTGAGTTAACGCAAAGAAGGGTAAGACCCAAATCCTAGTAGAGCTTCTGTGGAGAGAAAAGGGAAGAGTGAAGGCACTGATTTTGGTAAGTGAGTGCAAAATGAGGGACCTTGGCTGCTTTAGGGGCCTTGACACCCTATGGGCCAGCCTTTAGGCCCAACTAATTAGGGACAGCCCTTAAAAATAAGAGCATAAAATAATTGAGCCTTACATTCTCCCCAACAAAAAAAAAATTCGTCCTCGAAAATTCACCGATGGAATAGGAAGAAAACTATGTTTTCCTCATTTTTTCAACAACCGCCACTTCGACAGGACTGATAAAACGACTCCAACACCTATAGTCACTGGATACTTTGCCTTTGTGCTAAGCGATATGTGTTCAGCTGTGTAGATTGCCTTAGTCACTACACTCGAAGTAACTTCCAACTTGCAATCTTAAAACTGGAATGCTTCTTCATACTTGCCAAACTAACTTGTATCTGATATACTAACTCACCTACCATATGCTTTCCACTACATCTTATAGGTTTTTATCAAAGTCTCAGATGACCTTAAGTCTCAAACTAAAACATGTTTGTTATCACTTCACATCACCTTGTTCACTCATTTATGCATCACTCCACTAACTTGATCACTCTTGAGTGTTGGCCTACTGTCACACCATTAACACTTTTGACCACTTTTATGTATAACAAGACTCCTACATTTTGCTTCCTTTGTTGGCTTCAACCAAGGAACAAAGTTCACTACCGAGTTGTTCCGTTTCCCATTTAAACCTTCAACTGCTTCCTTCATCATATGATCTTGGCATCCTATCTTCATCTTTAATCCCCTAACTTATAGGCAACATTCCACAAAACCTCAGAACCATAACTTCCATTGACTTCAAATTTCTAGTCTGGTTCGTACCACGCAACTCCACGATATACCTCAAACTAAGATTTTCTGATTTGCCTTTTCTCAACCTTCTTGAGAGACTCACTAATGCTAGTCAGATGACTAGACTAATGAAATCTCCTCACACATTCTCTTCTCAACCCAAACACTTATGTTTCTCAACCAACTCTAACTCTTACCTCGTCAAATCAAGGATCTTCAATTCCCTTCTCACTTCCAAGTTGGCACCCTAACTTGAAATCATAACTCAAACCATATCCTACTTCTCTTGCACAACTTTCTTTGAGCAACTCCATAATTCCAACTCTAACTGCTCACTAAACATCCATTAACTGATACTTATAAGAATGACACATTTGTTGTTTATAAAGAACTGGTTGTCGTAGCAACCCCCTAGGTCATAAATAAGATAGTTCTTTTCACGCACCTTTTACCCTTCATAAGTATCAATTGCCATCATCTCGTTGCGCTACTATGATCACCATACAAGGTCACTTATTTGTTTACTCAAAATGATGCTCCTTTCATGTCTGTCGTTACAAGAAAGCAATCATCATTGAGAAACCTTTCTCCAAAACTTCTATAGAACTTGCAAAACCCTTTGGACTCCCCTTTTAATAGTCTTAACATCGTATTTTCTCAACACTGTATCCACCCTTTTTAAACCATATGTCCGACTAGTCACTCCAACCTTTGTTAATACTCATCTTGATCATTCTAAAGACTCTCTTCAAACTTGGAAAACTTGCTACTAAACCTTGATGATACCGCTAACTTATTTGAAATTCGTTACCTTCATCATGTTTCCACCCTTTAAAACCATAGGCTCGAAAATTCTATCCTCCTTATTCAACGTTTACCCTTGAACAATATATCCTCCCACTACCTCTCCTTTAAGATTCACCAAACTTGCAGTCATCCTTGTGGTTATACTTAGTTTGAGCCACTAGTTCGCCAACGTCTACCCTACTTCCGTATTTACTTCAAATTCTTAGTAGGAACCATCCAATTAGGAACTATTGGCACATGTCGTCCTTCAGACACCAATGCAAAAATGAACTCCACCACACCAAAGGTTAAAATTCTAGTACTTGCTTCAGAACACGTCTATAAACTCTTCCACTACTAAGATCCTTTGCATCTATTATGCACTTTCCTTTGTCAGGTGACTTTGATTCACGTGACACTCTGCCCCACTATTTAGCTTGATCCGTACTTCATACACAATCACTGACTTATTCCTTTTTAATCAAAGTACACCACCTCGTTGGTTGTCCCAACTCATCGGAATGAGATTGAGAAAACAACCAATTCACCCTTGAGACTATGTCCCAACCTTGCAAAGGAAACAATTCAAATCGGGTTTGAATTTAAATACTTTGATCATCACGAAGGCACCACACACCTGAGTGAATCTTCACTTAGCCGCTACTGTAGCAAAAACCACAATCTCAAACTCAACTCCTTCTTACAGACAACCATGACTCCTTTACCATACTGGCAACATCAAAGAGTGCACGACCCTAAGCGAAGCCAAAAGCCATAATCCAATCACCACCTTTGTAACATGTATCTTTTAAATTAGATCAGCTATGTTGACCACTTTAGTACCAATCATCACAAACACTCTCATAGCTACTCAAAACTTTTGTTTTCCTTTCCTCTTTCCCTGTGTTGTGACATTACTAATTGTCCTCCTCTACAAGAACAAACTTAACTATGTGCTTCTCCTTATGATACTTGAAATTGTATATCTCATATCCAATGTCAAACCTTCCTCTTTTGTGGGCCATTTTACTTAGAACATCCCTTCTACTCTTAACTTGGGTAACTACTATTGCTGAGAAGACCCAACTACTCCTTATTGAATTGATCTGATATGTAATTCCAAATATACTTCCTTTTCCTATAACATCTTCATACTTGGTTGATCTTCAAAGCTCCGCCTCCTATAAGCTTCCAACTACACGTCTGCTTTTCTATACACTTCATGGCCTCCACCTTTAACCTCAAACCTTCCACATTGTTCCACTTCAAACCTTAGACATTGTCACAACGTAAAGCCAAGTTGATTCCTCAAACCTTGCTTCACGAGCACGCACCAATTTCTTTTTATACTAATCTCTGAACTCAACACTTCATTTAAAACTTGTGGTATACGATCTTAGAACTCAATCTTGTAGCTCCTTCGGCCCAAAGCGTTGCTTCTTAACTTCCAACATCATTTCTCAGCCTTCTAAACCAAGACTCAACTTTCATCATCCATTGATATATAACCCTCTACATCTTCACATCTTGGAGATAAGAGATTGTCTCATAGGCCCTACCAATCCTTGTAATGGTGAGTAGGTCAAGTTGACCTTGAATCTGCATTCCCTCATCGCTACAAACACCAGACACAAAACATTGGGGCGTAATAGGACAAACTACAACATACAAGGCAACAATCCATCATCTACAAACAACCAAACCTTTTGTCTGTCACCCTTCCTTTCCCAAACCATTAGAATTAAGAAAGGAAAAACAACCTTTGATATAGTCATGAGTGTGCAACCACATCACTTTATCAAGACGTTTTCTGTTCTTAAAACTTTTGGATTCACTGACAAACTCGACTAGACTTGACAACTTACGCCTGCAAGGCATGACAAACCCACAACCTCAGGTCATCCAAAGGACGAACTCCTCTGATACCATAAATGTAACACCCCATTTAAATAATTACTTTAATTAAATGACATGTCACATATATAATATAAGAGATGGGTCCTGGAGTATAACCACGGCTCCTTACAATATCCAAAAATACTTAGAGGGATCCAAGGCACACCAAGAGGCCAAGACTAAACAAAATACAAGAACTTGACAGTAATTATTAGCGTTTTAAAGGACAAAAATAGTACATGGGCCATAGCTCTATCAGAAAGCCCAAAATAGTAGAATCTAGCCCAGGTGGGCTACGCAGCGGAACCATCACCTCCCTGTTGACCACGGGTGTTCCTCGCATCTGCTCACATCAATAAATTGATCATTATCGCAAAAAGAGAAAACCACACATACTAAACATACAAAAAACAATAGAAGGGTAAGCTAGAGCCGAAAAATAGTTTATCATGCAGTTACATACAATTTCTTAGTTCAACATACATATGTCAACCCATCATGTTATGACTTGCAAAAAATACACTAAGACTCAGACACCACTCATCCGGATACGTATAATTTAGTCCCTTATCTTTAGAAATTCATGGATTTAGTCCTTTAAACTAAATTTTGTTAAGTTTATTTGATGTTTCAAACGCGTTTCTCAGACAACACTAAACCGAACATGTGTCAAATGGTATAACCAAACTAATATACTATAATGAAATGTGTTTGAAATGTCAAATAAACTTTATAAAATTGGGTTAAAATGACTAAATCCACACATTTACATAGTTAAGGGACTAAATTAGTTCAAAGTTTCCAAGAGGAACTAATTCCAATTTTCACTAAAAGGTTAAGGACCAAACACATATTTAACCTATCTTTTTATTATATTCAATTTGAGTTATGATTAATTTGAGTGTTTATAGAGTGTTTATAGATTGTTTAAAGTGATTATTTTAGGTTTGATATGACTTTAGTACAAAGGGTGTTTTTTCGAAGTTTTGAGTCTTCCGTTAAGTTTCATTCTAATAGATTGAATTATTTTTTTAAATTTGTTAAAATATTGTTATAAACTTGTTGGACTACAAAGAAGAATACGTTAACTGATTACAAACTGTAACATTAGATTGAATTGTTTTTTGAATTTGTTAAAATAATGTTATATATAAACTTTTGGACTTACAAAGAAGAATATGTTAATTTATTACAAACTGTAACATCAGAAAGTATTTAGACATTTCATACATTAATGTCACTGTTTAATTAAATAAATATAGTTTTAATCTATTAACACTACTTAAAATTGATACTTTAGTCTTTTAATCCTTAAAAGGGACTAAACTTTTATGAATTAAAATTATGAAATAAAGGGACTAACTTTTGTTTTAATGAATTAAATTTATTATAACTGACACTCTTATATAACAATTATTTCAATCTTCAGGCATTTAATTTCGAAAAAAATTCTCATTCCTTTATATATAAAGCTTGAGATTTTATAAGTGGAAAAAACACTTCTTAAAATTTTATTATTAAATTAATGACATTTGTAACACCCCATTTACATAATTTCTTTAATTAAATGACATGTCACACAGATAATATAAGAGATGTGTCTTGGAGTATCACCACGACTCCTTACAATATCCAAAAATACTTAGAGGGATCCAAGGCACTGATGAGTGCGTATTTTTACCCTCATTCAGTGTTTAATTTTGGGTATTTAATTGAATTTATGTGCTTAAAGAGTGATTTAATTGATAATTCTGATAATTAGGCTATTTGAACTTGTGTGATAAAAATGTCTTAAAAGGTTGTTAAAGTCAAACATTATGTGTTAGGAATCAGTTGTTAAAGTATTAGCTCGATCCAACGGTTAACGAAGTAGTAATGTTCATTTTAAGAAAGGTGTGTAGTGTTGTCAACAACCAAACTATAGTGACCTTGCGATAAAAACTGCTCTCACTACAGATCTCCGATTAAAGATACGACCAGTCAAAGTGAAGAATATTGTGTTAAGAATCAGCTGTTAACATTTCAGCTCGATCCAACGGTTAACACTGTAGGAATCTTCATTTTATGAAAAGTGTGCAATGTAGAAAAAGAGTAGCGCCACATCAATCACCATACTCACACACCATACATTTTTATTCACCAACAACCTCATTCAAGCATCACAGCCATACAAACAAACCAAAAATCGGCAAAATAAATTTAAATACATAAACCCTAGCTTCCCTAACTTAGAAAAAAGCTAGCACAATATCCCGACACCCAAGCAAGTGAGTACTACCGACCATAAACGAGATTCACGATCTGTAAAACAGTGAAATAGATTCATGTTGGGTTACCATGGTGAACCCTAATTGAATCATAATGATAGAGCTAGGAATGAAAAAGGTACGGTGGAGAATCAACTTACATGGATTGAAGAATGGGGTTCAGTTAACGCAAAGAAGGGTAAGACTCAAACCCTAGCACAGCTTCTGTGGAGAGAAAACGGAAGAGCGAGAGCACTGATTTTGACAAGTAAGTGCAAAATGAGGGACCTTGGCTGCTTGAGGGGCCTTGGCACCCTATGTGCCAGCATTTAGGCCCAACTGATTAGGGACAACCCAACATTAAAATTATCTGATTAGACAAATCACATTGAAGATGATCATTTATTTTCTTTTTTATTACTTTAATTTTCTTAAAATCATCTTGTTTCTTTTTCTAATATCTTGGATGTGTTTTACTTTCTTTCTTTATTAAGGTTATCAAAATATTTTTGGTAGTAGGATTTAGTAGATAGTAGAAATTTTTAATAGGATTCAAGATCGTCTTGTGTGTCATTGTAAGAAATCTTCTAAGATTTAAGATTTTTGTGAATGGGTGTGATCTTTCTTTTTTTTTCTCTTGTATGAATCTTATAAAATAAATTGAATTAAAATAGATTTAAACAAGTATAACTATTAGAAACAAGTATAGTACAACAAAAAAATTTATACTTAACAGAGGTTATTTCCCAAGTTTTACAAACCTCTGTTAACTTCCAAAGGTTTAATAACTTTTCTTTTATTTTTTCCTCTCATTGTTTTAATTTTTTACATCCTTCTATTCTTATTTCTTCATTCTAAACTATCATCTTATTGTGATGAACCCTAACGATGTGTTCGTTTACGGGAATGATATTGTTTAATTATATTTGAAGAAATGGATCATCACATTAAATTGTGTTTACTTAAACATATTTGTGAAAAAAACACAGACGAATTTACAAAATAATGACATAATTCTATCTAGTCTTTGATAAAAAAATTTGCATGGATACAATGCTTTATTACAATTTTCTACTCATTGCAATCATATTAACATAGATTTATATATATATATATATATATATATATATATATATATATATATATATATATATAATTATTATTGTTCCTGCAAAAGCAATACAAGGTTATTAGGGAGCCAAATAGTATCTTACTATAGTCCTGTGACTTTTTCTCGAATGGATTCCCAACTCGGGTTTCGTTTATTTGCTTAAGAGCTCGCCATCAGCTCTCTATGAGGGCCTCACAATGGGATTGTATATGCAAAAAGGAACTCGGACGATCAAGTTACCAATGTTCTCAAAAGTCAAATCTCTGATTAGGAAATTAATGAATTGTGTACCTTTATTTACCTAGGTCCAGTTATATTTATAAAATTTTAGTTGACTTTTTATTAATTTATTTACTTTTATGGGCTCAGGCTTTGGGCCTTTGGTTAAGTCTAATTGGACTTACGCTACAGGCCCAACTCTTTTTAAACACTTTGTAATTAATTCAATTTTGTCTAAGATAAGTTCTTAGGAGAGATTTGCACACATGTCTGCCTACTGTTATGTCCATCATATTCGCTTACTTGTCATATGCTAACGTTTTTTATATGTTCTAAGTGTGATATCCGTGTGTCCACTTATATTTTAGTTGGCGGTTTGTGTCATGACGTGGACAACCTTGTTTTACAAGAGATATGCCATGGGTTTCTTGTCTTTCTATTAGTCTGGAAAGTTCTGAATTTTCTTGGTTCTCCAAGTATATAAGTCCAAAGGTTTTTGTACCCAATTTTGTTATATTACCATGTATTCGGTGAATTTCATATTATGAAAGTTAAGTTCATGACCTATTTGACCCCTACAATACAATTATAAAAATAATAAGTAATAATAATAAATTATAATATATATATATATATATATATATATATATATTTATATAATGTAATAATATATATAATAATAACTAAAAATATATAAACGTACATAATAATTAAAGTATTATTCAAAATATAATAATTAATATCATATATACAATAATTATTATTATTAATGATATATTTAATAATTAATAATAATTAACACTCTATTTTATTAATCCTCTTTTGTTAACAATTTTTTTATTTACATATCTTTATAAATTATATAATTGCCCAATATATATATATATATATAATTATTTGTTCAAATATTTACTTAGACTATTACTTTTATACACTTATTTTTTTAGATAAATATTTTTTACAAATTATTTCTTTTAATTATTTTCTCAAAAATTTTCCTTCGTTCTTTATTTTTGAAACAAAAAAAAGTTAAAATCCATCTCAAAATTCAATTCTTAAAAAGTGAAATTCTATTGGTTTTTCAGTTCATATGCCTCTATCGATGTTCAGAATTTAACTCTGTAAAACTAATATTTTAGACGTAAACAATGTGCCACATGTTGTCTATGTGGAAATAATTGACATAATATACTATTGAAAAGAAAATATGAAAATATATTTGTTATTTAAGTGAAAGAGAAAATCTAGGAATCCAACACTACTGATGTGTAACTTTTCTTCTGTCTTTGTTACACGCGATACAGCTCCATCTAGAAGACAACTTTTACATCCAAACTTGGGCAATATGAGTATGTGGTTATGCCATTTGGTGTGACCAATGCTCCCACTTTGTTCACGGACTACATGAACAAGATCTTTAGGTTGTTTTTAGATAAGTTTATCGTGGTCTACATAGACGACATACTCATCTATTCCAGGACTCATGATGTGTACACCGAACATCTAAAGATAGTGCTTGGGATTCTGAGAGAGAAGTAGTTGTATGCCAAGTTGTCTAAGTGTGATTTTATGGATAAAGGACACAACAAACCCTCACTGCACATAACACCCTCACACCAGACTCTTCTCACTAACTTGCACTTAACACAAACTCAATGCACACCTCGCTTCACACAAAAACTCACTATATGCACACTCCTTCACAAATCACGCACCGCACCTCAGAAATTAAAACACTTTCTCACTCTAACACCCAACACTAAAACAATCTCCCACACTAACACCTCACTAAAAATCTCTCACCAACACCTCGAACCCTCACTCTCCCATGGCCCATAGCACCTACACCACACCACATACCACTCTCAACACTCACTACTCAGTCACAATCACTCACACACGGCCCATCACCACACCACCACTACACCACATTCCCTCATACCACATTCTCCTAAACCCACTCATCCAAACATGCACGCTATTCTCTCTCACATCACCCACTTTCTTTTTCTCACCATGCATGGACACTCTCATTCACATGCATTACCCTCTGATCTCCCATGCATACACTTCTTTTTCTCTCGTCGCAGCACAACACTCTTCTCACGTGCACTTTATTTTCTCTCACATCACCCACACTTTCACCCACATGCACACACCAACATTGGACCCTCACACACCAACACCGTACCCTCACACACAACACACACCTGCACCCAACGTCCGTACCTTTTAACTCACCGTACCGTCATGCACCCGTCTCACATTCACTGCACCTGGACCACGCACTCATCTCACATTCATAACTACTACTCGCACCTCACTTAACTACTTTAAACCAACTAACAAACCTTCGTTCACACACGTTTTATAATTTACACTGACGATTCGCTTCACTCACCAAGACACTCACATTCATTGCACCGATCTAACTAACCTAATTAACATTAACTAAATCGCTCAACAACCCTAACTTTAACCAAATCACTCACACACAGACCTCACACACAACACTACTCTCTAACCGTCACTCACTTAATGCTTCACTAACTCACGCACACTTCACTAACTTGGGAAGACATTATAAAAGTTGAGAAAAAAGAGGGAGAAAGCGAGAAAAACAGAGAAAACAGGAGAGAGAAAAAAGGAGGAAAAAGGAAGGAGAAGGGTAGAAGGAAGGGATTGTGTCGTGTTTGACTCACCGAGACCATTGCTACCGACATCGACGAAAGTTTGGCTTCATTATATTCTCGTCCTTCTATGTTTCGTTTTGCTTTTGGATTCATTGCTTAAATTTGGGGTTTCGAAAACTGATTGGGTTGTGTACCACACCTAGCCAAACTAGACCAAATTGGTAAACAATGTGCATATCAAGACAGCCAAGTATCCAGCCTAGGCCGGCTTAGCCTAACTTGTACCAATCTTGACCTAAATTTCTAAAAGGACAACCTACACCAACGTAAGCCATCAAGACAAATAGTCGGCCTAGACCGATTACTCCAGCATATCCGCTAAGTTTAGAACCTAGGCTGACCACTCTAATGAACTCAACATAATGGAAGTGTCCACGTCCAATAAACCTTAAGGGCCTGGGTTTGGGCCCTGGCCCACTCGCAATCCCCACCTAGAGCCCAAGTCAAGGTCGAGCCCATGAAATGGTCAAACGTCATTAATGCTCTATAAATACACGTGGACCCCATCATTTAAAGGTACACATTCATTAATCACTGATTTGACTCTCGGAGAACATTGACTTACTTGAGCTTCAGAGATTCTTCTGCAGGTAACCCCTCCTGGGTTCAAGCTGACGTGTATCGACTAGAAAGAGGCTAACCGAAGAGATAGCGGACTACATGGTAAGGTGACGCTTGTGCCTAACTTATCTTATTTGTTCTCTGCAGGAACAATTGGCGCCCACCGTGGGGCACGAGACGAACACCTTTAGTACCCGCTTTTCTCTGAAGATGGTTTCAACCCGCAGTAGAGCTGGAGCGAACAAGCAAGTTGATGCTGGTCCCTCTGAACCTCCCAACATCACCCCTGATTTGGCCGCCATCCTAAACGGCCAAGCAAAGATGCAAGAGGAACTCGCAGACCTGAAGAAGCGTAGTGCTGAAGAAATGGAGGCGTTGAGACAAGAAACTCTCGCCTCAGGCGAAGGATCGAGGCGGATCCCAACCTGAAGGGAAAAGCCAAAGAAACCTCTGAAGTTGTGAAGTCTCCGACTTTCCAGCCTACAGAGGAAGAAAGCGAATATAATCCCACCCCACACACCTTTACCACCACCCAATAGACACCTGTTACCTCTACCCATCCTCATCACTTTCCATCCGGTCAACCGGGGCTCACCGCACCCCTAACAACTGCCCCCACCCTCCATACCACCCATATCCCCTACAACATACCCACCGCCCTCCATACCACACATATCCCACCCTACAACCCACAATATCTTCCCACAACCCACATTCCTCCTCACAACATCACCTCCACCTTTCCTGCTATGGTCAACCACTCATCCCCACCTCACATGCCCCCTCCTCACCAGCCCAGACGCCGCCACCCATTCACGGATTTTATCGCCAACACCCCTCTCCCGGCCCAGTGGGAACCATTCACCCTAGATCGCTATACCGACGAAACCGACCCTGACGAGCACCTGAAAGTCTACATCACCCATGTCGCCCTGTACACATCCCAAGACGTAGTCTTTTGCAAAGCTTTCCCCACCACCCTCAAAGGCCCTACCCTAGAATGGTTCACCACTCTCCCGCCCTACTCAATCGACAGTTTCGACATCCTCCTCCTTTCGATCCCGCCACCCCTTGCGACCTGACCATAGACGTCAACCAAATGACTCCCATCGCAATAGCCACCCCACCCAACCCAACAATCAACAACCAGAGCCTACCCGCACCGACATCACCCCCGCCGACCCCCCTTTACGAGGCACCATTAACACCATCTCTGGTGGCTTCGCAAGTGGAGGCTCCACCTCGTCTGCCAGAAAGAGACACCTCCGCCATATACAATCCATCAACCATATCACCCATTCCCACCACAGACGCCGTATGCCCCCCATCGTATTCACAGATGACGACTTCCACGGCCTCGACCACCAACAGGATGACCCCATGGTCATCACCGTCGAAATCAAAAATTATGCTGTTAAGAAAGTCCTTGTGGATCAAGGCAGCTCAGTTGACATCCTCTACTGGGCCACCTACCAAAAATTACAACTTCCTGACACTGCCATGATCCTATATAATGAGACCATATATAGCTTTTCCGGCGAACAAGTATCCACCCGGGGCTACATAGACCTCCACATCGTCTTTCAGGACGGAACCCAAACCAAAACCATCCCAATCTGCTTCCTTATTGTCGATGTGCCAACATCTTACAAAGTACTCCTGGGTCGTCCTTCCCTCAATACACTTGGCGCAGTCGTCTCCACCCCTCACTTGGCCATGAAGTTCCCTGCCCCATCCGGCGACATCCTGACCATACACTATGACCAGCGCTTGGCACGCGAGTGCTACATGGCAAGCTTACGACCACAACTCCCAATCCAACAAACCAACTATATCGAACAACCCCCTGGTTCCAGCATAGCCCGAGAATAGGCCGAGATGTCCGCCTCGAACCAGTCGAGGACACCACTCCTCTAGAACTCCCCAATGGCCACTCCATTAACTTAGACACCGGTTTAAACTCTGACGAGCGTGCCATAATCACACCCATCCTCATCAACAACACAGATCTCTTTGCCTGGTCGGCCGCCGACCTCCCTGGAGTAGACCCCCAAGTGGCATCCCACAAGTTGTCCATATATAAAGAAGCCCGCTACGTATCCCAAAAAAAGCGCAAGCTTGGGGAAGAACGCCGACAAGCAGCCAAGGTGGAGGCCGACAAATTATTGAGCGCAGGATTTATAGAAGAAGCTCAATACACCACTTGGCTTTCTAACGTTGTCTTGGTGAAGAAAGCCAATGGCAAATGGCGGATGTGCGTAGACTACACGGACTTGAATAAGGCTTGCCCTCGCGACGCCTACCCCTTAGCCAACATCGATCGACTCGTAGACGACGCGGCAAGAAATAAGGTGCTTAGCTTTTTGGATGCATATTCAAGTTATAACCAAATCCCCATGGCCACAGCAGATATGCATAAGACCGCCTTCATCACGGACGATGCCAACTACTTCTATAGGGTCATGCCCTTTGGACTCAAAAACGTCGGGGCAACTTACCAACGACTAATGGACAAAGTCTTCAGCCACCTAACAAGACATTGTGTCGAAGTATACATCGATGACATGGTGGTCAAGTCCCCAAGCCATCATCAACACGCTGAAGACCTGGCGGCAGTGTTCTCCGCACTGCGCCAATATAACCTCCGCCTAAATCCTGATAAATGCGTATTCGGTGTCGACCGGGGTAAGTTCCTTGGTTTCATGTTAACCCAACGCGGCATAGAGGCTAACCATGAAAAATGCAAGGCTATCATCGGAATGCGCAGCCCCACTACCGTCAAAGAAGTCCAACGTCTCATTGGCCTCCTCACAGCCATCTCTCGCTTCCTACCCAAACTAGCTGAACAAACTCAACCCATAATGCAACTCCTAAAGAAATCCACCCGGTTCACGTGGACTGATGATTGTGAACAGATCTTCCAAAAACTCAAAACAACTCTAACCTCATCGACTATCCTCCACAAACCAGACACCAGCCAACCCTTGCTGGTATACATCACGGCCACTGACTATACCGTCAGCGTAGCGCTTGTTCAAGAAGTAGAAGGCACACAACATCCTGTGTATTTGGTGAGCAAAACACTGCAAGATCCTGAAACCAGGTATCAGATTGTAGAAAAACTAGCCCTCTCCCTGGTCCACGCAGCACGCCGCCTTCGCCCATATTTCCAAAACCATACCATAACCATCAAGACCGACTACCCAATCCAAAAAATATTACAAAAGCCGGATCTAGCCGGACGCATGTCATCATGGGCCGTGGAACTGCCAGAATTCAACATCCGCTATGAACCCCACGGCCCCATCAAAGCCCAGTGTCTTTTAGACTTCGTCAACGACCTACAACAAACACCCATTGAGGACCAGTGGACGCTTCATGTAGATGGCTCCTCAAACCCAAGGAGTGTCGGCGCCAGCATCGTCTTAGAAGGCCCCAACGACATCCTCATCGAGAAATCCCTTCACTTTGCTTTCAAAATGTCAAATAACCAAGTCGAGTATGAAGCCATCCTCGTCGGCCTTTCCCTAGCCCGTGAAGTCGGCGTCAAGAAGCTAACATGCAAAACTGACTCCAAACTCACCGTAGGTTATCTAAATGATGAATTCCAAATCAAAGACCCCATCCTCCTACAGTATTACCATCTTGTTCGTGAATATTCAATCCGCTTTCGAACAAGTCCGTGTCGAACACATCCCGAGAACCGAGAACGTCAGAGCCGACATCCTTTCTAAATTGGCCAGCACCAAACTCAAAAACCGTAATCGATCCCTACTACAGCAAACACTCTCCACACCTTCCATCATACACACTTGCCAAATATTAACCCACACCCCAGCAAACAACGTCACCCCCTCCCAAAGCCAAAACTGGACCACCCCCTACATTCAATAACTCAAAACCGACAACCCCCCCTCGACGCGGACAAAACTTGGCTGGCTAAGGCCGCCAGGTACACTATGATAGGCGATGACCTCTATAAACGCAGTTACGGCCAACCCTTACTTAAATGTGTCACGGCAGAGCAAGCCCAATATATCATCAAAGAGCTACACGAAGGAATTTGTGGTTATCATTCAGGTGCACGCACCATGGCTATAAGAGTTCTTAGAGCCATATACTTCTGGCCCACTATAGAAGCAGACTGCCAGGATCATGTCAGGAAGTGCAAGCCATGTCAGAAGCACGACAACCTTATTCATCAGAAACAGGAACCACTACACCACATACTATCCCCAACATACTATCCCCATGGCCATTCGCTAAGTGGGTAATGGATCGACATCCTCGACCCCTTCTCACCTATCCCCATGCCGTGCTTTTGACATGGCTTGCACTTCTTGAGATGATCCTGGCAGTCTGCCTCTATAGTGGGCCAGAAGTATCCAGCTCTGAGAACTCTTGTAGCCATGTTGCGTGCACCTGAATGATAACCACAAATTCCTTCGTGTAGCTCTTTGATGATTGATAGAGGTCGTACCCCACCAAATTAAAACATATTAAATGTAGTACATGAAAGTGAACCAAGTCGTCTCCCAACGACCAATATTTTCATTCAAAGCGAATTTTTCCAGATGAACACAACAATAAAACATAGGGGGGGTGGCAGACAGATTCAGAATGCTAATCAATAGATTAATTTAAATGCTACAGTGACTAAAACCGTATTGACATCCCTGATTCAAACGCAATTTCACTTATCATAGGCCACCAAATTAACACCAACCCTGCCTTGTCTCAATCCACTAGATAATAATTCACTAAGCGAAAATTACAATCTGGCTTCATTATGCAATTAAGCAATGCACACATCCTTAAATTCGTGATAGCCAAGCTACATACATTAAGCATGAACGTATCTTAAACAAAACACATGCAATTACTCTGTAAATTAAGCATTGACAGATTCACCACATGCATTCCACGAATTTAGAACAAAACATGGCAGATTTCACAAAACAAGCACAACCTCAAAGCTTCATTGCATTTTTCATCAAGGAGTCAATACACGAATTTAGCTAGACATGGAAATGAGTAATTAAACACTTCAAAACTGAAATCACAAAAATCATAACCAAGAACCCTAACTTATCAAATCTGAAAACGCAATTTAAGAGCAAAAATTGAGATTTCAAAGCTTCAATGGAATGCAAAACGGTGTTATCATATATAAATGCGAAAACCCCATGAATGGGTATTGTTCCAAGTCAATAAAACCCACAAAACGAACTGCCCAAGCAAGAAAACGAATTCCAAATGTAAAACCCTCAATGGGTGCTGTCAAATATGCATAAAAAGGGTAAAAATGAGCCAAAAACGTGAAAAACCGCAAGGGGGACGTCCATGGAAGCTTGGAGAACGAAAATGGAGGTTTTGAAGAGAGGTTGAAGATGATGGAGCGGCTGCCTCCTCCTCATACAGACCTAATTCGTGGTCATATCACCCATGCCACTCAGAATTACAAAACTGCCATTATGAGCCGCAGAATTACAAAAATGCCACTCTGGGCCTCAAATGTTGACCCATTGACTTTGCTGACGTGGAAATGACATGGAAATGATGTGGCAATGATGTGGAAAGTTTCTTCAACTAAATATTAATGTCCAAGCTCCAAAATTGCTTCACCCAAATACCTAAAAAATAATTAAAAACAAAAATTAGGCCAAATAATGTGAAATTAGTCCAAATTCGGAACAGTGGCCCAATAAAGTCCAATAGATGAAAAACACTCTAATGATGAACAATTAAGCACTAATCAACTGTCTAATGGGTACACAAAGGCTAGTGAAATGGAAGAAAATAATGACTCATCAAAATCGACCACACTTACCCTTTTGCACTCCTGGGCAAAATTAAAGAGTAAAGCAAAGCAAGGACATCACAAACATAACAAGAGAGACAAAAAGACACAAGACAAACAAACACATGACAAACGGACTCGACATAGACAAATGGAAACACATCTAACACAGAAGGATTCAAAGTTGCAAGGTATCCGTGAACATCATCCAAGCAGTTCAAAACATGTCAAGTACTCAGTTCAGCTTAAGGAGAGAATTGAAAGCAACATAACCTCACGAAATATGCACTGTATCACTCAAATCTCTAGGCTACTGTTTACTCTCAAAGCACCCAAAGCACCCTTGAAAAACAAACATCAAACAGACTTGGCAAGCCTCTAGAACGAATAACCAAACCAGAAACACATGCAGATCAAGATCAGAAGGACTTTTCAAGGTTGTAATGGGGCTGAGGACAAGGTATGGAACATATGGATAAGTAGCTAAGCAACCAAGGAAATAGAGGAGCAATGGGGAATAAGTCTCAATCAATCATGAAAGCAATCCCAAACACCAACACTTCCAACTTCGGTTCTCACACAATGCTCAAATCCAAACTACTTTTTATTTCTTTTCTTTATTCTCTTTTCTTTTCTTTTTGTTTTCTCTCTCTTTTTTTTTATACAAAGAACATGCAGAGAAATAACAATTTTGAAATCCCACTTTGGTGTACAAATGAGCAATTCCAAGAACCAACTAACAACAAGTGCGCCCACAACCACACTTGTTGTGCGCGACCACACTTAATTGAGCACCCATTCCTAAAACAATTCCAAAGCTCCAACATTTCCTAAGGTAGGAATAATCATGGTTTTTTAGGCTAAGGGCTTGTAATGAGCTGTAGAACAATGAAAGGGTATGCAGGCTCAAAAAGGGGTATCAACAGAAATAGTTCAAGGTAGGCTCATCTGGCTATAGGCTCACAAAACAAAATTGCCTAAATCATATCCCAACATGCATGTGTATCAGGAAAGTATCAGAAAGAGTCAAGCCAAGGCCACTGTGCAAGCATTCAAGAGGCGGTATCACACAACAAAGAACAGAGAGTGGCTCAAATTCTCACACAGGATAAAACAATTCCAAAAGCAACTTGACATGCAAAGACAAAGCAAGGATATCAGTTCACAGAATAACCAACAACTCATCCTCCAAAAGTGAAGTGAGTGTTCCAAACAGAAAGCAAAAACATAACACTAACTAACACAAATTAACAAAAAGGAATAAACAAACGGAAACAACAACAGACAGACAGACCTGAACAAGTACAATAAAAGTAAAGAAGAAGGGGAAAGAAAACTCCCTGAATCATGGTGAAACAGTAGTGGGGTCAAGCAGGGAAGTTTTCTCCACAACAGTATCCACCAAGGCAAGATTGCTGAGGAATGGCTTAAGACGATGCCCATTCACTTTGAAGCTCTTATCTGTGGACTGGCTTTTGATTTCAACTGTACCATAAGGATAAACATTAGTGACAACAAAAGGACCAATCCACTTTGATCTCAACTTACCCCCCATGAGTCCAAGTCTGGAGTTATACAGTAAAACTTGCTGACCAACAACAAATACCTTTCTAGCAATGGAGCTATCATGGAATCTCTTGGTCTTCTCCTTGTAGAACATAGAGTTCTGATATGCCTCCAAACGGATCTCATCCAACTCGTTCAACTGCAGCTTCCTTTCCTCCCCAGCTTGATCAAGAGAGAAGTTGCATGACTTGACAGCCCAGTAGGCTCGATGCTCTATCTCCACTAGAAGGTGGCATGGCTTACCAAAGACAACCCGATAAGGAGACATCCCTATAGGTGCCTTGTAAGCAGTCCTGTGAGCCCATAGAACGTCCTCAAGTCTATTGCTCCAATCCTTCCGGTTGGGCTACACAATCTTCTCCAAGATCCTCTTGATTTCTCTGTTTGAGATCTCAGCTTGCCCATTAGTTTGGGGGTGATATGGTGTAGAAAGTTTGTGCACAACCCCATACTTTTGAAGCAAAACCCCCAAGGATCTGTTGTAAAAATGGGTGCCTTGGTCACTAACAATAGCTCGAGAAACTCCAAACCTGCAAAATATGTGAGACCTAACAAAATCCACAACAACTCGAGCATCATTAATTCTAGTGGCTTTGGCTTCCACCCATTTTGAAACATAATCAATAGCAAGCAAGATGTAAGTGAAACCAAAAGAGACAGGGAAAGGGCCCATGAAATTTATACCCTAGACGTCAAACACCTCACAAAATAGCATGGGTTGTTGAGGCATCTGTTGTCTCCAAGAAATGGCTCCTCTTGCTGGTTGGCATTCCTTACATGTGCTACAAATCCTCCACGCATCTTTGAAGATGGTGGGCCAATAAAATCCGCAATCTAGCACCTTACGAGCTGTCCTTTGTGTGCCAAGGTGACCACCAGGTGCAGATGAATGACAAAATTTGAGGACCGAGTCAATCTCATGGTCCGGAATGCATCTCCTGGTAACCTGATCACTGCACATTTTCCACAGATAGGGGTCATCCCAAATGTAATACCTAGCATCGCTCTTGAGTTTATCACATTGAGCTCTAGATGCTAGGGGAGGAAAAACAAAAGCAGCAAGATAATTAACAATGTTAGCAAACCAAGGTGAGGAAGAAGTAGAGAGTGTCAACAAACTTTCATCGGGAAGTCATCCCGGATCGGTGAAGCATCATCAGTAGACCTCTCAATCCTGCTTAGGTGGTCTGCAACCAGGTTTTGTGCTCCGCTCCTATCACGGATCTCCAAATCAAATTCTTGGAGCCAGAGCATCCATCTTATCAGCCGAGGTTTTGATTCTGCCTTCTTCAACAGGTATTTAAGAGCTGCATGGTCAGTAAACACAACAACAGGAGAACTAAGCAGATAAGATCGAAACTTTTCAAGTGCAACAAATGAGCTCCTTTTCTGTTGTGGTGTAATTTGATTGGGCAACATCTAATGTCCTGGAGGCGTAGTAGATTACCCTCGGCTGCTTATCAATCGTTTGAGCTAGAACAGCTGTTATGACTTTGGCAAGTGTACCAAGTCGCGCAAGTAGTAACCGGTAAGACCGGGATATCGTTTCCCAAGAGACTCATGTATACTAATTAATTGCGTAATTAGTGACTAATTTAAACTAATGAATAAATCCATATTTTGAGTTTCAACGTATGAAGTTAAACTTTGCATAAATAATTAAAATTGAACTTTGGAAGTTAAAGGCACTTAGTGAATGGAAAAGATTAGAAATGATATGACTTGATATTGCCGGGGTTAGAATTCACCAGCTATGCTCTCATGCAACTACAATTTAACATCCTCTTCATTAATATGCTAATGCCAACCCACAATATTACTCAAACCCTAATTCCTTAATGAATTGAGCCTAAATTTCCTTATTAAAAGTCAATTCCTTGAACTCTTAATAAGCAAATTTGCTTTATGCACGAAGGTTTTAATGCAACCAATGGGTCAAGCCCCATTCCTAGGTACAAGCTCCATTGAGTTTTCTTATTTCAAATCTAGGTTTCAAAAGATATTTCCACACCCAATGAACCAAAAATCATGCAAGAGATGGCTAAATCAATGCAAGCTTTAAGTGAAGAAATAAGAAGACTAGCAATTAATGAAAGAGTCATATATAAAATCAAAACATTTGCATTTACACAAGAGTTTCGTGGCTACATCTAACCCCAACAAAAAATGGGTTTAGCTCTCCATTGCCATGGAGAGCTCAAGCTTAAAAATGGAAGAGATGGAAGAGAAAGAGATACAAAGAGGAAGATGGAGCTGTTCCCACAAGCCCTAGCACTCCTCCAAGCTCTCCAAATGTGTTCTTCGTGCCTCCAAAATGCCAAAGATTCGTTTCCCTCCGCGGAAATAGAAGAAAAAGGGTCACTTGACACAATAGCGAAAACAGGCGCCTGGCGGAAGGGTCTCACCGCCAGGCGCAAGCCACCAAACAGGGGCAAGTCTTCCCGCTACCGCCCGGCGGTGACCAAGTGCCGCCAGGCGGTGACTAACAGTAGCGCCTGTCTGGCGCTTAGCTGGCGCGTAGCTGGCGGTCTGTTCCGCCTGGCGCTGGCTTTGCGTCGCCAGGCGCTTCCTGTTGACATTTTTCTTCTCTCTTTGCTATTCCGGGTCACTCATTAGTCTGGATTTTTGGAACAAAGCTTCCCATCTACAAAAAGGACACAAAAATGGGGATTAGTGGTATATTTAGATCAATGTAACCCACAATGTATTTATTTACAAAAGTAAGGTAAAATTGAGGATTAAGTAGGTTAAATGCTTTGGAAGAGATGATTTTGCTAATGAAATATAGCTTGGATAATGGTAAAAATTAACATTATCAACTCCCCCAAACTTAAAACCTTGCTTGTCCTCAAGCAAAAAGGTAACTTGGCCTAGATGAACAACACAATTGCAATGATCTAGCAAATCAAGAAAACATATGTCAATTGTGCCTGCTCTTATTTGAAAGATTGTGTAGCACATGTGTTTCATTAGCAAGGCAAACTAAAGCTATGGTGTTCACAAAACAAAAATATCACAAGTGCATGCAAGAGTTTATAAGGGATCAACAATCATGGCAAAATGTTTCCTTGATCAATAGGATCCACTTCTCACACGAACAAGTGTTTCACTCAAGCCCACTAGTGTATGGATATAAATAACATTCTCTCTACTATCACAATGTCACACAATTTAACTTTGCTTTTTGTTCAAAATAACTAAGACTTTCACAAGCATGCTATCATCACAAGGTCTTTTATGGCTTGTATCGTGGCTAGGCTAAGAAGGAAATTTGGTTTTTCAGGATAACAAAAGTACCTTGAGCTAAGAGAGCAACTAATCAAATCATGAAAGTATTTTTCTCCCTTCTCTATTGAACCAATGAAACCAATTACCAACTTGCTTGCACCAATTTTCTTTTCTCTTTTTTTTTTTTTTTGAATTGAACCAAAAACTTTACAAATTTTCCCATGCTCCCTTGTATTAGCAATTATTCCCCCAAACTTGAACCATACTCATGACTAACAATCATTTGCTCTCTCAAGCTCAAAGTAAGGTAGTCAAAATCTTCACTATGCTCAAGGTTCAAGGAATGACACATATTATCTTTAAGGCTCAAAGAAAACTCAAAGGATTTGCACAAGAAATCAACTTAAAAAGGATTGGCTCAATTATGTAAAGAAAAAGAAAGATGGCCTTGATCACCTGTAGCATGCAAGTAAATGAATAGCAAATGAACTCAAGCAAAGTCAATTATGAGTCCACAGTGATAGCATTCACACAATTCAAATCTGGGGCACAACCTCTCACAGGGTATTTGGGTTCCACAATTGTCAACATATGCCAAAATCATTGATCACAATTAAACTCAAGCATCATTATATCAAAATGAGAACAACCACAAGCTCATGCTCACAAGCCAATTCAACATCATTTCATAACAAGCAAAAAAGATAATCATGAAAAGTAGTAATTCAATGTAAAAGATTAGTTCACCACAACCAAGTTACAAAGTTCTACACTATGCTAAAAAGATCAATACTATCAAAAGAAAGTTAAGACTGAAAACTAAAAGCATAAAATAAATCAGGACTATCAACAAAACAAGTCCTGCAAAAAATGAATCATTCTCTCCAAGTGCTCAGGCGTCATCCTCGCCCTCTTCGTCTAGATCCTCCTCCTCATCCTCTGCAGCAGCTGAGGCTCCACCTCCTCCAGTAGTAGTGGCCTGGGCCCCAGGCCAAGCAACAGTGGCAGCAAATTCCTCAGCTGATGGGGTGTACAACTCAGGAATAGTTAGGGAGATGCCCCTAAGCATGTCAGCATTGGCCATCCCCATCCGGTATAAGGCCTGCATCTGGGGTTCCAGGAGTTGAAGGTGATCGAGCTTGGCCTCCAAAGCCTGCAACCGCATGTCAATGGTGGGAGTTGCCTCGGGCTCGGGCTCTGGCTCAGCCTCTGGCTGTGGCTGATGGCGCCTCCTGGGTCTGGGAGCAACTGAGCAGAACCTTTGAAAATATGAAAAGTCTAGGTCCTGCGTTGCTTTCTCCATCGGGGGTACAGAAATGTCCACCCCTGCCAGGCTGCAAAGATGGGTGATGAGAGAGGGATGGCCAAGAGCGGCCTTGCCAGCGGCATTAGCACACCGGTGGATCTCATTGGCAATGAATTGCCCTACATCCATCACCCGACCTGTCAAGATGGTGTATAGAATGGTGGCGCGTCCCTCCGTAAGATCAGACACATGGGAGCACGGGGAGATGTTGGCGTGCACAAATGCTGACCAGAAGCGGGCCAAGGGGTGAAGGGAACCTCTCTGAATTGTGCCCCTGTGAAATCTTTCACCCACCAAGCAGAGTGCTTGGATTAGCTCTCCAGGCGCCACGCCCTCATCATCCAACACTGAAAATTGGCACTCCACATCATCAGCCAGTTGGGTGCCCAAAAACTCATTGATCGTGTCAGCATCAAAGGGCACCCTTTTCCCCCGCACATAACTGAGAAAAGTGGGGGCTGCTGAGGTGGTCACCTTGGCGTTAGCATAGAATTCCTTCACCAAGGTTACACTAAAAGTGCTAGGATAGCTACCCAGCCTTTCCCAGCCACGCCTGATTAACTCCAGCTGAAATTCATTGACCTCCCCAGGCTTGAGAATCACTTTCCTCTCTGCCACCAACTTTCGTTGCATGACCACTTGGAAGCGGTCCTCATTATCCTTTGTGAGGAAGTAATGAGAGTAAATTCTCTCCTTTCGCTTTTGCCCTTTCGAAGGGTTGCCAACAGTGGTCTTCATTCTTTTGGGATTTGAGGAGGATGCCATTTGCAAAATAAACATTGGTACGAAGAGGCAATTTAAAGTTAGCATTGGAGTGAGAGATTCAATCAAAAAGAGAGTTAATTGCATCTAAAGACTAAACTAGAGCAACAAAATGTCAAGTCATTTAGATGCAAAAACCATTGTAGCATTGGTGCCTCACAACCCAAGCTACAAACACAAGAAAAACAGAGAGAGAGGCAAAAACAGGGGCCACCGCCTGGCCCCTTCAAAACGGCCGCCAGGTGCCAGCTTGCAGCAGTGGCACTGCTAGGCGCCACCGCCTGGCGGTAAAACAGGCCAAAATGGCCATCGCCAGGCGGTGCATAACAAAACAGCGAAGATTTTTGGTAATTTAAGCACAAAAACAGCAAAGAAACAGCATGATAATGGCAGCCCACACAACAAACACGAGTTTTTAGACACAAAACAACAGTGATAACGAGATTCAAAGCAAAGAAACTCTAATCTAGTGAAACAAAACGGGATTATTAAGTAACAAACATCAACACTCTAAAAACATGAGAAAAACACAAGAAGAAGACATTACTGGAGTGTATACAAGCGTGAGTGTTGCAAGAAGTGTTGGTTGGATGAGAGTAAAGAGTGATTGGTGCGTGGAAAGGGCGAAGAGTAGGGTTTCGCCTGGCGGGAGTGTGAGTGGGAGTGATGAGAGCAGCTGCGAGTGAGGGTTAGGGTTTGAATTTGTGAGAGATTGGGAAATTGGAGAGTGAAAATTGGAGTTAGAGTTTTGAGAGGGATGAGGAATGAGAGTAAGGCAGCGGTGTCAGGCGAATTTAGGGTTCTTTGGGGGAGTGCAGCACGAGTGTGAGGGAATGGGTCAGTGCAAAACACATTTAAAATGGCCCAACTAGTGCTGCGCAGCACGTCCGCCTGGCGGTAGGTCATGAGCCGCCAGGCGGTATACCAGTAAAATGCCACTGGACCTCTTTTTCTGGTATGGCGCCAAGCGGGCGCTAGGGAGCCGCCAGGCGGCTAGCTCCTGGAATGCTCCCAGGGGCTGAATTTACAGACTGCGCCTGGCGGGAGAGAGTGCACCGCCAGGCGGTTAAGCTGCAGGGGTGGAAATTTTGTGTTTTTTGGGCTATGGTTGGGTTGGTTTTGACTCTATTGTGCTCCCACCAACCTTTCACTCTTGCACACATACTTTTTCAAGCTTTTCAACTTCAAACCAAGCATTCACACTCAAGCAAAACATTATTCACTTAACACATGCACACTTAACTTAATACACAAATTCACTACACAAGCTATGCTACTATTATTCTCACAACCACCCAATTTTAGACTACCATATTCTATGATGCACAAAGGTTGAACACAAGCACATGCTATCACATCCTAAAACTAACTATGCATGAAGACTATGCTTCCACAAATTCACAAATGCATGCGACAAAATTAGCACAAAGTTCAAACATCAATTCAAACACAACAATCTATGCTAACACACTTCACACATGCATAAAAACACAAAGCTATCTTAAAAACGAAAATTAAAAGCTAGAATGAGTTTAGAGCACTGGGTTGCCTCCCAGGAAGCGCTTGTTTAACGTCTCGAGCCTGACGGGTAAGGACTCTAGGCTTCACTAAGGTGCATGACAGTGGTCATCCTCAAAACTTCACCACCAAAATAAGGCTTGAGCCTTTGGCCATTCACTACCCAACTCCTTTGTGAGGAAGGGTCTTCAATTTCAATTGCCCCATAAGCTTTCACCTCTTTGATGGTAAATGGGCCTGACCACTTGGATTTCAACTTCCCTGGGAATAATTTGAATCTTGAGTTGAACAGAAGCACTTGTTGACCGGGTTTGAAATCCCTTTTTACCAACTTCCTATCATGGTAGGCCTTCACTTTCTCTTTATAGCTCTTGGAGGACTCATAGGCATTGAGTCGCATCTCTCCCAACTCATGGAGTTGTAGCTTCCTCTTCTCCCCTGACAAGGATTGATCAAAATTCAAGAACTTCATGGCCCAATAGGCTTTGTGCTCCAACTCCACCGGTAGATGACAAGCCTTCCCATATACCAATTGGAATGGAGTCAACCTAATTGGAGTCTTGAATGCAGTCCTATAGGCCCACAGAGCATCGTCTAACTTAATAGACCAATCCTTTCTTGAGGAAGAAGTTGTCTTCTCAAGGATCCTCTTGATTTCTCTATTTGACACCTCTGCTTGTCCATTTGACTGAGGATGGTAGGGAGAGGCAACTCTGTGTCTGACATTGTAGTGCTCCAAGACTTTCTTCAACTGAGTGTTGCAAAAGTGAGAACCTCCATCACTTATCAAGACTCTTGGGACACCAAATCTGGAGAATATGTTCTTCTTGAGAAACTTGATGACTATCTTAGCATCATTTGTGGGTGTGGCAATAGCTTCCACCCATTTGCTGACATAGTCCACAGCCAACAAGATATACTCCTTAGAAAATGAGGAAGGCAAGGGGCCAATGAAGTCAATACCCCAGCAATCGAACACTTCAACCTCGAGTATGTTCTGCAAAGGCATTTCATTCCTTCTGGAGATACTCCCTATTCTTTGGCACTTGTCACAGTGTTTCACGTGTGCATGAGAATCCTTGAAAATGCTCGGCCAATAGAACCCAGATTGTAGAACCTTTGCAGCTGTTCTTTCTCCACTGTAGTGTCCTCCATAGGGTGAATTGTGGCAGTGCCACAAGATATCTCTTGCCTCCTCTTCAGACACACATCTCCTCAACAGATTGTCTGCCCCAATCTTGAAAAGATGAGGATCATCCCACACATAGTATTTTGCTTCCCTGAACAACTTCTGTTGCTGATGCCAACTCATATCCTCAGGAACAACTTGAGCAGCCTTAAAGTTTGCCATTTCTGCAAACCAAGGTCTATTAGATACTAGGAGCAGCTTTTCATCAGGGAATTCTTCTAACACTTCCTGCTCCAGTGTGGTCACCTCTTCATTCACTAGTCTTGACAGATGGTCTGCCACTTGATTTTCACAACCCTTCTTGTCTTTAATCTCAAGATCAAATTCCTGCAACAACAAAATCCACCTAATGAGTCTAGGTTTAGAATCAGGTTTAGTAAGCAAGTATTTGATTGCAGCATGATCAGTGTAAACCACTACTTTAGAACCAATGAGATAAGAACGAAATTTTTCCAAGGCATACACTATTGCTAGTAACTCCTTTTCAGTAGTTGCATAATTCACTTGATGTTCATTAAGGACTTTACTAGCATAGTGTATGGAATGAAAAATTTTATTCTTTCTTTGCCCCAAAACCGCCCCCACCGCATAATCACTTGCATCACACATAAGTTCAAAATCAAGTTCCCAATTAGGTGCAATGATTATGGGTGCGGAGACTAGGCTGGTTTTCAAAAGATTGAAAGCATTTAAACATTCAACATCAAAATTAAAGGAGATATCCTTATTGAGCAAGTTGCTCAATGGCTTGGCTATCTTGGAGAAATCCTTGATGAAGCGTCGGTAGAAACCCGCATGTCCAAGAAAGCTCCGGATTCCCTTCACATTTGTTGGTGGTGGGAGTTTCTCAATGACATCCACCTTTGCTTTGTCCACTTCAATGCCCTTGGAAGATATTTTGTGGCCCAAGACAATCCCTTCAATCACCATGAAATGGCATTTCTCCCAATTGAGAATGGGATTGGTTTCAACACATCTCTTGAGCACAACTTCCAGATTTGCCAAGCAAAGATCGAATGAACTTCCAAACACCGAGAAGTCATCCATGAAGACCTCTATGCAGTTCTCCACAAGGTCGGAGAAAATAGCCAACATGCATCGTTGAAACGTGGCTGGTGCATTACAAAGCCCAAATGGCATCTTTCTGTAGGCATAGATACCAAAAGGGCAAGTGAAGGCGGTCTTCTCTTGGTCTTTAGGGTCCACCACAATCTGGTTATAACCAGAATAGCCATCCAAAAAGCAATAGAAAGCTTGACCCGCCAATCTCTCTAACATTTGATCCATGAAAGGAAGAGGGAAGTGATCCTTCCTTGTGGCCTTGTTCAGCTTCCTGTAGTCTATGCATATCCTCCAGCCGGTCACGGTTCGTGTGGGTATCAACTCATTCTTGTCATTACGAACCACTGTCATGCCGCCCTTCTTGGGAACCACTTGCACTGGACTCACCCATGCACTATCAGAGATTGGGTAGATAATCCCAGCATTTAGGAGTTTCAATACCTCCTTTCTCACCTCCTCTTTCATCACAGGATTCAACCTTCTCTGAGGTTGTGCCACTGGCTTGAAATCCTCCTCCATGAAGATTCTATGCATACAGTAGGAGGGACTGATTCCCTTCAGATCAGATATGGACCAACCAATGGCTCCTGAGTTGACTTTTAACACCTCAATCAACTTTTCTTCTTCTGAGGGTGATAAGGAGCTACTGATAATCACAGGTTTGTTGCTACCCCCTTCAAGAAACACATACTTCAAATGTTGGGGCAACATCTTCAACTCCACTTTTGGCTCTGTGACTTCATTCTCACCCTTCAAGTCTTCCATCTTTGCCTCATGAGGAGGGATTTCCTTCAAAGCGTCAAGATTGGCTAAACACTCATCAATCTCTTTCTCCTCCTCATCATTGAGAGTCTCAAAGGCATCAAGTAGAGCTTTCTCTAGAGGAGATGAGGCATGTAAATCTTTCTTGGAGCTCATGAGCACTTCATCAAGCATATCAACTCTGAAGCATCCTCCAATATCTTTTGGGTGAGACATGGCTTCAAAGACATTGAAGTTCACTTCTTCATCTTGAACTCTCACTATGAGTTTGCCATCATCAACATCAATTAGCACTCTTGCAGTCTTCATAAATGGCCTCCCCAATATGAGAGGAACTTCAACATCCTCCTCCATCTCCATTATTACAAAGTCCACTGGGAATAGGAACTTGTCAACTTTAACTAGCACATCCTCCACTACTCCGTGAGGGTACTTGATTGACCTATCCGCCAGTTGCAATGTCATTCGAGTGGGCTTGATTTCCAACTCCCCAATCTTCTTAAGCATAGAAAGAGGCATCAAGTTGATGCTAGCACCCAAATCAAGTAAGGCCTTCTCCACAGCTAGGCTCCCAATTGTGACTGGAAGTGTAAAGCTGCCAGGATCTTTAAACTTTGGAGGCAACATCTTCTGAATGATAGCACTAAATCCAGCCTCTAGTTCTATGGTTTCCTCTTCAATAAATCTTCTCTTCTTTGTGAGGATTTCCTTCATAAACTTTGCATAGGTTGGCATTTGCTCCAAGGCTTCTGAGAAGGGAATATTGATTTGAAGCCTCTTGAAAATGTCCAAAAACCTTGCAAATTGTCTTTCTTTGTCTTTCTTTGAAGGCTTGAGAGGATATGGGAGAATTTTCACTGGTGGTGGTTTTAATGCCACTTCCTTCTTTTTCTCATTTTCTCTATTTTCAATTTTATTCTCTTCCTCTTCTACAACAATTTCCTCATCTATCTCTTCCTCATCTTTTTCTTCTCCTTTATCGTTGGGCTTGGCTTTAACTTCATCACTTCCTTTAGCATTCAACCCCACTTCTTTACCACTTCTTGTGACCACCGCTTTGCATTGCTCTTTGGGATTGGCTTCGGTGTTGGCGGAAAATGAACTACTTTGTTGATTCGCCACTTGCTTGGCCAATTGCCCCACTTGCACCTCCAAGTTTTTAATTGAGGCATCGGTGTTCTTCTGATTCTGAATTGACATTTGCATGAATTGCTGCATCATGTCTTCAAGCTTGGATGTTCTATCAGACAAAGAAGGATGTTGGTAAGTTTGTTGATGTGGGGGCCTATTGGAAGGTCCAGCTTGGCCCATGTTTTGATGAGGTCTCCATCCTTGGTTATAATTCCCTGGTCGGCCTTGATTGCCCATATAACTAACTACAGAGGCATTTTGAAGCTCTTGAGGAAGTTGTGACAATTTCTTCATCAGGGTCTCCAGCTGCTGAGTCATAATCTTGTTTTGAGCCAATAGAGCATCTTGAGATTGAAGCTCTAGAATACCCTTCTTTTGAGAATGGGCTCTCTCAGTATAGGCTTCATTATCATTAGCTGCCATATTCTCTATTAACTCATAAGCTTCCTCTGGCGTCTTCCACTTGATACTCCCACCGGTAGAGGCATCCAACATAAGCTTTGACTGGGATTTAAGTCCTGCCAAGAAAAGAGTGAGCTGTGTAGGTTGATCAAACCCATGAATGGGAGTCTTCCTCAACAGTCCCTTGAATCTATCCCATGCTTGGCCCAATGACTCATCCATATCTTGTTGAAATGCCGAGATTTCCTGCTTTCCCTTGTTAACCTTGGACTGGGGAAAATATTTGCTCAAGAACTTTGCAACCACATCATCCCAGTTAGTGAGGCTATTTTCAGGAAAGGAATTCAACCAAGCTTTTGCAGGTCCTGCTAGTGAGAACGGGAAGAGACTCAGGCGTATGGCTTCATCAGGAACTTGATGGATCTTCACAGTATTGCATATCTCCAAGAATGTGGCCAGATGAGTGTAAGGATTCTCATGAGACAGGCCGTTAAACTGATTACTCTGCACCAAATGAATAAGAGCTGGCTTCATCTCCATGTTGGTGGCATTGACGGTTGGCCTAGCAATACTGTTGAAGTTGATATGGCCTGTGAACGCTGCATAATCTTCCAAAGTGTGTCTTTCACGACCCCTACCATCACCATGAGGATTTTCAGCCATTTCTTCTTCTGGCAAAGAATCAAGATTCTGAGAAGTAGACGGAAGAGTGTCTGAATCAGAAGAGTGATGGGCAACTTGTTGTGCTTGAGCTCGTCTTCTCCTTGTGGAACTATTGTTTCTGCGGGCAGTTTTCTCTATCTCGGGATCAACAAGGAGTGGTTCTGAAGATGCAGTTCTCCTTGTATGGATCCTACCCTGCATAAACTATAGAGCAACAACAAAAACAAGCTCGAACTACAAGTTAGCCCAAAAATAATGTGCGTATATAAGTAAACAAAAACAGTAAATATGCACAAAAGAATTTAAGTTTAAATAAGTCAAAAATCACACAATATTCTAGTATTAGACACGGGTCCCCGGCAACGGCGCCAAAAACTTGTTATGACTTTGGCAAGTGTACCAAGTCGCGCAAGTAGTAACCGGTAAGACCGGGATATCGTTTCCCAAGAGACTCGTGTATACTAATTAATTGCGTAATTAGTGACTAATTTAAACTAATGAATAAATCCATATTTTGAGTTTCAACGTATGAAGTTAAACTTTGCATAAATAATTAAAATTGAACTTTGGAAGTTAAAGGCACTTAGTGAATGGAAAAGATTAGAAATGATATGACTTGATATTGCCGGGGTTAGAATTCACCAACTATGCTCTCATGCAACTACAATTTAACATCCTCTTCATTAATATGCTAATGCCAACCCACAATATTACTCAAACCCTAATTCCTTAATGAATTGAGCCTAAATTTCCTTATTAAAAGTCAATTCCTTGAACTCTTAATAAGCAAATTTGCTTTATGCACGAAGGTTTTAATGCAACCAATGGGTCAAGCCCCATTCCTAGGTACAAGCTCCATTGAGTTTTCTTATTTCAAATCTAGGTTTCAAAAGATATTTCCACACCCAATGAACCAAAAATCATGCAAGAGATGGCTAAATCAATGCAAGCTTTAAGTGAAGAAATAAGAAGACTAGCAATTAATGAAAGAGTCATATATAAAATTAAAACATTTGCATTTACACAAGAGTTTCGTGGCTACATCTAACCCTAACAAAAAATGGGTTTAGCTCTCCATTGCCATGGAGAGCTCAAGCTTAAAAATGGAAGAGATGGAAGAGAAAGAGATACAAAGAGGAAGATGGAGCTGTTCCCACAAGCCCTAGCACTCCTCCAAGCTCTCCAAATGTGTTCTTCGTGCCTCCAAAATGCCAAAGATTCGTTTCCCTCTGCGAAAACAGAAGAAAAAGGGTCACTTGACACATCAGCGAAAACAGGCACCTGGCGGAAGGGTCTCACCGCCAGGCGCAAGCCACGAAACAGGGGGCAAGTCTTCCCGCTACCGCCCGGCGGTGACCAAGTGCCGCCAGGCGGTGACTAACAGTAGCGCCTGTCTGGCGCTTCGCTGGCGCGTAGCTGGCGGTCTGTTCCGCCTGGCGCTGGCTTTGCGTCGCCAGGCGCTTCCTGTTGACATTTTTCTTCTCTCTTTGCTATTCCGGGTCACTCATTAGTCTGGATTTTTGGAACAAAGCTTCCCATCTACAAAAAGGACACAAAAATGGGGATTAGTGGTATATTTAGATCAATGTAACCCACAATGTATTTATTTACAAAAGTAAGGTAAAATTGAGGATTAAGTAGGTTAAATGCTTTGGAAGAGATGATTTTGCTAATGAAATATAGCTTGGATAATGGTAAAAATTAACATTATCAACACCCCCTAATGCATAGTTGGATGCATCACACATAAGCTCAAATGGGGCTGTCCAGTCGGGCACCTGAATGATTGGAGTTGTGGTCAGGGCCTTCTTGAGGCAATCAAAAGCCTCTTTGCATCCTTCATCAAAGATGAAGTCAACATCCTTTTGCAATAGGTTGGACAGTGGGAGGGCCTTCTTACTGAAGTCTTGAATGAAGCGCCTGTAAAACCCTGCATGGCCAAGAAAAGAACGAACCTCTCGCACAGAAGAGGGGTAAGGCAATTGTGAAATAATTGAGATCTTGGCAGGGTCAACTTCAATGCCCTTTTTTGAAATTATGTGCCCCAATACTATGCCTTGTTCTACCATGAAATGACATTTCTCAAAATTGAGAACAAGGTTAGATTGGATGCACCTGTTTAAAACTCTGTCCAAACTATCCAAACATGCATCAAATGAGGACCCATATACAGTAAAGTTGTCCATAAACACCTCTATGCATTTTTCAAGAAAAACGCTAAAAATGCTAAGCATGCACCGCTGGAATGTGCCAGGGGCATTGCATAGGCCAAACGGCATCCTCCTATAGGCAAAAGTGCCAAAGGGGCAGGTGAATGTGGTTTTCTCTTGGTCCTCAGGTGCAATGTGAATTTGAAAATAACCAGAAAACCCATCAAGAAAGCAATAATGGGACTTACCTGCCAAGCGCTCAAGCATCTGATCAATAAAAGGCAGGGGGAAGTGGTCTTTTCTGGTTTCTTGATTTAGCCTTCTGTAGTCAATGCAAACCCTCCAACTGTTTTGCACTCTTGTTGGAATTAGCTCCTCTTTTTCGTTCTTGACTACAGTGAGGCCAGTCTTCTTTGGAACAACATGGATGGGGCTAACCCACTAACTGTCAGAAATGGGGTAGATGATCCCAGCTTGTAGAAGCTTGGTCACCTCTTTCTTTACAACATCCGAGATGACAGGGTTGAGTCGCCTCTGTGGCTGTCTCACTGGCTTTGCTCCATCTTCCAACAATATCCTGTGCATGCATGTTGATGGGCTAATACCAGGGATGTCAGCTAATGTCCATCCAATTGCCTTCTTATGCTTCTTAAGAACTTGCAACAACCTTTGCTCTTGTTCAGCAGTGAGGGAGGTGGAAATGATGACAGGCAGTTTGTCCTCCTCCTCTAAGTAGACATACTTGAGGTTGTCTAGCAGTGGTTTCAACTCTAGAGTACTGGATGCTGGCTGAATATCAGGAACCAGAGGGGAGGGAGAAATGGTGACAGGCAGTTTGTCCTCCTCCTCTAAGTAGACATACTTGAGGTTGTCTGGCAGTGGTTTCAACTCTAGAGTACTGGATGCTGGCTGAATATCAGGAACCAGAGGGGAGGGAGAAATGGTTTCCACAACCTGTACCTGAGCATAACAATCAGATGCATATGTACTTTCTGCAACATGGTTAGTGCAACCTGATTGTATAACATCAAAGTGAATAGGTACAACATCCAGAGAGTCAAACTCATTAGATTCCATATTATCCACATCATATTCAGCATCATCAGAATCAGAAGCAGAATCAGAGTCAGAATCAAGAACATCAATGCATGCAAATTCAGATAACTCAGACACGGATGAATGTTTTAATGCATGCAAAGAGTGGAAATCAGAAATCAATCCATCAACAGCATCATCAATAATATCCACGTGAAAAACAGAATGATCCTCAGAAGGATGTTTCATGGCATCTAGAATGTTGAATCGCACAACAATATCATCAAACTCCATGGACAAAGTACCTGCATGGACATCAATTTTGGTTCGTGCAGTTTTCAAAAATGGTCTGCCTAAAATGATTGGTGCAGAACCATGTGAAAATCCCTCTTCCATGTCAAGAATGTAAAAATCAGTTGGGAAAATCAATTCACCGACACGAACCAAAACATCATCAACCAAACCTGCGGGGTGGGCAACACTTCTATTTGCTAACTAAATCACCACACCCGTAGGTTGCAGGGGTCCAAGAGAAAGAGATTTAAAAATAGATAGAGGCATAACATTTATTGAAGCACCAAGATCAAGCATTGCATTTTCAAATTTATTGTTACCTATGATGCAAGGTACACAAAATGTACCTGGGTCCTTGCACTTCTCAGGAATCTGAGGAACAGATTTACCTATCAATGCTGACACGTTTCTGCCCATGCTGATCTTTTTGTTTCCCTTTAGCCTCCTCTTGTGCGTGCAAAGCTCCTTTAAGAACTTTGCATATCTGGGAATCTGTTTAATGGCATCCAACAGAGGTATGTTCACCTCCACCTTCCTGAAAGTTTCCAAGATCTCCCTGTCAACCTCTTCCATCTTTTTGCTTGGAATGGCTCTTGGAGGGAAAGGAAGAGGTATGGAAGGTGCAGCAATAGAGGTGGAAGGTGTAGAAGTCGCACCAGATGTGGAAGGACCAGCTGCATGAGCATCACGCTTTCTCTGAAGTGTGGCAGGGTCGGCTTCCTTTGGAGGTGTAGGCTCGGAAGTGGGAACTTCAATGTTCTTCCCAGATCTCAAAGTAATTGCACTCACATTCCTAGGATTTTCCACCGTCTGTGATGAAAGCTTGTCAGAATTCTGAGCCTGTGCCTGGTTTAGCTGAGTGTCCATCTGCCCCATTTGATTTGTCAAACTCTGGATTGAGGCCCTAGTCTCCTGCTGAAATTGCATATTTTGAAGGGTCATCATCCTGACTAACTCCTCCAATGAAGTAGAAGAAGAAGGTGCAGGTGCTGCAGCAGGAGCTGGTGTGGGTACAGGTGGAACAGGAGCAGCTTGTGGTGCAGGTGCAACTCTTTGTTGTGGAGGTGGTTGCACATTTTGAAATTGTTGGGGCTGCTGGTTACCCTGGTTTCCCCATCTCAAATTAGGGTGATTCCTCCATCCTGGATTATATCTGTTGGTTGACAAATCATGGTGGTTTTGTTGTTGCTGTTGGGGCCTATCATTGTTGAAAATATTTTCTACATAGGCCTGAGGGGTATCCACTGGTGTAGAAGAAGAAGCTTGTTGTTGCAATGCTGGGCAAGAGTCTGTAAAATGATCAACAGATGTACAAAGTCCACAAACTCTTGCAGCTGGAGCTCTCTGATTGGAAGCAAGTTGGTTGACCAGTGTGGTAAGAGCATCAATCTTACTCTCCAACTTCTTCGTGTACTCGACTGCTCCTACATCATGAACACCTCTAACAACTATGGCATCACTCCTTGTGCCAAATTGTTGAGAATTTGAAGCCATGTTCTCTATCAGTTGTCTGGCTGCAGCTGGGGTTATGTTACCAAGGGCACCACCACTTGCGGCATCAATCATATTTCGATCCATGTGGTGCAAGCCTTCATAAAAATACTGCAGGAGGAGATGTTCAAAAATCTGATGGTGTGGACAGCTTGAACAAAGATTCTTGAACCTCTCCCAGTACTCATAAAGGGTCTCCCCAGATTGCTGCTTGATGCCAGAAATCTCCTTCCGTATGGCTGTTGTCCTTGAAGCAGGAAAGAACTTGGCAAGGAACAATCTCTTCAGGTCATCCCAGCTTGTGATGGACCTGGGTGCTAGGTAGTACAACCAGTCTTTCGCATTACCCTCCAAAGAATGAGGGAAAGCCTTCAAGTATACATGGTCCTCTTGTACATCTGCAGGCTTCATGGTGGAACAGACGACATGAAACTACTTCAAGTGTTTGCACGGGTCCTCACCTGCAAGACCATGAAACTTTGGCAACAAGTGTATTAAACCAGTTTTCAGCACATACGGAACCTCCTCCTCAGGGTATTGTATGCATAAACTATCATAAGTGAACTCTGGTGCAGTGAGCTCACTCATGGTTCTCTCATGAGGTGGAGGAGGTTGAGCCATGTTATCAGTATGAAAATGCTCAAAATATACAGTATGCTCAGAATGCAAAGAATGAGGAGTGTCAGGAATGTGATGAGAATCAGAAGAATCAGGAAATGTCACTGAATATTCAGCATGCAAAGATGGATTCCTAGGATGCCTACTTCCTCTGTGGAATGTCCTATCAATC
Organism: Vigna unguiculata; assembly: GCF_037176805.1. Taxonomy (NCBI): domain Eukaryota; kingdom Viridiplantae; phylum Streptophyta; class Magnoliopsida; order Fabales; family Fabaceae; genus Vigna; species Vigna unguiculata. Next base: position 14,492,553 of record NC_140801.1, read on the forward strand.
TCAGGGTCAAATGGTTGTAATTCACTTGGGTTTCCCCTAGTCATGCACCAAAAAGCACTAATTGTAGTGATATTGGCATAACAAAGGGTATAACTACAAGTATACTCAAACGACCTTCAAATGACTTGAAAATTGGTAGGATATTCCTTTGAGTGGTCAAACAGAAGCACAAAAAAAAATCAGATAAAAACTCAAAGCACAAGTATTTTTTTCAATTTTTCAAAAGTAAAAAAAAATGAAGAAAAATCACAAAAAACATTGCTGAAATGTAGAAAATGGCATTTTCTGGAGATTCTGAGTTTGCAAACCGGCGAAGCGGGTTACAACAAGGTGGGAAATCAAATTCTACCCCAAATCCATATAAAATAATAGTGATTCTGATAACCAGAGCAAAAGTTATGGTCCTTTGAAGTTTAACTAAAAATCAGTCCAAAAATTTTTTGAATCTCTTAACTCAGACCATACCAACTGCTCTAGCTATTTTTCCTATCAAGTTCAACGTCTTAGAAGTGGGGGAAAAAAATTTCAAGTCAAAACAAGCTCCGTAGCTACCAAAACAAAAATCCAGAAGTTAAATGCCAGATTCGGACACTATTCAAACACTATTCACTACTACAAATGACACTATTCATGCGCGCCGCGACACTATTCATTACACTACACAGAAACACACAGGAATGGAAACAGGCACTGAACTTAACACAACATTAACATCACAATGAACATATACCAAATCAACCACACTTGAACTACACACACACCAAAACACAAAACACAAACACACTGGAAATTTTACTATGAACGAAACGATTGGTCCCCGGCAATGGCGCCAAATTTGATAGAGGTCGTGCTCCACCAAATTAAAACATATTAAATGCAGTACATGAAAGTGAACCAAGTCGTCTCCCAACGACCAATATTTTCATTCAAAGCGAATTTTTCCAGATGAACACAACAATAAAACACAGGGGGGGGGGTTGGCAGACAGATTCAGAATGCTAATCAATAGATTAATTTAAATGCTACAGTGACTAAAACCGTATTGACATCCCTGATTCATAGGCCACCAAATTAACACCAACCCTGCCTTGTCTCAATCCACTAGATAATAATTCACTAAGCGAAAATTGCAATCTGGCTTCATTATGCAATTAAGCAATGCACACATCCTTAAATTCGTGACAGCCAAGCTACATACATTAAGCATGAACGTATCTTAAACAAAACACATGCAATTACTCTGTAAATTAAGCATTGACAGATTCACCACATGCATTCCACGAATTCAGAACAAAACATGGCAGATTTCACAAAACAAGCACAACCTCAAAGCTTCATTGCATTTTTCATCAAGGAATCAATACACGAATTTAGCTAGACATGGAAATGAGTAATTAAACACTTCAAAACTGAAATCACAAAAATCAGAACCAAGAACCCTAACTTATCAAATCTGAAAACGCAATTTAAGAGCAAAAATTGAGATTTCAAAGCATAAATGGAATGCAAAACGGTGTTATCATATATAAATGCGAAAACCCCATGAATGGGTATTGTTCCAAGTCAATAAAACCCACAAAACGAACTGCCCAAGCAAGAAAACGAATTCCAAATGTAAAACCCTCAATGGGTGCTGTCAAATATGCATAAAAACGGTAAAAATGAGCCAAAACGTGAAAAACCGCAAGGGGGACGTCCATGGAAGCTTGGAGAACGAAAATGGAGGTTTTGAAGAGAGGTTGAAGATGATGGAGCGGCTGCCTCCTCCTCATGCAGACCTAATTCGTGGTCATATCACCCATGCCACTCAGAATTACAAAAACTGCCATTATGAGCCGCAGAATTACAAAAATGCCACTATGGGCCTCAAATGTTGACCCATTGACTTTGTTGACGTGGAAATGACATGGAAATGATGTGGCAATGATGTGGAAAGTTTCTTCAACTAAATATTAATGTCCAAGCTCCAAAATTGCTTCACCCAAATACCTAAAAAATAATTAAAAACAAAAATTAGGCCAAATAATGTGAAATTAGTCCAAATTCGGAACAGTGGCCCAATAAATCCCAAAAGATGAAAAACACTCTAATGATGAACAATTAAGCACTAATCAACTGTCTAATGGGTACACAAAGGCTAGTGAAATGGAAGAAAATAATGACTCATCAATGATATATTAGGCTTGCTCTGCCGTGACACATTTAAGTAAGGGTTGGCCGTAACCGTGTTTGTAGAGGTCATCGCCTATCATAGTGTACCTGGCGGCCTTAGCCAGCCAAGTTTTATCCGCGTCGAGGGGGGGGGGGTTGCCGGTTTTGAGGTATTGAATGTAGGGGGTGGTCCAGTTTTGGGTTTGGGAGGGGGTGACGTTGTTTGCTGGGGTGTGGGTTAATATTTGGCAAGTGTGTGTGATGGAAGGTGTGGAGAGTGTTTGCTGTAGTAGGGATCGATTACGGTTTTTGAGTTTGGTGCTGGCCAATTTGGAAAGGATGTCGGCTCTAACGTTGTCGGTTCTCGGGATGTGTTCGACACGGACTTGTTCGAAAGCGGATTGAATAACCGCACGGACAAGATGTAATATTGTAGGAGGATGGGGTCTTTGATTTGGAATTCATCATTTAGATGACCTACGATGAGTTTGGAGTCAGTTTTGCATGTTAGCTTCTTGACGCCGACTTCACGGGCTAGGGAAAGGCCGGCGAGGATGGCTTCATACTCGGCTTGGTTATTTGACGTTTTGAAAGCAAAGTGAAGGGATTTCTCGATGAGGATGTCGTTGGTGCCTTCTAAGACGATGCCGGCGCCGGCACCCCTTGGGTTTGAGGAGCCATCTACATGAAGCGTCCACTGGTCCTCAATGGGTGTTTGTTGTAGGTCGTTGACGCAGTCTAAAAGACACTAGGCTTTGATGGGGTCGTGGGGTTCATAGCGGATGTTGAATTCTGACAGTTCCACGGCCCATGATGACATGCGTCCGGCTAGATCCGGCTTTTGTAATATATTTTCGATTGGGTAGTCAGTCTTGACGATTATGGTATGGTTTTGGAAATATGGGCGAAGGCGACGTGCTGCGTGGACCAAGGATAGGGCTAGTTTTTCTACCATCTGATACCTGGTTTCAAGATCTTGCAGTGTTCTACTCACAAAATACACAGGATGTTGTGTGCCTTCTACTTCTTGAACAAGCGCTGCGCTGACGGTATAGTCGGTGGCCGTGATGTATACCAGTAGGGGTTGGCTGGTGTTTGGTTTGTGGAGGATAGGCGGTGAGGTTAGGGTTGTTTTGAGTTTTTGGAAGATCTGTTCACAATCATCAGTCCACGTGAACCGGATGGATTTCTTTAGGAGTTGGATTATGGGTTGAGTTTGCTCAGCTAGTTTGGGTAGGAAGCGAGAGATGGCTGTGAGGCGGCCAATGAGACATTTGACTTCTTTGACGGTAGTGGGGCTGCGCATTCCGATAATAGCCTTGCATTTTTCAGGGTTAGCCTCTATGCCGCGTTGGGTTAACATGAAACCAAGGAACTTACCCCGGTCGACACCGAATACGCATTTGTTAGGATTTAGGCAGAGGTTATATTGGCGCAGCGCGGAGAACACTGTCGCCAGGTCTTTAGCGTGTTGGTGATGGCTTGGGGACTTGACCACCATGTCATCGACGTATACTTCGACATAGTGTCCTGTTAGGTGGTTGAAGACTTTGTTCATTAGTCGTTGGTAAGTTGCACCGACGTTTTTGAGTCCAAAGGGCATGTTCTCGGGCTATGCTGGAACCAGGGGGTCGTTCGATATGGTTGGTTTGTTGGATTGGGAGTTGTGGTCGTAAGCTTGGCATGTAGCACTCGCGTGCCAAGCGCTGGTCACAATGCATGGTCAGGATGTCGTCGGATGGGGCAGGGAACTTCATGGCCAAGTGAGGGGTGGAGACGACTACGCCAAGTGTATTGAGGGAAGGACGACCCAGGAGTACGTTGTAAGATGTTGGCGCATCGACAATAAGGAAGCGGATTGGGATGGTTTTGGTTTGGGTTCTGTCCCGAAAGATGGTGTGGAGGTCTATGTAGCCCCGGATGGATACTTGTTTTCCGGAAAAGCCATATGTGGGCTCATCATATAGGATCATGGTGGTGTCAGGAAGTTATACTTTTTGGTAGGTGGCCTAATAGAGGATGTCAACTGAGCTGCCTTGATCCACAAGGACTTTCTTAACAACATAATTTTCGATTTCGACGGTGATGACCATGGGGTCATCCTGTTGGTGGTCAAGGCCGTGGAAGTCGTCATCTGTGAATACGATGGGGGGCATACGGCGTCTGTGGTGGGAATGGGTGATATGGTTGATGGATTGTATATGGCGGAGGTGTCTCTTTCTGGCAGACGAGCTGGAGCCTCCACTTGGGAAGCCACCTGAGATGGTGTTAATGGTGCCTCGTAAGGGGGGGGGGTCGGCGAGGGTGATGTCGGTGCGGGCAGGCTCTGGTTGTTGATTGTTGGGTTGGGTGGGGTGGCTATTGTGATGGGAGTCATTTTGTTGACGTCTGTGGTCAGGTCGCGGGGGGTGGCGGGATCGAGAGGAGGAGGAATGGTCATCCCTACGGATGAAGCGGTGAAAGTGGCCAGCACGGACCAGTTCTTCTATTTTATCCTAGAGTGCTTTGCATTCTTCCGTAGTGTGACCATGGTTGCGGTGGTAGCGGCAATATTTGGTCATGTCGGCGTTGGAAGGTGTGGTTGTCTTGCGTGGTGGAGGGATTAGATCGGCTTGGAGGGCTTCGTCTAGAATGCGGGAGCGGGCTACTATGAGGGGGGCGTATCTGGTGAAGCGAGGTTGGCGGGGTTCACGTGGGCGGGTATCCGGGTGTGGGTTAGGTTGTGGGGTGGGGTTGGAGGTGGAAGCGGCGTAGTCGTTGCAGAATTTGGTGTGAAGTGTTTACATTTCCTCCATGCGGACGTAGTCGGCTGCACGCAGCTTGAGTTCGTGCATGGAGGCAGGTGGGTGGAGGTAGACATTGTTGGCGTAGGGGCCGGGTTGTAGGGTAAGAGTCATGCATTGGAGAATCATCTCCTGGTTGAGGTGTGGTGTACGAAGGGCGACTTTACTAAAGCGATCGATGAACGCTCTAAGTGGTTCATTAGGTTCCTGTCTGATACCCAGGAGGGATATGGTGGTGGTTTGATGGGGACGGCTTCCGGCGAAGTGGGTGGAAAACATGTGGGAGAGGATGTCGAAACTATCGATTGAGTAGGGCGGGAGAGTGGTGAACCATTCTAGGGCAGGGCCTTTGAGGGTGATGGGGGAAGCTTTGCAAAAGACTGCGTCTTGGGATGTGTACAGGGCGACATGGGTGATGTAGACTTTCAGGTGCTCGTCAGGGTCGGTTTCGTCGGTATAGCGATCTAGGGTGAATGGTTCCCACTAGGCCGGGAGAGGTGTGTTGGCAATAAAATCCGTGAATGGGTGGCGGCGTCTGGGCTGGTGAGGAGGGGGCATGTGAGGTGGGGGTGGGTGGTTGATCATAGCAGGAAAGGTGGAGGTGATGTTGTGAGGAGGAATGTGGGTTGTGGGAAGATATTGTGGGTTGTAGGGTGGGATATGTGTGGTATGGAGGGCGGTGGGTATGTTGTAGGGGATATGGGTGGTATGGAGGGTGGGGGCGGTTGTTGGGAGTGCGGTGAGCCCCGGTTGACCGGATGGAAAGTGATGAGGATGGGTAGAGGTAACGGGTGTCTGTTGGGTAGTGGTGAAGGTGTGTGGGGTGGGATTATATTCGCTTTCTTCCTCTGTAGGCTGGAAAGCTGGAGACTTCACAGCTTTAGAGGTTTCTTTGGCTTTTCCCTTCAGGTTGGGATCCGCCTCGATCCTTCGCCTGAGGCGAGAGTTCTCATGTCTCAACGCCTCCATTTCTTCAGCACTGCACTTCTTCAGGTCTGCGAGTTCCTCTTGCATCTTTGCTTGGCCATCTAGGATGGCGGCCAAATCAGGGGTGATGCTGGGAGGTCCAGAGGGACCAGCATCCGCTTGCTTGTTCGCTCCAACTCTACTGCGGGTAGAAACCATCTTCAGAGAAAAGCGGGTACTACAGGTGTTTGTCTCGTGCCCCACGGTGGGCGCCAATTGTTCCTGCAGAGAACAAATAAGATAAGTTAGGCACAAGCGTCACCTTACCATGTAGTCTGCTATCTCTTCGGTTGGCCTCTTTCTGGTCGATACACGTCAGCTTGAACCCAGGAGGGGTTACCTGCAGAAGAATCTTCGAAGCTCAAGTAAGTCAAAGTTCTCCGAGAGTCAAATCAGTGATTAATGAATGCGTACCTTTAAATGATGGGGTCCACGTGTATTTATAGAGCATTAATGACGTTTGACCATTTCATGGGCTCGGCCTTGACTTGGGCTCTAGGTGGGGCTTGTGAGTGGGCCAGGGCCCAAACCCAGGCCCTTAAGGTTTATTGGACGTGGACGCTTCCATTATGTTGAGTTCATTATAGTGGTCGGCCTAGGTTCTAAACTTAGCGAATATGCTGGAGTAGTCGGTCTAGGTCGGCTATTTGTCTTGATGGCTTACGTTGGTGTAGGTTGTCCGTTTAGAAATTTAGGTCAAGACTGGTACAGGTTAGGCTAAGCCGGCCTAGGCTGGATACTTGGCTGCCTTGATATGCACATTGTTTACTAATTTGGTTTAGTTTGGCTAGGTGTGGTACACTAGTCCCCCAGCCTTGTCCGATATGAGTTGTCGATCAAGGGTGATATGTGTTAATATGCTAGCGGAACCGGCTAGGTGTGATACAATTTTGATTCTGAACTTGATGTTCAGATGTCTGTTTGAAAATTTTGTTACCGTGTTTAATTGAGAGACAATGCTGAGCATAATAAATTATGTCGGTTAGTCTAATATTGAAATGTGAGTTTTATCTTGAATGTTGTATAATTAAATATCAATTATTCCAACACTTGACGAGGAGGGCCAGATATTTATTTATTGATTTGATACAATGCTTTGGTGATTTTTTAGTGTGGTTTGATATTGCGATTGATGCTTATACCAAAGGGTTGCATTATTCAGAAATCTCTTGTATTACTTCGCACACCCCTAAAATTTTGCTCTTTACACCCCTTTATTTTTATTGTTGTTTTCTTACAAACTTTTTTTTTTATTTTTACACTTATGGCATATGTTTATTCATCTCATAATTTCATCTAATTTTTTAAATCCTTTTGTATAATTAAATAAACAAAAATAAAGTTTGATTATTATGTCTAGTTTCAGACTTGTTTGATAATTAAATGTTTTTTTTTCTTAAATAAGTTTGATTATCATGTCTAGTCTCAGACTTGTTTGATAATTAAATATTTTTCTTAAATAAATTTTAATCATCATGTCTAGTCTCGGACTTGCTTGATGGTAAATCTTTATCATGTTGAGTTTCGGTCTAAAAATTCCTAATCTAATAAAGATAATCCATTGTGTCCTAAAAGAAAAGAGTTGTCCCTATGCTATCGTCTAGCGTTGCCTAAGCGTCGCTAGGAAATATTGTGTTGCAGACCACCTAGCGGTCCTAGCTTACCGCAAGGCACCACACAGTACAAGGCCACCCTTGTCCTTCCTATCACTTGACGGTCCTCACTGTGCCGCCAATCGCTATACCAATAATGTGACAACTTTCTGGTTTAACACTCCACAGGGGATTTGACACACCAATCAGGTAACTGAACAAATCCAAAATACAAAATGTAATGTGTATAATTCAACATGACTCAAAACTTACCGAGTTACATATCATAAACATTCATCTCATATACATCAATCATACAATAATATCAGACAACACCTACTCTAATTCTTTTATTCCAATAACCCAAACTAATTTATGTCTAATATTATTACATTTTCATAATTTGCACATTTCAAATTTAATAGTTTTATCTATAGAAACCAGATATAACCACTACACATACCATAATCTCCTTTACATAAAAAGTAAAATTCAAGTAGCCACAACCAATAATTAATATATGAAATAGTCAATATATGTGACTATATAACAACACTTTCCACATTTATAAAATATACTATTTTATTCGATACATACTTTCCATCAATTTATATTACATATTGTGGAGCTATTTAATATTTTCAGGTCCTTCAAAAATCCACTCTTTTAACTTTTATATGCAATACACATTACCATCACTCCATTATTCCAAATGTCTAATAATAATAAAAAATTTAATGTTATTACAATCATTTCACATTTAAAAAAAAAACCACATATACTCCTTAATATTTCTAAAATCTTATTCCAGATACTTTAACTTTTATAACTACATATTGTATCAATTCAATAAACAAACTTTTATCCTAATAAAATAACAAACCCTAAGATGGGATAAAAAAAATTCTACAACATTCATAAAGCCATGTCAAACTAAAAATTCAATCCTACAATTATAACCCGAAAGATAAAAAGAAATATCAACACATTTTAACTATATTAAAATAATATAAAGAGAAAAGATGTGAAACTAAAATAGAGTTCTACTACACCTTTTATCGTTATATCACCATCTTTTTCCTTATATTAAAGTTTTACTGTCAATACCTATTATTAAGAATTAAACCCTTAAATTCTCCTTTATATATATATATATATATGTTGCTGCATTGTTCCAAGTATATAATTAAATAAACTATACCCTTTAACTTTCAGTTAACATATTATATCAATAAAAAAAATATTTTGATACCTATATCTAAACGAAACTTGGTGTACGAAAACTCTATTTTATTCTACACAATCTGTATTCAAACACTAACAACACACAACCCACAAACCTACTACGTCTGCTCTAATCAAAATAATACAATTAACACATTAAAGGTATACACAGGACTCAAACCCAAGTCCTCTCAACAACACCTAACATGCTCAACCACTTGAGCCACCATTGCTCCATGCCATAACTCTCTGCATTAAGACACTAATGACATACACAAGACTCGAACCCAAGTCCTCTCAACAAAACAAAACACGCTCAACCACTTTAGCCACCATTATTCCTAGTCATAACTCTCTCCATTAATTACTATAAAGATCCCCTTCAGTTGCATTTATTTTATATAAATATTTATTTATTTATTTAATTTTTTCGGGTCTCACAATAACCACTTTCAAAATTCCATATAAACTTCCTAGATTTTGAAGATTACTACAAAATAAAGAAAACGAAGCTCTTTAGGTCCCTAACAACTTGTTCAGATCCTTGGGGTTAGTGATAAACAAAGATCATTTAATTATAGGTTCCCATGCATATTTTTTAGTTGGAACACCGCAATGTTTAATGTTACACCAATTTGGGGTATGACTTTTTTCATGCATTAGAAACATGTAACAACTTTTAACCTACTATGATGAGTTGTTCCTTTCTCTACCCATACCCTATAGGTTCTTTTATTTTTAATCTTTTTGTTAGGAACATGTTTATTTTTATCAAAAACCTTTTATTAAATATTAGCTTTTCAATATTTCTTTTAGTTGCATTTCAAGTAATTTTTCAAGAATTTCGATATCAAACACATGACTTTTTCAGGATGCATTTTTAATCTCTTTACTTTCTAAAATTGAAATTTTATTTTTCGAAATTTGTTCTTTAAGAGAGACTTTTCAAATTTATTTTGTGAGTTTTTCAAATAATATTTTAATTGTCTATGAGCAACATCTAATTTTCTGGATTCATGAAATAATTTTAAGTGCATCATACAATTCAACATAATCATTGTTATTGCTAGACACACTTACTAGGCTTCCAAATAATTCATTGTTGGCCACCAAGAAAAAAAATGTGCTAGTTCAATTGTGTGACTTGACTTTGAGGAGGTTGAGCAATTGTCTTCCCATCAATATAGGCCTTTTTTTCTTGAAAACTTTTCTTCCTTTCTTTTCTTCACTTTTCTTAGCATTTGGACAGTCCGTTTTGACGTGTCCCAATTCTCCACATCAATAGCACTTAAAATTATAGGAGGATCCTTGATTATTCTTTTTACTACCTTTGGAGTTTCCTTTACCCTTGGCCTACATGAACTTGGTGAACTTATTTTTTTTAGACTCATGTTCTCATCGTCAAATTCATCATCTTATTTAAGGATTTTGCTTTTGGTAATCTTAGACATCAAGGTAATATTTTTCTTTCTTCCTTGGTAGTCTTCCTCATTCAATCTTCCAAGTTCAAGATCATGTTCTCTTAACTTACTAAAATGAATTGTCATAGACATGGTTGAAAGATTTTTCAATATTGTAATGGTTGTTAAAGGCTTCAAAATTTTAATATCAATTCATCAATATCAAAGGTTATACCTGAACTTGACAGATCATTGACGATGTGCGTGAAACGTTTCTGCACAATGTAGATGGTTTCACCTTGGTGCATCCGGGACATCTCGTACTCTTGTATTAATGAGTTCTTCCTAGCACGCTTCACATCATATGTTCCTTCACGGGTTACTTTAAAATATAACAACATTTTGAAAGTTAATTTGAAAAAATATCAAAGCCAGCTTTGATACCTATTGTTAGAATCGTACAACAAAATATTTACATTGGACAAAAATAGATACTTTAAAAATTTTCCCCAAAATTTTGCTCATTTAAACAAAATCTTCTTCATTATTCGTTGTCTCAACCATAACAAATTTTTCTCTAACTTTGCAAGTTGCCCACAAATCACTAGTATTTCTACACCCACTTTGAGGGTATGTTGTATAATAGACTTGTTAAGCTTGTTTAGTTAATACAAATGGTTAATTGGTTTGAAGCTTTGATTTATGATTGATATCAACCAACCCATATACATTATCATCTTTAACACACATTATCATCTTTAACACCATTGACAATGTAGAATAATCTCTTTGTTTTCAAATCCAACATATGATAATTCTAGTTTCCTCAAACACGTATCCCACTATTTATGGTGGAATTATTACATCCATAATCCTTTGTATGGAATCTATATCCATTAATAATCAAACAATTATACGAAGCCAATACCTTTAATGGGTCATAACTTATTTATTTCAGCAGTATGGTTGAGATGAAATTATTCATAGCACTAAGAAGAGGAAAAAGAAGAAGAAACGATGATGGACGCAGTGACGACAATGGTGGAAAAGGAGGAATAGAAGGAGGAGGAGGAAGAAGAAAAAGAATAAAGAAAGGAAGAAGAAGAAAGAAGAAGAAAAGGAAAAAAAGGATGGAGAATTAGAAAAATAAATCATGATATTTAACAATGAATAATTATCAACAAATTTTAACAACATTATTCAAATATAGATCATTATGTGTTTACATACTTCAAATCATCTATAAACAAGATTATTCAAATATAATAATCTAAACACATTAGCTAATACAAAAACAAATCTAATCTATCTATCTAATATCCAAAAATATAAAAGTCATGATTATATAAGATTTGTACATCATTTCTATGATCACAATAGAAACTTATACAAGAAGTTTACAAGTTTATGGGATTTAGAAAAAATCATTGTATTTGTCCTTATTACATTGTGTTGCAGCCATATCAAAATTATGTAAAAAAAAAGTGTCTTTTAAATTAGACACTTCACTGAGTATCACACACGTATTGATGTTTGATAAGTGTCTGACATGCGAACACACCATTTATAAAATTTTCAACTTTCTTTTCATGTAATTGTTTATCTTCCATCACAATAAATTTTGAGTGTATATCACACTTTCTCAATAATTTAATCTTTGAATTTAATATTATTGTAACTTTTAAAATATTACAATATTCTTCAGGAGGGATGGATGAATGTTACAGGTTTTAAAAGACAATTACCAAGTTAAGCTCTATATGAAATAGTAAATACTTATTACATTACATAGTTTAACAATTGAACTTGATTAACATTAAATAAGTCAATATAAAAATAGAATATATTATTACCGTAGCAAACACTTTCCCAAGAACTAGTAACTAGTAACTTAAAAATTATAAAAAAAGATTTCAACATCATAAGAGTAATGTTTTATTACAAATTGATAACATTGATATATAATATAGTAGAAAAAAAATCATAACTTATTACATAAAATGGTTTTGGTGTACACTTAACAGGTAATAACTGAGGAAATTGGACTGAATGCAAATTGAGTGTCCCAAGCATAATTGAATACAGTGGCACCATTAAACAAAGGTTGACCATCACTAATAAGACAAACATCACCTAAAACTTTCAAATATGAAGCTTCAACTGCTTCAATAGTTTGAAATCCTTTACAGTTCAACTTTACATTCTTCTGAACACATGCACACTGATTTCTAATAGTCACAGTCCATTCTGTCTTTCCATGCACTTTTCTTCCGGATGGAGATTGGGTTACAATGATATCGCTCAAAGAGCATTGACTATAACCTGAAATCATCATGCATAATACATATCATCAACAATATTTTGTAAATAAAACTTACATTTCTCTCATGAGAGAAAATCTCACCTTGAGAAACAAGGACAAGTAAGAGAGTTGCAACAAGAATCTTCTCCATTTCTTATAACAAAAATACAAGTTTCAATTCTTCAAATTGTTATGCAAAGAATGACATTGTATGTAATATTATATATAAACCTATTTGAATGTATCTTTCAATTTGTTTTTTCATTTGAGAACATAATTAAATCGGAATTTAATTGTTATAAAAAGAAAAATATAGTTGTAATTACATATAGAATTATGTAAATAGATACATTAAGAATAAAAGAAATAACAACAAATCGTAATGGTTGACTATTCGTGCTTATCTTTATTATATCATTATGATAATGTTCTTACTAATTTCCAAATAAATCTTATAAAGGTAATACATCAATAAATTCTATATTATTTCCCATACACATAAATACTTAAATCAAATCAATTTCTTGCTTAATAATAATTATTTTTTTCCTAATACTACAATATTTAACTATTTCACATGAATTTAAACTATTAATTAATATAATTATTATTTTAAATCTTAATAATTTTATTATTTTTCTAAAATTATTTTTAAAATCAATGGGACTAATGGTAAAGTAATAAATTAAGATGAATTACTACTGCTTAGAATAAAATAAAAGTATATTTGCTATGAATACCTTCATTACTTTATTAATTATCATAATGTTCATTTAATTTCAAAATAAGCCTTATAAAGGTAATGCATAATAAATTCCACATACTTTCCCATGTATAATAATTAATTTCAAATCAAATTCCTCCTTAATAATTAAGTCTATGTAGTTATACAATACTACATTATTTTCATAAAATTATCTTAAAGTCATTGAGACTAATCATAAAATATTAAATTAAGATGAATTTTATTTCTTAGAATAAAATAACAATATATTTGCTATGCATTATACTTTCTTCTGATAATGTTCTTATTAATTTCAAAATAAATCTTATGCATCAATAAGTTCTATGATCTTCTTTAAAAATATTTGTAATAGTTAATTTCAAATCAAGTTCCTCCTTCATAACTTATTATGTCCTTATATCATAATATACTATTTAAGCAATTTTAAAAATTTAGTAGTTTAGTTTTTATTTTAAAATTTGTTCATACAAAGGGAGTTTTTATTTAATAAATTTAAAATGTTAGAAGCATAAAAAACAACAAAGGGAGTTTTTACAAAGTGATAGACGATATAAAAGATTAAATTAAATGACAAAATAGATTGGTTGTCTACTTCTTCCATAGTAAAATTCTTCATTAGTCATCTATGATTATCATCCATTTATTTTATAAATAAAGACTTCAATTTAACTATATTAGTTTCACTTAATTTGCTAAAACATTTTCATTCCAAGTGTCTATGTTGAGATTCAAAAAGAATAGATAAAAATATAATCTAAATAAAATAAAAGAACAACCAATGGAAGTTGTACCTGGAATGTTCATGACTTGCACGTAACCTCATAATAACCAATACAACATCATAGTAACCTCAAGGGATATGTTCCGAGCCACAACTCAAGGAACACCAGCAATCCCACCCTTAAAGCATCACTAGACGCGCTGTAGATCATAAATTCATAATCAAAACTCAAAGCTACAGCAGTATAAATCGCCTGGCGAGGAACACGTGCCGCCAGGCGCTACCAGCTTCTAGACTGCCTGGCGGGTGTCGCGTACCGCCAGGCGTACAACGCCTGAAATACTCAACTTGCTCTAGGTACTGCATTGGGATCTTCATGACTTGCACGTAGCCTCATAATAATTACCAAATCTTTTTAAATATGACAAGATCTTCTTAAATCTTTTTAGATCCACAACAAACAAATATATCTTGAAGATTTTGGATTATTTAGAAGATAATTTGAGGAGATAGCAAAGGGTTGATTAGGAAAATTAATACAAATATTAATTGGTGATAACTTATCATATATCTTTAAGTAATTTATTTATTTATATTAGATATTGATATTATCAACCAACTATATTTATCAAATAGTCTATATCTCTCCAAATATTTTTAAATATTTAGCTTTATCTTTATTTTAAAATATATTTGAGAGATTTTAGCAATAAAAAAAGCCCAGTCCAAGTCTTATATAAAGAGACCAAGAGGGGAGCAGAGAATACAAGCTCGGGACTTTGGAGTTTAGGAACCCTTAGGGGGGCCCTAATTTCGTTTCCTTTCTCTCTCTATTCTTCTTCTATTTTGTGTTTCATGGAGTGTTAAACTTCTTGGGTTGATTCCAATGTAATTTCATTATGGATTCTGAGGTTAGAATGAAATAATTTCTTTGTTCTTTTTATTATTATTGAGGTTTTAATTCATCTATGTCCTTTATCTTTGAATCACGTAAAAAGTAATGATTTTAAATCTATATGCATATTGATCATATGAGTCCAAGGGTTTTTAAATTTAATTGAGACGTTACTTTGATTTTATTTAGAAACTTTCATGTGATTAAATGAGTTTTTACCAATAATTGAGACTTTACTTTGGTTAAAGGTATTTACTCTAACAAAAATTAATCGAGACTTTACTTTGATTAATTAAGCTTTTTATTCGGTGAGGAGATAAAAGAATATACATGCTTAGACATAGTAAAATTTGATTGAGACTGTACTTTGGTTGAATTTACTGTGGATAATCTAAAAGTTCTTACTTTTAATTGACACTGTACTTTGGTTAAAAGTGAGAACGCCAACAAATTAATTGAGACTTTACATTGATTAATTTGCAAATCTACAACAAGAATTAGTTGACCAATAATCTTTAGATAACCGATGATGAATCTATTTTGAAAAAGCAATGGAATCAATCTATTTTCTTTACTATTGTTTTTATCTCTTTTTATCTTTTCTATTTCTTTCTTCTTTATCTTAATCCTCCAATATTTTTATTATTTTATTTAACTAACTCTTTTGTATAGTTTTATAAGAACTAATTTGTTAGAAATCAATTCTGTGTTCGTTGGGAGACAACTTTGGGTTAATTTACCCTTTCTATTTTGTAGTATTAATTTGATTGTGTCAACTACAACGTTATCAAACCGTATGGCGGCGCATGAACTGCCATTAGGCGACACATCAGGACAGTGGGTGTTGTGAGCTGATTCTGTGAATTGGCTTGATTTAAGGTCATCAGGTGATGATATGCATAAACTAGGAAAATGACAAATGCGATATGAAGGGAGTGTATATAAGTAAGACCTCTAATTATATATTCGTAGGTGTGATAAGTGGTATCAATTGCAAGAAAAAGTAAAGGTTTATTTGATTGGGATGTGATGAGGTGACTGTTTTAGTTAGTATGGTCATGTGTATTAGT
The DNA here is from genome assembly GCF_037176805.1 of Vigna unguiculata. Lineage (NCBI taxonomy): Eukaryota > Viridiplantae > Streptophyta > Magnoliopsida > Fabales > Fabaceae > Vigna > Vigna unguiculata. The sequence goes on from NC_140801.1 coordinate 14,508,402, forward strand.
GATGCATGTAGAAATATAGTGGTAGTAACTTGCATGTTGGAAAAGATTAAGTGTATGGTAAAAATGCATATGTTAAGTATGAAATGTTGGTAAATAGATGTGTGCATTGTTATTCATTTATAAGACTATGATTGGATGAGTGATATGATTGTTGAATAAGTGAAGTGTTATGTTGGCTAAAATTACAGTTGTGCAAGTATATGTAATTTGAATACAATTAAATTTATAATATGTATGTATGCTCGAATTGTTGGGGGTGCTGAAACCCCATGGTAGAGTTCTAAACTAGTAGTTGGCATGTTATTGTGCCGCAAGGCGATAGGAGAACTAGGGAAGTCCCTAGAACGCGTGGCGCCTGGCAATGAGGATTGACCTGCCAGGTGATAGCCCTCTGTTAAAGGCTTTGCTTGTGTTTGGCGCCTAGCAGCGAGAAGGCTCCGCCAGGCAGTTTGCGCTGGAACATCGCCTAGGGACGCTTAAGCAACGTCAGGTGAGAGCGTAGAGTGTAATGTGTTCGTGTGGCTTGCGTTTTGTATGTTGTATTATGGGACTTTGACTAGGAGATTCTTGTGTCATGAGCGGACAGGTTCATGGCTGGTGGTAAACATGTGATGATATGAGCGAGGAGATTTATATACTGATACTCTCGTGTGGGGATACAATGTTGCAAGCGGGGAGGTTCATAGCTGGTGGATCACGTGTGTTGGACTACGGGCGGGGAGGTTCGTAGAGTTGGACTACGAGCAGGGAGGTTCATAGAGGCAGGACCATGAGCGGGCAGGTTCGTGGGAGCATCGTATATCCTGGGTTCATGGTCAAAGTAATGGCTCGGGATGGCAGATGAACATGGATAACTCTTGAGTTGTGGCTCGGGTTGGCGAGTGTTGTCGGTGTGAGTGTGCGAGTTGTGGCTCGTACGGCGGGTCGAGATAGATTACCCTCCTTGGTATGAGACCAACGGGTTTGGTAGTCTTGGGACGTTACAAATGATATTTGTATTGGAAACTCCACCTTGTGTTACGAAGTGTAGTCCGTAGCATGGTTTCCCACACATATTCTGCCAGTTGTGGCTGGTAGGTGTGGTAGCAAGACATCTTGAGGTATTCACTGGAAGGTGTAGAACACGGGTAAAATGGTAGTGGCCATGTGTTATGGAATTCAAGGATGGAAATTCATGTGGTGTGTTTCTAACATTCCTAAGGAATATTACTTTTAAGTAAATATAAACGAATAAATAAAATAAATTAAAACAAGATAATATTAATAAAACCTCATCTATAATCGCATATTCCAAAAACCCAGAAATATTAAAATTAAACTTTAACTGTTCCAATCCCAAACGTAAGTATTCAATTATTTATTTTCTAAAATACCCTCTTTCCCCCACTCATAACCAATAGGAGTTCATGCATGTACTCTAAATCTGGGATTTCATGTGCTTCCACGACCCTCATCGCTCGTGGTCCAACCTACAAGCCTATCCCGCTTGTAGTCCTGCTTCACGGACTCCCTCGCCCGTCATCCGAACTCTTCACTCGGACCCGGGTCGCATACCCGCCTTTCCTACTATGAACTCCCCCGCTCATAGCATTCCTAAGTTGAGCATGAAATGAACTCCCTCACTCATTCATCCCAACAAGAGTACCTCCGGTGAACTAACTATTCACGTTCCGCATGCGGTCCACACATCAGAAACTCCTCGTTCGCGACTCATTCCAAGCACATTCCAGAATCCTATGGACTTAGTCCTTCAAGCCCAATCAGCACAACACATGCATATAACTTCCTCTAAGTTAGGAAATACCAAGCAAACAGTCAAAATAGTGCATCAGAGCATGACTCCTCACCATTCTCGCTTAAGCCATACCTGTTCGCCCAAGCTAGAACATCGGTCTCGCTTAGGCTAAACTACCTCGCCTGAGCGAGTATGAACTAGTGGCTGCTCCACAACATCTCGCTTAGGCGAGCTGAGCGAGACTGCGTTCGCTCAACACACAAAACTCCTTACCTGGACGAGGATTCAATGCAATCAACACAAATGTCTCATGGTTACCTCGCTTAGGGGAGCCATTCTCGCCTAAGAGAGAGTATCAGTTGCTCCACACCTCAAAACCCCTCATCTGGACGAGAAATCGCGCTCAACATGCATAGGCTTCATCGCGACCTTGCTTAGGCGATCCTTTCTCGCCCAAGCGAGAGTATTGGTTGCTCAACCCTGACACAAGTCGCCTAGGTGAGAAACGCGATCCCAAACCCAAAATGAGACTCTGCAACTCTCGCTTAGGTGAGATGGACTCGCTTGTGCGAAAATTTTAGGGGTTCTCCTCTGGTCGCACACAAAAACAACCACATATCATGCCAATATCCAATTCAACTAATACCATTCGATATACATCATCAATCACACCTTATAAATGAGTTTTCATCACATTTTGATTACCATAACCCAGAACTTAACCCAATATAACAATCTTGTACCAAAACCCTCACCCCGAAATCATATACGTCATGAAAAAGGCTTTGGACCACATCAAACAAAACTCATTTTCAATCATATCATGCATACTACGAGATTCACATCATGCAAAACTAATTTGAGAAATAACAATGCTCAAAATTCATAGCACACATTAATCAATTCACTTGCACAAAGAACAGCTCCCCTAACTTGGACTTCTTGGTTCAAATTGGGAAAAAAATGAATGTTCCTTTGTTGACCACTATTTTGCTTCAGCCCCTTTTGCACACCCAAAGCAGCCTCTTGTGCACCCACCACTCTCTTCTCACTCTCCAATTTTCGTTCTACTCTCAAGCCAAAACAGACCAAAGTGCAGAAAACCCTTCTTTCTCCTACATTTTACCTTTTATAGGTCTCCTAATGTTGGTCCAAAGAGCTAAAACGAAAATTGGGCTTTATTATGGGTTTAATGCCTATTCAATGGTAATTACAAGGTGGTTTTTCAGACCCTCTTGGTTGCCCCATTATGCTAGGATTCTCTCTACCTTTCCACATTCACTCCAAACTAAATTTGGCAAAAATAAAGGTTAATTTATGTCTATCAAGGTTTGAACCCTGGACCTTCCACTCAAAAGACCAAAGCACAACCAGTATACCAATTCATATTTAGTGATCACTATTATAATTCTATAATTATGATATCACTCCCTATTCACAATATATTAACAAAATGATAATAAATCAAATAACACACAATAGGCATACATAGGACTTGAACCCAAGTCCTCTCTCACAATTAAGTACCCTCAACCACTTGAGCTAGTACTTTTCCACATCACATCAAAAAACACTTAATGCCATAAAGGTTCTTCCTACCTGCATTTATTAATTATTTATTTATTTAATTAATTATTTTTCTCGGGTCTTACAATCCCCTACCTTTAAAAGTTTTCGTCCTCAAAAAATAGGACTAGCAAAAAAGTGAGGATAAGACTTCCTCATGAGATCCTCCATCTCCCAAGTCATCTCCTGAGTGGCCTCGTCCCAGAGAACCTTCACAGTCTGAATCTCCTTCCCGTAGTTGTTTGACTTCAGAATCCAGAATTCTCTCTGGTCTAACTCCCATAGTCAAATCCTCCCGCACCTGGACATCATCTTGCTCCAGCACATTAGTAGGATCTGCCACGTACTTCCTAAATTGTGATACATGGAAGACGTTGTGCAGCTTTTCCAAGTGAGGTGGTAAGGCAATCTCGTACGCTACTGGTCTTATCCTCCTTGTAATCTGGTATGACCCGATGAATCTAGGAGTTAGCTTCCTCAGCTTGAGAGCTCTCCCAATACTGGCTGTCGGGGTAACTCTAAGAAACACATGATCACCCGCCTCAAACTCAAGAGGCCTCCTCCTCTTATCTGCATAAGAGTTATGTCGACTCTAAGTCGCACGCATACGATCCTATATCACCTTCACTTTCTCAGTGGTTTGCTGCAAGAACTGTGGCCCAAGTACCACCGACTCCCCATCCTGCTGCCAACACAATGGAGTCCTGCATCTCTTACCATATAATGCCTCGTATGGTGCCATTTCGATGCTGGAATGGTTGCTATTATTGTACGTGAACTCCACCAATGGCAACATGTCACTCCACGTACCCAAGTGATCTAACACACAAGTCCTCAACAAGTCTTGTAGCGACTGTATGGTTCTCTCAGACTGCCCATCTATCTAAGGGTGATAAGCTGAGCTCATTCTCAATTGTGTGCCCAGTGCTGCCTGCAAGGATTGCCAGAACCTCGATGTAAATCTCGGATCTCTATCTGATATGATACTCGCAAGCACACCATGTAACCTGACTATCTCCCTGACATACAACTCTGCCAGTTTATCTAAAGACATCTTCTGATTGATTGGTAGAAAGTGTGCGCACTTCATCAATCTATCCATTATTACCCATATGGAATCATGGCCCCTCACTGACCTTGGCAGATGTGTAACAAAATCCATGGAAATGCAGTCCCATTTCCACTAGGGAATATCAAGAGGCTCCAACGTACCACCCGGTCTCTGATGCTCTATCTTCGCTTTTTGGCACACTAAGCAAGATGCTACACAATCTGCCACGTCAGTTTTCATGCCAATCCACCAGAAGGTCGCCTTCAAGTCTTTATACATCTTAGTCATACCTAGGTGTATGCTAAGACGACTCTTATGCCGTTCATCCAAGAGCATCTTCCTCAATACCCAACTCCTAGGTACACACACCCTCTCTCTAAATCGTAGGATGTTGTCTTTACCCATTCTGAAATCTTTTCTCTTATATGTACCCAACTCACTTATTATCTGCTGCAGCTCCTGATCATTACCTTGTTCCACCCGAACCTGATCTAAAAACTCATTGGTAATTCTCAACATGTTGCACCGTGTATGACTTTCCCCCATATCTAGTCCCAGATTCATGTCTCACAACCTCTCTGTTAATTCCAACTCCTTAATCATCATGGCTGACACATGGATCCTCTTCATGCTCAGGGCATCTGCTACGACATTAGCTTTACCAGGATGGTATAAGAACTCAAAGTCGTAATCCTTTAAGTACTACACCCATCGCCTCTAACTCATATTCAGCTCTTTCTGGTCGAACAAGTACTTCAGACTTGTGTGATAGCTGAATACTTGGAACTGTGCTCCATACAAATAATGCCTCCAAGTCTTGGGGGCAAAGACTACTGTTGCTAATTCCAAATCATGCGTAGGGTAGTTCTTCTCATGCACCTTCAATTGACGAGATGCATATGCGACTGACTGTTTCTCTTGCAATAGCACGCAACCGAGTCCCTGATATGAGGCGTCACAATATACCTCAAACGTCTTAGTCGAATCTGGAATAACTAACACCGGTGCAATCATCAACCTTCTCTTCATGTCCTCAAAATAAGCTTCACATTCATCGGTCCAAGCGAAAGGATGATCCTTTCTAGTGAGCTGGGTTAATAGGTTCACCATCTTGGAGAAACCCTCAACAAATCTCCTGTAGTAGCCTCTGCAACGGTCTGTGGTCTCTCCCATTTCACCACCGTTTCAATCTTGGCCGGATCCACTGCTATCCTCTGAGCTGATATTACATGACCCAAGAATTGTACCTCCTCCAGCCAAAATTCACAGTTTGACAATTTCCCATACAATTGATGCTCCCTGAGAATTTCCAACACCACTCTCAGATGATCTGCGTGTTCCTCCCGGCTCTAAGAATATATGAGTATGTAGTCAATAAACACAACGATAAACTGATCCAAGTACGGCCGGAAAATTCTGTTCATGTACTCCATGTAGATCGCAGGAGCATTCGTCACCCCAAACAGCATCACCACATATTCATAATGCCCGTAGCGTGACCTGAAAGTCGTATTCTGCATATCCTCTGGCTTGACTAAGATTTGATGATACCCAGACCTCAAGTCAATCTTTGAGAACACAACGGCTCCCTTCAGCTGATCCAATAAGTCATCAATCCTCGACAATGGGTACTTATTCTTTATGGTCAACTTATTCATTTGCCGATAGTCAACACACAATCTAGAGCTGTCATCCTTTTTCTTCATTAGTAATACCGGTGCTCCCCACGGTGATGCACTCGGTCTGAAAAACTTCTTTTCAAATAGGTTTTCAATCTACTTCTTCAGTTCAGCTAATTCGGCTAGCGTCATCCTGTATGGTACCATAGAAACTGGTCCTACTCCAAGGATGAGATCAATAGTGAAATCCACATGCCTACTCGGTGGTAATTCTGGAATCTCGTCTGGAAAGACATCAACATACTCATCCACTATTGGTATGCTTCTAATCTGCTCAACCGTGCTCTTCTTCTCTCCTTGAGCCACTATCATGAAGCAAATAGCTTCAGCTTCTACCTCCTTAATCGCCTTTTGAGCCGATATCAACTCCAGCCCCAAAGTCTCTAGGAAAATCACATTGTGTCGTCTGCAATCAATAATAATGTGATTGCCTGACAACCAATCCATTCCCAAAATTACGTCCAAGCCCTCGATTGGCAAGTAGATGAGATTCACTTTGAACCTGCAGCCCATCACTTCCATTAAACAACCTACACAGACCGAACTGGTAGCCACCTGACCCAAAGATGGAGTTGAAACCAGCAACTCACAATCCAAGTCATGTTTCTCCAAGCTTAGTGTTGCTCCGAAATCAAACAACACCAATACTACTTTACCAAACAATACACAAGGTTTAAGAATAAGATTACCTGACTATGTAGCCTCGGTGGTGGTCAGGGCAAAGACTCTGCCAACAGCTCTAGGTCCCTCAGATATTGTAGCTGGTGGTTTCCTAGTGGTACTAGTCTTCTTCTCGAGGCACTGGTTAGCAAAATGCCTAGGTTGATCGTAGATGAAACATTTGCGACTGCTCTCCTGTCCACTGGGTGAACTCTTCAACTGTGTGCAATTCCTCTTCAAGTGTGCGCCCCCACATTGGAAGCACTTAAAATCTCTTGAGGTGGTAGGAGGACGGCTGTAAGGCTTCTTCATCTGTCAAGCCTCCGTGACATTCCGCTGATGTCGGACAACGGGACCAGGGCCCTTCTTCAGGTGCTCAGCACTCTTGGCTTGCTCCACCATGACTGGGAATCTTCTCTCCCTCAAAGGTGTCATCACCTTCTTCAACTTATGTTTGAGTCCTCGCTCAAACTTAAGGCAGCTTTATTCCTCATTAATGTCTTTCGAGTAGTACCTTGCTAGATGTTCAAATTTGTTCACATACTCCTACACTGTCATATCGCCCTGTTGTAGTGCGAGGAACTCTACCTCTCTATCCTGCCTAGCTATGTCAGGAAAATATTTCTCCAGGAACTGCGTCCTGAAGCTAGCCCACTCCATCTGTTCATCCCGGGTCTGCATCTATTATTGCATTCCTGCCCACCAATACTCTGCATCGTCATTTAGCAAGTAAGTAGCAAACATGAGCTTCTGCTCATCCGCACAGTTCAAAACTTTGAAGATTTTCTCATATTTGCGAAGCCATGCATCCGCTTCATCGGGAGAGGCTTTGCTAGTGAACTCAGCTAGCTTGTGACATAAGAAATCCTCCATCGTTGGCACCCTAACTGGTGCAATCGCCGTTCTAGGCTGCGCTGCTACGAGTGGCTGCATCGCATCCACCATCCAGTGAATAGCCTCCGCGATGTCATCAGCACCATTCCCGCTCCTTCTCCTCCTGTTAGCAACCACAGCCTGAATACGCCACATGTCAACTGTTAAAATCAATTCACTTAGTTAAACAAAGCCACTCATATCTTACCAACATGCAACTAAATCACACACAGAATCAAACGGTAAGCTCACTCCCCAAAAGCCCCAAAATATTTTTAAAATATTTTCAAAACTTTTGCTTTGATACCAATTGTAACATCCCTAAGGAATATTACTTTTAAGTAAATATAAATGAATAAATACAATAAATTAAAACACGATAATATTAATGACACCTCATTTATAATCACATATTCCCAAAATGCGGGACAATAAAAACAAAACTTTAACTGTAACATAGTTCAAATATTCACAATTTCTTTATACAAAATCTACCAAAGTTCCATATACTAAAAAATTACATCAAAATTCTTTACAAGAAATTCCTTTCAAAACCCCTGGTCACCCCTACACTCCGCCTCTAAGCATCTCCTAGCTCACCTATCAAATCATCTGCTCCCGAATAACAAGATAACCGATCATCGCCACACAAAAACAAATAGGGTGAGCTATGCATATAAACATCAATAAATATGAAATTAAATTCTAATCCCAACGTAACTATTCAACTATTTATTTTCTAAAATACCCTCTTTCCCCCACTCATAACCAATATGAGTTCATGCATGTACTCTAAATCTGGGATTTCACGTGCTTCCACAACCCTCTTCGCTCGTGGTCCAACCTACAAGCCTATCCCGCCTATAGTCTTGCTACACGGACTCCCTCGCCCGTCATCTGAACTCCTCGCTCAAACCCGGACCACATATCCGCCTTTCGTACTATGAACTCCCTCGCTCATAGCATTCCCAAGTTGAGCATGAAATGAACTCCCTCGCTCATTCATGCCAACAAGAGTACCTCTGGTGAACTAACTATTCACATTCCGCATACAGTCCACACATCACCAACTCCTTGTTCGCGACTCATTCCAAGCACATCCCGGAATCCTATGGACTTAGTCCTTTAAGCCCAATCACCACAACACATGCATATAACCTCCTATAAGTTAGGAAATACCAAGTAAACAGTCCAAACAATGCATAAGAACATGACTCCTCGCCATTCTTGCATAAGCCATACCTGTTCGCCCAAGCTAGAACATCGGTCTCGCTTAGGTTAAACTACCTCACCTGAGCGAGTATGAACCAGTGGTTGCTCCACAACATCTCGCTTAGCCGAGCCTTGCTCGCCTAAGCGAGACTACGTTCGCTCAACACACAAAACTCCTCGCCTGGACGAGGATTCAACGCAATCAACACCAATGTCTCATCGTGACCTCGCCTAGGCGAGCCATTCTCGCCTAAGCGATATTATCAGTCGCTCAACACCTTAAAACCCCTCACATGGACGAGAAATCGCGCTCAACACGCACAGGCTTCATCGCGACCTCGCTTAGGCGAGCCTCTCTCGCCCAAGCGAGAGTATTGGTCGCTCAACCCTGACACAAGTCGCCTAGGCGAGAAACGCGATCCCAAACCCAAAACGAGACTCTGCAACTCCCGCTTAGGCGATATGGACTCGCTTGGGCGAAAATTGCACGGGTTCATGCCAATATTCAATTCAACCAATACCATTCAATATACATCATCAATCACACCTTATAAATGAGTTTTCATCACATTTTGATTACCATAACGCAGAACTTAACCCAATATAACAGTCATGTACCAAAACCCTCAACCCCAAATCATATACGTCATGAAATAGGCTTTGCACCACGTCAAACCAAACACATTTTCAATCATATCATGGATATTACGAGATTCACATCATGCAGAACTAATTTGAGAAATAACAATGCTCAAAATTCATAGCACACATCAATCAGTTGGCATGCACAAAGGATAACTCCCCTAACCTGGACTTCTTGGTTCAAATTGGGAAAAAAATTTTGCTTCAGCCCCTTTTGCACACCCAAATCAGCCTCTTGTGCACCCACCACTCTCTTCTCACTCTACAATTTTCATTCTCCTCTCAAGCCAAAACAGACCAAAGTGTAGAAAACCCTTCTTTCTCCTACATTTTACCTTTTATAGGTCTCCTAATGTTGGTCCAAAGAGCTAAAACGAAAATTTGGCTTTATTATGGGTTTAATGCCTATTCAATGGTAATTACAAGGTGGTTTTCCAAACCTTCTTGACTGGCCCCATTCTGTTAGGGTTCTCTCTACCTTTCCACATTCACTCCAAACTAAATTTGGCATAAATAAAGGTTAATTTCTGTCTATCAAGGTTTGAACCCTTGACCTTCCACTCATAAGACCAAAGCACAACCACTATACCAATTCATATTTAGTGATAACTTATAATTCTATAATTATGATATCACTCCCTATTCATAACATATTAACAAAACGATAATAAATCAAATAACACACAACAGGCATACATAGGACTCGAACCCAAGTCCTCTCACACAATTAAGTACTCTCAACCACTTGAGTTAGTACTTTTCACATCATATCAAACAACACTTAATGCCATAAAGGCTCTTCCTACCTGCATTTATTAATTAATTATTTGTTTAATTAATTAATTTTCTCGGGTCTTACAGTGTCCTTGTTGCTATAATTGTTTCATATTATGTGTATAGTTTAAACTGTTAGCTCACCCTATCTGCTTGTGTTTTAGTGATAGTCGTGTATGTGGTACACGGGAGCAGATGATGTTGCAAGTGGGTGTTATAAGAGTAATAATACTTGTACTGTAGTAATGAATAAGAACATGTAGGTAGATATTTTTTCTTCACAATACAGTAAAGCCACAAATATAAATTAAAAGAACAACAACTGACAATCTTCATAATAGTTATAATATTTTTACTACAACAACCATTGTGTTCAAAACATCAATCCATGAGTGGAAAACAAATAATGCAATTCAAACATGTATCAATGACCATGTACTTTTCAATATCGTTGCAGCTATAAAAAAAAATCCTCAAAGTGTATATTATACACTATTGCATATTATAACCTGCAACAAAGGAAAGGAATTAAAGTTAAAGATACAATAATTGACAAATTATAAGAATGTTCTTAAAGTAATTTGTATATCTCTTATCAAAGATTTTCAAATATTTCTTTGTAAACCACATTTGTAGTTGTATTGCTTAGTTTTCCATCTTCATCCAAAACTAAGATTTTGAGTCCTTTCTTTGTTGTCACTCTAGAAATTGCTACGTACAATTGTCCATGAGTAAAAACTAAGCGAGGAAGATAAAGTCTAACTTTAGAAAGAGTTTGGCCTTGACTTTTTTTTATTGTCATTGCAAAGCATAAGGATATTGGAAATTGCCTCCTTTGAAATTTAAACGGGATGCTGGAATCATAAGGTGTCAAGTTCATTCTTGGAATGAAAATTTCACTCTGTGGCTAAGCCTCACCAAATCTACCTACAACAACATCATCTGCTCACGTGTACTGCGCACACGATCATCGCCAAACACAAGCAGATAGGGTGAGCTTAACAAAATAAAACATATATATATATATATATATATATATACACACATATGAAACACATATATTTATATCACACAATCACATCAAAGGAAAATCCTACCCTTTGATCTCATACCACATGGTCACAACCATGTTAATTTATGTTCTATGTCTTCTAGTAATTACTTCAAGGTGTCCTGCTGCCATACCTATCGGCCATAACCGATAGAGGAAGTGTGGGAAACCATTGTTATAGATAATACACCGTAACGCCAGGTGGAGTTCCCAAATACAAACATAGCTCGCAACATCCCAAGACAACCAAACTCGTTAGTTACTACTTAGGAGGGCAATCTATATGGACCTATCCGTACTAGCCACAACCAGCACACTCATACCGGCAACACACACTCAACTCAAGGGTTCCTCGTGTTCATCTGCCATTTCGAGCTCAACTCGAGGGATGCCATTCCGAGCTTAACCCCTATCTCGAGCTCAAATCAAGGGATACGTTTCGAGCTCAACTCAAGGAACACCAGCAATCTGACCTTTAAGGCATCACTAAAACATTGTAGATCACACACGTCGAGAGGAAGAACAACGATACTGCTGTAGCAAAAACCGCCTAGCGTTGCCCACGAGGCACTAGGTGCCACCCGCTTTCAAACCGTTTGGCGGGGACATGTATCGCCAGGCGCGTAGCGCCTCTAAAAATACTTTTTGTTGTAGACTCCGCCTGGCGGGACTACCCCCACTGCCAGGCGCAAGCGTCCAAGTGCCCACTAACTCAATAGTGATCGCCTAGTGGAACCACCTTCGTCGCCAGGCGCCACTTGCACCAGAACGTTCTTGTTACATGGCTATCACCTGGTGGCTCAAACCCCACCGCCAGGCGCCACACCAGTAGCATGCATCTGACTTGTTTTTCACACTTTTATCCTATCCCAACACTTTAATCATTTAACATTGTGCATCCAAATTTCTGAATTCTATAATATCTATGTTAAAATAATTATATTCATACGTTTAGTCATTAACCAATATCATTCACAACTTACAAACCGTGTTATCATTTAATTCTCTTTAAGAATTTACCTTTCCACCAAATTGAATATCTAACCATTGGTGCTCAACAATTGAATTGTCATTTCTTTTCCTATAATCAGTGGCTATTGTACCTGCTCATCAAATCATCTCTACTTTAAGGTATCCCTTTTTAAATCACAACATTTATAATCCTTACCCACTTTCAACCTTAATTTAGTGTTAGACTTACCTTAAATATTAATGACACAACATCTCATACCATTAAGTCGAGTGCCAAGAAAATATGTTCCTTTAATTGTCCATTTCACTTTAATACTTAGACATCTTCAATGGCTCTTATCCCTCAACCTCACAAGTTTTAATTCCCTCTCTTTTACCACAAGTTTTTAGCTAGGTCCAATCACTATAGTATTTTCAATCCCACAATTATCATCACTCATGACCCAATTTAGTTTCTTGACCACACTTCGCACCCAAAACCCACCAATATGCAAATCTGATATGGCGCCTGGCGGTAACCACGATGTCGCTAGACGATTCTTGCAGTTTCCAAGAACCCCAATTTCCTCCATGTCCTGTGAAATTTAACCTCTACACACAATACTATTTCAATCGATTTTCCAGTTCCATAGTGTACGATTCCCATTCCAATGCATTCACTCACTCTTTCTTGTGCAACTAAACTACCAATTTTTCATTAGGATAACAGAACCCCAATTTCCAACCCTAAGACACCTTTCCACTGTTCCATTCAATCATGCCTTCCAATACGTGAAATTAAAAACCCAGACAATTGTCCAATTACAGTTGGCTTTCCCTCCGATCATAAAACTTCCAAAAAATAGGTAAATCAGTTATGCGTCGCTTGGCGATCGGGAGCTTACCGCCAGGCGGTTCCTCTTCTAGAACCCAGAACAAGCTAACATGCATGTGCCGCCTGGCGGCTACGAATAGCCCGCTAGGCAGTTTCTGGAAATTTTCCAGAAACACAAAAATTTTTATACAACAGAGGTTCATGGTATCAAACACATACTTTATCATACAATTCATGCTTTAGCATCAAATTTAACGCGTATAACTCCCCTAACCTGGTTTCCTTAGCTTAACTTTGACGCTTGAAAGTTCTTCGTTGATCACCAATGGCCTCCTTTGTCTTTCTCTCCCCACTCACTCTTTGCTTCACTCAATTCTCACAATATACCCTCAATTTCGTTCTCTGTTCTCTAACCTCAATGGCAGCCTTGCAAAACCTTTCTTCTAACCTAAATTTGACCTTTTAGGAAAGCCTTAAAGCTAGGTATTGACCAAAAAACGAAAATTGCTTTAATGGCTGATAATGGTCATTTAATGGCACATTATTAGCAGTTTTTCCAGCCACTTCATGGCTGCTTCCTAGCCAGCTAGGGTTTCCATGCCCTTTCACCTTCATGCCAAAGGAAATTTTGGCAAAAAGAGAGTTTAATTTGGGTTCACCAAGGTTTAAACCCCTAACCAAGCCAAAGTCATGTTTTATGATGATTAATACAATTATATTATTATATTATTATTCACATGATTCAAGCATATTATTAAAATAATAATAAATCAATAACACAGAAATGGCATACATAGGACTTGAACCCAAACCCTCTCACACAATCAAGTAATCTCATGCACTTGAGCTAGTACTTTTCCACGTCATATCAATCAATATTTAATGTGATAAAGGCAACCTGTTTCAAACCTAAGAACTCGCACACAACAACAGGTTGCGCTAAGCACTAGGCTGAACACTTTAACATAATATAACATCCACTATAAGTATTAAAACACTTATACTCCATAAACCATAATTCCTTAAATCACTTAAATAATTATTATAAATACCCTAATAACTTAAATCACTCAAAATATAATTATTTCCTATTTCATTATTTAATAACCTAATTGAATTAAATAAATCAACAATATTAATCAAGCCATTAATTTTTTTTCCATGTGTTTCTATTTAGTCTAATTTTTTCCGGGTCTTACAACTCTCCCACCTGAATCATAGCCTTGCTCACCTTCATGCCTCAACATCCTCACTTACATCTCTCTCTTGGAAAATAACTAATTATTATAATTTTTATCCAATCCAACTTTACAACACATTATGCAGCTTGTGTAAAACTCCAAAAATGTTGTATTTATATTCAAATTAAATATGATTGAATCAAGAATCAAAGGCAACAATAACCAACATAATTGAATAACTATAGAGAAATTTATGCACCAAACAAGCAACAAAGGTCAATGCTGTCAACAACCAAACTACAAGGACCTTGCGATAAAAACGACTCTCACAAAAGAGCTCTGATTCAAGATCCGACTGGTCAAAGTCAAGAACTATTTGTTAAGGATCAGCTCTTAAAATTTTAGCTCGATCCAACGGTCAACGAAGTACGAACCTTCATTTTACGAAAAGTGTGCATTGTAGCAAAATGGGTAGCGCCACACCATATACTTCTTTGTTGTGTGATTTTTACTTGTTCCACTGCATAATTTGGTATCTTAGACTTTTATCTTCTCAAACTCATTTCAAAGTTGTTTATAGATGATACCAAACTGAACAATTGCAACAATCAATATCTCTCATTCAAATTGCATTTTAAACTACCTAAAATTCTCTAACCCATAGATACCCAAACATGAAATTCATCCCCATTCAAATAAATCATCAATTAAACATACTCAGCACTTTCCAGAACGAAAATAAGTACACTCTATTTGAAAAAATCGAAGGAGTTCGAGATTCCCTTACACATGCATGTGTTTCCGGTTTCATCCATCAAACAAACAACAAGAAAAACAAGAGAAGAGAGCAAGGTTGGCTTCCCCTACCTGGATTACTTTCTCCGATACAATTTCTTTCATAGTCTCCTCCGTTCTTCAAAGGTTCTTTCTACCATTAAACCCTCGTTCTCTTCTCTCCTCACCTCTATTTGCACATTTTAGAAACCCTAAAGTATTTTATCCCCTATCCTAAAATCCTATATTTTATTTTCATCCCTAATATTTTTCTATTAATATTCTAGAAGATAAATATAATATTCTTGGCAATTTATTTTATAGTAGCTGATAGAGGTCGTACCCTACCAAATTATAACACTTAAAATGCAGTATGTGACAATTGAACCAAGTCGTCTCCCAATGACCAATATTTTTGTCCAAAGCTTCAAATTTCCATATTCGAACACAACACAATAACACTAGGGGGGTTTGGCAGGTAGATTCACAACAAACATAAATTCGCAATGCAGAAAAATTTAACAGTTATATGAAAACGCAATGATTCCTTGATTCAATCGAAAGTCCACCAATCACAGATTACCAAATTAATTGTTCTATTCGAATTTGCTTTCATCAACCCTAAGTAGTCAACTAAGCAAAAATTACCATGGATTCATTGTCATTAAGCATAACAGATTTCAGGCAATTAACACCCACAGATTGAAGCAAGCTGTGACAGAACCCATACACATTAAGCATGAATACAAGCCCCTCAATGTGCACACACAAATTTGAGATTAAGAATACATAAAAAATGTGTTTATCATAAAAAAATGCAACCTCAATTCAATGTAATTCCGAATACAACCCAAAATCGATCAACAATCTCGTGGTTTCATTTCAATTTCGTCAAGGAATCAATGCAAAAAGCTTAGCTAGACATCAAAATGGAACAATCAAGCACTTTAAATCTGAAATAGAACATCAAAATCCAAAACCCAAACTTATGAATTCTGAAAGACGCAAATCAAGAGCAAACGAGAGATTTCTAAGCTTCAATCGAATGTAAAATGGTGTTGTGATATATAAATCCGAAAACCCCATGAATGGGTGTTGTTCCAAGTCAATAAAATCCACAAAATAAGTTGCCCAAGCTAGAAAACGAATTCAAAATGTAAAACCCTCAATGGGTGCTGTCAAATGTGCATAACAATGATAAAAACTAGCAAAAAACGGGAAAAATCGCAACCTCCATGGAAGCTTGGAGAACGAAAATGGAGGTTGGAGAGAATTAGGGAGAAGAATAGTGTGGCTGCTGCATGGAAAAGAGACCTAATTCTGGTGGTCCCATCACCCCCTTGCCATAGTATTTACAAAAATGCCATTCTGCCACTCAGAATTACAAAATTGCCACTCTTGGGCCTCTAATGTTGGCCCATTCACTCAGATGATGTGGAAATGACGTGGAAATGATGTGGCAAGTCTCTTCAACGAAATATTAATGTCCAAGCTCCAAAATTGCTTCACCCAAATACCTAAAAATAATTAAAAACGAAAATTAGGCCAAATAATGCGAAATTAAGCCAAATTCAGAACAATGACCCAATAAAGCCCAATAGATGAAAACACATTAATGATGAACAATTAAGCACTGAACAATTGTCAAATGGGTACACAAAGGCTAGTGGAATGAAGGAAAATAATGACTCATCAAAATCGACCGCACTTACCCTTTTGCACTCCTGGGTAAAATTTAAGAGTAAAGCAAAGCAAGAACATCACATACATAACAAGAGTGACAAAAAGACACAAGACAAACAGACTTGATATAGGCAAATGGAAACACATCCAACACAGAAGGATTCAAAACTGCAAGGTATCCATGAACATCATCCAAGCAATTCAAAACATGTCAAGTACTCAGTTCAACTCAAAGAGAGAATTGAAAGCAACATAACCTCACGAAATATGCACTGTATCACTCAAATCTGTAGGTTACTCTTTACTTTCAAAGCACCCCTGAAAAACAAACATCAAATAGACTTGGCAAGCCTCTAGAACCAACAACCAAACCAAAACACATGCAGGTCAAAATCAGAAGGACTTTTCAAGGTTGTAATGGGGTTGAGGACAAGGTGTGAAACATATGGATAAGTAGCTAAGCAACAGAGGAGCAATGAGGAATAAGTCTTAATCAAGCATGAAAGTAATCCCAAACACCAACACTTCCAATTTCAGTTTCACACAATGCTCAAATCCAAACTCTTTTTATTTCTTTTCTTTGTTTTGTTTTGTTTTCTTTTCTTTTTGTTTTCTGTCTTCTCTTTTTTTTTTATACAAAGAACATGCAAAGAAGCAAAAATTTTTGAAATCCCACCTGGGTATACAAATGAGCAATTCTAAGAACAAATAACAAGTGCGCGCACAACCACACTTGTTGTGCGCGACCACACTTAATTCAGCACCCATTCCTAAAACAATTCCAAAGCTCCAAAATTTCCTAAGGTAGGAGTAATCATGATTTTTCAGGCTAAGGGATTGTAATGAGCTGTAGAACAATGAAAAGGTATGCAGGCTCAAAAAGGGGTATCAACAGAAACAATTGAAGGTAGGCTCATCTGGCTATAGGCTCACAACACAAAATTGCCTAAATCATATCCCAACATGCATGTGAATCAGAAAAGCATCAGAAAGAGTCAAGCCAAGTCCACTGTGCAAGCATTCAAGGGGCATATATCACACAATCAAAGAACAGAGAGTGGCTCAAATTATCACAGAGGGTCAAACAATTCCAAAAGCAACTTGACATGCAAAGAGAAAGCAAGGATATCAGTCACAAAATAACCAACAACTCATCCTCCAAAAGTGAAGTGAGTGTCCCAAATAGAAACAAAAACATAACACTAATTAACACAAACTAACAAAAAAGGAAACAAACAAAAGGAAACAAACAAAAGGAAACAACAGCAGACTGATAGACTTGGACAAGTGCAATAAAAGTAAAGGAGAAAGAGAAAGAAAACTCCATGAATCATTGTGAAACAACAGTGGGGTCAAGCATGAAAGTCTCCTCTACAACAATATCCACCAAGGCAGGGTTGCTGAGGAATGGCTTCAGATGATGCCCATTCATTTTGAAGCTCTTATCGGTGGACCGACTTTTGATTTCAACTGCACCATAAGGATAAACATTAGTGACAACAAAAGAACCAATCCACTTTAATCGCAACTTACCCCTAATGAGTCCAAGTCTAGAGTTATACAGTAAAACTTGCTGACCAACAAAAAACTCCTTTCTAGCTATGGAGCTATCATGGAATCTCTTGGTCCTCTCCTTGTAGAACATAGAGTTCTGATATGCCTCCAAATGGATCTCATCTAACTCGTTCAACTGCAGATTCCTTTCCTCCCCAGCTTGATCAAGAGAGAAGTTGCATGACTTGACAACACAGTAGGCTCGATGCTCTATCTCCACTGGAAAGTGGCATGGCTTACCAAAAATAACCTGATAAGGAGACATTCCTATAGGTGCCTTGTAAGCAGTCCTGTGAGCCCAAAGATCATCCTCAAGTCTATTGCTCCAATCCTTCCTGTTAGGGTGCACAATCTTCTCCAAGATCCTCTTGATTTCTCTGTTTGAGATCTCGGCTTGCCCATTAGTTTGGCAGTGATATGGTGTAGAAAGTTTGTGTAAAACCCCATACTTTTGAAGCAAAAACCCGATGGATCTATTGCAAAAATGGGTGCCCTGGTCACTAAGGATAGCTCTAGGAACTCCAAACCTGCAAAATATGTGAGACCTAACAAAGTCCACAACAACTCGAGCATCATTAGTTCTAGTGGCTTTGGCTTCCATCCATTTTGAAAAATAATCGACAGCAAGCAAGATGTAAGTGAAACCAAAAGAGACAGGGAAAGGGCCCATGAAATCTATACCCCAGACATCAAACACCTCACAAAATAGCATGGGTTATTGAGGCATCTGTTGTCTCCAAGAAATGGCTCCTCCTGCTCGTTGGCATTCCTCACACGTGCTATAAATCCTCCACACATCTTTGAAGATGGTGGGCTAATAATATCCGTAATCTAGCACCTTGCGAGCTATCCTCTGTGTGCTAAGATGACCACCAAGTGCAGATGAATGACAAAATTTAAGGACCGAGTCAATCTCATGGTCCGAAATGCTCCTATCACGGATCTCTGAATCAAATTCTTGGAGCCAGAGCATCTATCTTTCAGCCGAGGCATTGATTCTGCCTTCTTCAAGAGGTACTTAAGAGCTGCATGGTCAGTAAACACAACAATAGGAGAACCAAACAGATAAGATCTAAACTTTTTAAGTGTAAAAACTACCGCAAGGAGCTCTTTCTCTATTGTGGTGTAGTTTGCTTGGGCAACATCTAATGTCCTGGAGGCGTAGTAGATTACCCTCGGCTGCTTGTCAATCCTATGAGCTAGAACAACCCCCAATGCATAATTGGATGCATCGCACATCAGCTAGAACGGGGTTGTCCAATTGGGTGCCTGAATGATAAGAGTGGTGGTCAAGACCTTCTTGAGGCAATCAAAAGCCTCTTTGCATCCTTCATCAAAGATAAAGTCAACATCCTTTTGCAGTAAGTTGGACAGTGGAAGGTTCTTCTTACTGAAGTCCTGAATGAAGCGCTTGTAAAAACCTGCATGGCCAAGAAAAGAACGAACCTCTCACACAGAAGAGGAGTAAGGCAATTGTGAAATAATTGAAATCTTGGCAGGGTCAACTTTAATGCCCTTACTCGAAATTATGTGCCCCCAATACTATGCCTTGTTCTATCATGAAATGGAGTTTCTCAAAATATAAAACAAGGTTAGATTGGATGCACCTATTTAAAACTTTGTCCAAACTTTCAAGACATGCATCAAGTGAGGACCCATACATAGTAAAATCGTCCATAAACACCTCTATGCATTGTTCAAAAAAATCACTAAAAATGTTAAGCATGCACCGTTGGAATGTACTAGGGGCATTGCATAAGCCAAACGGCATCCTCCTATAGGCAAAAGTGCCAAAGGGGCAGGTGAATATGGTTTTCTCTTGGTCCTTAGATGCAATGTGAACTTGAAAGTAATCAGAAAAACCATTAAGAAAGTAATAGTGTGACTTACTTGCCAAGCGCTCAAGCATCTGATCAATAAAAGGCAAAAAGAAGTGGTGTTTCCTGGTTTCTTGATTTAGCCTTCTATAGTCAATGCAAACCCTTCAACTATTTTGCACCCTTGTTGGAATCAACTCCTCTTTCTCATTCTTGACTATAATGAGGCGTGTCTTTTAGGGAATAACATGGATGAGGCTGACCCACTGACTGTCAGAAATGGAGTAGATGATCCCAGATTGTAGAAGCTTGGTCACCTCCTTCTTGACAACATCTAAGATGACAAGGTTGAGTCGCCTTTGTGGCTGTCTCACTAGCTTCGCTTCATCTTCCAACAATATCCTGTGCATGTATGTTGATGGGCTAATACCAAGAATGTCAGCCAATGTCCATCCAATTGCCTTCTTGTGCTTTTTTAGAACATGCAACAACCTCTGCTCTTGTTCAGCAGTGAGGGAGGTGGAAATGATGACAGGCAGTTTGCCTGGTAGGGGTTTCAACTCTGGAGTGTTGGATGCACTAGTGCAGAATGGGGTTTTTAACTCGCCTTATAGGCCTCGGTTACAGCGGGACCGAAGCCTATAAGGAGGCGGTGGCATTTTTGAAATTTTTCTCAGCATTTTGCCTCGGGTCCCATATCAACCGAAGCATATAACCAGTTTTATGCTTCGGTTCTCAACCAACTGAAGCCTATAACCCATCTGTGGCCCCCAGATTTACAAAACTGCCACTGACAGCACACTTTTTGGCCTCGGGTGTCAAAGGACCGAGGCCTATAACGGAAGATTTGGCCTCGGGTGGCGCAGAACCGAGGCCAATAGTTCTTTCTGCCTCGGGTGTTTACAGAACCGAGGCCATATCCTTTATTTATGTTCCCAAATCGCGCGAACCCTCAATGTTCATCATCTTCTCTCTCGCAAAGGGATCCCCCACCGTGCCCTCCGTCAGCGACCTCTCCATCGCCCTCTCCATCGCCGATTGCGCCTCCGTCCACGAAGTTTGGGTCGCCGGTCTTGCTCCGCCACCGAACAGCAGGCGAAAAGGAGGCAGCCACCGTCGCGCCACCGTCGAAAAGGAAGCAGCCACCGTCGCGCCACCGTCCAGCTCTGGTTGCGGCCTCCGTCGCGCCACCGTCGCTCCTCTGTTGCGGCCTCCTGCGCGCCACCGCTGCCTCTGGTTGTGCGTACGTCGCGCCCCCTCCGTCGTGCATTCGTCGCCCCACTTCGCCACGGTTCCCCACAGCCACCTTGCACTGCTGCTTCGTGTGACTGCTCCGGCGAGTATCTTGCGCCTCGTTCGCCAATTCTGTCCGGGGTAAATTCAAAACGCATTATTTTTTTTTTTCGTTTTGTATATTTTTTTATGATTTAGGTAATTGTTTTGCATTTTGATGAGATTTTTGGTTGATTTTTGCGTTTTTCTTTTGCTATATTTACGGTCTCTTATTTATTTTATTACCTCTTATAGCTCTTGAAGACCTCAGTATCGTGGGTGTGCATCATCTTCCATTGTCATTCAATTTTCACGCTCCCAGATTCTTAATTCTATTATTTTGTAAGATTTTGTTGTTTATTATGTATTAGTAATATGTTATATATATATATATATATATATATATATGTGTGTGTGTGTGTGTGTGTGTGTGTGGTTTATTATTTACTTAAATATTTGTTTGATTTGTGAGTTAGCCTTAGTTTCTCGTTTTAGATTCAATACGAAAATTATGTATTGTTCCCGAGTTTTCATGTTGAAAAAACTACCTTTTTTTTTTAAATTAGATATAAGGGGATACAATACTAATAATTTAAATGTATTGAATCTTGAATTGTCCGATTGGACAGTTTAAGAAGATTAATCACTTTCTAGTAATTTATTAGTGCATATATATATATATATATTTTAAAATAAAGATCTTAAAATTCATGAATATTTGTCAATTGTGTTTTGTATTGATCTTCGGGTTCATATTTGATTGTGGTTTATAATCACTTTCATTTCGTGTATCCTGAAGGCCAATGCGAAATGCTGGCAAAATTTCGTGAAATTTAAGATTTGTATTTTAAAAGTAATATGTACCAATAAAATAAAGAAAGTGAATCTTCTTAAATGCGATAGGGTCACACCTTCATTACGACATGAGCATTGATTCAAAGATTACTGAAATTAATCACGCAATTTCAGTATGGATCGAGATTGGATTAATTTACCACGTATTAGCATTGAGTATGAGAATGGAGTAGAGGAATTTATAAAATTTGCGCAACGTTATGAGGGGAGAAGTGATGATGAGGTGAAGTTCAGATGTCCTTGTGTCAATTGTCTGAATGGAAGAAAATTGAATGCAACTCAAGTTAGGGAACATCTTATTTGTGATGGTTTCCTTAGAAGTTATACAATATGGACATGGCACGACGAATTAATACACATTCCAACTGTTTCTCGGACTGAATATCTTGCTAATTCCTCCATGAAAGAGCGATAGGAAGAGCGACGGGAAAAGCGACGGGAAGAGCAATTTGAAGAGCAAGTAGAAGTAGAAGAAGACAATATGGAGGACATGATACGGGATGTTGGTGCAGAAGCTTTTGCACAAGCGCATGTGTATGAGACGATGTCTGCTGATGCGGAAACTCCGTTGTATGTTGGTTCAACTAAGTTCAAGCGATTATCAGCGGTTTTAAGACTTGTGAATTTGAAAGCGACCAACAGTTGGACAAATAAAAGCTTCACAGAATTGCTCGTGCTCTTGAATGAAATGCTTCCCGAAGGAAATACTCTACCCACTCGAAACTATGACGCCAAGAAAATTCTTTGTCCGATGAGTATGAAGTATAAAAGGATACACGCATGTCCTAATGATTGCATATTATACAGAAAAGAATTTGAAGATTTGAAAAAATGTCCAAAGTGTGGGTCATCACGGTACAAGCAGAAAAGAAACAGTGAAGATAATGGTCAAATAGAGAAGGAAGGATCTGCTTTGAAAGTAGTCTGATACCTTCCAATCGTGCCCAGACTTAAGCGTTTGTTTGCAAATCCTAAAGACGCTAAAAACCTTAGATGGCATGCAACTGAGAGAAGATGTGACGGACTCCTTCGTCATCCAGCTGATTCAATGCAATGGAAAAATATTGATAAGGAATTTCCCAAGTTCGGTGAAGAATGTAGAAATATTCGTTTTGGCTTAGCTACCGATGGAATGAATCCATTTGGTAATTTAAGTACAAACCACAGTTGTTGGCCTGTTATATTATTCATTTACAACTTATCTCCTAGACTCTGCATGAAGAGAAAATACATGATGTTGTCTATGATGATATCTGGTCCAAAGCAGCCTGGAAATGACATAGATGTATATCTCAATCCTCTAGTTGAAGACTTGAAGTTGTTGTGGGTTGATGGTGTTGAAGTATTTGATGTTGTTGCTTCTAAAACTTTCATGATGCATGCAATGTTATTTTGCACCATTAATGACTTTCCCGCTTATGGTAATTTGTCAGGGTACAGTGTCAAGGGTCATAAAGCATGTCCTATATGTGAAGAAAACACTGCATCTCATCAATTGAAAAATGGAAGGAAGACCGTGTATCTGCGCCATCGAAGGTTTTTAACTTATGAATATGACATGTTATATAAAAATATCCTAACTTATTCCCTATATCATAGTTCAATTGCTGCACATAACATGTTGTTAGGGAGATCAACGGCTAAGGCAAAAGGTCTTGTATGGTGTTCTCTCCAGGTTTGATATTTCTATCCATATCTTCATGATTATTTGCTTGATTTTCTTCCTTAATTAATTGTAACGTTGTTAATATAATGTAGTGTAATAGACAAACTGGCTCATATGAGTGCGGTTACTATATAATGCAATGGATGACAACCACTGTGCGTGCTCGTATTACAACAAATTGGGAAACGGTAATATATATTTGAATTAAAATGAATACTTTGCAATATTTCCTTTTTATATACTAACTTAACTTAATCTATTATTTTGTAGACATTCAAGAGTCCTGCAGTAATTCCCGCAAAGTCCATCAAGTTTGGTAGGATAGCATGTGCCAAATATATAATTGAAATGTACAATACTATTGATTAGAACATGTATCTTGATTGTAAATGATTTGTAATTGTCTTTTAAATGAATTTGAATTGTGGATGTGTTTTAAAATATTTTGTTCTGGTCTATTCTGGTCTGTGCTGGGTGTTGAACAAAATTTGCAGGCTTAAATGTGGGAATAACACCAAAACAGAAACTGCATTTAAAAAAAAAATAGAGTATTAGGCCTCGGTTCATACCAGAAACGAAGCAAAAAGGGTGCTTTTGGCCTCGGGTGCAGCCAAAACCGAGGCCAAAAGGGTATCGAATTTAAAAAAAAAAAAAAAGCCCACATGGCCTCGGGTGCAACAAAAACCGAGGCCAAAAAAAGCCCATATGGCCTCGGGTGCAACGAAAACCGAGGCCAAAAGGGTATCGAATTTAAAAAAAAAAGGCCCATATGGCCTCGGGTGCAGTGAAAACCGAGGCAGAAGGGCCCTCTATGGCTTCGGTTCTTAACCGAGGCCAAAAGCTATGATCTTTTGGCCTTGCCCCAATATGCTTCGGTTCCCGAACCGGTGCAGAATATTAAAAACAACTGCTGCCAAAGGCCCTTCCTGCACTGGTGATGATGGCTGAATATCAGGAGCCGGAGGGGAGGGAGAAATGGGTTCCACAGCCTGTACCTCAACATAACAATCAAATGCATATGTACTTCCTGCAACATGGTTAGTACAATCTGATTGTATAACATCAAAATCATATGGTATAACACCCAATGAGTCAGAATCAACATCGAAATCAGAATCAGCATCATAGTCAACACCAATGCATGCCAACTGGTCCAACTATTTTTCCCATCAAGTTCAATGTCTGCGAAGTGGGGGGGAAAATTTCAAGTCAAAACAAGCACTGTAGCTACCAGAACAAAAATCTAGAAGTTAAATGCCAGAATCAGACACTATTCATGCACTATTCACTACTCTAGATGACACTATTCATGCGCGCCGTGACACTATTCACTCTACTACACAGATAACACACACACTACACGAAAACACACATAAACACTACCACAATAAACATATACCAACTCAACCACACTTGAACTACAGACACATACCAAAGCACGGAACACAAACACACTGAAAATTTTACTTTGAACAAAACGATTGGTCCCCGACCACGATGCCAAATTTGATAGAGGTCGTACCCCACCAAATTATAACACTTAAAATGCAGGATGTGACAGTTGAACCAAGTCGTCTCGCAACGACCAATATTTTTGTCCAAAGCTTCAAATTTCCAGATTCGAACACAACACAATAACACAAGGGGTGGTTTGGCAGGCAGATTCACACCAAACTTAAATTCGCAATGTAGAGAAATTTAACAGTTATATGAAAACACAATGATTCCTTTATTCAATTGAAAGTCCACCAATCACAAATTACTGAATTAATTGTTCTATTCGAATTTGCTCTCATCAACCCTAAGTAATCAACTAAGCGAAAATTACCATGGACTCATTGTCATTAAGCATAACAGATTTTAGGCAATTAACACCCACAGATTGAAGCAAGCTATAATAGAACCCATAAACATTAAGCATGAATACGAGCCCCTTAATGTGCACACACGAATTTGAGATTAAGCATACATAAAAAACTTGTTTATCATAAAAAAATGCAACCTCAATTCAATGTAATTCCGAATACAACCCAAAATCGATCAACAATCTCATGGTTTCATTTCAATTTCGTCAAGGAATCAATGCAAAAAGCTTAGCTAGACATCAAAATGGAACAATCAAGCACTTTAAATCTGAAACAGAACATCTAAATCAAAAACCCTAACTTATGAATTCTTAAAGACACAAATCAAGAGCAAAAGAGAGATTTCAAAGATTCAATCGAATGTAAAACGGTGTTATGATATATAAATCCGAAAACCCCATGAATGGGTGTTGTTCCAAGATAATAAAATCAACAAAATGAGCTGCCCAAGCTAGAAAACGAATTCAAAATGTAAAACCCTCAATGGGTACTGTCAAATGTGCATAAAAACGGTAAAAACTAGCCAAAAACGTGAAAAATCGCAACCTCCATGGAAGCTGGGAGAATGAAAATGGAGGTTGGAGAGAATGGGGGAGAAGAAGAGTGTGGCTGCTGCATGGAAAAGAGACCTAATTTTCGTGGTCCCATCAGCCCTTGCCATAGTATTTACAAAAATGCCATTTAGCCACTCAGAATTACAAAATTGCCACTCCTAGGCCTTTGATGTTGGCCCATTCACTCAGATGACGTGGAAATGCCGTGGAAATGATGTGGCAGGTCTCTTCAACTAAATATTAATGTCCAAGCTCCAAAATTGGGATTTCCTATAATTAGGTTTATTGAGCATGAGATACAACAACATGTTAAAAATAGCTTTTTAGTTGCATAAATGTTCTTTGGATATTTTGAGGTGTGTTAGTGCAGCTGCAGCTAATTTGAGCTCATGGAGGTATGGAAATAAATTGCTTAAAGATTCATGACACCTTAAAGATAAATCCAAGAATAAGAAATTATCAAAAGCACAAAAATCTTAGCCAAGCATTGCATGAAGACGACAAGAAAAGCTTGAAAAAGTGAAGTAGTTTGGCTAAACCAAGAAGAGAGCAACAAAAAAGTTGGACTTTGCGGTTTTCTTTATCTTTATGATAGAAGATAATTTGGGAAAAATATATCTTTAGATATTTTATTTGATATTTTTAAATAATTATCTTATTTAATTATATCATAAAATATTAAAAGATAATTTGAGGATCCACAATAATTATATCATAAAATAACTACCAAATCTTTTTAAATATGACAAGATCTTCTTAAATCTTTTTAGATCCACAACAAACAAATATATCTTGAAGATTTTGGATTATTTAGAAGATAATTTGAGGAGATTGCAAAGGGTTGATTAGGAAAATTAATACAAATATTAAATTGGTGATAACTTATCATATATCTTTAAGTAATTAATTTATTTATATTAGATATTGATATTATCAACCAACTATATTTGTCAAATAGTCTATATCTCTCCAAATATTTTTAAATATTTAGCTTTATCTTTATTTTAAAATATATTTGAGAGATTTTAGCAACAAAAAAAGCCTAGTCCAAGTCCTATATAAAGAGATCAAGGGGGAGCAGAGAATACAAGCTCGGGACTTCGGAGTTTAGGAACCCTTAGGGGGGCCCTAATTTCGTTTCCTTTCTCTCTCTATTATTCTTCTATTTTGTGTTTCATGGGTTGATTCCAATGTAATTTCATTATGGATTCTGAGGTTAGAATGAAATAATTTCTTTGTTCTTTTTATTATTATTGAGGTTTTAATTCATCTATGTCTTTTATCTTTGAATCACGTAAAAAAAGTAATGATTTTAAATCTATATGCATATTGATCATATGAGTCCAAGGGTTTTTAAATTTAATTGAGACGTTACTTTGATTTTATTTAGAAACTTTCATGTGATTAAATGAGTTTTTACCAATAATTGAGACTTTACTTTGGTTAAAGGTATTTACTCTAAGAAAAATTAATCGAGACTTTACTTTGATTAATTAAGCTTTTTATTCGGTGAGGAGATAAAAGAATATACATGATTAGACATAGTAAAATTTGATTGAGACTGTAATTTGGTTGAATTTACTGTGGATAATCTAAAAGTTCTTACTTTTAATTGACATTGTACTTTGGTTAAAAGTGAGAACACCAACAAATTAATTGAGACTTTACATTGATTAATTTGCAAATCTACAACAAGAATTAATTGACCAATAATCTTTAGATAACCGATGATGAATCTATTTTGAAAAAGCAATGGAATCAATCTGTTTTCTTTACTATTGTTTTTATCTCTTTTTATCTTTTCTATTTCTTTCTTCTTTATCTTAATCCTCCATTATTTTCATTATTTTATTTAACTAACTCTTTTGTATAGTTTTATAAGAACTAATTTGTTAGAAATCAATTCCGTGTTCGTTGGGAGACGACTTTGGGTTAATTTACCCTTTCTATTTTTTTTGACTATTTTCTTAACAATAATAAAGTTGTTATAGATAAATAGTATTAATTTGATCGTGTCAACGACAACGTTATCAGACCGTATGGCGGCACATGAACTGCCATTAGGCGACACATCAGGACAGTGGGTGTTCTGAGCTGATTCTGTGAATTGGCGTGATTTAAGGTCATCAGGTGATGATATGCATAAACTAGGAAAATGACAAATGTGATATGAAGGGTATGTGTATAAGTAAGACCTCTAATTATATATTCGCAGGTGTGATAAGTGGTATCAATTGTAGGAAAATGTAAAGGTTTATTTGATTGGGACGTGATGAGGTGACTGTTTTAGTGATGCATGTAGAAATATAGTGGTAGTAACTTGCATGTTGGAAAAGATTAAGTGTATGGTAAAAATGCATATGTTAAGTATGAAATGTTGGTAAATAGATGTGTGCATTGTTATTCATTTATAAGACTATGATTGGATGAGTGATATGAATGTTGAATAAGTGAAGTGTTATGTTGGCTAAAATTACAGTCGTGCAAGTATATGTAATTTGAATACAATTAAATTTATAATATGTATGTATGCTTGAACTGATGGGGGTGCTAAAACCCCGTGGTAGAGTTCTAAGCTAGTAGTTGGCATCCAGGCGATAGGAG
The DNA here is from genome assembly GCF_037176805.1 of Vigna unguiculata. Taxonomy (NCBI): domain Eukaryota; kingdom Viridiplantae; phylum Streptophyta; class Magnoliopsida; order Fabales; family Fabaceae; genus Vigna; species Vigna unguiculata. Next base: position 14,537,256 of record NC_140801.1, read on the forward strand.
AACTAAGGAAGTCCCTAGAACGCGTGGCGCCTGGCAATGAGGATTGACCTGCCAAAGGCTTTGCTTGTGTTTGGCGCTTAGCGGCGAGAAGGCTCCGCTAGGCAGTTTTCGCTAGAACATCGCCTAGGGACGCTTAAGCAACGTCAGGCGAGAGCGTAGAGTGTAATGTGTTCGTGTGGCTTGCGTTTTGTATGCTGTATTGTGGGACTTGGACTAGGAGATTCTTATGTCATGAGCGGACAAGTTCATGGCTGGTGGTGAACATGTGATGATATGAGCGAGGAGATTCATATACTGATACTCTCGTGTGGGGATACAATGTTGCAAGCGGGGAGGTTCGTAGCTGGTGGATCACGTGTGTTGGACTACGGGCGGGGAGGTCCGTAGAGTAGGACTATGAGCAAGGAGGTTCGTAGAGGCAGAACCACGAGCGGGTAGGTTCGTGGGAGCATCGTATATCCTGGGTTCATGGTCAAAGTAATGGCTCGGGATGGCGGATGAACACAGATAACTCTTGAATTGTGGCTCGGGTTGGCGAGTGTTGCCGGTGTGAGTGTGCGTTTAAGTAAATATAAATGAATAAATACAATAAATTAAAACACGATAATATTAATAAAAAACCTCATTTATAATCGCATATTCCCAAAACCCGGGAAAACTAAAACAAAACTTTAACTGTTCCAATCCCAAACGTAAGTATTCAATTATTTATTTTCTAAAATACCCTCTTTCCCCTACTCATAACCAATATGAGTTCATGCATGTACTCTAAATCTGGGATTTCATGTGCTTCCACGACCCTCATCGCTCGTGGTCCAACCTACAAGCCTATCCCGCTTGTAGTCCTGCTTCACAGACTCCCTCACCCGTCATCCGAACTCCTCACTCGGACCCGGACCGCATACCTGCCTTCCCTACTATGAACTCCCCCGCTCATAGCATTCCCAAGTTGAGCATGAAATGAACTCCCTCACTCATTCATCCCAACAAGAGTACCTCCGGTGAACTAACTATTCACGTTCCGCATGCGGTCCACACATCAGAAACTCCTCGTTCGCGACTCATTCCAAGCACATTCCAGAATCCTATGGACTTAGTCCTTCAAGCCCAATCAGCACCACACATGCATATAACTTCCTATAAGTTAGGAAATACCAAGAAAACAGTCCAAACAATGCATAAGAACATGACTCCTCGGCATTCTCGCTTAAGCCATACCTCTTCGCCCAAGCTAGAACATCGGTCTCGCTTAGGCTAAACTACCTCGCCTGAGCGATTATGAACCAGTGGCTGCTCCACAACATCTCACTTATGCGAGCTGAGCGAGACTGCGTTGGCTCAACACACAAAACTCCTTACCTGGAAGAGGATTCAATGCAATCAACACCAATGTCTCATGGTGACCTCGCTTAGGCGAGCCATTCTCGCCTAAGTGAGAGTATCAGTCGCTCAACACCTCAAAACCCCTCATATGGACGAGAAATCGCACTCAACATGCATAGGCTTCATCACGACCTCGCTTAGGCGATCCTCTCTCGCCCAAGCGAGAGTATTGGTCGCTCAACCCCGACACAAGTCGCCTAGGTGAGAAACGCGATCCCAAACCCAAATGAGACTCTGCAACTCTCGCTTGGGCGAAAATTTTAGGGGTTCTCCTCTGGTCGCACACAAAAAGAACCAGATTTCATGCTAATATCCAATTCAACTAATACCATTCGATATACATCATCAATCACACCTTATAAATGAGTTTTCATCATATTTTGATTACCATAACCCAGAACTTAACCCAATATAACAATCCTGTACCAAAACCCTTACCCCGAAATCATATACGTCATGAAAAAGGCTTTGGACCACATCAAACAAAAAACATTTTCAATCATATCATGCATACTACGGGATTCACATCATGTAGAACTAATTTGAGAAATAACAATGCTCAAAATTCATAGCATACATTAATCAATTCACTTGCACAAAGGATAGCTCCCCTAACCTGGACTTCTTGGTTCAAATTGGGAAAAAAATGAATGTTCCTTTGTTCACCACTGTTTTGCTTCAGCCCCTTTTGCACACCCAAATCAGCCTCTTGTGCACCCACCACTCTCTTCTCACTCTCCAATTTTCGTTCTACTCTCAAGCTAAAACAGACCAAAGTGCAGAAAACCCTTCTTTCTCCTAGATTTTACCTTTTATAGGTCCAAAGAGCTAAAACGAAAATTGGCCTTTATTATGGGTTTAATGCCTATTCAATGGTAATTACAAGGTGGTTTTTCAGACCCTCTTGGCTGCCCCATTCTGCTAGGGTTCTCTCTACCCTGGACCTTCCACTCATAAGACCAAAGCACAACCAGTCTACCAATTCATATTTAGTGATAACTATTATAATTCTATAATTATGATATCACTCCCTATTCACAATATATTAACAAAATGATAATAAATCAAATAACACATAATAGGCATACATAGGACTCGAAACCAAGTCCTCTCACACAATTAAGTACCCTCAACCACTTGAGCTAGTAATTTTCCACGTCACATCAAACAACACTTAATGCCATAAAGGTTCTTCCTACCCACATTTATTAATTATTTATTTATTTAATTAATTATTTTTCTCAGGTCTTACATTCCCCCAACTTTAAAAGTTTTCGTCCTCAAAAAATAGGACTGGCAAACAAGTGAGGATAAGCTTTCCTCATGAGATCCTCCATCTCCCAAGTCATCTCCTGAGTGGCCTCGTCCCAGAGAACCTTCATAGTCTGAATCTCCTTCCCTTAGTTGTTTGACTTCAGAATCCAGAATTCTCACTAGTCTAACTCCTAGAGTCAAATCCTCCCGCACCTGGACATCATCCTGCTCCAGCACATGAGTAGGATCTGCCACGTACTTCCTCAGCTATGATACATGGAAGACGTTGTGCAGCTTTGCCAAGTGAGGTGGCAAGGCAATCTCGTACGCTACTGGTCTGATCCTCCTCGTAATCTGGTATGACCTGATGAATCTAGGAGTTAGCTTCCTCGACTTGAGAGCTCTCCCAATACTGGTTGTCGGGGTAACTTTAAGAAACACATGATCACACGCCTCAAACTCAAGAGGTCGCCTCCTCTTATCTGCATAAGACTTATGTCGACTTTGAGTCGTACACATACGATCTTGTGTCACCTTCACTTTCTCAATGGTTTGCTGCAAGAACTCTGGCCCAAGTACCACCGACTCCCCATCCTGCTGCCAACACAATGGAGTCTTGCATCTCTTACCATACAATGCCTCATATGGTGCCATTCTGATGCTGGAATGGTAGCTATTATTGTACGTGAACTCCACCAATGGCAACATGTCACTCCACGTACCCAAGTGATCTAACACACAAGTCCTCAACAAGTCTTCCAGCGACTGTATGGTTCTCTCAGATTGCCCATCTGTCTCAGGGTGATAAGCTGAGCTCATTCTCAATTGTGTGCCCAGTGCTGCCTGCAAGGATTGCCAGAACCTCGATGTAAATCTCGGATCTCTATCTGCTATGATACTCGCAAGCACACCATGTAACCTAACTATCTCTCTGACATACAACTCTGCCAGTTTATCTAAAGACATCTTCTGATTGATTGGTAGAAAGTGTGCGCACTTCGTCAATCTATCCACTATTACCCGTATGGAATCATGCCCCCTCACTGACCTTGGCAGATGTGTAACAAAATCGATGGAAATGTTGTCCCATTTCCACTAGGGAATATCAAGAGGCTCCAACGTACCACCTGGCCTCTGATGCTCTATCTTCGCTTTTTGGCACACTAAGCAAGATGTTACACAATCTACCACATCAGTTTTCATGCCAGTCCACAAGAAGGTCGCCTTCAAGTCTTTATACATCTTAGTCATACCTAGGTGTATGCTAAGACGACTCTTATGCCCTTCATCCAAGAGCATCTTCCTCAATACCCAACTCCTAGGTACACACACCCTCTCTATAAATCGTAGGATGTTGTCTTTACCCGTTCTGAAATCTTTTCTCTTATCTGTACCCAACTCACCTATTATCTACTCCAGCTCCTGATCATTACCTTGTTCCACCCGAACCTCATCTAAAAACTCATTGGTAATTCTCAACATGTTGCACTGTATATGACTTTCCCCCATATCTAGTCCCAAATTCATGTCTCACAACCTCTCTATTAACTCCAACTCCTTAATCATCATGGCTGACACATGGATCCTGTTCCTGCTCAGGTCATCTGCTACGACATTAGCTTTACCAAGATGGTATAACAGCTCAAAGTCGTAATCCTTTAAGCACTACATCCATCGCCTCTGCCTCATATTCAGCTCTTTCTGGTTGAACAAGTACTTCAGACTCTTCTGATCGCATGAGCATTCGTCATCCCAAACGGCATCACCACATATTCATAATGCACGTAGCGTGAGCTGAAAGTTGTATTCTGCACATCCTCTGGCTTGACAAAGATCTGATGATACCCAGACCTCAAGTCAATCTTTGAGAACACAATGGCTCCCATCAGCTGATCCAATAAGTCATCAATCCTCGACAATGGGTACCTTTTCTTTATGGTCAACTTATTCATTTATCGATAGTCAATACACAATCTAGAGCTGCCATCCTTTTTCTTCATTAGTAATACCGGTGCTCCCCACTATGATGCACTCGGTCTGAAAAACTTCTTTTCAAATAGGTCTTCAATCTACTTCGCCAGTTTAGCTAATTCGGCTAGCGTCATCCTGTATGGTGCCATAGAAATTGGTCCCGCTCCAAGGATGAGATCAATAGTGAAATCCACATCCCTACTTGGTGGTAATTCTGGAATCTCGTATGGAAAGACATCAACATACTCATCCACTATTGTTATGCTTCTGATTTGCTCAACTGTGCTCTTCTTCTCTCCTTGAGCCACTATCATGAAGCAAGTAGGTCCAGCATCTACCTCCTTAATCGCCTTTTGAGCTGATATCAACTCCAGCCCCAAAGTCTCTAGGAAAATCACACTGCGTCGTCCGCAATCAATAACAATGTGATTGCCTGACAACCAATCCATTCCCAAAATTACGTCCAAGCCCTCGATTGGCTAGTAGATGAGATTCACTTTGAACCTACAGCCTACCACTTCCATTAAACAACCTACACAGACCGAACTGGTAGCCACTTGACCCAAAGATGGAGTTGAAACCAGCAACTCACAATCGAAGTCATGTTTCTCTAAGCTCAGTTTTGACACACATGCATCAGAAATAAAGGAATGTGTTGCTCCGAAATCAAACAACACCAGTATTACTTTACCAAACAATACACAAGGTTCAAGAATAAGATTACCTGACTATGTAGCCTCGGTGGTGGTCAGTGCAAAGACTCTGCCAACAGCTCTAGGTCTCTAAGATATTGTAGCTGGTGGTTTCCTAGTGGTACTAGTCTTCTTCTCGAAGCATTGGTTAGCAAAATGCCCGGGTTGATCGTAGATGAAACATTTGCGACTGCTCTCCTGTCCACTAGGTGAACTCTTCAACTGTGGGCAATTCCTCTTCAGGTGTGCGCCCCCACATTGGTAGCACTTAAAATCTCCTGAGGTGGTAGGAGGACGGTTGTAAGGCTTCTTCATTTGTCAAGCCTCCGCGACATTCCTCTGATGTCGGACAACGGGACTAGGGCCCTTCTCCAGGTGCTCAGCACTCTTGGCTTGCTCCACCAAGACTGGGAATCTTCTCTCCCTTAAAGGTGTCACCACCTTCTTCAACTTATGTTTGAGTCCTTGCTCAAACTTAAGGCACCTCCATTCCTCATTAATGCCATGCATCCACTTCATCGGGAGAGGCTTTGCCAATGAACTCAGTTGGCTTGTGACGTAAGAAATCCTCCACTGTTGGCACCCTAACTAGTGCAATCGCCGTTCTAGGCTGCGCTGCTACGGGTGGCTACATCGCATCCACCATCCGGTGAATAGCCTCCGCGATGTCATCAGCACCATTCCCGCTCATCCTCTTCCTGTTAGCAGCCATAGCCTGAATACGCCACATGTCAACTGTTAAAATCAATTCACTTAGTTAAACAAAGCCACTCATATCTTACCAACATGCAACTAAATCACACACAGAATCAAACGGTAAGCTCACTCCCCAAAAGCCCCAAAATATTTTTAAAATATTTTCAAAACTTTTGCTCTGATACCAATTGTAACATCCCTAAGGAATATTACTTTTAAGTAAATATAAATGAATAAATACAATAAATTAAAACACGATAATATTAATAACACCTCATTTATAATCACATATTCCCAAAACGCGGGACAATAAAAACAAAACTTTAACTGTATCATAGTTCAAATATTCGTCATTTCTTTATACAAAATCTACCAAAGTTCCATATACTAAAAAATTACATCAAAATTCTTTAAAAGAAAATCCTTTCAAAACCCCTGGTCGCCCCTGCACTCCGCCTCTAAGCATCTCCTAGCTCACCTGTCAAATCATCTGCTCCCGGATAACAAGTTAACCGATCATCACCACACATAAACAGATAGAGTGAGCTATGAATATAAACATAAATAAATATGAAATTAAATTCTAATCCCCAATGTAACTATTCAACTATTTATTTTCTAAAATACCCTCTTTCCCCCACTCATAACGAATATGAGTTCATGCATGTACTCTAAATCTGGGATTTCATGTGCTTCCACGACCCTCCTCGCTCGTGGTCCAACCTACAAGCCTATCCCGCTTGTAGTCTTGCTACACGGACTCCCTCGCCCGTCATCCGAACTCCTCGCTCAAACCCGGACCACATACCCGTCTTTCCTACTATGAACTCCCTCGCTCATAACATTCCCAAGTTGAGCATGAAATGCACTCCCTCGCTCATCATGCCAACAAGAGTACCTTTGGTGATCTAACTGTTCACGTTCCGCATACGGTCCACACATCACAAACTCCTCGTTCGCGACTCATTCCAAGCACATCCCGGAATCCTATGGACTTAGTCCTTCAAGCCCAATCACCACAACACATGCATATAACTTCCTATAAGTTAGGAAATACCAAGCAAACAGTCCAAACAATGCATAAGAACATGACTCCTCCCCATTCTTGCATAAGCCATACCTGTTCGCCCAAGCTAGAACATCGGTCTCGCTTAGGTTAAACTACCTCACCTTAGCGAGTATGAACCAGTGGTTGCTCCACAACATCTCGCTTAGGCGAGCCCTGCTCGTCTAAGCGAGACTACGTTCACTCAACACACAAAACTCCTCGCCTGGACGAGGATTCAACGCAATCAACACCAATGTCTCATCGTGACCTCGCTTAGGCGAGCCATTCTCGCCTAAGCGAGATTATCAGTCGCTCAACACCTCAAAACCACTCACCTGGACGAGAAATCACGCCTAACACGTACAGGCTTCATCGCGACCTCGCTTAGGCGAGCCTCTCTCGCCCAAGCGAGAGTATTGGTCGCTCAGCCCTGACACAAGTCGCCTAGGCGAGAAACGCGATCCCAAACCCAAAATGAGACTCTTCAACTCTCGCTTAGGTGAGATGGACTCGCTTGGGCGAAAATTGTAGGGGTTCTCCTCTGGTCGCACACGAAAACAACCAGATTTCATGCCAATATTCAATTCAACAAATACCATTCAATATACATCATCAATCACACCTTATAAACGAGTTTTCATCACATTTTGATTACCATAACCCAGAACTTAACCCAATATAACAATCTTGTACAAAAACCGTCACCCCCAAATCATATAGGTCATGAAATAGGCTTTGCACCACATCAAACCAAACACATTTTCAATGATATCATGCATACTACGGGATTCACATCATGCAGAACTAATTTGAGAAATAACAATGCTCAAAATTCATAGCACACATCAATCAATTCACATGCACAAAGGACAACTCCCCTAACCTAGACTTCTTGGTTCAAATTGGGAAAAAAATGAATGTTCCTTTGTTGACCACTGTTTTGCTTCAGCCTCTTTTGCACACCCAAATCAGCCTCTCTCCCAGATTTTACCTTTTATAGGTCTCCTAATGTTGGTCCAAAGAGCTAAAATGACCCTCTTGACTGTGCCCCATTCTGCTAGGGTTCTCTCTACCTTTCCACATTCACTCCAAACTAAATTTGCCATAAATAAAAGTTAATTTCTGTCTATACCAAAGCACAACCACTATACCAATTCATATTTAGTGATAACTTATAATTCTATAATTATGATATCACTCCCTATTCATAACATATTAACAAAACGATAATAAATCAAATAACACACAACAGGCATACATAGGACTCGAACCCAAGTCCTCTCACACAATTAAGTACTCTCAACCACTTGAGTTAGTACTTTTCACATCATATCAAACAACACTTAATGCCATAAAGGCTCTTCCTACCCGCATTTATTAATTAATTAATTATTTTTCTCGGGTCTTATAGTGTCCGTGTTGCTATAATTGTTTCATATTATGTGTATGGTTTAAACTATTAGCTCACCCTATCTGCTTGTGTTTTGGTGATGGTCGTGTACGTGGTACACGGGAGTAGATGATGTTGCAGGTGAGTGTTATAAGAGTTAAAATACCTGTACTGCAGTAATGGATAAGAACATGTAGGTAGATATTTTTTCTTACAATACAGTAAAGCCATACATAAAAATTAAAATAATAACAATTGACAATCTTCATAACAGATATAATATTTATACTGCAGCAACCATGGTGTTCAAAACATCAATCCATGAGTGGACAATAAATAATGCTCGACAACAAATAATGCAATTCAAACATGTATCAATGACCATGTACTTTTCAATATCGTTGCAACTATAAAAAAAAATCCTCAAAGTATAACCTGCATCAAAAGAAAGGAATTAAAGTTAAAGATACAATAATTGACAAATTATAAGAATGTTCTTAAAGTAATTTGTATATCTCTTATCAAAGATTTTCAAATATTTCTTTGTAAACCACATTTGTAGTTGTATTGCTTACTTTTCCATCTTCATCCAAAATTAAGATTTTGAGTCCTTTCTTTGTTGTCACTCTAAAAATTCCTACGTACAATTGTCCATGAGTAAAAACTAAGCGAGGAAGATAAAGTCTAACTTTAGAAAGAGTTTGGCCTTGACTTTTTTTTATTGTTATTGCAAAGCATAAGGATATTGGAAATTGCCTCCTTTGAAATTTAAACGGGATGCTCGAATCATAAGGTTTCAAGTTCATTCTTGGAATGAAAATTTCACTCTGTGGCTAAGCCTCACCAAATCTACCTGCAACAACATCATCTGCTCACGTGTACTGCACACACGATCATCGCCAAACACAAGCAGATAGGGTGAGCTTAACAAAATAAAACATATATATATATACACATATGAAACACATATATTTATATCACACAATCACATCAAAGGAAAATCCCACCCTCTGATGCCATACCACATGGTCACAACCATGTTAATTTGTGTTCTATATCTTCTAGTAATTACTTCAAGGTGTCTTGCTGCCATACCTATCGGCCATAACCGATAGAGGAAGTGCGGGAAACCATTACTACAAATAATATACCGTAATGCCAGGTGGAGTTCCCAAATACAAACATAGCACGCAACATCCCAAGACAACCAAACTCGTTAGTTACTACTTAGAAGGGCAATCTATCTGGATATATCCGTACTAGCCACAACCAGCACACTCACACTGAAAACACATACTCAACTCAAGGGTTCCTCGTGTTCATCTGCCATTCCGAGCTCAACTCAAGGGATGCCATTCCGAGCTCAACTCAAGGAATGCCATTCCGAGCTCAACTCAAGGAATGCCACGTGCTTAACCCCTATCTCGAGCTCAACTCAAGGGATACGTTTCAAGCTCAACTCAAGGAACACCAGCAATCTGACCTTTAAGGCATAACTAAAACATTGTAGACTCTAAAAAATACTTTTTCTGTAGACTCCGCCTGGCGGGACTACCCCCACCGCCAGGCGCAACCGTCCAGGTGCCCACTAACTCAATAGTGATCGCCTAGTGGAACCACCTTCGTCGCCAGGCGCCACTTACACTAGAACGTTCTTGTTACGTGGCTATCACCTAGTGGCTCAAACCCCCCCGCCAAGCGCCACACCAGTAGCATGCATCTGACTTGTTGTTCACACTTTTCTCCTGTCCCAACACTTTAATCATTTAACATAATGCATCCAAATTTCTGAATTCTATAATATCTCTGTTAAAATAATTATATTCATACGTTTAGGCATTAACCAATATCATTCACAACTTACAAACTATGTTATCCTTCAATTCTCTTTAAGAATTTACCTTTCCACCAAATTGAATATCTAATCATTGGTGCTCAACAATTGAATTGTCATTTCTTTGCCTAAACCAGTGGCTATTGTACCTGCTCATCAAATCATCTCTACTTTAAGGTATCCCTTTTTAAATCACAACATTGATAATCCTTACCCACTTTCAACCTTAATTTAGTGTTAGACTTTCCTTAAATATTAATGACACAACATCTCATACCATTAAGTCGAGTGCCACGAAAATCTATTCCTTTAATTGTCCATTTCACTTTAATACTTAGACATCTTCAATGGCTCCTATCCCTCATCCTCACAAGTTCTAATTCCCTCTCTTTTACCACAAGTTTTTAGCTAGGTCTAATCACTATAGTATTTTCAATCCCACAATTATCCTCACTCGTGACCCAATTTAGTTTCTTGACCACACTTCGCACCCAAAACCCACCAATATGCAAATCTGATATGGCGCCTGGCGGTAACCACGGTGTCGCTAGACGATTCTTGCAGTTTCCAAGAACCCCAATTTCCTCCATGTCTTGTGAAATTTAACTTCTGCACACAATACTATTTCAATCGATTTTCCAGTTCCATAGTGTACGATTCCCATTCCAATGCATTCACTCACTCTTTCTTGTGCAACTAAACTGCCAATTTTTCATTAGGATAACAGAACCCCAATTTCCAACCCTAAGACACCTTTCCACTGTTCCATTCAATCATGCCTTCCAATACGTGAAATTAAAAGTCATTTGACTTCAAAAACATCCTCTAACAATTATAGTTGGCTTACCCTCCAATCATAATTATCCAAGAACCCAGAAAACACCAAAATCGAGCCAACATGGCTCGTATCGCCTGGCGGTTCCATCGCCACTACCAGGCGCTTCATAAAACTTCCAAAAAATAGGTAAATCAGCTATGCGTCGGTTGGCGATCAGGAGCTTACCGCCAGGTGGTTCCTTTTCTAGAACCTAGAACAAGCTAACATGCATGTGCCGCCTGGCGGCTACGAATAGCCCGCTAGGCAGTTTCTGGAAATTTTCCAGAAACACAAAAATTTTCATACAATTCATGCTTTAGCATCAAATTTAACGCATATAACTCCCCTAACCTAGTTTCCTTAGCTTAACTTTGATGATTCAAGTATATTATTAAAATAATAATAAATCAATAACACAGAAATGGCATACATAGGACGTGAACCCAAATCCTCTCACACAATCAAGTAATCTCATCCACCTGAACTAGTACTTTTCCAAGTCATATCAATCAATATTTAATGTGATAAAGGCTCTCATTACCTGCATTTATTAATTAATTTTCACGTGTCTTACACACTGTACACACCTTAAAGGAGAAAAATAGAATCTAAAATCAATACATAAAGAGAAATTTGGCAACCTGTTTCGAACCTAAGAACTCGCACACAACAACAGGTTGTGCTAACCACTAGGTTAAACACTTTAACATAATATAACATGCACTATAAGTATTAAAACACTTATACTCCACAAACCATAATTCCTTAAATCACTTAAATAATTATTATAAATACCACCAATAACTTAAATCACTCAAAATATAATTATTTCCTATTTCATAATTTAATAACCTAATTAAATTAAATAAATCAACAATATTAATCAAGCCATTAATTTTTTTCCATGTGTTTCTATTTAGTCTAATTTTTCCCGGGTCTTACAACTCTCCCACCTGAATCATAGCCTTGCTCACCTTCATGCCTCAACATCCTCACTTACATCTCTCTCTTGGAAAATAACTAATTCTTATAATTTTTATCCAATCCAACTTTACAACACATTATGCAGCTTGTGTAAAACTCCAAAAATGTTGTATTTATATTCAAATTAAATATGATTGAATCAAGAATCAAATGCAACAATAACCAACATAATTGAATAACTATAGAGAAATTTATGCACCAAACAAGCAACAAAGGTCAATGATGTCAACAACCAAACTACAAGGAACTTGCGATAAAAACGGCTCTCACAAAACGGTATCTTAGACTTTTATCTTCTCAAAATCATTTCAAAGTTGTATACCAAACTGAACAATCGCAACAATCAATATCTCTCATTCTAATTGCATTTTAAACTACCTAGAATTCTCTAACCCATAGATACCCAAACATGAAATTCATCCCCATTGAAATCAATCATCAATCAAACATACTCAGCACATTCCAGAACGAAAATAAGTACACTCTATTTTAAAAAAAAAAAAGGAGTTCTAGCTTCCCTTACACATGCATGTTTTTCCTGTTTCATCCATCAATCCAACAACAAGAAAAACAAGAGAAGAGAGCAAGGTTGGCTTCCCCTACCTAGATTACTTTCTTCGATACAATTTCTTTCATAGTCTCTTCCGTTCTTCAAAGATTCTTTCTACCATTAAACCCTCGTTGTCTTCTCTCCTCACCTCTATTTGCACATTTTAGAAACCCTAAAGTATTTTATCCCCTCTCCTAAAATCCTATATTTTATTTTCATCCCTAATATTTTTCTATTAATATTTTAGAAGATAAATATAATATTCTTGGCAATTTATTTTATAGTAGTTGATAGAGGTCGTACCCCACCAAATTATAACACTTAAAATGCAGTATGTGACAGTTGAACCAAGTCGTCTCCCAACGACCAATATTTTTGTCCAAAGCTTCAAATTTCTAGATTCGAACACAACACAATAACACAAGGGGGGGTTGGCAGGCAAATTCACACCAAACTTAAATTCGCAATGTAGAGAAATTTAACAGTTATATGAAAACACAATGATTCCTTTATTCAATTGAAAGTCCACCAATCACAGATTACCAAATTAATTGTTCTATTCGAATTTGCTCTCATCAACCCAAAGTAATCAACTAAGAAAAAATTACCATGGATTCATTGTCATTAAGCATAACAGATTTTAGGCAATTTACACCCACAGATTGAAGCAAGCTGTAACAGAACCCATAAACATTAAGCATGAATACGAGCCCCTCAATGTGCACACACGAATTTGAGATTAAGCATACATAAAAAATGCGTTTATCATAAAAAATGCAACCTGAATTCAATGTAATTTCGAATACAACCCAAAATCGATCAACAATCTCATGGTTTCATTTCAATTTCATCAAGGAATCACTGCAAAAAGCTTAGCTAGACATCAAAATGGAACAATCAAGCACTTTAAATCTGAAACAGAACATCAAAATCAAAAACCCTAACTTATGAATTCTTAAAGACACAAATCAAGAGCAAAAGAGAGATTTCAAAGTTTCAATCGAATGTAAAACGGTGTTGTGATATATAAATCCGAAAACCACATGAATGGTTGAAGTCAATAAAATCAACAAAATGAGCTGCCCAAGCTAGAAAACGAATTCAAAATGTAAAACCCTCAAAGGGTGCTATCAAATGTGCATAAAAACGGTAAAAGCTAGCCAAAAACGTGAAAAATCGCAACCTCCATGGAAGCTTGGAGAACGAAAATGGAGGTTGGAGAGAATGGGGGAGAAGAAGAGTGTGGTTGCTGCATGGAAAAGAGACCTAATTCTTGTGGTCCCATCAGCCCTTGCCATAGTATTTACAAAAATGTCATTTTGCCACTCAGAATTACAAAATTGCCACTCCTAGGCCTCTGATGTCGGCACATTCACTTAGATGACGTGGAAATGATGTGGAAATGATGTGGCAGGTCTCTTCAACTAAATATTAATGTCCAAGCTCCAAAATTGCGTCACCCAAATACCTAAAAATAATTAAAAACAAAAATTAGGCCAACTAAATAAAACATATAAATATAGTACTCAAGAGTTAACCCAAGGTCATCTCCTAATGACCAAACCTTTCATTCAAAGATTTCCAAATGCAATTCAACAAAACAAAAATGGGGAGGGGTTGGCAGATTCAAATGCTAACAACAGATTAAATGAAATGCAATAGTGATTAAAATGTATTGATTTCCTTGATTCAAACACAATTCCATTTATCATAGGCCACCATATTAACACTAGACAATAACCCATTAAGCGAAAGGTACAATCCAATTTCATTATGCACTTAAGTAATGCACACATCCATGAATTTGTGACAAAAAACAAAAACCCCATACATGGGTGTTGTTCCAAGTTACTACAATCCAGAAAACGAAATGCCCAAGCTAGCAAATGAGCTGAAAATGTAAAACCCACATTGGGTGCTGTCAATAATGCATAAAAACATTAATAATGAATGCTAAAACGTGAAAATGAAGAAAACACCTCTCTAGGTCACCAACAAAAGCTAAAAGACGTGAAAAATGAAGAATGAGGAAGATGATAATGGTTGTTCATGGAAAATCAGACCTAATTTTGTGCTCCTCCAACCACAGATTCACATATTTATAAAATTGTAATTCTAGTCAGCAGAATTACAGAAATGCCATTATAGGCACAAAATGCTGGTCCAATTAGTAAAGTGACATGGAAATGACATGGACAAATGTAGCAATCATGTAGTGACTCTCTCTTCATATTAAGATTAGTGTCCAAATTGCAAAATTTCTCTACAAAATACCTAAAAATAATTAGAAACAAAAATAAGACCAATTAATGCAAAATTACTCAAAATTCGAAATAGTGGCCCAATGAAGCCTAATTGAGGAAAATGCACTAAACAACCATTAAGATGGGCACACAAAGGCAATGGAATAAGGAAAAATAATGACTCATCAAAATCACCCACACTTTCCTTTTTGCACTCTTGGGCAAAAACTAAAAAGCACAACGAAGCAAAGGAAGGACAACATAGACAAAACAAAGAGAGAGAGAGAGAGAGATGAAAGAGACACGACACAAACAAATAGACACGAAACGGACAAATGAAAACACATCCAACACAGAAGGAGTCAAAGCTGTAAGAAATCCTTGAACATCATCTAAGCAAATCCAAAACATGTCAAGTACTGAGTTAAGCTTAAAGAAAGTGTTAAAAGCAACATAACCTCACAAAATATGCATTGCATCACTTAAATCTCTGGTTATTTTTTACTCTGAAAGCATCCTTGAAAAACAAGCATCAAATAAACTTGGCAAGCCTCTAAAATCAACAACCAAAACACATGCAGGTCAAGATCAAAAGGACTTTTCAAGGTTGTAATGGGGTTAAGGACAAGGTGTGGAACATATGAATAAGTAGCTAAAGAACCAAAAGAAAGAAAGCAGTAATAGGGAATACGTCATAATCAAGCATGAAATCAATTCCAAACTCCACTTCCAAATTTAATTCTCACACATTGCTCACACCCAAATCTCTTTTCTTTCTTTTCTTTTTCTTTTCATTTTTTTCATTTTTTTCCTGTCTCATTTCTTTAATTTTTTAGTATAATTTTTAACTCCGTCATAAAATGTACAAATAAGCAATCTAGGAACAAAACCAGGTATGTACACAACAACACTTATTGTGCGCAACCACATTTAAAAGAGAACTCATTCCCAAAACAATTCTAAAACTCCAAAATTTTCTAAGGTAAGATGAATCATGGTTTTTCAGGCTAAGGGCTTGTAATGAGCTATAAAAAAGTGAAATAGGGTATGTAGGCTTAAAAGGGCTATCAAAGGAAACAGTTCAAGTTAGGCTCATCTAGTTGTAGGCTCATCAGAACAAAATTCCCTAACTCATCCAAACATGTGTGTGAATCAAAAAGGCATCAGAAAGAGTTAAGCCAAGGCCACTATGTAAGCATTCAAGGGGCATATATCTCACAACAAAGAACAGAGAGTGGCTCAAATCCTCACACAGGGTAAAACAACTCAAAATAAAATTGACATGTAATTAAAAAGAACGGATATCAGTTTACAAAACAACTAACAACTCATCATAGGAGTAAAGTGAGTGTCAAAAACAGAAAACAAAAGCTTAACAAATACCGATAAACAAGAAACAAACAACATAACCCCCCACACTTAAATAACACATTGTCTCAAACACAAGATCTGACAATCAAAGTAGGATTGGCTTTGAAGCTTTTATCAGTGGATTGGCTTTTGATCTCAGCTGCACCATAAGAAGAAACTTTAGTTACCACAAAAGGTGCAATCCACTTTGACAGCAACTTACAACCCATGAGACCAAGTGTGGAGTTATTCAATAACACTTGCTAACCAACAACAAACTCCTTTCTAGCTATGGAGCTATCATGGAATCTCCTGGTCTTCTCTTTGTAGAACATCGAGTTCTGATATGCTTCTAGATGCATCTCATCTAACTCGCTTAACTACAACCTCTTTTCCTCCTCAACTTGATCAAATCAGAAGTTGCATGATTTGACAACCTAGTAGGCTTGGTGCTCTATCTCCACTAGAAGAAGGCATTGCTTACCAAAAATGACCCGATAAAAAGACATCCTTATAGGTGCCTTGTAAGCAGTCTTGTGAGCCCAAAGAGCATCTTCAAGTCTGTTGCTCCAATCCTTTTAGTTGGGTTGTACAATCTTCTCCAAGATCGATTTAATTTCTCTATTTGAGATCTCGGCTTGCCCGTTAGTTTTAGGGTGATACGGTGTAGAAAGCTTAAGCACAACCTCATACTTTTGAAGCAAAACCCCCATGGATATATTGCAGAAATGGGCTCCCTGATCACTAACAATAGCTCTAGGAACTCCAAACCCGCAAAATATGTGAGACCTAACAAAGTCTACAACAACCCGAACATCATTAGTTCTGGTGGCTTTGGCTTCCACCTATTTTCAAATATAATCAACAACAAGCAAGATGTGAGTGAAACCAAAAGAGACGGGTAAAGGGCCCATTAAATCTATACCCTAGACGTGTAAAGCATAACATTCTTAGGCATGCATGGTAAAAAGAGAAGAATCATTTAGATTTTGGATTTCTATTTCTTTTTAAATAAATCTAACATTATTATTATTTGATAATAGATTATTTATGAAGATATGAGATTATTGTTTTCTTGAATGAGTATGAATTTTTTCATATGTTGATCTCGAAACATTAAATTCTAAAGTCCCATTTCTTCTTGTTTTATTTCTCTACCATGGCTGACTTTGTTGCAACTCCCATCACCTTGATTGCAGCTTGTTTCACTTCCAAACACCGTAAAGATCTGTTTGTAGTGGGGTATATTGTACAAGAATAAGACTAACCAAACATTCTTGGTTTTGATAAAAAGGAAGAGAGAAGTTTCCTCTTCGACTTGGTGTTCTAATAGTTCTTGATTTCATTGCTAGTCTTTCTTTTATGTTATTTATACTATTATAATATGTATTGTATAATATATATATATATATATATAATTTATATTTTTGAATAATAGGAGCAATTTGAGAAGAGATTTTCTCAAGCAAGATCAGATGCTATATATATCTTCTGTTAGACAATCTGAATAGGAAAAGAAAATAATGATTAACACTTGGATTCTTGCTGCTGGTGGAAAGAAAAAAGGGTTGAATCTACGGGATTGGACAACAAATTCAAAATTAGAGGAAGGATAATGAGAGGTTAAGTCATCAATTTTCATCATTTTTCAATGTTGTCGTTCCTTACTTCATCCTAATGTACAAACATTACTTCAACAACAGTAGTAGTAAGAACACCAACAAGAGCAACCATAACAAAACCATTAAGACCAATGTTAAGATAGATGTGATCACAATAATTCTTAGGCATTTAGTTTTAATGTTGACCTTTTGGATCATCTTAGCACATCATTTAGGTTACATTTCGATCAAACTAGATTTGGATTGTATCTTCTTAGACCATTACTTTGTATGAGTTGTTGGTCCTTCATTTTGGATACATGTTCTTAGTTCTTCATTTGGATTGTATGTTGCTGTCAGTAGATTTTGGATATGCTACATTAGAACTTTATTAGATTGTCATGTGCACCATCTTCAATTGATTTAGTGATGATAAAATTTAATTTATTTTTTAATTTTATTACAATTGAGACACAAAAATAAAAAATAAATAAATATATATATATATATGAATGTATCAGTATAAAAATAGTTATATACGGAACAAATTTTTGGGTAAAGTCTACATTAATTACATATGGATTTATGACAATTATATTTTTGTATGTAAAGATTAGTAATTTTCTACGTACCGTTACCGATGGATATTTTGTATGTAAAATTACATATGGAAATTCTCCTCATGTAAACTACATATGATATCTTTACATATTGGATTTTTTTTTCTGTATGTAGTCCATTGGTATCAATATTTCCTTATATGAATAAATTTAACATAGTTATTAAACTTCTTCATTGATTAAAAATAATTATGTGGAAAATTAATCAATTATGAAAATTAGATATAAACACCTTTTTCTGAATACAAATACACATGATATATATATATATATATATATATATATATATATATATATATATATATATATATATATAATTTCAACACATTTCTATAAACCAAATATTTTCGTTTAACAAATTATAACAACAGTTGAATATGATTTTCAAATATTCATATGTAATAAGTAAAATGTTTATTTTTACTTTAAAACTACCATTGATCAAGGTGTTCATGATAATGGTCATTCATTAATTCATCTATAATGAATTTGAAGAGACTTTAGACCAATCAACATCAAAGAAATTAGATTCAACTTATTTTTAAATGAGATCAACATAAGCTTTAAATGGCTTAAATCAAATCTCGTATACGTTGGACTTACCTCTAAAAACACCTTTACCAATATTATTATTTAGCATCACATGATTCTTATAAGAACTTGTGCATTCCTTTTTTATTATTGAAAAATTATATCTTTGCAGTAGTGATGGCAAATAAACCCATCCCTATAGGTATTCTCCAAACTTGTACCCGTTTTGATGGAGAAATCTCCGCAATAATTGGGTATGGGTATGGGGAATACTCAACTATACATGTATATATATATATATATATATATATATATATATATATATATATATATATATATATATATATATATATGGGTCATCCCTATCTCGTCTTGTTGCATCGCTATTTGCAGCCAACATACGATTGTTAGGTCTATTTCTACATCTAAATCGATGTTCTCAATGAAAAAAAAATTCTTTAAGCTCATGTATATATTGTCAACTTTCTTTTCACAAAATAAATTTCAAGTGTAATCATTAAGAGATTCCACATTTCTTCGCAGAAAAATGTTACGGGTTTAAAATATTTTAAACATGACAATAGTCATGTTAAGTTTTACACAAAATACTAAATATTTATGACAGTAGATAGTTTAACGATTAAGATTCATTAGCATTAAATAATTCAATATAATAATAGAAATACATTATCACTATAATAAATACATTCTTTCAAGAGACTAGTAAATAGTAAATTAAAAATTATATAAAATAATTCAACATAAAATTAATCTTTTATCGTAATATTTTGGAGAAAAAAGATAAATTTATTAAAGAACATGGTTTGGTTGTACACTTTAACAAGAAATATTTGAGGAAATGGGATTAAGTGGGAATTGAGTGTCCCAAGCATAATTGAATACGATAGCCCCGTTAAAGAGAGGTTAACTTGAACTAACAAGACAAGCATCACTTGAAACTTTCAAAAGTGATGGGTTTACTGCTTCAACCATTTGAAATCCTTTGCAATTCAATTGCACATTGGTTTGAACACATGCACACCTATTTGTGATACTCATAGTCCATTCTGGTTTTCCATTTACCTTATGTCCTGTTGCAGATTGGGTTACATGGATTCGCTCAAAGAACATTGACTATAACCTGAAAGCGTCATTCATAACATAAATAATTAACATTATTTCCCATTAAGATTACTATTCATTTCAAAATAATTCTTATAAACGTAATGAATCAATGAATTCTTTATTCTTTTCCAAAGACATATGTATTAATTAATTTCAAATCAAATTCCTCTTTAAAAACTAAGTTTATATCCTTATATAATACTAAACTAGTTAATTCAGAAAACTTTTAAAAATTAATTACTTTAGTTAAATTTTTCAATTTGGTAGGAGGAGGCGATGATGTGATTCCTTATGTACCTGTGTCTCTGTGTAAAGTCATTTATCTAAAATTATCTTTAGAAATCATTGAAGCCAATCATAAAATATTAAAATAAGAAAATTATTATTGATTAGAATAAAATAATAGTATATTTATTGATATATAATGAATGTAGTCATATTGTTATGATCATAACATCACTTTATCAGAAAATGTGATCATAAAACCATACATTTATGCACTAAATAATTGATTTTAATCATTACATTTTTTAAATAATTGAATTAAATTTTCATTTTGAATTTACTTTTTTACACTCATTCCTCGCATGTTTCATAAAATATATTTAAGCACACATTTCTTTTTTTAAACAGTAATAGGTATTCTTATAATAATAATAGTGTGACAAGAAATATCAATGTCTACCTAACGAGTTAATTCCATATAGTTTATCTATGATAATATGTTAGATATGTATTTTATCCCCATAATATTATTTATTTTCCTAAAAAAGTTATTTAATGTTTTTAAATTTATCTTTTAATTGTTAAAATTAATAATACATTACATTTTTGGTATATTTGAATCAATTATACATGCTACATTTTTTAAATTATTAAATTTCTATTTTAGTCGAGTAATCTTATAAAGGTTCATAAATTACTATATACCTACTACATTTAAGTAACCCGTTTCATTTTAAAAGTCCTAAAGAAAATTAATATACATCAAAACGAATCGAAGATATAGTACAAACAACCTTAATTGAAAGCTCGAGTTCCTTTATTACTTGCAACAAAATCCACGGCTAGAAAAATACAAATAGTCACTAATTTAGTGACAAAAGATATTAGCATTATCAATGACAAAAGACCAAATTTGTTTTGCTAAATTAGTAACAAATATGGTGATTGAATTCTCAATAAAAAAAATCGATAACAATCAAGCACTCTTATTAGAAAAATGATAAATGATGACTAAATTTAATGACTAAACAATACAGTCGCTATTGGTGAATGAATGAGAAAATATTTTTCTTTTTCAATTAATGATGATTTAATAACCAAATTTTAGTTACCCAAATCGATTACTAATTTAGTCACTAAAATTAATCACTATATTGATCTCGAACTCTTTTATATTTTTATATATTTTAGTAAGTAGTGATCATAAAAATCATTTATTTATTTAGAGACAAGTCTCTGATTAACATATAATTAAGAATTACTTTTAGGCACTTTTAAAATATAAAAATAATATTTAAATAATAATAACAACAATAATTTAATAAAAACATTACAAGAAAGTCACACAATTGTGAGAGAATAAACCCTAGTTAATTCCTCCTTGATCCTTGCAAAATGATTCAGTAAAGGATTAGTAAGGAAACAACAAAGGCATTATGTCGTAGCTAAATATAAGTAACTAAGTAGCGAGGGAACTACCGCGTCGCTAACTTTTCCAACTTTTGTAGCAAATCTCTTTCTAAACCCTCGCTAATGAAAATATGTTAATCCTTTTAGTTAATCCCTAGTTGATCCATAACAAATAGGTTGTATCAAATCCTTTGCTGATCTGTAATAAAATAAATGTAGTAAATTCGTAGTTGATCTGTAACAAGATTGTTGTAATGATTCCCTAGCTGAAACGTAGGAAATTGGTTATAGAAAATCCCTAACTTATTTGTAACACACTGGTTGTAGCAAATCCCTAGCTAATCCATAGCAAACTATTTTTAGCAAATCCCTAGTTGATCCATAACAAACAATTTGTAGCTAACCCCTAGCTAATTCGTAGAAAAATATAAGAATTGATTCTTAGTAAATCTATCGTTAATTCGTAAGAAATTAAATCAATTAATCCCTAGCAAAAGCATAGAAAATTGTAACATCCTATCCCGAGCTAATCCCTAGGAAAATTGTAGCAAATTCCATTAGGCCAAAATATGACATTCTCTTGTGCTTTATAAAATGCATTTAATATAAAAGTAAGATTAAGATAAAATATAAATAATCATGGCACACAATTTGTAAGAGACATGTAAATTCTACTACATTGAGAATAATTATAGCCAACACATAATGAAAGTGGACTTTTAGCATCATAATTGTCAACATACATAATTAAACAAAATAAAACAATATCATCATCTTCATATTTGGTTCTCCTCATGTTTCTTGACTGATAGTGGTGATGATATCTTTATTGTAGAGAATATTTGTGTCTTGACGAACTACAATTGTATTTGCTTTTGTGTATGCATTTGTTGTTGTAAAAGTGTTTGGATTTCTACTTCTTCTTGTATTTATGCATGCAATTGTTCTTGGAATTGTGCTTCAAATTGTGCATGCATATCTGATAGTGCTTTCAGCTGAACTTGCACCTGTTGTGCATGTGCCTCTATTTGTGCTTGTAATTCTATTGTAGTGATTTCTTCTCCATATTTTTCTACCATAGCACTTTCACATGATTCTTAGATAATAAATTAATCATTTTGTAAGATAAGATTAAATAACTAATTTAATTGTATCTTTAAAACATGTATACTAAAAACAATTTTTTTTTCTTTATTGGAGACATGTTTGCCATATTTTCTTTTATGAACTTTCTTGTATAGTTCACCATAAGAAACAAACTCATCTGTCTATTGTAAAATAATATTTAATTCTACAGAATGAATAGTATCAAAATCCAAATGCATATCAAAATTTATCATAAGTATGTTTATGTATATTGATGCCCTAATGGTTATAATGATTTTGTGCATTATTAGGTTCATTGGATAACCTCAACATACTCTTCCATATGCATTTTTTTGAACAAATATGTACCTCCCTACTAAAAAGCCATGATATCCGAATGTATATACAACATATAAGTATTACTAGAAAGTCATAGATATTACTAGAAAATGAGAAAATGATACTATCTTTTTCAAGTGTTATCCTAAGCTTATTAAACTCCAATGTGCACCATAGCTTATGGCTTGGAAATCCTATTGTTTTAACCAACAAAGGATTTCTTTTCCCACTTTTCTATCTTTTATATGTCAATTAAAGCATCCCACTTCTCAATCCTTATCCTGCTTCCCCCAAAACATTTTAGGTCTTCTATATTATTTGAGCATGCCTTTTCTCTTGCCTTTTTCCTTGCCTTAGCTAAAGAGTCAGAATAGTGATCTTTCATGTTAAATTCCAAACCTTTCATGCCATGCTACGATAAAATCTAATGTAAAATGGTACTTATTCTACACTAATACAAATTTATAAAAACTAATGATAATTAATGATAAGTACATATAATATAAAGATAAAAGATTATAATAACTTGCCTTAAAATCATTGAATAGGACCTAAACCCCAATAAAATCAAATTCAACACTAAAACTCAATGATTACTCAATATCACAGCCAAATAATCTTGAATGACCTTTCAAACGATGAAACTAAATCGTAGAGTAATCAAAACAAGGATAGATAAGTAATGAAGGGGAATATGAACCACTCATTCGCATCGATACTACTTGCTGCGAATCAAACATACCTCGTTGATCCCGCAACAAGGGAATAAGAAGCCTAAGAACAAACAGGAAGCCCATATAAAGGTGATTCTGATGGCAAAAGTGGAGGTCCAGCCTTGCGACATTTAGCATGGGATGAAAGTCGAGAGTGAGAATGGAGGTTGAAACAGTCTTTTAATGGAAACGAGGTGCAAAAATTATGCTAAAATAGATAGCGCTTTTTTATTTAAATGTTGCCTATTAATATCGTATAGAGAGAGTTGAACTCTAATTGGAAACTATGCAAAGGACGACATTTCCTATTGGTTTATGTGAAAATATAATTTTTTAAAACTCTAATTAGATAAAGAACTATCTATGTGTGGTCATTTTTATAGCGTTTATTTAATAAAGCGTTGTCTTTTGGTCTTTGTTTTGGTATGTAATGCTTAACTAAATAAGCGATATTTGCATGGTGTTGTCTATTACTTATGATGGTGTAGTGCCATGTTCTTAATTTTATGATTTTTCCTAGTTTTCCAAGGACTCCCAAAATCTCTTTTTTTTAAAATAAGTCTTACTTTCGGTTCATCGTCCCCTCGCAATTTTGGTTGCGATAGTCATCATTGATAACGTTGTCGTCAAGCGTTCAAATTAATACTACTTATCTATAACAACTTCAGTAGTATGGGTTAAGTTAACCCTAAGTCGTCTCCCAACGAACACTGAATTGATTTTTAACAAGTTACTTTCTTAACAATACTGAAGATGTTATAGATATGTAGTATTAAGTTGATCGCTTGACGATAGCGTTATCGAATTTGGCATCGTTGCCGGGGAACACGGTTAGAATTTTTATCATTTTAGTTCTTATTTTATTTTATTTTTTTATCACTAACATTTTTTTTATCTCAATTTTTTTCTAACATTTATTTTATTTTCTTTAGTTATTTTATTTTAGTTACTTTATTTTTTTAAGCATAATTTTTGTTTGATGATTTCTGTTGGGAAATTTGTGAAACTAGTTGCGAAACACTTTGGCTAAGGAAAGACAAGGTACTTAAGTTGTCCATTGAGACGCACCTCTCTTTCCTAGAAATCTACTCAACAAGCTTTCAACTTATTTCTTTTCAGAAAACCTCTTTTAAAATAAAAAAATAAATTGATGTGGAAATAATCAATAGTGTGATTTTCAAGTGAACTATCATTGTTATCCACAGCAACCACATGATTCATATGATTATCAGCTGTAAATTGTCACACCTACTTCTGCACCTGATTTAATTAGGTTCTCAACAACAACAACATGCACCATCACAACAAGTTGCAGCAATCAATGGACCATCCTATAAGGAAGTTGTGTTATTAATGGATGGACTAAGAGAGAAATTAGACACCATAGATGAAAGGTTGCGAGCTGATCAACGAAACAAAGATATTGAGCAAAAATGGTATGAAAATGATAAAGTATTGTATGACATGATAAAGGATGCAAGTAACAAAAACTTTGTAGAATTACTTTGTATTGTTAATACCACCCTCAAATGCCATCCGAGAATTTAGAGCACTTCGTCAAGAAATAGAGGATATGCTTCTAAAGTTGGCCATTAAAGCTGAACAAATGTTAGAAGATTTAAGTCAGCTAATGAAAAAACAAAGCTATGGAGGCCACCTTAGAAAATCTTATGAAGACGATAGTTGAGCAAAGGGATGAAATGATAATGTTAAGGAGCATGAATCAAAGGATGGAACAATTGAGAATTGATATGAATGAGTACACGATTCAAATGTTAGATCAACCAACACCAGAATCACATCACACTGATATATCTGCTGATAGATATAATGATGCTCATAGTAATATGTCTACTGATGGTCAAACGATCAAATTAATACTACTTATCTATAACAACTTCAGTATTGTTAAGAAAGTAGCCAAAAAAATTAGTATGGGTTAAGTTAACCCTAAGTCGTTTCCCAACGAACACAAAATTGATTTTTAACAAGTTAGTTCTTATAAAATCTATACAAAAGAGTTAGTCAAATAAAATAATAAAAATATGAGAGATAAAGATAAAAAAATAAAATAAGATAGAAACAATAGTAAAGAAAAATAGGTTGATTCCACTGCTTTTCCAAAATAGGATTCATCATTGGTTTCCTAAAGATTACTGTTATTGATTTCTTGTTTAAGACTTCAAATTAATCAATGTAACTTTCCAATTAATTTGTAGGCGTCCTTACTTTCAACTAAAGTAACTTCTCAATCAAAAGTAAGAACTTTGTAGATTAGTCTTAGTAAATTTAACCAAAGTAACTTCTCAATTAAATATTACTAATCCTAATCATGTCGATTCCTTTACCTCTTATATCTAGTAAAAAGCTAATTAACCAAATTAACTTCTTGATTAATTCTAATCTAAGTTTTCACCTCTAATCAAAATAACTTCTCAATTATTAACAAAAACTCATTCGATCATATGAAAGTTTCTAAAATTAATCAAAGTAACTTCTCAAATAAAATTTTAAAACCCTTGGACTCATACGATTGTTATGTTATGTAGATTTCACACCGTGCTAACTTGCTACAATGTAAAAATCATTACTTTTACAAAATTAAGAACCAAAAGACATAGATGAATATAAATCTCAACAAGAATCAAAAGAACAAACAAATTAATTGATCTAACCTCAAAATCCAATTAAGAAAGTACAATGGAATCAACCTAAGAAGTTCAGCACTCCATGAAATACAAAATAGAAATAAAAGAAGAATAGAGAGAGAAAGGAAACAAAATTAGGCCCCCCTAAGGGTTTCTAAACTCCGAAGTCCTAAACTTTTTCTTTTCTGCTTCTCCCTTGGTCTCTTTATAAAGAAATTGGACTGGGCTTTTCTGTTGCTAAAATCTCTCAAATATCTTTTAAAATAAACATAAAGATAAATATTTAAAAATATTTGGAGAGATATAGACTATTTGACAAATATAATTGGTTGATAATATCAATATCTATTATAATTAAATAAATTAATTACTTAAAGATATATGATAAATTATTACCAATTAATATTTGTATTAATTTTCCTAATCAACCCTTTGCAATCTCCTCAAATTATCTTCTAAATAATCTAATATCTTCAAGATATATTTGTTTGTTGTGGATCTAAAAAGATTCAAGAAGATCTTGTCATATTTAAAAAGATTTGGTAGTTAATATGTTTTAATATTTTATGATATAATTAAATAAGATAATTATTTAAAAATATCAAATAAAATATCTAAAGATATATTTTTCCCAAATTATCTTCTATCATAAAGATAAAGAAAACCGCAAGGTCCAATTTTTTGTTGCTCTCTTCTTTGCTTAGCCAAACTTCTTCATTTTTTCAAGCTTTTCTTTTTGTCTTCATGCAATGCTTGGCTTGGATTTTTGTGTTTTTGATAATTTTTTATTCTTGGATTTATCTTTAAGGTGTCACGAAGCTTTAATCAATTTATTTCCACACCTCCATGAGCTCAACTTAGCTGCAGCTGCACTAACACACCTCAAAATATCCAAAGAACATTTATGCAACTAAAAAGCTATTTTTAACATGTTTTTGTATCTCATGCTCAATAAACCCAATTATACGAAATCCCAATTAAATCAATCTTTAAGCACACAAATTTAATTAAATACCCAGAATTAAACATTAAATGAGGGCAAAAATACGTACTCATCATGGATATATCAATTTTTCTAAAGATGTTGTTAATGAAGAAATTGAAGATTCTCACACATATATATCTACTGATGGATATGAGTACAAATGATCTTTTTCATGAGCAGAGTTGTGAGAATAATACAATGGAGGAGCCGAGTGCAGTTGAAGAGCATCGATATTCGAAGATGCAGCTGAAGCATCAACTATTGTAACTAACTTGGTTAATGATGAAGCAGCAGATTCAACTACTTCAAGTGCAGATTTTTGCTCACAAGGTGAAATTATGAGGATTATTGATGATCTTGTTAACCATTCGAATGCATCTGATGATGCCCAAATTGAGTTGAAACCACACACTCCACACATTAAGTTTGTTGATGTGAATGATGCAAATAAGTTTTTAATGGTGATTTTTGTTGACTTGGCTGTGGAGAAAGAAGAAAGGTTGTTGCAAAAGGAAAAGAGGTTAGACTCATATTCTTTTGAAAACATTGTTGATAAAAAAGTTAATTTGTATGCATGTTTATTTTTTGTTTCTGTTTTTAATTTTAAAAATATTAAAAAAATTTCAAAAATATATGTTTTTGTTTTTTTTAATAAAATTGTACAAGCTAACTTGTACTTTATAAAATTAAAAAAAAAATTTTGACATATGGCTAGACTGAGCCAAAAGTCACAATTTTTCGTTTCCTCCCCAAAATAAGTTCATCAAGAACATTTTTTTTTTGAAATAAGTGTGGGGGAGACAAACTGTAGGTAGGATTTTTCTTTTTTTTGTTTTTCAATTTTTTGTTTTTGATTTCATTTAAAAAGAAAAAAAATTGTGATTTCTTTTTGAGAAAATTGTGAAAGTATTATCTTTTTACTAAGTGAAACTTTTAAACAATATGCGTCATAAGAAATCCACAAAAAATATTTCCTTGCTTTCAATAAAACATATTGACATTGGATTTTGAGATTTGATTCAATAATTGGGATGATCATAATTCTGGTAAAATAATAGTCATGTTGATATGAGTGAATTATTTCTATGAGTTGCTAATTGAGTAGATTTGAGAATTTATTGATTAAATCTTTTTGTGAAAGAGTTTTGACCTTGTGAGTCTTGAGCCTTAATGTAAAGGATGGATCGTTGTGCGATTCCTATTTTTTCTTGAGTGACTTGCTCATGTTTGTTTATACTCAAATATTTAGCTTGATTCTTTTGTTTTGCAACTTAGGTGAATGTCCATGATTTGATATGACTGAGGCATTTCTTGTTTTTAGCTACTTGGCCAAATAAGCCCACCTTTGTATTAATCCATTGATAGCCCCTTTGAACTTTAAACCTCTTTCTCTTGTTTTAAGCCAATTGTAAACCCTTAAAAAGGAAAAGACCATGTTTTTCCTTATCTTAGGAAGGAAGAAAAGAGCTAGTGGATTATGATAGGATTGGTTGAGGAATAAAGTGTTGAAAAAGTGTTGAAATGAAAAAAAATAATTGCTTTCTAAAAAAAGAGAGAGCAACAAAGCAATCAATGAAAAAATTTGTTTTTGAAATTATGCTCCATTATTCTTCCAACATTACTATTTCAAAATCCCAAAAATTCTAAAATTTTTCCTACCTTTGCCTTGGCCCCATCATAATCTGTGAAAAGTCTTCATGATCTTTGAATGCATATTTTCTAAAAGTTTGTGAATATTAGAGTCTTGTTAAGTATTAGGAGTGTTTACATGCATGAGTATTTTGAGTGAAAACGCAAGCCAAAACACTTGAGAGAATTTTGGTGAGAAAATACACATTTAACTTGAGTGCTTTCTTTCATAATTGATTGTCTTATGAATTCAAAAGATTAACTCATGTGTGAAAAATAAAATCTTTCCGTTTGTTTATGAATGGTAACATGATTTCTAGAATATTGATTTTTCTCAAGTAAGGTTCATTCCTTTGACCCACTTTTGATGTGAAATAAAATACCTCAGAACAAGTTTTGAAATTGCTCAATTTTGCACAGGAGTGCAAAAGGATAAGTGTGTGGTTATGATGAGTGCGTATGTTTGCCCTCATTTAATGTTTAATTATGGGTATTTAATTGAATTTTGTGTGCTTAAAGATTGATTTAATTGGGATTTCCTATAATTGGGTTTATTGAGCATGAGATACAAAAACATGTTAAAAATAGCTTTTTAGTTGCATAAATATTCTTTGGATATTTTGAGGTGTGTTAGTACAGTTACAGCTAAGTTGAGCTCATGGAGGTGTGAAAATAAATTGATTAAAGCTTCATGATACCTTAAAGATAAATCCAAGAATAAGAAATTATCAAAAGCACAAAAATCCAAGCCAAGCATTGCATGAAGACGGCAAGAAAAGCTTGAAAAAGTGAAGAAGTTTGGCTAAACCCTAAACCCTAGTGGATGAGTTATGAGTCATTATTTTCCCTTATTCCATTGCCTTTTTATGCCATTCTTGAGGGTTGTTTAGTTCTTAATTGTCTTTTGTTAGTGAATTTTCCTCAATTGGGCTTCATTGGGCCATTATTCCAAATTTTGATTAATTTGGCATTAATTGGTCTAATTATTATTTCTAATTGTTTTTAGGTATTTTATAGAGTAAATTTTGGAGCTTGGACATTTATCATAAGGTCAAGAGAGAGTTGCCACGTGATTTCCACATCATTGCCACATTTGTGCCATGTTAGTCAGGCTGTCCATGTCACTAGGCCACCATTTTCAACCTATAATGCCATTTTTGTAATTTTGAGTGACAGAATGACATTTTTGTAAATATATGGGTTTGTAGTGATGTGACCACGAAAATTTTAGGTCTTCTTGGGTGGCAGTCGCACATCATCTTCTATAACCTCCATTTTTACATTTTGAGAGCTTTATATGGTTACCCTTGGAGGTGCCACATGAATTTTGATGTTTTAGCACAAATTTTTTCCATTTTTATCCATTATTACAACACCCATATTGGATTGTACATTTTCTGAACGTTTGGAAGCTTGGGCAGTTTCTTTTTAACATTGGGACCTTGTTGAATCCATGTTTCATCTTCTATTCATGATTTGATAACTTGTTTTGTTATTGTTTCACGTTTTCTGCACCATTTTACGTTTTCTGCACCATTTTCTTATCAGTCAATGGTTGTATTCCATTTAGGGTTGAGCTTTGGTTCGCAATCCATGTAACACTAATTTAATGTGTTAATTCCTTGTAGAGAATGAATTGAAGTCTTAAGGTTATTGTTTCATATGGTAGAGTTTATTTTACTCTTTATTCGGATTCTATTTTTTGTGCTTAATGGATGAAGATTTCTGTTTAAGCTTATTTTGCAGAATGGGTCATTTCATTTTGGGGTTGTTATCATGCTTAATGATGCAATTAAAAATGAATGAATGTGTGCTTTGCTTAATTGCGTGTTGAATTTCGGTTCTAATGTTCGCTTAACTAATTATTTCAGGAGTTCAATAGAGTAGTGATAGCTAATTAATTTGATGACCTATGATTGGAAGATTTTCATTTGAATCAAGGAATTAACACTGTTTTCATTATTGTTTTATCAAATTTTCAATTACGATTTATTCTTGTGTTGAATTTCTGGAATCTGCCAAACCTCTCCCCTTTTGTTGAACTACAATCAGGAATCTTGGAGTGTAAACAATGAGTTAACGTCATGAGAGGACAATGAGTGAGCTTACAACACCTGAGTTCACTTATGACTCATTGGACATTCAGTATCCTGAGGAGGAAGTTCCTTATGTTTTAAAAATCGGATTAATACATTTGTTGCTAAAGTTTCATGGCTTTGCAGGTGAGGACCTGTGTAAGCATCTGAAGTAGTTCCATGTTGTGTGTTCCACCATGAAGCCCATAGATGTCTAAGAAGATCATGTGTACTTGAAAGCTTTTCCACATTCCATAGAGGCTAATGCAAGAGATTGACTGTATTACCTTACACCCAGGTCCATCGCGAGTTGGGATGACTTGAAGACATTGTTCTTGGCCAAATTCTTCCCTACGTCCAGAACCACAACCATAAGAAAGGAGATTTCTGGCATCGGGGAACAGTCTGGGGAAAGTCTCCACGAATATTGGGAGAGATTCAAGAATTTATGTTCTAATTGCTCACACCACAAGATATTTGAGCATTTGCTTCTTTAGTATTTTTTATGAAGGCTTGCACCAATTGGATAGAAGCATGATTGATGCTCGAGTGGTGGTGCTCTTGGTAATTCAATCCCAGCAACAGCGAGGCAATTGTTTGAGAACATGGTTTCTAACTCTCAGTAATTTGGTGCAAGAAATGATGTTATTATTGTTAGGGGAGTTCATGTTGTAGGAGCTCCAGAGTACACTAAGAAGTTAGATACCAAGATTGATGCTCTTACCACCTTAGTCAACCAACTTGTTGCGAATCAAAGACTTGCACTTTCTATTGCAAGAGTTTGTGGCATTTCCACTTCAGTTGATCATTTCACAGATTCTTGCCTATGATGCTAACATTTTCAACCATAAAACGCCCCAGCAACACCAACTGAACAATGATTTGTCCACCAACAAATATAATCCAGGTTGGAGAAATCATCCCATTTTGAGATGGGGAAACTAAAAATAGCAGCAAAACCAACAGGTTCAAAACGTACAGCCTCCTCCTCACCAATAACAAAAAGTTGCAGCTACACAACCTGCCCTAGTTCCACCTGTCCCTACTGCCATCCTAGCTCCCACTGCACCTTCATCTTGTACTTCATTGAAGGAGTTAGTCAGGATGATGACCCTTCAAAATATGCAATTCTAGTAGGAGACTAGAGCTTCAATTCTAAGTTTGACAAATCAAATAGTGTAGATGGCCACTCTGCTAAACCAAGCACAATCTCAAAATGATGACAAGCTACCATCACAAATAGTGGAGAATCCAAGAAATGTGAGTGCTATCAAATTGAGATCTGGGAAGAAGATTGAAGTTCCCAGTCCTCAACCTACAATTGAGACGGAAGTTGACCCTGCCATACTTTAGAGAAAGTATGATGTTCATGCAACTTGTCCTTCCACATCTTGGGTGTCTTCTATGCCTTCCACCTCTACTGTTGTGCCTCTCATCCCTCTTCCTTTCCCCCCAAAACCCATTCTAAGCAAAAGGATGGAAGAGGTTGACAAGGAGATGTTAGAAACATCCAGGAAGGTGGAGGTGAACATACCTTTGTTGGATGCCATTAAACAGATTCCCAGATATTCGAAGTTCTTGAAGGAGTTGTGCACGTATAAGAGGAGGCTAAAGAGTTGTCCCTTAGATTCCTTAGAACTACAAAGACCTAGGTACATTTTATGTACCTTGCATCATAGGTAACAATAAATTTGAAAATGCAATGCTTGATCTTAGTGCTTCAATATATGTGATGCCTCTACCTATTTTAAAATCTCTTTCTCTTGGACCCCTGTAACCTATGGGTGTGGTGATTCAGTTGTAAAATAGAAGTGTTGTCCACCCCGCAAGTTTAGTTGATGATGTTTTGGTTCGTGTTGGTGAATTGATTTTCCTTGCTAATTTTTACATTCTTGATATGGAAGAGGAATTTTCACATGGTTTTGCACCAATCATTTTCAGCAAAATATTTTTGAAAACTGCACGAACCAAGATTGATGTCCATGTAGGTACTTTGTCCATGGAGTTTGATGATATTGTTGTGCGTTTTAATTAGGGATGTTAACGGGGCGGGTACGAGTAGTAGCTTCCCCGTACCCTACCCGTTGGATAAATATTTGCCCCGTACTAGTACCCATATTTGTCAGGTATCCATTATGTGGTTACCCGCCTATTTTTTTCATATTCACAGGTATCCACGTGTATTAACAAAATTATTTAAAAAATAAACATTTAATCATAAATTCAAATAAAATAAAATAAAATACATCATTGTCATAAAATTTAGATAAAGTTAAAATAAACTCAAGTTCATACAAGTCCAAATAATTATAAAAGTAAATATAAAATGACGTTCAACACAATGAAAATTCTTTAATTAATACTTTGATAAAAAAGCCGACTTTCTTGGATTGATTCCTGAAAAATAAACAAAATAAACAAATAATAAACCTCAATTGACACGTGTCAAGTATTCTTATTTTGATTCATCATTTGACAACAAGCATACCATAAATGTCATTGTCTATATATTATTTGATGTATAAGCTTAATTTCAAATAAAGGAAAGAGATGAATGTCAAGGGGTGTACCTAGAAGAAGATAACGTACCAATACTTGAAGTTATAAAAAATTAGGTCAAAATGTTTTTTACTAATATATATATATATATATATATATATATATATATATATATATATATATATATGCCCTTGATATTACACTATGAACATTATCAACATTAGTTTGGTTTCACAGATACGGATACTATGATACCCGTACCCGCACCGTTAATGTGTGGGTATCAAAAATACCCGTATGTGCGGGTAGTGGGTATCCATTTTTAATATATGTTTCCTACTTGTTACGGGTTTTATCTGCGGATACCCGCGGGTACGAATGTTTTTGACATCCCTAATTTTAATATTTTAGATGCAATGAAACATCCTTCTGAGGATCACTCTATTTATCATATTGATATCATTGATGATGCTATTGAAACATATTTCTTATTTTTACCCTTTGCATTGCATGAAATATGCATGTGTTTGAATTGTCTGAATTTGCATGCATTGGTGTTGACTCTAATTCATATTGTGCTTCGGATTGTGATTTTGATGTTGATTCTGAGTTTGACTCTCTAGGTGTTGTACCATATGATTTTGATGTTACATGGTCAGAATGCACTAACCATGTTGTAGGAAGTGCATATGCATATGATTGTTATCTTGAGGTACATGTTGTGGAACCTATTTCTCCCTCCCCTCAGGTTCTTGATATTGAGCAAGCATCCAACACTCTAGAGTTGAAACTACTACTAGACAACCTCAAGTATGTCTATTGGGTGGACAT
Source organism: Vigna unguiculata (assembly GCF_037176805.1). NCBI lineage: Eukaryota > Viridiplantae > Streptophyta > Magnoliopsida > Fabales > Fabaceae > Vigna > Vigna unguiculata. The sequence continues at coordinate 14,571,785 of NC_140801.1, forward strand.
TGGCTGACATTCCTGGAATTAGCCCATCCACGTGCATGCATAAGATATTGTTGGAGGATGGAGCTGAATTGGGTTGGAGCCAAGGGAGGAAATTGGTGATCAAGGAAGAACTTTAGAATAATCTTTTTTTAAAGTGAGGAATCCAGGTTAGGGGAGCTATAACTCGTTAGTCTTGCATTTTAAATTTAATTGCTTTATGAATGGCATGTATATGTATGAAAATGGTTGTCACATTTGAAATTCTGGGTTTCTGGAAATTTTCCAGAAACCGCCTGGCGGGCATTCAAAGCCACCATGCGACTCATACCAATTCTGAACATTTTTTGGGTTCCTGCAAGGAACCGCCAGGCGGTGAGCTAGGAGCCGCCAAGCGACGCGTTACTTATCACCTAGTTCTGGGTTTCTCTAATGAAGGGTCGGGCGGTAGTGACTAACTCGCCAAGCGACACGAGGCACTTTTGGCTCGATTTTGATGTTTCACAGGTTCTGGGAGGTTTCTAATCAGGGAGAAATCGAGTTTTAATCTTTAAGAATTATTAAACATTGTATTTCATTGGAAATTCGTGGAACTGGGGTTTAATTGAGAAGAAAATTGCATGAAGGTTATCTTAGGGTTGATGAATTGGGAATTTCGAAAATGACACTAATCTAAATGGAAAATGTTAATGAATTCATGAATGGGAAGCGTTAGGGATGAACCATAATCCCAATAATTAGGATCGTATCCTATGGAAATCAGAGTTGTTGTAAAGGGGGTAAGGTTCGCAGGTGCAGGAACCGCCTAGCGGCACCCCTTTGGCCGTTAGGCGCCATACCAGTGGTGCATGGTGTTCTGATTCATGAAAAACGCTATTTTTCATATTTTGGCGGAACAGGAACCGCCTGGCGGTACAAAACTACCGCCAGGCGCTCGGCTACTGATTTTGGCGCTAGGGTCCACCAATTTTTCTAGTTCGCGCAGTTTTCGTAAAACTACATTTCCCAATTCGTTAACCGTCCGATTTAGGTGAAAGTTTGGAAGGTGATTCACAACATGTTGTTCTTCACTTTGAACGGTGGAGATTTAAATTGCATAACTGGAGAGGGAGATATACATTACGCATGATTGGTTCTTTGAATTCCCTAATAGTATGACTACTAATGGATGATTAAGTGTGCTCAAGTGCTGATATGGCCTTAATTGGTGAATGTATATATATAAACATATAGATTTGTGATTGATGAGTATGTTTATGGTAGTGCTTGTTGAAACATGTTGAATATATGAACCTATATATGTTAGCTCGAATGTATGATGTTATAAGTGTGTGAATAAAGCCACTATTGATGATATCACTATGATCAAGTGGTGCATGATCATGACGGGTTTTGGGAAAGTATGGGAACATGATAATTATACTTTAAAAGTAATGGAATGGCGAGGAGTCATGTTTATATGTGTTGTTTGTACTGTTACTTGTTATTTCCCAAAGTATAGGAATTATGTGCATGTGTTTGTGGTGTTGGCTTGAAGGACTAAGTCAAATAGGGGTCTAGGATGTGCTTGATGGTGGGACGCATGATGGGCATGGAACTGTGTAGTTCCCGTCGGCTGCTAAGTGGCGAGGAGTCCTTAGTATGGTGATTACATGCGTCGGACGCACGATGGGCAAGGAACTGTTATAGAAGCGGAGAGTGGGAACATAGATCTTAGGATTGTTTATAAAGCATTTTTAAATAACTTTCTGTAATTTCATTATGGTTTTGAACAATAAATTTGTAATAGGAGGATTTGAGTATATTATTAATACTTTATTTATTTATGTTGGAAATTAAATTTAAAGGATTTGAATTTTCCTGTGTTTTTGGGAAATGCTTTATTTAATAATTGATGTATTTATTTCTGCCTGTTTATTTTATTTTTATTTTATTTTAAGTAATATCCTACCGGGATGTTACGAAAAGCATGTTGACTTCATCTTTGATGAAGGATGTGAAAAGGCTTTTGATTGCCTCAAGAAGGCCCTAACCACCACTCCTATCGTTCAGGTGCCGAATTCGACAACCCCATTTGAGCTCATGTGCGATGCATCAAATTATGCCATGAGAGCTGTCTTAACACACAAGATTAACAAGAAGCCTCGAATGATCTACTACGCCTCCAGAACGTTAGATGTTACTCAAGCAAACTATACCACAACAGAAAAGGAGCTCCTTGAGATTGTTTTTGCACTTGAGAAATTTAGATCATATTTGTTTGGTTCACCTTTTGGTGTGTTTATTGGCCATGCAACTCTAAAGTTCTTGTTGAAGAAGGCAGAGTCTAAGCCTTGGTTGATAAGATGGATGCTCTAGCTCCAAGAGTTTGACTTGGAAATCCGTGATAGGAGCGGAACATAGAATTTGGTTGCAGACCACCTGAGCAGGATAGAGAGGTTTGCTGATGATGTTTCACCAATCCGGGATGACTTTCCCGATGAAAGTTTGTTGACACTCTCTTCTTCTTTCTCTCCTCGTGGTTTGCTAACATTGTAAATTATCTTGTTACTGCTATTTTTCCTCTATTAGAATCCAAAGCTCAATATGATAAACCTAAGAGCGATGCTAGGTATTATATTTGGGATGACCCCTATTTGTGGAAGATGTGCAATGATCAAGTTACAAGGAGATACATTCAAGACCATGAGATTGACTCGATCCTTAAATTTTGTCATTCATCTGTTCTTGGTGGTCATCTCAGAACATAAAGGATAGCTCACAAGGTGCTAGATTGTAGATTTTATTGGCCCACCATCTTCAAGGATGCGTGGAAGATTTCTAGCACGTGTGAGCAATGCCAACGAGCAAGATGACCCATTTCTTGGAGACAACAGATGCCTCAACAACCCATATTATTTGTTTAGATCTTTGATATTTGGGTTATAGATTTCATGGGCCATTTCCTTGTCTCCTTTGATTTCACTTATATTCTACTTGTTGTTGATAATGTTTCAAAATCGGTGGAAGCCAAAGCCTTCAGAACTAATGATGCTCGTGTTGTTGTAGACTTTGTTAGGTCTCATATATTTTACAAGTTTAGAGTTCCTAGAGCCATCATTAGTGATCAGGGCACCCATTTTTGCAATAGATCCATGGGGGGTTTTGCTTCAAAAGTATGGGGTTGTGCACAATCTTTCTAAACCATATCACCCCCAAACTAATAGGCAAGCCGATATCTCAAACAGAGAAATCAACAGGATCTTGAAAAATGATTGTACAACCCAGTCGAAAGGATTGGAGCAACAACCTAAAGGATGCTCTTTGGGCTCATAGGATGCTTACAAGGCACCTATAGGGATGTCTCCCTAGCGGGTTGTCTCCCTAGCGGGTTGTCTTTGGAAAGCCATGCCACCTACCAGTGGAGATAAAGTACCGAGCTTACTTGGCTGTCAAATCATGCAACTTCTCACTTGATCAAGCTGGGGAGGAAAGGCTGCTGTAGTTGAAGGAGTTAAAGAGATTTCATGATATCTCTATAGCTAGAAAGGAGTTTGTTGTTGGTCAATAAGTGTTATTGTATAACTCTAGACTTGGTCTCATGGGTGGTAAGTTGCATTCAAAGTGGATTGGTCCCTTTGTGGTGACTAATGTTTATCCTTATAGTGCAATTGAGAACAAGAGCCAATCCACCGATAAGATCTTCAAAGTTAATGGGCATCATCTAAAGCCATTCCTCAACAAGACTTCTTTGCTTGACCCCACTTCTGTTTCACCATGATTTAGGGACTTTTCTTTCTCCTTTCTTACTTTTATTGCACTTATCCAGGCCCATCTATTGATGTTTGATTGTCTAATTTTGTGTTTGAGTCAATGTGTAGTTTAAGTATGGGGGAGTCTATTGTTTTTTCCTTTTTGTTAATTTGTGTTAAGTTTTTGTTTTTTGTTTGGGACACTCACTTCACTTTTGGAGGATGAGTTGTTGGTTGCTCTATTGACTGAGATCCTTGCTTTCTCTTTGCAGGTCAAGTTGCTTTTGAGTTATTTTACCATGTGTGAGGATTTGAGCCACTCTTTGTTCCTTGTTATGTGATACATGCCTCTTAAATGCTTGCACAATGGCCTTGGCTTGACTCTTTCTAATGTTTTTCTTATTCACATTCATGTTTAGATATGATTTAGGCAACTTTGTTCTGATGAGCCTATAACCAGATGAGCCTACCTTGAATTGTTTCCTTTGATAGCCCTTTTTGAGCCTGCATACCTTTTCATTGTTTTATAGCTCATTACAAGCCCTTAGCCAGAAAAACCATGATTCATCTTGCCTTAGGAAATTTTGGTGCTTCGGAATTGTTTTAGGAATATATGTTTGTGGTTGCGCATAATAAGTATGGTTGTGCGTATACCTATTTTGTTCATGGATTGCTCATTTGTACATTTTATGTCGAACTTGAAAATTGTTGTTTCTCTATTAAAAATGAAAAGAAATGATAAAAAAAATTGAAAATTGAATCTGTAAGTTTTAGAGTTTGAAATTGCTTTCATGCTTGATTTTGACATATTTCCCCATTGCTCCTCTATTTGCTTTGGTTCTTTTGGCCACTTTTCCATATGTTCCACACCTTGTCCTCAGCCCCATTACAACCTTGAAAAGTCCTTCTGATCTAGATTTGCATGTGTTTTAGTTTGGTTGTTGGTTCTAAAGGCTTGCCAAGTCTGTTTGATGTTTGTTTTTCAGGGGTCTATTGAGAGTAAACAGTAGCCTAGAGATTTGAGTGATACAATGCATATTCTGTGAGGTTATATTGCTTTCATTTCTCTCTTTGAGTTGAACTGAGTACTTTACATGTTTTGAATTTCTAGGATGATTTTCACAGATTTCTTGCAACATTGACTCCTTTTGTATTGGGTGTGTTTCCATTTTTTTTCATTTCGTGTCTGTTTGTTTGTATTGTGTCTCTTTATCTCTCTCTCTCTCTCTTTATTTTGTCTGTGTTGTCCTTGCTTTACTTCACTGTGCCTTTATATTTTTGCCCAGGAGTGCAAAAGGGTAAGTATGGGTGATTTTGATGAGTCACTATTTTTCCTTATTCCATTGCCTTTTTGTGCCATTCCTGAGGGTTGTTTAGTGCTTAATTATCTTTTGTTAGTGCCTTTTCCTCAATTGGGCTTCATTGGGTCATTATTCCGAATTTTGAATAATTTGGCATTAATTGGTTTAATTATTGTTTCTAATTCTTTCTGGGTATTTAATGGAGAAAATTTTGGAACTTGGACATTTATCATAAGGTCAAGAGGGAGTTGTCACGTGATTTCCATATCATTATCACGTTTACGCCATGTCAGTCACCCTGTCCACATCATTGGGCCACCATTTTCAACCCACAGTGGTACTTTTGTAGTTCTGAAGGGTAAAATGACATTTTTGTAAATATGTGGGACTGTGGTGATGTGACCACGAAAATTTTAGGTCTTCTTGGGTGCCAGCCGCACATCATCTTCTCCAACCTCCATTTTTACGTTTTGAGAGCTTTATATGGTTACCCATAGAGATGCCACCTGAATTTTGATGTTTTAGCACAATTTTCTTCAATTTTCATTCATTATTGACAACACCTATAGTAACACCCCAATTTTTGGGATGGCACGAAATGTTAGAAATTTTTTGTGTTTAACGGAAAAGGAATTAACATTGAAAATGTACAAATAAAAACTTTTAATTTAATTTAAATTACATAATTCAAACTGTCACTTTGTCAATAACTTCCAATAACATTTGCGATAAAAAAAATTACATAATTTTTAGTATCTGATTTAAAACAATTAAATATTTTATAAAAACTCCCGAGTTCATCCCAACCTTTATCAATTTACTCCATCCCAAAATAATCTGCAATATCACCTGCTCCCATATAACACACATTATACGATCATCGCACATACAACAAACACACAAACCAACAAATAGGGGTAAGCTAACCATAAACAATGATATATAAAAGAAATTCGTAAATAAAACATGGCAATTAATACTCAACATCTCATTCAAGTAACCCTTAAGCATTATGATCACAATCAATCCTTGGTTTGAACACACAAACCCCAAAATTCAAACAATCATACAAACCAAACATAGTATCACATTCATCTAACATCTTAAAACATAGTGATCATAATCAAGCTTTGGTTTTCCGCGGCTTCTCACCCCATAACAACATCTAGTTTTCTAGAACAGATGGTTCGATGTGTCTCACTATCGCAGTCAGATTGTCTCCCTTATTCCTCAAGGAATTATGAGTAAGAAAGTCTATGCACCATACATCGGGCACTTTACTCGCAACGAGCCGAAATAAGGTCAATCATCTTTCCCCTCCCCATTGCTTCACACAGGGGAGAGGGTACAACACTCGATCCAATCATTACCACTGCTTCACACAAGCGAGGATGACCCCTTTCCACTGCTTCACACAAGCGAAAGAGTCACCACTAGGTTCCTAGGTACGAAAAACCTCACATAACATTTAATTCCACCAAAACTCTTCAAGCAGGGCAAAACACTCCCAACATTCAACACGTGAGAATCACATATTGCCAACGAAGTACTCACCATCGCGTCATGCATAATAAAGTTCCATCACATAAACTCATTAAATTATCAAATAAAACATTCAGACAACAAACCCAACTAATGACATTCATTCTAACATAGGCATAACATCATACTCAAGTAATTATCCTCAAATCACAACTTAAACTCCATACCATACAATCCATGAAAACCAAGAAAAACCACCAATCACATAACCTATTTATTCACGCCACTCTTGTAACACCCCAAATTTTGGATGTCACGAGAAGTTATCATTGCTTTTTTAAGTAAACCAATTATATCACAAAAAGGCACTTAAAACCACATTATAATTTAAATGTAAATAGGTAGTCCAAAATTTCCATTGACAATTGTAATATTTTAAAAACAAAGTTCCTATTAAATACTAGAAAACAAAATAAATTTTCATAGTCTTCACTGTTTGATTGAAATCAACTAAAGAATAAATAAACCCCCAAGTCCATTCCATTCTCTCCTCAATCTACTTCGTGTCAGAAACATCTGCATTATCATTTGCTCCCATATAACGCACACATTATACGATCATCGCACATGCAATAAACACAAAAACAAACAAATAGGGGTAAGCTAACCATAAACAATGATATTCATAAAAGAAATTCATAAATAAAACTTGTCCAACAATACTCAACGTCGCATTCAAGTAACACAGAAACTTTATGATCACAATCCCTCCTTGGTCTGAACACACAAACCCCAAATCCAAAGAATCATACTAAACCAAACATAGCATCACATTCATCTAAAATCTTCATTAAATTCCACCAAGAGCTTTCAAGCAAGGCAAAACACTCCCAACATGCAACACATGAGAATTTATATATTGCCAACAAAATACACACCACTACATCATGCATGGGAATTAAAGTTTCATAACATAAATCCATTAACTTATCAACACATTATGCAAAAGATTTGGGATTTTGCAAATAAAACTGCAGCTTGTGTAAAACTCCAAAAATCATGTATTTATATTCGAATTAAAGATGATTGAATCAAGAATCAAATGCAACAATAACCAACTTAATTGAATAACAATAGAGAAAGTTATAAACCAAACAAGCGACAAAGGTCAATGTTGTCAACAACCAAACTACAAGAACCTTGCGATAAAAACTGCTCTCACTACAGAGCTCCGATACAAGATCCGACTAGTCAAAGTCAAGAACGATGTGTTAAGGATCAACTGTTAAAATTTCAGCTCAATCCAACAGTTAACTAAGTAGGAACCTTCATTTTAGGAAAAGTGTGCAGTTATATGATCTTGTATCGTTAGATTCTATAACTTAGTTATTTGACTGTTACTAGGAACATAAGATTAACGTTCAATCTAGATCATTACTATGAAGGTAGAAGCATCTCCACAAGAGGTCTAACATGTAATCTTCTTCCTAGAACTGTATTTACAAGACTTAGATGAAACAGAAATTCCTTGAAGCCATGATCAACGACAACGACAAACTGTTAAGAACACAACAAATTGACATGACATAAAGATGATTTATGCCATCCAATGACGATAACCGCAGAATTACAACACAATATATCAAGCAAGAAATAAAACCAAATTACATAAATCATTATGTCAAAATAGATATACTTTTTCATAGAACATTCTTAAATCAAATCATAAATTTGCAATTTTATAGATTTAAGCCTTAAAAAATGTTGCAGTGAATATTAAAATAACTAAACGCTCATTCAAATGCAATCTATGTTCTCTATCCTGATAAAGGAAAAGAAAATTGGAAATTGAAAGGCCAACTAGCGGCTTTGCTAAAACAATGAACACAATCGAGCAAATGCATTTATGAGGCATAATTACTCTAAATTGTCGTTAAAAAACTATGTCCAGCATACTATGAAAATGAGATGTCATGAAAGTATTCCAACAAACTAGTGTATTTTATAATTATAGAAATTAACAACAAGAGAAGAAACACAAGGTTGGCTTACCCTCCCTAATGGGTCTCTTTGGAATGTTTCTCTTCTCTACCGTAGCCGCTGAAATCTTACACCCTTCTTCTCGCTTCTTGTTTCTCTCCACCCCTCCTTTCTAAAACCCTAGATAACAACCAATAAACCCCCTCTCCCTCATAATCTTTCTATTAATATTCTCCCACTTAAATGTATTTTTTTTCTTGACTATTGTAATATTTTAAATCACAATTCAAAAACAATATAGAAAGAATAAAGGATATAAAATTTGTTGTGCATGAGCGATATATATATATATATATATATATATATATATATATATTTGAATCTACAACATGCATGATATTTATACGTGAATCTGCAGTGTGCGTTTCATGCAGCACTATGTACCATCCCGACCGGATATTACGAATCTATCTATAATACAATTGAAAGTATCACAAAAAGCAAAATTTTACACGTGTCATCTTCTTAGGAATTCTTCAATTTCAGATTTCTAAATTTGTTTACCTCTTAAAGAAATTTTTACACGTGTCTTCTCAACCAATCTTCTCAACCCCTTTTTCTCACTTTCCACCTCTCACTTTCCAATCTTCTCAACTCTCTTAACTTTCCATCTCTCGAACCCTACCATGTCTTTCACACTCTCCACCTCTCAGCCTCCTCAAACCCTAGCTACCTCTCTGTCACCGCCTCAAATGCTCTTCATCGCTCTGCCTCCACAAATGTTCTCCACCTCTCTTCCTTCTGAGACGTATTCAACATCTTTGCCTCCTCAAACCCTCTCGATGTCTCTTGCGACTCAAACCTTCTCCAGTCATGTGCCACCTGAAACCCTACCATTTCAATCTCATATCTTTTTCGAATCGCACTCTCCACCTCTCTGCCTCCTCAAACCCTAGCCACCTCTATACCGTTGCCTCAAACGCTCTCCATCGCTCTGCCTCCGCAAATGCTCTCCAGCTCTCTTCCACCTCAAATGCTCTCCACCTCTCTTCCTTCTCAAACGCATTCGACATCTTTGCCACCTTAAACCCTCTCGACATCTTTGCCGAATCAAACCCTCTCCACTTCTTTGTTGCCTCAAACCCTACCATTTCAATCTCATATCTACTTCGAATCATACTTTCTATTTTGATCTCTTCACTTCTCATTTTGAAACCCTAATTTTTTTTCTTCTTAATCTCAGTGATTCCAACTTCGTTTACATTTATTTTTTGTTTCTTCTAACTCAGGTTTTGTTTTTTTTTTTGTTTGTGTAGATTGTTTTTGGGGTTATTCCTTCACTAACTCTAAGAAGATACCTTTATCATGGCGAGGATTCCGGATTCTAGTTTTTGATGACACCTTTATCATGACGAGGATTGAGGATTCTAGTTTCTAATGACAATTAAGCGATCACTTCTTTCTTTTTTTGTATAAAATTATCATGTTTGATAAAATCACTTTTCTCCATCCATGATGTAATTTTAGTGGGCATGACCTTGATCTGATTGCACCTTAAATTTCAAGAAACGCCAAGATTTCAGGTTTTTTTTTTGTTTAAATGCATTCTTAATTTCATTGTCCAAGACTTGCATTTTCATAATTTCTTGCAGAAATTGTGGCCATCTTAAGTCATAAGCAAATCATGTGAATTAGTTCTGAATATGGCATTGAGGTAAGTAGAGTCCGAGGAGTAGTCGATAATACTAACCAAATTTTAAAGGTAATAAAACTAAAAAGCAGATTCCACAGTTTAATTAAATTGATAATGGAATGCCTTTAATATGTTGTATTGTTTTTTTTTTGTATTGTTGATTCAAAGATATAATTATAAGTATGTTTTCAAAAGACTGGTTGGTGTTTGCTGATTTATTGGCACCATAATAGTGTTTGAAAATTATTTTTTGTGGCCTGTGTAATCTTTTATTGGTTTCTATTACTTGAGAAAGGTGCTTATTAATTGTAGCAGGAAATGCTTCACTGTCAATGGATTTATTTTCATTTGTATATGCACTCAAGACAATAAATTAAAACTACCAAACATGAAGTTGGATTGGTTGTTTAGCCTATAAATCTTACATTTACTCTTTCTTGTTTCTTTTTATAGTATCAAGCTTGTGTTTTACTCTAAAGCATATTTCAGTCCAACATTCTGTTATTTACATGTTTTGATTAAACATGTCTTCCATTGTTATTGAGTTTATGATGTTTGATCAAATCACTTTTCTCCATCCCGGATGTAATTTGAGCTTTTATTCTTCATGTCTATTAAAGTTTCATCTGATTGTACCTCAACTTTCAAGAAACCCTAACATTTCAGGTTTACTTAATTCTTATGTAGTTTTTATAGTTGCTATTACTTTCCATTCATTACAAAATTTACTTCTGATGAAGATATGTTATCAAAGGTTATCACTCAAAGCTTATGGTGGTTTACTCAATTTTGTTTTTTTTTTACCTATATTACTCAGATAGCTTGATTCCAAACCAAGCTGCCACTAATGTCTTAGGCAGTGTTGGAATTCCAGAAAAAAGCAAGCAATTTTATTCAAAAAAGATGGCCACTTACTATTCAATTTAAAATTTTTAAATTGACGTACCTTTCCATGATGTTTAACGTTATGTTTATTTGATTTTATGTAGGTTTTTTTATATCTTATGCTTACCTTTTGATATGCAGACATCAGGTCAGTTCTTTCCTTTTTCATCTATGTTACAACATTTATGTTACTGTTTGCATTAGGTGAATTCTTTCCTTTTTCTTCTTTGTGTTGTCATTTTTCAAATGTTCAAATGACATCTTTATTTGAAATCAGATCTTTATTTCCTATTTTCGTTTATTTTTCAACCTTTTGCAACATTTAAAGTTGTTGTAGGTTTTCTTTTTCTACTGCTCTCTGCCATATTTCCTTTTCTTGCACAACATTGAGCCATGTGAAAAACAACTTTTAGTTTCTTCTATGGTCTTCATATGTTTGTCAGTCACATTTCCCAATTTTTACTCCATTTGGTTAACCAAAACCACAATATGCGTATTGTTTTAGTAAATATCTTTACTCATGTCAAAAAATTGCTTTTGCTTTTCCTGATTGTTTCTAAATTTGTGAAATCAAAACCAGAGCATGTGTGTGGTGTTATTTTTTATTTATGATCTTCCAATATTTTTTTATTATGTGTTTTTGTTTTGTACAAATACATGTCTCTTGACCTTCCTTCATTCCTTACTATTGTCTAATTTCCCTCATTCCTTACACCTTGTCTGTTATCCAAAACACACCCACTCCTTACAAGAATTGAACCCAGAGAAGGAAAGTTGGAACATCGTTGCAAGAGTGGTAAGGTTATGGTTTGTTGAAGATTACACAAAAGGAAAATCTTCATTTTCCATGGAAATTGTTCTTCAAGACAAAGAGGTACCTCCTAATACTATAAACGCCTTTTATTTTCTTACTTTTCCTAATTTTTGTAATTTTACACATAAGTTTCAATATGCTTTTATTATTTCATTTATGAAACTATTTTTGTAGGGTGTCATAATCCATGCCTTTGTTAGACACACATTGATATACAAATTCCAGTCTGAAATCAAAGAGGATAAGGTTTACACCATTCAATCTTTTAGTGTTTCATGTAATGGTGGTTCTTATAGAACTACAAATCACGCCTATAAGATCAACTTCCAATTTGGAACCAAGGTCAATATGGTTGAAAGTACCTTAGTTCCGTAAACTAGAACTTCATACATCCCTTTTTCAACCATCATAGTTGTTGGTGTTGACACAGATTACTTAGTTAGTAAGTATATTTTTCTTTTTTTTTCTTTTTCTTTGCGTTTAACTTTTGGTTAATGTTTTTTTTTCTTACTTTTTCCTTTTTCTGTAGATGTCACTGGAATGTTTACTGGTGTTGGAACAGAGAGAGAGCTAGAGAAAGGTGGAAAGAAGACCAAAATGAATGTCATCCTCATTGAAGCTGATGGGTAAGCGGATTTCATTTGTTTATCTTCTTTACTGTTTTTACTTTTTTTTATGGATTTCATCTGTTTCTCTTTTTATCTGATTTTTAACATGCAATAGTTTGCAACTGGAGTGTACTTTATTTGGTCAATATGTTGATATGTTAAATGCATTTATGACCTCTAGAGAGGATCAACATGTTGTCATTGCTTTACATTATTGCAAAGTGAAGACCTTCCAAGGTAACTAACTTTGATTGATTATTATAGTTGTATTAATTTTTTAAATTTTTTTTGACATGTTGTATTTAGTAGATAAAGTTTCTATTCAAAACTGTATGAATTGTACCAAGATAATTTTTAACTGTGATGGTGAAGATGCAACGAAGTTGAAAAAAAATGTAAGCATATATACATAAGATATATCTTTGTTTATAGATAGATATACATATATATATATATATATATCTTTGTTTATATATATATATATATATATATATATATATATATATATATATATATATATATATATATATATATATATATATATGTATATATTTGTAATATAACATATTTTTTGAACGTAGGATGTGGGATAGTACTGAATCTCCTTCTCAACCTCTTACCCAACATTGTTCGTCTTCTAAAGTTAGCTTAGAAGATGAATTCATTAAGCTGCATCCTAGGAGTTCAATCGAAGGTCTCAGATTTTAAATAGATTCAAATATTTGTCTCTATGTTGCACATAAATATTTTTTGTTAATTACCGTTCATATTTTTATTCATATTGTTTCATTATTTATTTTTCAGGAAAGTATTTTTGTAGTAAAGGCTACTATCAAACATAGATCATGATCATTGGTGGTATACAACATGTATTTGCAACAAAGTAGTTTATCCTGATTCCAAAATGTTTTTTTTGTGAAAAGTGTAACAAACATGTCATTAAGGTTACACCTAGGTAATATTAGTAATCTTCAGAATTAAGATTTTATGAATATAATATTATAAAAACTTAATAATGTTCATTAAGTCTTTAATGTTTTTTTTAGGTATAAACTTAAACTTCGTGTAATTGATGCTACGAATTCTACAACTTTTGTTGTATTTCATTGTGATGCAAGTGAAATGTTGAAGAAATCATGCTCTGATATTCTTGACTTATAAGACAAGGTTAAGTTTCATATGTAATAATTTCTTCTTATATTGTTGACATTTAACTTAAATGTTTTGTTTTATTTTCAAATTAATTCACAATCAATATTTTCCTATTATATATTGGGTACTTCTTTTCCAATTATTTAAATCATTATTGTTATCTCCAGTAATTCTTTTTCATTAAGTTACATCATTTATATTTATACTTTTTTTAATAGAACACTATTGTTGGAGACTTGCCGAAAGAGTTTGAAGTCCTAATTAATAAGACCTATCTGTTCAAAGTTGAGTGCAAGAATGATTATAATAGCAAATTTGAACAATCATTCAGAGTTAAAAAAGTTTGCATGGATGAAAAAGTAATTGAAAGCTTTACTGATGTTGAAGTTAAGTCTTTCGTAAGATCTTATTTATTTCTTTTTACGTCTTATCCTATATTTTTCTTTAATTGTAATATTATTTTTATTGGATAAAATTTTTAGGATCTATGCTCTGCAAATGAAGAAGAAAGCAAAGTAAATGAGCGAACAAATCAAATCTCATCTGATTCCATTGTAGAGGTAGTTGAAGATTACAATTTAACTTATTTTGTAAAGCTTTGTATATGCTAATTTTTTGAAGTTTATTTTTAGGATTTACTGATCAAATTCACAAAAGAATCAAATGATGTTGAGACTCTAAGTGATCATTTGAACACTATAGTATCAAGCCATGTTTCTGCAAAGGAATCGTTGAATAATAAAAATGTAATTGATGTTGAAATTGATGAGTTAACCTGCAAAGAATCATCTCATTTGGACAATCTTCACTTGGCTACTCAACCACCTGTCCCAGCATATGAAAGACAGAATCGATCTATGGTTCAAGAAAACAAGAAGATTCCAGTGGAGATGTTGAAGAAGAATATTATAACGTCCCAAAACTGAATAATCCTCAATTAATAAAACATCACATACATGAATATTCAGAGAGTGCAGGGTTGAGGGTAGGAAGGTATACAATACGCCAGATTACAAGAAAAGGGCCCCACATGGCCCAATCAGAAATATACTGAAAAGAAAACAAATAAATAATTAGGCCTTGTTCGGACAAGGAAAGCATAAATAATATAAAATCCTTTAGTAATGGGCCCCATAGTGGGCCCAACACCTGTCCCATCCATCAAGCTGCAGCATCCCTATTACCATCACCACTGTCAGGGGTTTTCACATCTGCTCACATCAACCAGGTTGATGATCATTGCAAAGGAAGAGGCCACGCATAACACCCAAGCAAGCAAAAGGGTAAGCTAGCGAAGAGGTCATCATATCATGCACTCAACATACCGTTTCACATTCAAACATACATAGTAGACACCCACATGTGAAATACTCATCAATATCAAAATTTAAGACCTGACTATCCAGATACGTATCTAAGGCACCACCACGTGGTAGTGGAATTATGTCCTAATGATAAGGCGTCACCGCGAGGCCTTCACGGAATTATACCCTTATAGGAGGCACCACCACGTGGCCTTTGTGGAATTACGCCCTGGCCTTGAGGCACCACCACGACCCCCCGTGGTATTACGTCCTTTTTGTCGAGACAGACCAGGGACTCCCCTTTTAGAGGGTCCATGGAATTACGTCCAACTGATGAGGCGCCACCAAGATCTCTCACTACAAGAGTCATGGAATTATGCCCTACCCATACTTTAAACTTGTTCCACCCACCAATCAAGAATCTCCCATAATACAAATATCATGTACAATTAACAATTCATACAATTCAGGATTTCCCATTTCATACCCAATCAAATAACATGCCATTTCCATTTCAAATGTACATATCAATCATGCCATCATCACACAACCCTTACAGTAAGGCATTTAGGTCACATAAACAAGCCACATATCGGTGAACCACTCAATAACAACATCAAAACTCGCCCGCTGTCTCGCTCAAGCCAACAGGGCTCGCTCAGTCGAGAGGACCCTCTCGCTCAGGCGAGTCCCATCTCGCCTAGGTGAGGGCACGATGAGGGGACAAAGAACCCTGCGAGGTCTCGCTCAGGCGAGTCCCTTCATGCCTAGGCGAGAGCACTCCTCGCTCAAAAATAACGTGCGTCGCCTACGAAACAAATCGCGCAACAAAGACCTGGGCGAGTCTCTGATAATCTCGCCTAGGCGAGACTGGCTCGCTTGGGCGAGAAAACCAGTACTCGCCACTATTTTCTCATACAACAGCCAAGACCACAAACCAAATCATGCTTTGAATCAATCCAAAACGGACACAACACCAACCAATCCATACAAACATGAAAAGACGTCCAAAACAGCGGGAAAACACAAATAACAGAAGGTCCTAGCTTCCCTTACCTGGAAAACAAGCTAGCGGAACACTTCGACACGAACACAGTGAACACGGCGATCCTAAGGATGGCCAAGGAGCTGAAATGAATGGTAAAAAAGTAGAAATATGGACGGATTATTATCAAACCATAACGGTAAACGGTAGTCCTAGGCCCATAAAAAGGGAAACACGAGCTGAGAAATACTTACGTGGAGCAGGAGCTGGGTTTGAGTTAGCTCGAAGAAGGTTCTGAGTAAACCCTAGCGGAGAGTTCTGTTCAAGAGGTGCAAGGGTGACGGCTGATTCTTCTGCAAGAGTGAAAAGTGCAAATTAGGGCAACTAGGGATGGTTTTTAACCTTTGGGCCAACCCTCAGGCCCAATAGACGCATGACAGCCGTTAAAATGCTAGGGCAGGAAAAATTGGGCCTTATAAATATCAAGATTGAAAGTGATTTCTGTCATTTCAAACTATAAATTGTAATAGACTTTATTTGGTGTTTTATGTTGGTTATGTTATTTTTATGGAAAACATTTACTGCTTTTAAGTATTTGTACTCATGACCACTATTTTTTGTTGTTCTTAGGTTGTTTTTTTGAAAACATTGACTTCAAGTATCTTTTAATTTAATTATGAATTACATCAAATATTGCTCAATTCTGAATAATTTCATGCTTATTATTCTTAATTCTGTACTCTATGTTTACAGTCACAATTTGCTAGCTGAATCAAAGTTTGTTGATATAATTTGACATTTTCAACACCATAATCATACTAGCTACATGAAAGTAATTAAGTTGACCAGAGTTATTTCCTTGTGTTTTTTATTTGTGCGTTGTGTTATAAAAAATTGTGTACCTTTTTTTGTTGTCTATGGTTATTTTTAAACTTCAGTATATTGTGCTAGCTTAATGTCGAAGTGTTGATATTATTTTTATGTCAACTATATTATCATGCTAGCTACATCAAAGTGATTAAGTTTTTATGTATGTGAAGATTTTTCAACTACATTATTGGTTTCGCAACATATAAAACTTATTTAATGTCTTCAAAACCATTCTACCTTCATCAAATATTTTACACAATTCTCCTTTCACAGATTGATTAACACTATTACAATTTTAATATTTATTTTTTACCCAATATATTGTGTAAGACCCAGTTTTCTGCCCTAATGTTTTAAGGGCTGCCTTTAACCTAATGGCCCTAAGGGCTAGCCCAAGGAGGAAAACCAGACCCTAATCTGCCCTAACGTTTCCACCTCCCTCACTTTCAGAAACAGTCTCTCCTTGCCTCCTTGAGCAGCTACAACGCTCTGCTAGGGTTTTGCCGTCAACCTCCTTCAAGCTAGCTCAAGCCAGGTTCCACTCCACGTAAGTCAACCTCGAACTCTTGTGTCATCTCTCTAGCATACTTTTACCGTTAGGGTTTGGTAGTAACTTGTGCCTATTTCTGTTTTACCGTTTGTTTTCAGCTCTTTGGCCATCCTTAGGACAATCGTGCTCACTGTGTGCGTATCGGGGTATTCCGTTAGCTTATTTTCCAGTTAAGGGAAGCTAGGGTTCTCAATTTCTTGAGATTTTCTGCCCCTTTACTTTTGTTTCGTGTTTGTATGGATTGGTTGCCATTGTGTTTGATTTGGAATATGTTAAAGCATGATTTGATTTGAATGTTTGGCTGTTGCACGAGAGAATAATGGTGAGCACTGGTTTTCTCGCCCAAGCGAGCTTGTGTCGCTTAGGCGAGAATAATAGAGGCTCGCCTAGGATCTACTGCTCGAACTATTGCTTAGGTGACGAGTATTCTTTTTGAGCAAGGAGTGTTCGCGCCTAGTCGAGAAGGGCTCGCCTGAGCGAGACCTCACAAAGTCCACTGCTCCCCTGTTTGAGCCCTCACCTAGGCGAGAAGGGGCTCGCCTGAGCGAGAGGACCTCCCTCGCCTGAGCGAGACTGGGGGTAGGTTTTGGTACTATTGTTGAATGGTTCACTGATGTGTTGCTTGCTTGTCTGATCTAAATGCTTTACTAGGAGGGTTTGAGGGATGATGCCATGATTGATATATGAGGTTGAGATGGAAATGGTATGTTGCTTTATGGCGTATGAATTGGAAAGCATGAGTTGTATGATTAGTTGTTTATACATGACTTTAGTATTATGGGAACTTTCTGATTGGTTGGTGAAACATGTACAAAGCGTGAGTAGGGCGTAATTCCATGACTCTTGTAGTGAGAGCTCATGGTGGTGCCTCATCTGTAGGGCGTAATCCCATGGACTTTCCTAGTGAGAGTCATTGGTGGTGCTTCATCTATTGGACTTAATTCCATGAACCTCGTGGTGAGAGTTCATGGTGGTGCCTCATCTATTAAATTAGATTTATCTATTTAATTCAGACGTTAGATTTATGGTTTTAGAGCGGTCGTTTCTTAGGATCTATGGTCTAGTGTGCCTGCCTAGCTACCGTTGTAGCTTGTGTGTTGCTAGCTAAGCTCTCATCCAACCAAGTCTAACTCCTATTTTTCCTGTGTGCCAATGACATGGCACCTCAGCGTAGGAACTCTCAACCTTCTCAAGGCGACGCACCAGATATCGCCAGGGCGATAGAAGCGATGGTGGCTGCTATGACACAGTAGAGTACAACGATTTATGGACTCCTTAACTCCTGCCCTACGGGGGCAATTCCTTCCCCACTAACAAAGATTCGAGAATACTGAAAATGCTTCGCACAAATGAGACCCAACACTACGGCAATGCGTGGGCAACGCTTTTTCTTTAGAAAAAACAACCAAACACAAGCTTTCACAACATTCAACCATTAGCTAAGAAAATTCTGAATTTCCAGAACAATATCAGCATAAAGAACCTTTCAACAACATCACTTTAGAGTAAGCAAACACATGGCAGGCAAGCGTTAATGCAGATAACGTGAATCAGAAACAAAACAGCATGAGGCTTTGCTTTAAACTTTGCTTTCCACTCTCCGCTCTCTATGTTTTCTCTCCTCCCTCCTAAGCACGTACAAAAAACCTAAACCTAAAGTTTCTAGTGGTTACAACACTAAGTGACAAAGGAGGAGATAGAAAATAAACAAAACCAAAGATAAGCCTTCGTAGCCTAATAGGGATTCAAATCCTTTCAACCACATGCAAAAAATACCTATTAAACCATGGGCTTCTCGTGATATAATTATTAAGCCATGTGCTTTCTCATGATATAATGTTCATTATAAATTTATAAACACGTGTATTCCACATGTCATAATTGAATAAAATAATAAAAAAAACCACAACTTAAACCACTACATTAAATATTTTGTGTCTCGAAATATTGGACGTCGTAACCAATACACCAACAAAAGTCTTTATAAAACATCAACCACTTTATTACTTCACCTGAATACTTTATGTTTTTTCCCAGATCTTACAATGCATATGCTTTATGGTCAACACATTTAGAAAAGATGCAAATAAATGATGCAATAACTGTTAAAAGAAGGTTGTACCTGACCATATGACCATTTCTTTGACCTAGTCAACTTTTGAATATATTTTATTCCAATATTTGTCTTTTAAGTGAAACCAACACATAAATTTAAAAAATCAACAAACTTAATGTTCATTAGATATCAATCCTCTGCACACAAAGTCTGGTTAACTGAAATCAGCATAGTTTCAAAAAATGAACAGATTAAAATTTATAAAATTTAACTTCCTATATATCCAGATACTATTTAAGTAAAATCAATGCATAAATTTGTAAAATCAAGAGACTAAAAATTTGGAATATTGAATTTCATGTGTCCAGATGTTGTTTAAGTAAAATCAACGCACAAATTTGTAAAATTAACATAGTAAAAGATGTGCCCAATTATGTTTCCTGCATATAGCGACTATTTAAGTGAAATCAATGCATAGAATTATAAAATCAACAGACTAATTGTGACAGTTGACATTTTATGCACACATTAGCTTATTTAAATGAAATCAATGCATGGATTTATAAGATTAACATGCTAAAAACACATTAGATTACATTTTTCATACCCAATATGACTAGTTTGTGAGGCCATGGTCATCTTTTTCTTTACATCTAGGCACTCTCCTTAGGATTGCCCAAGTCTTTCTATTAGATCATGACCCTCTACTTGGTAACAGTCACCGAATCCTTTTGGATAGAGACCCTTGCCTTGGGAATGGTCAAATCCACATAAAAATTTACAAAAAATATATATCAAAACATGAAAGCACATAAAAAAAATCTCAAAAAGAAGAAAAATTTTAAAAAATCAAAAATTCATAAAAAAAACCTAAAACAAAAATTCAAAAATTGAAAACAAAAAGATAAAATTTCAAAGTTTGTCTAGCATCACGACCCTCTCTAGTAGAATGGTCAGTGATTGCTTTCTTTCCTTCTGGTTAAGACTTTTTTCTTATGAATGGTTGATTCCATTTTTACTTTCAGGATCTTGACCCTCTTCATAGAATTGGTCATCACATCAATTTAAATAAGTTTTTAGTCACCTTCTTCCTCGTTCAAAACCCCAACAAAATTAGTGTCTTTATCTTCGCTTATATTTTACTGTGATACTATGAAAAGTCAATTTTCATATTATCAGTAAAATCTAAGTAAAGAGGGACACCTGTCAACACCCAATTTCATTCGGGTAAGAAATAATTTTGTTTTCAGAAAATGATTAGGAAGAGTAGGGAATAAAACAAACAAAAGAGCAATGAACATTGATTTGAGTATGGATATATTCCTACTTTTATTTTTATCTCATTTTAAATTTAATTTAATTTTATCTTGTTTTATTTTATTTAATCTTGGTTCCTTATCTTCTTTATTTTATTTTATCTTTTCTATTTTATTTTATTTTAATTTTTTAAAATTTTTTCAAAATTTTATTTTAATTTTAATTTTAATTATATTTTGTTTATTTTTTATTTTATTTTATTTTATTACTTTTTCAAACAAAAAAATATTGTTCCTACGGAGAACAAATAAGAGATGTCAGACATGAATGGTACCTTAGCTCAATCCGTAATCTCCTCAATAGGCTCCTCGTCGGTTGATGTATGTTGTGTGTTGGCGTCTCGGTTAGCACCAGTCTGGACCTAAGAGGGGTTACTTGCGGAGAAGACTCTAACGCTCAAGTCAGTAAGGAATTCCTTAAAAAGTCAAATCTCGTGATTAAGGACTTTATGAATGCGTACCTTTAATTACTGGGATCCATGCCTATTTATAGTTTATTAATTATGTTTGGCCATGTCATGGGTTGGGCCCTTGTTTGGGCCGCAGGTGCGCCCTAGGTGGGCTTGGGCCTAGCCTAGGCCTTTAGTTAATGCTTGTTGGTCAACAAATGTTGTCCTAATTTCTGAAGTAAGCAGCCTAGGCCGCTATATGCTTTCGATTGTTTGTTTACTGACATAGTTATGTCTGTTGGGTCTTGTGTAGGCAGAATTGGCCGTGCAGTTTTACTAGTTCGCCTAGGTGTAGTACACGAGTTCCCCAGTCTTTGTCGGTGGAGGTGTGACGACAAAGGTTTTGAAATGTGCAGGTAGTTTCCTTGATCTGCCTAGGTGTAGTACACCAGTCCTAGTCTTTAAGTGTGATGAACAATGTTAAGGCTAAAATGTATAAAAGGTGATGGTAGGTGAAAGGGTAACAATTGTCAGAGGTCTAATCAGAAGGGGTTTGTGCCACCGTTCCGAGCATCATGACTTTTCGTGTGCATTGGGACGCTTCATATGCTTTATAACTTTTGGCGGGAAGGAGTTGTAGCATTTCGAATTGATTTTTATAAATGAGGATGGTATTGAAAGCGTGCTCACGTTGGCTCATTTGTAAGAAATCTGGGATTAGTTCTGTGTTCCTGCCGACATCTTTCTTAAAAAGGTATGTCTAGTACTAGTGATAGTATGTCGTTAACTACATCAAGTAATGGTAGTGGGCGGTCTAGGGAAGGTATAGGTAGACAGTCTGATGAGGAGAGTGGTAATCATGTGGTTGGGGTGGGAAGGATCTCGATGGAGACGGTGACCAAGGTGAGGGAAGACCCGCCAGAGGAGAGTAGTTGGCCGGCCAAGGTTGGCTAGGTGGTCAAGGTTGCTCAACTCGTGGCTTAACTGTACTCTTATCGTTGTGAGTGATGTAAGCCGTGATATAGTGTCCTTGGAGAAAGTAAGTGCTGTTGAACGAGCATGTCATGGCCAGGAGGAGGCGGCTGATAAGTTTTTTATAGCATGTTGCTCCTAAGGCTACCGTTTGATGACTTTACCATGGGGGTACTTCGTTTACTAAACATTGCTCCTACCCAACTACATCCAAATGTTGGGCATACTTGCAAGCCTTTCATGTTCTCTGCCGCTCATTATACATGCAACCTTCTCCGCAGGCATTTTCGTATTTTTATGACACAAGGCCGCAACAGCCGACCACATGGTTGCCTTTGGTGAGTAGGCCGAATATAAGCAGACTAGATGCATTCATGCAGTCGTTCAAACATTTCAAGGATGGATTCTTCAAGGTAGTGGTGAAAGGGGTTTGGGAGATCGTATTTCTATAATGATGATGGGAGTACTAAATTCCCTTTTAGCTGGACTGATAACCCTTGGAGGTATAAGGACATTAAGCTGAAGGAGTTTTCGGTGGCGGATAAGGAGGTGGTGGGGACACTGATGAAGTTTACTAATAGGCTGCCCACTAAGGGTTTAGTTTGGGTTTATAATTCGGTTCATCCGATTATTGATATTGAAGGTATCTTTTTGTAATTTTAAGTGCTATAATGTGTGTAAGTTAACTAACCGACATTTGGTATGAACAATGCAGGACATATGGCGCAACTTGGGAAGAAGAACTTGACACTTTTTCAGACACTAAGGAAGGAGAAGGTGGCAAGAGCAAGGGCTGTTTGAAGTACCGAGGTTCCCAACTTACAGGAGTCCTCGGTGGAAGTACATGTGCATAGGGGTACGAAAAGGAAAGTTGAGTTGCCGGCCAAGCCCGGTAGAGGAAAGGATATGAAGAAGGTCAGGGCCACTTTATCTGCTGGTGGAAAAGGTCCTGAAGCTTGTCTAATTTAGTTGCGAGAAACAGTTTTTCGGCGGGATATTGAGATTAACGTGTCAGATACTTTGATTAATTCAATTGACAATATGGACCCCAATGCTTTGGTGAGGGTTATGGTGGAGTTCAATAATAAGGCGGTAATACTAGGGTGTTGTGTGGGGTCGTTGTATCAAAGGGAATTGAAAGAGGGGAATCGGGCAAAACTGGAGGAGTTGCAAGGTCAAGTCGAAAAGCATGCAGAAGAGAAGGAAGCATGGGAGAAAGAAATAGAGGAATGGAAAGAAGAAAAGAAAAGATTGGGAACATGGAAGGTGCGATGTCTGGATTCTGAGGAAAAGTATAAGGCCATGATTGCTAACCTCGAGAGTGATTATGATGAGTTGAAAGAGAAGCACGAGGATCTAGAGGTGGAACTAGATGATTTGGAGGGCTCTATTATCCAGAAGCATATCAATGGATTCTAGAAGGGGTTACGACAGGTGGCCTTCTTTTATAAAGATGTTGATGTGTCTGATGTCCAATTTGATGTCAACAAGGATGTGGTTGACGGCCTGCTCATGGATGAGGCAGAGTCTAGTCCCGAGGAGGATGCAGGAAGATGGTGGATACGGAGCAAGCGGATGCGAATCCTGATGATGTCGTCGCTGTGAAAGATGTGGAATAAGAGTCGACTTAGGATTGTTGTTTTAAATGTTTTATATTTGATTTTGATCCTAAGTTTGTATTAATTTGTACATTGTTTACTTTGTTGTTAATGTGATGAATGTTGTTGGTATATTTGTTGTTGTGTGACACCGCTAGGATGTGTTATAGGGGCGCGTGTTATGGTATGATTATCACTGTGAATGCGATTTGGAGTGGGTCGTATGTGGCTATAATCCGTTTAATGTGGTAAGTAGTAGAGTTTTGGTGTGCGATTGTTGTGATAGTTTTAATGTATGGGTATTCGACCTAGGCCGCTTACTTGTGGTAAGGATGGGGAACTTAAACGATTTAACTTAAACAACAAGTGTTCAACCCAGGCCGCTTACTTGTGGTAAAGGTGGGGAACTTAAACGATTTAACTTAAACAACAAGTGTTTGACTCAGGCCACTTACTTGTGGTAAGGGTGGGGAACTTAAACGATTTGACATAAACAACAAGTGTTTAACCCAGGCCATTTACTATTAGTAAGGGTGGGGAACTTAAATGATTTAACTTACACAACAAGTGTTTGACCCAAGCCGCTTACTTGTGGTAAGGGTGAAGAACTTAAACGATTTAACTGAAAAAATAAGTGTTCGACCTAGGCCGCTTACTTGTGGTAAGGGTAGAGAACTTAAACGATTTAACTTAAATAACAAGTGTTCGACCCAGACCGCTTACTTGTGGTAAGGGTGGGGAACTTAAACGATTTAACATAAACAACAAGTGTTCGACCTAGGCCGTTTACTATTGGTAAGAATGGGAAACTTAAACGATTTAACTTAAACAACATGTGTTCAACCCAGGCCGCTTACTTGTGGTAAGGGTGGGGAACTTATACTATTTAACTTAAACAACAAGTGTTCGACCTAGGCCGCTTACTTATGGTAAGGGTGGGGAACTTAAACGAGTAAAGGCGTGTGGAAAGGTAGACGTGAGACCAAGAACCCTTTGTTTTATTCATGAAATTTGGGGTGCCTCATTAAAAACTCCTTGACCAAAACCCTCCTTAGGGAAAAAATGTCAAGTGAGGAAAAAGTGTACACCTAGGGTTACAAGTATTCGGTAGATTAAGTATCTTAAATAAAGTAAAATTTGAGATGGAACATGTTCCATGTATTTGGTATTTCTTCACCTGATAACTGTTCAAGCTTTAAGCATCATCCCTAGCATCCTCGCATATTTGGTACGAGCCGTCCCAATTGGCATAGAATTTGCCATCCTTCTTTCTCACACTTCTGGCCATCCTCCAAACTAGGTCTCCTTTAGCGAATGATCGCGAGCATAAGTTCGCGTTATATTTTCTTGCTGCTCTTTGTTTAGCTGCTAAGTTGCGTATTTGGGCTTTGTCCCTTAATTCAGATAGGAGGTCGAGGTGGGTGAACATGTTTTGGTGGTTTTGAACTAGGTCGTAAAGTACATAATTAAATAAACTATACCCTTTAACTTTCAGTTAATATATTATATTAATAAAAAAATATTTTGATACCTATATCTAAACGAAACTTGGTGTACGAAAACTCTATTTTATTCTACACAATCTGTATTCAAACACTAACAGCACACAACCCACGAACCTACTACGTCTGCTCTAATCAAATAATACAATTAACACATTAAAGGCATACACAAGACTCAAACCCAAGTCCTCTCAAAAACACCTAACATGCTCAACCACTTGAGCCACCATTGCTCCATGCTATAACTCTCTACATTAAGACACTAATGGCATACACAAGAATCGAACCCAAGTCCTCTCAACAAAACAAAACACGCTCAACCACTTTAGCCACCATTATTCCTAGTCATAACTCGCTGCATTAATTACTATAAAGATCCCCTTCAGTTGCATTTATTTTATATAAATATTTATTTATTTATTTAATTTTTTCGGGTCTTACAATAACCACTTTTAAGATTCCATATAAACTTCCTAGATTTTGAAGATTACTACAAAATAAAGAAAACGAAGCTCTTTAGGTCCCTAACAACTTGTTCAGATCCTTGGGGTTAGTGATAAACAAAGATCATTTAATTATAGGTTCCCATGCATATTTTTCAGTTGGAACACCGCAATGTTTAATGTTACACCTATTTGAGGTATGACCTTTTTCATGCATTAGAAACATGTAACAACATTTAACCTACTACGATGAGTTGTTCCTTTCTCTACCCATACCCTACAGGCTCTTTTATTTTTAATCTTTTTGTTAGGAACATGTTTATTTTTATAAAAAACCTTTTTATTAAATATTAGCTTTTCAATATTTCTTTTAGTTGCATTTCAAGTAATTTTTCAAGAATTTTGATTTCAAACACATGACTTTTTCAGGATGTATTTTCAATCTCTTTACTTTCTAGAATTGAAATTTTATTTTTTGAAATTTCTTCTTTAAGAGAGACTTTTCAAATTTATTTTGTGAGTTTTTCAAATAATATTTTAATTGTCTATGAGCAACATCTAATTTTTTGGATCATACAATTCAACATAATCATTGTTATTGCTAGACACACTTACTAGGCTTCCAAATAATTCATTGTTAGCCACCAAGAAAAAAATGTGCTAGTTCAATTGTGTGACTTGACTTTGAGGAGGTTGAGCAATTGTCTTCCTAGCAATATAGGCCTTTTTTTCTTGAAAACTTTTCTTCACTTTTCTTAGCATTTGGACAGTCCGTTTTGACGTGTCCTAGTTCTCCACATCAATAGCACTTAAAATTATAGGAGGATCCTTGATTATTCTTTTAACTACCTTCGAAGTTTCCTTTACCCTTGGCCTACATGAACTTGGTGAACTTATTTTTTTTAGACTCATGTTCTCATCGTCAAATTCATCGTCTTATTTAAGGATTTTTTCTTTTGGTAATCTTGGACATCAAGGTAATATTTTTCTTTCTTCCTTAGTTGTCTTCCTCATTCAATCTTCCAAGTTCAAGATCATGTTCTCTTAACTTACTAAAATGAATTGTCATAGACATGGTTGAAAGATTTTCAATTTTGTAATGGTTGTCAAATGCTTCAAAATTTTAATATCAATTCATCAATATCAAAGGTTATACCTGAACTTGAGAGATCATTGACGATGTGCGTGAAACGCTTCTGAACATTGTAGATGGTTTCACCTTGCTGCATCCGGGACATCTCGTACTCTTGTATTAATGAGTTCTTCCTAGCACACTTCACATCATATGTTCCTTCACGGGTTACTTTAAAATATAACAACATTTTGAAAGTTAATTTGAAAAAATATGAAAGCTAGCTTTGATACCTATTGTTAGAATCGTACAACGAAATATTTACATTGGACAAAAATAGATACTTTAAAATTTTCCCAAAAATTTTGCTCATTTCAAAAAAATCTTCTTCATTATTCGTTGTCTCAACCATAACAAATTTTTCTCTAACCTTGCAAGTTGCCCACAAATCACTAGTATTTCTACATCCACTTTGAGGGTATGTTGTATAATAGACTTGTTAAGCTTGTTTAGTTAATACAAATGGTTAATTTATTTAAAGCTTTGATTTACGATTGATATCAACCAACCCATATACATTATCATCTTTAACACCGTTGAAAATGTAGAATAATCTCTTTGTTTTCAAATCCAACATATGATAATTCTAGTTTCTTTTTAACAGTACCATAATATCCAAATTATGCTAACTGCATATGTTTCCTCAAACACGTATCCCACTATTTATGGTGGAATTATTATATCCATAATCCTTTGTATGGAATCTATATCCATTAATAATCAAACAATTATACGAAGCCAATACCTTTAATGGGTCATAACTTATTTATTTCAGCATGTATGGTTGAGATGAAATTATTCACAACACTAAGAAGAGGAAGAAGAAGAAGAAGAAACGACGATGGACGCAACGATGACAACAATGGTGGAAAAGGAGGAATAGAAGGAGGAGGAGGAAGAAAAAAAAGAATAAAGAAAGGAAGAAGAAGAAAGAAGAAGAAAAATAAAAAAGGATGAAGAATTAGAAGAATAAATCATGATATTTAACAATGAATAATTATCAACAAATTTTAACAACATTATTCAAATATAGATCATTATGTGTTTACATACTTCAAATCATCTATAAACAAGATTATTCAAATATAATAATCTAAACACATTAGCTAATACAAAAACAAATCTAATCTATCTATCTAATATCCAAAAATATAAAAGTCATGATTATATAAGATTTGTACATCATTTTTATGATCACAATAGAAACTTATAGAATAAGTTTACAAGTTTATGGGATTTAGAAAAAATCATTGTATTTGTCCTTATTACATTGTGTGGCAGCCATATCAAAATTATGTCAAATAAAAAAGTGTCTTTTAAATTAGACACTTCATTGAGTATCACACATGTATTAATGTTTGATAAGTGTCTGGCATGCGAACACACCATTTATAAAATTTTCAACTTTCTTTTCATCTAATTGTTTATCTTCCATCACAATAAATTTTGAGTGTATATCACACTTTCTCAATAACTTAATCTTTTAATTTAATATTATTGTAACTTTTAAAATATTACACTATTCTTCAGGAGGGATGGATGAATGTTACAGGTTTAAAAAGACAATTATCAAGTTAAGCTCTATATGAAATAGTAAATACTTATTACATTATATAGTTTAACAATTGAATTTGATTAACATTAAATAAGTCAATATAAAAGTAGAATATATTATTACTGTAACAAACACTTTCCCAAGAACTTGTAAGTAGTAACTTAAAAATTATAAAAAAAGATTTCAACATCATAAGAGTAATGTTTTATTACAAATTGATAATATTAATATATAAGATAGTAGAAAAAAAATCAAAACTTATTACATAAAATGGTTTGGGTGTACACTTAACAGGCAATAACTGAGGAAATTGGACTGAATGCAAATTGAGTGTCCCAAGCATAATTGAATACAATGGCACCATTAAACAGAGGTTGACCATCACTAACAAGACAAACATCACCTAAAACTTTCAAATATGAAGCTTCAACTGCTTCAATAGTTTGAAATCCTTTACAGTTCAACTTCACATTCTTCTGAACACATGCACACTGATTTTTGATAGTCACAGTCCATTCTATCTTTCCATGCACTTTTCTTCCGGATGGAGATTGGGTTACAATGATATCGCTCAAAGAGCATTGACTATAACCTGAAATCATCATGCATAATACATATATCATCAACAATATTTTGTAAACAAAACTTACATTTCTCTCATGAGAGAAAATCGCACCTTGAGAAACAAGGACAAGTAAGAGAGTTGCAACAAGAATCTTCTCCATTTCTTATAACACAAATACAAGTTTCAATTCTTCAAATTGTTATGCAAAGAATAACATTGTATGTAATATTATTTATAAACCTATTGGAATGTATCTTTCAATTTGTTTTTTCATTTGAGAACATAATTAAATCATAATTTAATTGTTATAAATTAGAAAAATAGTATAAATTAGCAAAAGAAAAATATAGTTGTAATTACATACATAATTATGTAAATAGATATATTAAGAATAAAAGAAATAACAACAAATCGTAATGGTTTACTATTCGTGCTTATCTTTATTATATCATTATGATAATACATCAATAAATCTTATAAAGGTAATACATCAATAAATTCTATATTATTTCCCATACACGTAAATACTTAAATCAAATCAAATTCTTGCTTAATAATAATTATGTTTTTCCTAATACTGCAATATTTAACTATTTCACATGAATTTAAACTGTTAATTAATATAATTATTATTTTAAATCTTAATAACTATAAATAATTCAGTATGAAAATATAAAATATTCTTCCAATAAGAAATCCTTCTTTAAGGACAAGTAAATAATAGGATAAAATGTGAAGAACTTTAATGACCTTTAGTGAAGTAGAAAGCAGTAGGCCAAAATAATTTCATCCTTTGGTCATAGGAGTTATAATTTTATTTATAAGAAAATCAATTATAAATCGTTAGTATTCGCCAAATCAAGAGAATATAAAATACTACAAAGACAGAAACCAAAAGATTACAAAGATCATAACTAAAAGATTATAAAAATAATAACAAAAAATTTCTGAGATAATAACAAAAAGACTACAACATGGACCTCGGCACAAACTCTTGGCCCATTCTTGGAGGTCAACATTTGAAGCTAAGCTCAGTCCATTATGGATCTCTAATAAAGCTCGTCATTTTGAATGTTCAGCTTCATCTTTATGTTTTTTCCTATCTATTAAGACTTTGGCAAGTGTACCAAGTCACGCAAGTAGTAACTGGTAAGACTAGGATATCGTTTCGAAGAGACTCGTGTAATACTAATTAATTGTGCAATTAATAACTAATTTAAACTAAAGAATAAATTCATAATTTTGTTTTTGTACAAGTAAATTTGTGGATAAAAAAAAGTAAAAGGTGAACTTTTTGGCAGTTAAAATACTTAGATGATGGAAAAGACAAGAATTGATATGGAATGGTATTGTTGGGGTTAGATTTCACCGACCCTATTCCCATGCATATAAAAGAAAGCACACCCTTTCCATTAATATACTAATGTCAACCCACAAGTCTACTCAAACTATAATCCCTTTGTAGAATGAGCCTAGATTTCCTTATTAATAGTAAATCCCTTGAACTCTTAACAAACAAACCTGCTTTATGAAATAGGGTTTAAGACAACCAATCAGTCATATCTTATCATAGCCTTAGGCTATACACAACTCTTTGACCTTGAGTACTTAGTTTCTTTAGATAAAATGGTAGCTATATTCATCCTTTGCATCTATTTTTACTATGCTCATCATTACTTTGTTGCACCTACATTGACACGTTCCTACAT
This sequence comes from Vigna unguiculata, assembly GCF_037176805.1. Lineage (NCBI taxonomy): Eukaryota > Viridiplantae > Streptophyta > Magnoliopsida > Fabales > Fabaceae > Vigna > Vigna unguiculata. The sequence continues at coordinate 14,602,353 of NC_140801.1, forward strand.
CGGACAAGTGCTTACATCCTTACATCTGACGAATAACATCAAACCTCATGGGTAATCGTTCCCTTTCTTCATTTTAAACATTACAATATCTTTCCTTTTTTACACTTCTCACTTCCTTGTGTTTTTTCATCTCCTTGTTCTCTTCCATTTCCTCGTGTTTTCGTTGCAATCTTTTTCCTCCCTCAAGTATGTTATCTATTACTTATGTCGCTTGATTTAGTTCTTCTTGCATTCATCTTTCTTCTTGCTTCTATCAACATTTTAACTTTCGTATGAAGCCATCTTCTCAAATTTTTGTTGAACTTTTATTGTTCATATTTTCTTCGTGTTCATCTTGTTTATATTATTATTTTCCTTTCGATTACACATATTTCGCGTTCTGGCTTTAATACCTGTAACAATTGGTATACCTATGATAAGATTGTGAGTTTATGTAGAAGAGCTTTTAACTCTCATGCAGTTTTCATTTTTAGAGTTTTATGAAAGTTTTTGATGCTTTTGAGGGCATGTGTACCATTCTAAATGTTTCTTCCTATTTTTGGGATTATAATGCATAGTAGATTCTAAAAAAATCTTCACTTTGTTTTTAATTTTTATTTTCCTAGGTTTTTTCACATTTTTGGGTTTCAACCTACGTCTCTTACACATTTACCAACCTCTTGTTCGAATGATAGCATTATGACTTAACGCAGAGGGGCTTTTAACTCTAACACAATTTTCCTTTGTAGGGTTTTTCATGAATTTTCGATGCTTTTGAGTGCTTATGTACAATTTGGAATGTTTCTTGGCATTTCTAGGTGTATGATGCAAAATAGATTCTGAAAAATCCTTACTTTATTTTTTATTTATATCTTTCTACATTTTTTCAGCTTTCTAGGTTTAAACGTGCATCTCGATCCACAAACAAGATATATTACATATTTACTGACCTCTTAGCCTAAGTATGTTGACCTTATACAACCCCTACTTTTCATGGGCTAGCTTAAATCCTAAGAGAGAGCTTACTAGCATGACCACAGATAAAAAAATCAAAGCCTTTAGATGCAACCAAACATTATGCAAACATGACGAGAAAAGTGCCATAGTTGGCACTTACAAACTTGATCTTTTGTGCCAAGATGAATCTATTGCATCACCATATAAATTTACCTTTATTTATGCCACATTTTTCGACAAAGGTCGGTCTTCGTTTACCCCTTAGTTCATTTGAAAAGGAGCTTCTTACCAACTTGATCCGAACAATTGTGCTTTTGTCTAGGGCTTTCACATCTTTTTTGTAAGACCCGTTTCGAGATGTTATGTGTAATTTTTTTTTTCAAACTTCAAACATAACACTAATACCATCCTATTAAATATGAAGATTCCACATAATTTTAACTCAAAATAACACTGGTCAGAAAATTAATATGAAATAACTTTATTCCTCAAAATAAAAATATGGTTTAACCAACCAACTCGATTAAATCATAAAAAAAAAGACTTAATACAAATCCTTCAAGTTTAAACCTCACAACAATTAACTATTACATTCTTATTCAAAGGAATGTTTTCAAATGAAAGAAATAAAAGCTCCCAAAAGCATCCCCATGAGCTCCTCACAATTAAGCTTCTTCAACTATCTGCACCCTCATCTACTACCGTATAACACAAGTAATATGATCATCACAGGTGGAAAACACAACCATAAACATGCAAGGGTGAGCTAACCATATAACATATCACATAACAATGAACATCAATATACCACTCACCTAGCATTACCACAACATAGCATCAGTTATCTACGCTACCAAATATCACATGTTCTCAAATCGAAAACATAGCTTTATCACTAAGAAATATTAAATGGAAAGGAATTATCACCTAACCGACCACTCAACCAAATCTCATATGTAATTTATTGAAGATTACACTTCCCATTACTCTCGTAGTGAGCCCCGACAAAGTTTACTACTTTCCATTACTCATGCAAGAGCCTTGACGAAGTATACAACTTCCCATTACACTAATCAAGAACCGACGAAGTTTTCAAATTTACATTACTTAGTGGAGCCCCGACCAAGTGCACCCTCAATACAATCACACAGAGTTACCGTCCATTACAATCAAATCCTCCCATCATGATCATACATCAAACATATCACATTATACCATGTCGTACTTATATACATATAGTTCTTATAATCATACAAGTACCCACGCCATGTCATCATCTCATGACTCACATGCAACACAAAGTATCACACCAACCATAATGTATACGTACAAAACCATAGAGATTGTAATATCATTCAACCCAGAAAAGCACTACAAATTGGCAACCCAACACTCAATGTTATTGCTCAATGCCATTTGCCTCGTAAAAGCCATGGTCCAACACCAAAAGGCCATTGCTCAACGCTCAATGCCTTGTAACCCCGTCACTTAGCGCCAAAACTAGCGCTCAACACCAAAGCCAGCGCTCAGCGCCTAACGCTTCAGAAACTCAATGCTCAGCACCAAAGCCAAACCTCTTGTAAAACAGTCTGCTCAACAGCTAGAAATAACGCTCAGCTGACAACACACAAATGCACCCAAAAACACGAAAAACAACACAATTACACATGATTTAGTCATTTTAAAGGCACACAAAAGTAACATCACAATTCATTCACCATACACAAAACTTCATAGTATTCCATTCTTAGCTTCCTAACCTTTCACTTCATGCATATAATTCAACTTAGCAACACACCAATTCAACCAAGTACTAATTCAACCACTTATTGACACATCATCATGAATTCCTACTACTTTTACTGCACCAATAAAATCCAAGATAAAATTTGCAAACAGTAAGTTATATTTTTCATAAACCTATCACACAATTTGACCAATGTTAACTCCAAAACAAATATAAGCCCCAATGCAATTTCCATAAAAAAAAAACTAATTTTGTTTTTACTTGCATCGTTCCCCAAATTTTCATGATCAAAAATTAAGAAAGTTGTTCCTAATGCCCAAGTGCCAATGTTCATAGCAAACCAAAATTTGTTGTGCATAAAATTTTCCACCATGCTTCATGAAATTTCTCATGTCTTGAGGACCACAAATATCAACACACCAAAAATTATACAATTTCAACCAAATTAGCTCCCAATGGCCTCCTTCTTCATCGTTTAAAAAAATCACAATTTCAAGAAGAGAAGAAATAAACCAGCTATAATCATTTCCTATACCACAATCTCTCAAAACTTCAAGATGATAGAAAAGAAAATAACCCAGTTTGCATTATGAATTTATCTACAAAATCATGCCAATATTTCTTCTTAAAATGTATCCCTCAACCCATCAAATTTAACCATTCACAATAGAAGGAATACCACGTAATGCCATACCCCATCATAATTCAAATAGAAAATGAATAAAGCTTCCATTACACTTCCATGGAAAAAGTTTATTGCCCAACACAGGTCCATAAAACAAATTCTTACACCAAAACACAAAATCTTATTGTTTTCTCCAAGTAGCACATGCCCTTAAAACAAGTTCTTACACCAAAATACAAATTCCTATTTTTTCTCCAAGTAGAACACGTTCTTCTCATATCTAAGACCACACAATCACATAACCAGAAAAAGCATAGATGCATGGTGTAGTCCCACTTATTTGGAATCCCTACAATAAGACCATCTTAGTTTTTCTCTACTCCTCCCATGCTCTCATTCCCACATTGATTTCTCTTCCATTTTTTCCTCCCAAAACCCCAATTTAACTTACTTTTGTCTGCCGATTTTGCCTAATTACTCATGTAAGACCCGGGAACGTTAAATAAATAAATAAGTATTTATTTCATAAATGCGAAAGCAGGAATCCCTAAGTTATGTCATGTGGAGAGAGAAGACAAGGAATAATGGTAGCTCAAGTAGTAGAGCATGTTAACGATGTGGGGAGGACTTGGGTTCGAGTCTTGTGAAAGCCATTTATGGGTTATTTTCATTATTTAATTATTTTACATACAAGCATGGTTATAGGATAAGAGGTTATAAGGCATGGTGTGCATGAAATGTCAAGAAACATTAATTGGCTTAATGGTGGTGCACTGACTTGGCTTTGACATGGTTGTGGGTTAGAAACATGAATTAAGTTTTCTTTTTGCTAAAATTATTTTTGGCATGGATGAGAAGGGTTAGAAACCCTAACCGTCTGTAGAATGGAGAGTTGATGTACATTAAACTCCTTCTTAATGGATTTTTCGTTTTGGACAATTAATGGAGAAACAATGAGGTTAATGATGGAGGAGAGGGGTGAGAGTAGGATCCTGGTCAAGGCATTTTTGTGTGGCTACGAAAAGGGAGTTGGAGAGCCCTAAAACAACACTGAGGAGAGTGTTAGAAGGTTGAAATGAGTGCTCAAGGACGAAGATCAAAGGGTTGATCATTTGTGAACCAGGTGCTAGGTTCCTAATTTCTGGGCGCTAGGCACCACCGTTTTTCTAGTCTATGCAGTTTTCGTAAAACTACATTTCTTGGTTCGTTAATCGTGCGATTTAGGTGAAATTTTTACAGGTAGTCCATAACATGTTGTTCTTTACTTTGAACGGTGGAGATTCAATTTGGAGGTCAGTAGCTAGAGATATACGTTACTCAGGATTGCTAGCTTAGAAGCCTTTAAAATACATGAATAAACTCTTGATAATTTGAAGTAACTACTAATGTGACATGAGTTGGAAGCATGATTGGGTTGTGTTGTAAGTCTCTATGAATTTGAATGTTCCTTTGGGTTAGTCACATGTTGAGAATTGGTTTATTGGTAAATACATGTGTATCAATATAAATTAAATTACTGAATAGGAGTTGTGAAGTGCTATATTGATTTGCATTGGTGCATAGAATCATGTACTTAAGTTGTTAGAGGGTTGCTGCTTTATATTTGATTTGAGCATGCGTTATTCATAGGTTGAAAATGTCTTCCAGTAATGTCTTCGCTATAATTCTATGAATCTTTTATGATTAGGAAATTAAGGTTCATTTTGGGATTGGGAGATGAATGAACATGATCAGAGATTTGATAATTTATGTGTTGTTTTCATGATATTAATGGTACTGGAACCAACATGAACTCTCCTAATGGAATGTAATTATATAAATGTGTTAATAATATGTAAAAATGGGAGGACCATGATGAGTGCATATTTTTACCCTCATTTAATGTTTAATTTTGCGTATTTAATTGAATTTTTGTGCTTAAAGATTGATTTAATTGGGATTTCCTATAATTGGGTTTGTTGAGCATGAGATACAAAAACATGTTAAAAATAGCTTTTTAGTTGCATAAATGTTCTTTGGATATTTTGAGGTGTATTAGTGCAGCTGCAACTAATTTGAGCTCATGGAAGTGTGGAAATAAATTGCTTAAAGCTTCATGACACCTTAAAGATAAATCCAAGAATAAGAAATTATCAAAAGCACAAAAATCCTAGCCAAGCATCGCATGAAGACAACAAGAAAAGCTTGAAAAAGTGAAGTAGTTTGGCTAAACCAAGAAGAGAGCAACAAGTGAAGGACCTTGCGATTTTCTTTATCTTTATGATAGAAGATAATTTGGAAAAAATATATCTTTAGATATTTTATTTGATATTTTTAAATAATTATCTTATTTAATTATATCATAAAATATTAAAAGATAGTAACTACCAAATCTTTTTAAATATGACAAGATCTTCTTTTTAGATCCACAACAAACAAATATATCTTGAAGATTTTGGATTATTTAGAAGATAATTTGAGATTGCAAAGGGCTGATTTGGAAAATTAATACAAATATTAATTGGTGATATCTTATCATATATCTTTAAGTAATTAATTTATTTATATTAGATATTGATATTATCAACCAACTATATTTGTCAAATAGTCTATATCTCTCCAAATATTTTTAAATATTTAGCTTTATCTTTATTTTAAAAGATATTTGAGAGATTTTAGCAACAAAAAAAGCCCAGTCCAAGTCCTATATAAAGAGACCAAGGGGGGAGCAGAAAATACAAGCTCGGGACTTCGGAGTTTAAAAACCCTTAGGGGGGCCCTAATTTCGTTTCCTTTCTCTCTCTATTCTTCTTCTATTTTGTATTTCATGGAGTGCTAAACTTCTTGGGTTGATTCCAATGTAATTTCATTATGGATTCTGAGGTTAGAATAAAATAATTTCTTTGTTCTTTTTATTATATTTGAGGTTTTAATTCATCAATGTCTTTTATCTTTGAATCACGTAAAAAGTAATGATTTTAAATCTATATGCATATTGATCATATGAGTCCAAGGGTTTTTAAATTTAATTGAGACTTTACTTTGATTTTATTTAGAAACTTTCATGTGATTAAATGACTTTTTACCAATAATTGAGACTTTACTTTGGTTAAAGGTATTTACTCTAACAAAAATTAATCGAGACTTTACTTTGATTAATTAAGCTTTTTATTTGGTGAGGAGATAAAATAATATACATGATTAGGCATAGTAAAATTTGATTGAGACTGTACTTTGGTTAAATTTACTGTGGATAATCTAAAAGTTCTCACTTTTAATTGAGATTGTACTTTGGTTTAAAGTGAGAACGCCAACAAATTAATTGAGACTTTACATTGATTAATTTGCAAATCTACAACAATAATTAATTGACCAATAATCTTTAGATAACCGATGATGAATCTATTTTGAAAAAGCAATGGAATCAATCTATTTTCTTTATTATTGTTTTTATCTCTTTTTATCTTTTCTATTTCTTTCTTCTTTATCTTAATCCTCCAATATTTTTATTATTTTATTTAACTAACTATTTTGTATAGTTTTATAAGAACTAATTTGTTAGAAATCAATTCCGTGTGCGTTAGGAGACGACTTTGGGTTAATTAACCCTTTCTATTTTGTTGACTATTTTCTTAACAATACTGGAGTTATTATAGATAAGTAGTATTAATTTGATCGTGTCAACGATAGCGTTATCAAACCGCATGGCGACGCATGAACTACCATTAGGCGACACATCATAACAGTGGGTGTTCTGAGTTGATTCAGTGAATTGGCGTGATTTAGGGTCATCAGGTGACGATATGCATAAACTAGGAAAATGACAAATGCGATATTGATGAGTCATTATTTTCTTCCACTCCACTAGCCTTTGTGTACCCATTAGACAATTGCTCAGTGCTTAATTGTTCATATTTATAGTGTTTTTCATCTGTTGGGCTTTATTGGGCCACTATTTCAAATTTGGACTAATTTCACATTATTTGGCCTAATTTGTGTTTTTAATTATTTTTAGGTATTTGGGTGAAGCAACTTTGGAGCTTGGACGTCAATATTTAGTTGAAGAGAGTCACCACATCATTTCCACATCATTTCCATGTCATTTCCACGTAGCAAAGTCAATGGGTCAACATTTGAGGCCCAGAGTGGCATTTTTGTAATTTTGCAGCTCATAATGGCAGTTTCATAATTCTGAGTGGCAGGAGTGATATGACCACGAAATTAGGTCTGCATGGGGGAGACCAGCCGCTCCTTCTTCTTCCACACTCTCTCAAACCGCCATTTTTGTTATTTTTAAGCTTTGGAAGGTGACCCATGGTGGCACAAGAGATTTTTTCACGTTTTCCATTGGTTTTTCACATGTTATGAATCTTGAACATCACATTGAAGTTGTATTAACATTTTCTACCGTTTGGGTAATATTTATATTGAAGCATTTTCGTTTTTTGGTGGCTGTTTTCGTTGTTCTTCTATTATCGCTTGCCAATTTCGTTTGCTGCACGATTTTAAGCTTTCAGTATCAATTTGAAGTCATTTGAACGGTTGAATTGCAATTTCTGTTTCAGATTCGAAGTGGTTGATTGTTCATTTTCCATGTCTAGCTAAGTTTTTCGTATTGGTTCCTTGAAGAAACTGATTTGAAACCATGAGGTTGATGTTTTGCAGTGCACTCCAATTCCTATTTTCTCTTCATCGTATTCAATTTCGCAGCTTTGAATGAAATGGAATTTGTGGTGCTTAATCGTGGGTTCATGTTTTGCACAATTTTAGAATCCTTGTAATGCTCAGTGAGTTCAGGTTTTGGCCATAGTTGTTTAATCTGTGTGTGTGTGTGTGTGTGTGTGTGAAATTGAAAGAAGGATGTGTGTTATGCTTAATGGCATAATGAAGCTGTGTTAATTTTCGTATAGTTGATTAATTCGGATTTCATAAGAGTAAATTGGATAAGAGAATTGATTTAGCAACCTGTGATTGGTGGATTTTCAGTGAAATCAAGGAACCAGTACATTTTGAATTCTGTGTTTAATTCATGTTCGGTGTTTTGATTAGAATTTAGCAAACTTGTGTGAATCTGCCAAACCCCGCCCCCCTTGTGTTATTGTTGTGTTCATCTGGAAATTTGGCTTTGGATGAAAATATTGGTCGTTGGGAGACGACTTGGTTCACTTTCACATACTGCATTTAATATGTTTGAATTTGGTGGGGTACAGCCTCTATCAAATTTGGTTCAGATATGAAGGGAGTGTGTATAAGTAAGACCTCTAATTATATATTCGTAGGTGTGATGAGTGGTATCAATTGCATGAAAAAGTAAAGGTTTATTTGATTGGGATGTGATGAGGTGACTGTTTTAGTTACTATGGTCATGTGTATTAGTGATGCATGTACAAATATAGTGGTAGTAACTTGCATGTTGGAAAAGATTAAGTGTATGGTAAAGATGCATATGTTAAGTATGAAATGTTGGTAAATAGATGTGTGCATTGTTATTCATTTATAAGGACTATGATTGGATGAGTGATATGATTGTTGAATAAGTGAAGTGTTATGTTGGCTAAAATTACAGTCGTGCAAGTATATGTAATTTGAATACAATTAAGTTTATAACATGTATGTGTGCTTGAACTGTTGGGGGTGCTGAAACCCCGTGGTAGAGTGCTAAACCAGTAGTTGGCATGTTATTGTGCCACCAGGCGATAAGAGAACTAGGGAAGTCCCTGGAACGCGTGGCGCCTGGCAGTGAAGAGTGACCTGCCAGGCGATAGCCCTTTGTCAAAGGCTTTGCTTGTGTTTGGCGCCTAGCGGCGAGAAGGCTCCGCCAGACAGTTTGTGCTGGAACGTCACCTAGGGACGCTTAAGCAATGCCAGACGAGAGCGTAGAGTGTAATGTGTTCGTGTGGCTTGTGTTTTGTATGCTGTATTGTGGGACTTGGACTAGGAGATGCTTATGTCATGAGCGGACAGGTTCATGGTTGGTGGTTAACATGTGATGATATGAGCGAGGAGATTCATATACTAATACTCTCGTGTGGGGATACAAGCGGGGAGGTTCGTATGTTCCATGCTCACACTTGAGAGATGTTGCAAGTGGGGAGGTTCATAGCTGGTGGATCACGTGTGTTGGACTACGGGCGGGGAGGTCCGTAGAGTTGGACTACTAGCGTGGAGGTTCATAGAGGCAGGACAACGACCGGGCAGGTTCGTGGGAGCATCGTATATCCTGGGTTCATGGTCAAAGTAATTGTTTCCATGGTGTGGATGCAGGTGGTCTACAATGCTTGAATGATACCTTAAATGTTGGTGTTCCTTGAGTTGTTGCTGAGAACGTATCCCTGGAGTTGTGGCTTGGGATAGGTGTTAAGCATGTGGCATCCCTCAAGTTGTGGCTCAGGATGGCAGATGAACACGAGTAACTCTTGAGTTGTGGCTCGGGTTGGCGAGTGTTGCCAGTGTGAGTGTACGAGTTGTGGCTCGTACGGCGGGTCCAAATAGATTACCCTCCTTGGTATGAGACCAACGACTTTGGTAGTCTTAGGACGTTACAAATGATATTCTTATTGGGAACTCCACCTTATGTTACGAAGTGTGGTCCATAGCATGGTTTCCCACACATGCTCTGCCAGTTGTGGCTGGTAGGTGTGGTAGATGGACATCTTGAGGTATTCATTAGAAGACGTAGAACACGGGTAAAATGGTAGTGGCCATGTGTTATGGAATCAAAGGACGGAAATTCATGTGGTGTGTCTGTAACATCCCTAAGGAATATTACTTTTAAGTAATTACAAATGAATAAATACATTAAATTAAAACACGATAATATTAATAAAATCTCATTTATAATCGCATATTCCCAAAACGTGGGAAAATTAAAACAAAACTTTAACTGTAACAGTTCAAATATTCGCAATTTCTTTAAACAAAATCTACCAAAGTTCCACATAATCAAAAATTACATCAAAATTCTTTAAAAGAAAATCCTTTCAAAACCCCTGGTCGCCCCTGCACTACGCTTCTAAGCATCTCCTGACTCACCTGTCAAATCATCTGCTCCCGGATAACAAGTTAATCGATCATCGCAACACACAAACAGATAGGGTGAGCTATGCACATAAACATAAATAAATATGAAATTAAATTCCAATCCCAAATGTAAGTATTCAATTATTTATTTTCTAAAATACCCTTTTTCCCCCACTCATAACCAATATGAGTTCATGCATGTACTCTAAACTGGGATTTCATGTGCTTTCATGACCCTCCTCGCTCGTGGTCCAACCTACAAGACTATCCCGCTTGTAGTCCTGCTTCACGGACTCCCTCGCCCGTCATCCGAACTCCTCGCTATGAACTCCCTCGCTCATAGCATTCCCAAGTTGAACATGAAATGAACTCCCTCGCTCATTCATCCCAACAAGAGTACCTCCGGTGAACTAACTATTCACGTTCCGCATGCGGTCCACACATCGCAAACTCCTCGTTCGCGACTCATTCCAAACACATAACAGAATCCTATGGACTTAGTCCTTCAAGCCCAATCACCATAACACATGCATACACAGTGCATAAAAACATGACTCGTCGCCATTCTCGCTTAAGCCATACCTGTTCGCCCAAGCGAGAACACCGGTCTCGCTTAGGCTAAACTGCCTCGCCTGAGCGAGTATGAACCAGTGGCTGCTCCACAACATCTCGCTTAGGCGAGTTGAGCGAGACTGCGTTCGCTCAACACACAAAACTCCTTGCCTGGACGAGGATTCAATGTAACACCCCCAGATCCTCTTGGGCTTACCAGGCATCCCACCTGCCACCCTCAAACCAGTTGTGTTAGGTCTGCAGCCCAATACACCCCAACCCATCACCCTTCTCCGTCCATTCATACTAGGTGGGTTGTTGCCAGTGGGAATCGAACTCCCAACCTGACCTTTAACACCTCTGGCTCACCAGCAGATGCTACCAGGTGAGCATCTCTCGCCCAAGCGAGAATATTGGTCGCTTAACCCTGACACAAGTTGCCTAGGCGAGAAACGCGATCCCAAACCCAAAACGAGACTCTACAACTCTCGCTTAGGCGAGATGGACTCGCTTGGGCGAAAATTGCAAGGGTTCTCCTCTAGTCGCACACGAAAACAACCACATTTCATGCCAATATCCAATTCAACCAATACCATTCAATATACATCATCAATAACACCTTATAAACGAGTTTTCATCACATTTTGATTACCATAACCTAAAACTTAACCCAATATAACAATCATGTACCAAAACCCTCACCCCGAAATCATATACGTCATGAAAAAGGCTTTGCACCACATTAAACCAAACACATTTTCAATCATATCATGCATATTACGGGATTCACATCCTCTTAATGGTCCCCTTGACTTGCGCATGCAAGTCTTGGATCATCTAGCTTTGGTTTCCCCATCTTGGTAAGTCCATGCCTAATGATTGGGGAGGGGAAAAATATCTAAGGGAGTTAAGTGAAGTAGTGGAGTGCACCTCCCAATTGTATTCAAATTCAATGTGAGGAAGAATTTCTTCCCACTCCCTAATATTTTGGATTATCATGAACCTTAAAATTTGTCCCACATTTCTATTCATCACCTCGGTTTAGCCATCACTTTGGAGGTGGCAAGTGGTAGAAAAGAAAAGTTTGGTTCTAAGCTTCCCCCACAATGTCCTCCAAAACTGGATTAAGAACTTGGTGTCCCTATCAGTCACAATGGTTCTAGGTATGCCATGTAGCCTCACAACTTCCTTAAAGAAGAGATTTGCAATATATGTTGTATCATCAACCTTGTGGCATGGTATGAAGTGGGCAACTTTTGAAAATCTATCCATAAGCACAAAGATGGAATCCCTAGGCTTCTTAGTCTTTGGGAGCCCTAAAACAAAAACCATTGAGATGTCAACCCAAGGCACGGAAGGGATGGGTAAATGCGGTGTAAAGGCTATGAGAATGGATTCCTAACTTTACTTTCAAGCATGCTATGCAATTTTTGCATTGCTTAGCTACATGATTCCTCATGTGGGGCCAATAGAAATGTTCTTTCAACACTTCCAAAGTCTTATTAAGCTCAAAATGTTGCATTAAACCTCCCTCACGTGCCTCCTTATGAGTGATGCTTTTAAGGAATCTTGAGGTATACAAAGTCTCTTACCTTTGAAAAGGTATTGATCGAGGAGATAAAAGTCTTTGCTAGGCCTTAGGTAGCACTCACTAAAAATGGATGAGAAATCATCATCCTTGGCATACAAATCCTTAATGTGATCAAAGCTAATAAATTTTGTTTCAAGAAAGGAATGCTTCCTTGAAAACGCATCTGCCACTATATTTTCCTTCCCTTGTTTGTGCTTGATCACACAGGGAAATTGTTCAAGAAACTCTACACACCTTGCATGTCTTTTGTTCAACTTGCGTTTGTTTTTCAAAAATTTGAGGGATTCATAATCACTATGGACAACAAACTCCTTACAAAGAAGGTAGTGTTGCCAAGTTCGCAAAGTTCTCACAAGAGCATAAAACACTTTATCATAGGTGGAATTGTTTGTGTGACTACCTTTGAGATTCTCACTAAAATAGGTTATGGGGTGTCCCTCTTGCAGAAGCACGACTCCAATACCTACATCAGATGCATCACACTCAATTTCAAATGTTTTGGAAAAGTTTGGGAGGGCTAGGAGTGGTGCATTGATAAACTTTTCCTTCAAAGTTTCAAAAGCATTTGTTTGATCAACTCCCCACTTGAAGTCCACACCTTTCTTACTCATGGCTATTGTGCTAAAATTTTGCACAAACCTTCTATAACAACTAGCTAACCCATGAAAAGGTCTAAGCTCACTCACATTCTTTGGTGTAGGCCACTCTATTATGGCCACCACTTGTTCTTGGTCCACATGGACCTCATATTTACATGATCCATCCCAAAAATGCATTTCTCCATGTTAACATACGTCTCATTCCTTACACTACACCATTTTTCACTTTAGGCAACAACTAAAAAGTGTGGCTTGAAGTTAAAAAAGTGTGGATACTATTGTAGAGGAGACTTCCCTGCTTGACCCCACTTTTGTTTCACCATGATTCAGGGAGTTTTCTTTCTCCTTCCTTACTTTTATTGCACTTGTCTAGGTCTGTCTGTTGTTGTTTCCTTTTGTTTGTTTCCTTTTTGATAATTTGTGTTAATTTGTGTTATGATTTTGTTTTCTATTTAGGACACTCACTTCACTTTTGGAGGATGAGTTGTTGGTTAGTTTGTGGACTGATATCTTTGTGGACTGATATCTTTGCTTTCTCCTTGCATGTCAAGTTGCTTTTGAATTGTTTTACCTTGTGTGACGATTTGAGCCACTATTTGTTGTTTGATTGTGTGATATATGCCTCTTGAATGCTTGCACATCGGCCTTGGCTTGACTATTGCTAATGCTTTTCTAATTCACATGCATGTTGGGATATGATTTAGGCAATTTTGTTCTATAAGCCTATAGCCAGATGAGCCTACCTTGAACTGTTTCCTTTGATAACCCCTTTTTGAGCCTGCGTACCCTTTTTCATTGATTTATAGCTCATTACAAGCCCTTAGCCTGAAAAACCATGACTCTTCCTACCTTATGAAATTTTGGAGCTTTGGAATTGTTTTGGGAATGGGTGCTCAATTAAGTGTGGTCGCACACAACAACTGTGGTTTTGCGCACACATGTTATTGGTTCTTCGAATTGCTCATTTGTATACCCAAGTGGGATTTCAAAATTGTTGTTTCTCTCCATGTTTTTTGTATAGAAAAAAAAAGAATAAGAGAGAAAAGAAAAAGAAAAGAAAAGAAAAGAAAAGAAATAAAAGAAATAAAAGAAGTTTGGATTTGAGCAATGTGTGAGAATCGAATTTGGAAGTGTTGGTGTTTGGGATTACTTTCATGCTTGATTGAGACTTATTCCCCATTGCTCCTCTATTTCCTTTGTTGCTTAGCTACTTATCCATATGTTCCACACCTTGTCCTTAACCCCATTACAACCTTGGGAAATCCTTCTGATCTTGACCTACATGTGTTTTGGTTTGGTTGTTGGTTCTAGAGGCTTGCCAAGTCTTTTTGATGTTTGTTTTTCAAAGGTGCTCTGAGAGTAAACAATAGCCTAGAGATTTGAGTGATACAATGCATATTTTGTGAGGTTATGTTGCTTTCAATTCTCTCTTTGAGCTGAACTGAGTACTTGACATGTTTTGAACTGCTTGGATGATGTCCATTTGTCTGTGTCAAGTTTGTTTGTCTTGTGTCTCTTTTTGTCTCTCTTGTTATGTCTGTGATGTCCTTGCTTTGCTTTGCTTTACTTTTTAATTGTGTACCCATTTGATAGTTGTTCAGTGCTTAATTGTTTATCTTTAGTGTGTTTTCATCTGTTGGGCTTTATTGGGCCACTGTTCCGAATTTGGGTTAATTTCACATTATTTGGCCTAATTTTCGTTTTTAATTATTTTTAGGTATTTGGGTGAAGCAATTTTGGAGCTTGGACATTAATATTCAGTTGAAGAGAGTTGCCACATCATTTCCACGTCATCTAAGTGAATGGGCCAACATTTGAGGCCCAGTAGTGGCATTTTTGTAATTCTAAATGGCAAAATAGCCTTTTTGTAAATAGTAGTGGCAAAGTTGATTTGACCATGAGAATTAGGTCTCTTGGCAAGTAGCAGCCGCATATCATCTTCTCCAACCTCCATTTTCACGCTCTCAAGCTTTGGTGGGTATCCATGGAGGTGTTCTTCTCATTTTTTATGTTTTTGCACTAGTTTTTGCCATTTCTATGCACATTTGACAGCACTCAATGTGGGATTTACGTTTTGAATACATTTGGTAGATTAGGCATCTCATTTTATGGATTTTATTGACTTGGAACAACACCTATTGATGGGGTTTTTGGATTTATATATTACAATAGCGTTTTTTTTTTCATTCCATTGAAGCTTTAAAATCTCTCTTTTGCTCTTGATTTGCATTTTAACAATTTGTAGGTTAGGGTTTGATGCCTTGTTTTTGTGAATTCCGTTTTCAAGGGCTTGTGTGCTCCATTTCCATGTCTAGCTAAGCTTTTTGCATTGATTCCTTGACGATATTGAAATGAAAGCATGAGATTGTTGGTCGTTCTTGGATTATATTCAGAATTGCATCTATTTCAGGTTGCATTTTGATGATAAACGCGTTTTTGATGCATGTTTAATCTCAAATTCGTGTGTGCACATTAATGGCTCATATTCATGCTTAATGTTTATGGTTCAGTCACAACTTGCTTTAATCTGTGGGTGTTAACTACTTGAAATTTGTTGTGCTTAATGACAATGAATCCATGGTAATTTTCGCTTAGTTGATTACTTAGGGTTCATGAGAGCAAATTCGAATAAAACAATCAATTTGGTAATCTGTGAATGGTGGACATTCAATTGAATCAACGAATCATTGTGTGTTCATATAACTGTTAAATTTCTCTACATTGCGAATTTAATTTTGTGTGAAACTAAATTTGCCAAACACCCCTGTGTTATATTGTTGTATTCATCTGGAAATTGAAGCTTTGGACGAAAATATTGGTCGTTGGGAGAGGACTTGGTTCAACTTTTGCATACTGCATTTAACTGTTTTAATTTGGTGGGATACGACCTTTATCACTAGTGGTCACGCCCGTATCAGTAGTGCGAACTTACTTATGGCACACAACATGTTTTTATTCTAAAGCAAATCACTCTCGGTCAATAATTCTTATATCCCATTTAGAGACTAATTCCTTATGTATTTCCGAATTACATAAGATTCAAACCTTTATATTTACTTCTACACACACATACTTAATTACAACTCCATCCAATCTGAAATCTCCATCCACACACCCGTGGTCCACACACCAATTATGACAATATTGATTTCCATCTCAGATCCTAATGCATGTATATTTTATAACCATATCAGAGACTCATACAACATATCGCTCATAAATACTGTAACTACCCGCATTTATTAAATAATTATTTATTTAATTATTTAAATTTCTTGTGTCTTACAAAAATTGTTAAATTGATGTAGTATTCTCAATTATCTTTACAATTGTGTTTACATAGAGTAACTCAACTAGCTCCCTGAACATGAGGACAAATTAAAAAAGAATTTTAACTCAAAAGCCTTAAATAGGCTTTATGAGATGTTAATGAATGCACGCAAGCATGGGAAGAAGTAACATTGGATGTTTTATAGAATGCACTACTATCTAAGAGGAATTGTCCTTTTTATCTTCAAAGTGTTCCTAAGCTAAACAAAATCAAGCATTAGAAAGAGGGTCAAGTTACATACATGTGGCTCTATTACTATACATGAGCACGCAATTCGCATGGTAAGTATGCCAAAATATAAAAACTATATTAGTTGAAATTTTTTCTATTTTTATGTTCAAAAAGAAATTGTAAGAATAATATTCATAAGTATTGAAATGATGTTTTACAACTATTTTTCGACAATACAAAAGGAAATATTTCGAAAGAAATGCCTTCAAACTTTACATGACAATTCTATTTTTGTATATAAATATTAGTAATTTTCTACATAACATTACTTCTGGATAATCTATATGTAAAATTACATATGGAAATTTTCCCTATGTAAACTATGTATGCTATTTTTTTTGTTGTGTTAATAGAATTATATATATATATATATATATATATATATATATATATATTATCAACTTTTTTTTCTCACGAAATAAATTTCAAGTGTAACCATTAAGAGATTACACATTTATTCGCGAAAAAATGTTACGGGTTTAAAATATTTTAAACATGACAACCGTAATGTTAAGTTTTATAGAAAATACTAAATATTTATGACACTAGAGAGTTTAACCATTGAGATTCATTAGCTTTAAATAATTCAATATAAGAATAGAAATTCATTATCACTATAGTAAACACTTTCTTTTGAGAGACTAGTAAATAGTAAATTAAAATTATATAAAATAATTCAACATAAAATTAATGTTTTATTGTAAAACGATAATATTGATGTATAAGATAGGAGGAAAAAGATAAATTTATTAAAGAACATGGTTTGGTTTTACACTTTAACAAGAAATATTTGAGGAAATGGGATTGAGGGGGAATTGAGTGTCCCAAGCATAATTGAACACGATAGCGTCGTTAAAGATAGGTTGACCTAAACTAACAAGACAAGCATCACCTGAAAATTTCAAAAGTGATGGGTTAACTACTTCAACCGTTTGAAATCCTTTGCAATTCAATTGCACATTGGTTTGAACACATACACACCTATTTGTGATAGTCACAGTCCATTCTGGTTTTCCGTTTACCTTATGTCCTGTTCCAGATTGGGTTACATGGATGTCACTCAAAGAACATTGACAATAACCTGAAAGCATTCATAACACAAGTTATTAACACTATTTCATAGACAAAAATTATGTTTCTTTCATGATAGAAGATTTCACATTGAGAGACTAAGGTAAGTAAGAGAATTGCGATTAAAATCTTCACCATTTTTGATAACTCAAATACTAGTTTAAATTCTTCAATTTGTTTAGATAAAGAATAACGTTGTATGTGATATTATTTATAGTCCTATTTGAGTTGAATCCCATTAATTCTTTTTCATTTTAAAACATATACAATAAAAAATGAAATTAAAACTTAATAATCATAAACTAGGAAAATAATACTAATTAGCAAAAGAGAAAATAGACCTTTAATTACATGCTTCATTATGCTAACATATATAAAAAAATCAATAAATGTAGTAGGAATGGAAGAATGCAATTCATGGATGACTCGTTCTGTATATCTTCATTATGTTTTCCCGTTAAGATTACTATTCATTTCAAAATAATTCTTATAAAAGTAATGCATCAATAAATTCTTTATTCTTTTCCAAATACATATTTATTAAATAATTTCAAATCAAATTCCTCTTTAAAAACTAATTTTGTGTCCATATATAATATTAAACTTTTTAATTCAGAAAAATTTTAAAATTAATTACTTTAGTTTATTTTTTCAATTTGTTAATATTTATATTATTTATCTAAAATTATCTATAGAAATCATTGGGACACCAATCATAATGTGATCATAAAACCATACATTCATACACTAAATAATTGATTTTAATCATTAAATTTTTTAAATAATTGAATTAAAATTTTCATTTTGAATTTACTTTTTTACACTCATTCCTCGAATGTTTCATAAAATATATTTAAGTACACATTTCTTTCTTTAAACAGTAATATGGTATATCCTCACACTAATAATGCGACATGATCAAATATCAATGTCTACCTAACACGTCAACTCCATATAGTTCATCTATAATAAATGTTAGATGTTTTAAAATTTATCTTTTAATTCTTAAAATTAATAATACATTACATATTTGTTATATTTGAACCAATTGTACATCCTACATTTTTTAAGTTATTAAATTTCTATTTTAGTAGAGTAATATTATAAAGGTTCATAAATTACTATATACCAACTACATTTGTATACATTGTATACGTAACCCATTTAAAATTAAAAGTACTAAACAAAATTAATATACATCAAAACAAATCCAAGATATAGTACAAACAACATTAATTGGAAACTCGAGTTCCTTTCTTACTTGCAACAAAGTCCACGGTTAGAAGATGTTGACCTGAACTAACAAGATAAGTATCACTTGACACTTTCAAAAGTGATGGGTTAACTGCTTCAACCATTTGAAATCCTTTACAATTCAATTGCACGTTGGTTTGGACACATGCACACCTATTTGTGATAGTCACAGTCCCTTATGGTTTTCTGTTTACCTTATGTCCTGTACCAGATTGGGTTACATGGATGTCGCTTAAAGAACATTGACTATAACATGAAAGCATCATTCATAACACAAATTATCAACACTATTTCATAAACAAAAATTATGTTTCTTTCATGACAGAAATCTTCACCATTTTTTATAACTCAATACAAATTTAAATTCTCCAATTTATTTAGATAAAGAATAACGTTGTATGTGATATTATTTATAGTCCTACTTGAGTTAATTTTTTTTCGTTTCAAAACATATGCAATAAAACAATAAATTAGAACTTAATAATCATAAACTAGGAAAATAATACTAATTAGAAAAAGAGAAAATATACCTTTAATTACATACCTGATTATGCTAATATATCAAAAAAATCAATAACTACAATAGAAATAAAAGAAAGTAATTCATAGCTGACTAGTCATATATATCTTCATTATGTTTTCCTGTTAAATTGTATAGCAAGAGTGATTTATGATGTAATTAGCATATTTTTTGGGCTTGTATTTAGGCCCAATCTGTTGTTATTTGTTGTCTTTCTTTGAAATTTGATTGGGCCACACAACTTCAACCATAAGCCCAATAGACGTGCACCGTTCATTGATTTGGGAAAAAATTAGCGTTTTGAATCAACACTCCATCAATTGGGCCATAAATTGGGCCAACAACTAGCTACCACCCAATAACTGGCTTTAACGTACTATGTGCGCCTCCCATCACGTGTTTGGGCTTCAAGGTGATTCTGCAAGCCAACCTAATTTCATCTTTCCGCATGGAGGCTACTCTACTCATGATTAGTTGTTCGTCTAACAGCTTCTTCTTTCATAGATAGATGCTAGGGTTCTTTCTCTCTAACGCATGTCCATAGTCATTCTTTGTTAGTGTTGCCGCTTTGATTCCCAACCCTTAGCCTCTAGGGCTTCACCTTGTCGTTAGGATCTTGTTAGATGACTTCTCCTTTTTTTCTGTTTTTCGGGCAAGCCAATCTCTTATATCTTTAGCTTTGATTAATGAGAGTAATTGTTATCCTCATTTTTTTTAGGTTACCTTCATCTTTTAGTTAAGGTTTCGCACCTCCTAGGGTTTCTTAAATGGTGAGAGTCCGAGAGGATCCACTAGTGGAACGAGAACATGTTCCGCCGTGTCAATCCTTCTTTCAGTGTGAGTTTGTCGATCTCCACTGAATGATCGAGGTTTGACGGTCGTACGAGGATTTTCCACCAAAAAAAAACTCAGATTTAGAGATTCTTCACGAAGTGTCGCTCATCAAGTGGAATTCAAAGCCATTCAAGCTTGGACCACCGAGAGATAAGAGTCACTCTCTTATCTTAATTCCTTCTTTCATCTGTTTGATTCCAGTCTTGTTCTTGTTTATTTGAGTTTCTCTTTGTTCATTTCTGCATTTGAATTTATCCTACTATTTTTTTCTCTAAATTTGATTCATTAAAATTGATCCTATTACCTTGGTTCAATACTATGTTTCGGTGCAATTGTCTAAGCTTCTGTTTTATCATTCAAATGCATGTCACAATTAGGTTTATTCTTGTTTTTCTTACTTAGCTTTGAATTTTATGATCTATGTTTTGTCTTAGGTTATGTGTAGCTGTTTCACATGTTCTTAATTTCCATAGAAGTTGTCCTTAATTTTTTTAATTTTGTGTGCTTTTTCCTTTTGATTAGCCAAGTTGTTATGTGTTCTTGTGTGGTTTCTGGATTAATACATTTGCTTTTAGATCAATAGCATTTGTTTCACAGTTCATATTTGTTGTTGTTCATGTTTCAAAATCGTGCTAGTTGTATCCATTAGTTGTTTCGATTCCGAAGTTGTTTCTTAGGCCTTTGAGTTTCTATTTGAATCTTGTGCTGCTTTTGAATCAATTTTTTGGCAAATGATTATTGTTGACCAAACCATATGTGAGTTGTTGAAATTTGGATGTCTGTAGATCACTCATGCAACTCCGGTTTAGCTGAATGCACAAGCATTATCAGTACCTTGTTTAGTGTAGTTTTGTTTTGCTTCACAAAGAACTAAATTTTGATTTTGTGGTAACTTGTTTACTACTGGCCTAATCTATTTGATTGAGTGTGATGCTCTAGTTAAAAGTGATCTGGTTGTATTGATATTTTGATTACTTTTATATGAATGAATCATATCTAGCTTTTGAAAATCTTGTTTGGTCTTTGTAACTATTTGAATCTGAATTGAAAACTCCATTTGTGTCTATTTTGTGAAAGTTGAATCACACTTTGTTGCAGTATTATGCATATGGTATTTGAAACATGATTCATATCTTGAGTGCAATATTCTGCCCGGTCTACCATTTCTTTGCAGCTTCTATTTTCTTTAATTCTTGTCTTTGAAATTGATTCATGCCTGTTGTTTTCACTCTTGGCCAAGTCTAGCTGTGAGACTATATTCATATCAGTTTGTAGTTTATTGATGTCGTACCCTACCAAATAGAACAATTAAATGTAATACTCCGGAGTTACCACAAGGTCGTCTCCCAATGACCAAACCTTTCATTCAAAGTTCGTTTTCCAGATGCAATTCAACACAAAGGTGGATGGGGGTGGCAGATTCACAATTTCAACACAAAATTCATATGTAATTTCATATTTGACAAAAACACATTGATTCTTTGATTGAAACGCAAAACCACCTATCACGGATCACCAAAATTACATACACTATCCAGAAATTCTTGTGAACTTGTAATTAAACCACTAAATGAGGATTAACATGATTTCATCACATCATCTAATCATACCCACTGATTAAGCATTTGTGAGAGCATCCAAAAACAAAAACTAAAATCATTAAGCACGAATTCAAGTTTGTTTCAATCCAAGAATGAAAACCCACGCATTAAGCATGCCCATAATTCGTATATAATATCAAACCACCGATTAAAATGATGAAGAGCAATGTAAACAACAAAAATATGCACAAAATCTCAAGATTTCATCACATTATCATCAAAGAATCAATACACCAAATTAGTTCTCCATGGAACTTGAGTTATTGCATAAACTAAAATCAAAAGACATCATACCAAACCCTAACGTGGGTTTGTCCAAATGCACCAAAAAGCGAAATAATGTGGTTGCCATCAAAGGTTCTTCCAAGCTCTCCAAAAATGCAGAAAAGAGATGAAAAACGAAAATGGATGTACAGGTTACAAAACTGTAAACCCCTTACGTGGTCACATCACCACACATGCACCAATTTAGAAAAATGTCATTATATTCAACAGAATTACAAAAATGTCACTATGGGCTTAAAATGTTGGTCTAATGACTTGGACATGCTCATTGACATGGCGCAGACATGGCAATGATGTGGAAATCAGGTGGCAACTCTCTTTTAACCTTATAATTAGCATCCAAGCTCTAAAATTTGCTTCACAAAGTACCTACAAATAATTAGAGACAAAAATTAGACCAATTAATGCCAAATTACTCATAGTTTGGAATAATGTCCAATGAAGCCTAATTGAGGATAATGCAATAAAAAAAGACAATTAAGCATTAAACAACCATCAAGATGGGCACAAAAAGACAACAGAATAAGGAAAAATAATGACTCATCAATAGTGCATCCACTGATTTTTTATGATGCAGAACTGTTATTTTGGCCATGTGTGTATATGCTTGCTGGAAGCAATCCATCTTTGTTGAAATTGGATTCATGTTTGTGTTGCCTTGAATCATAGATGTGCACACTACAAGAAAAAATGATATCACTGACGGTCAAAATCTGTCAGTAATGGTCAAAATTCTTCGCTAAATCAACATTACCAATAGATTATCGACGGTAAAAAATTTGTCAATAAAACTTTTGTCGGTAAAATTTTACTGACTAAAATCATGTTTCGTCGGTAATTACCGAGGGCAAAATTCATTGGTAAATTTGTCGATAATTACCTACGGAGAAATCCATCGGTAATTACCAAAAAATTTGTCGGTAAATAACATGCATTGTTCATCTTCTTCCTCCTCCCTCTTTCATTTTTTTTCGTTTTCTTATTCTTCGTTGTCGCCGTTTCCACCGCCATTGCAACCGCCGTTGTCGTCGTGTTCTTCTTCTTTCTTCTTTCTTCTTCTTCTTATTCTTCTTCCCCTTCTCCTCCTTCTTCTTCTTCTTCTCCTTCTACTTCTTCTTCTTCTTCTTCTTCTCCTTCTTCTTCTTCTTCTTGTGTTCTTACAAGGTGAGCTTTGGGAGGGAAAATTCTCGCTTATCCGTCTGTAAATTTGTCGATAAAAAAAATTTAAATTATTGACAGATTTTAAGTTATGTAAGTACCGACGGATTTTACCGTCTGCCAAGTCCGTCGGCAATACAAATTTGGGCGGGAAAATTCCTACTTCTTTTATTGATGGATAAATTCGTCTGTAAATTTGTCGGTAAAAAAATTTTGAATTACCAATGCATTTTTTCTGTCGATAAATGAAATTTGTGTTACCGACAAATTTTTTTGTCAGTAATTAAAATTTGAAAATCCGTCAGTAATTCAAATTTATCGACTAAAATATATTCGTCGATAAAATTTATTTGATAATTTTGGTTTTTTTGTGTGTGGCAGTTTATCAAATATGATGCATAATTCTACTATTCCATTGCACTAACTATGAGTTTTCTTTGTTGAGTCTTGACTGAAATCTTATTTACATTGGTGCATTATTTTAGGCCATTCATCTAATGTTGAAATCGTTTCATATTGACTAGTGATAGTTGATATCTGATTCATAGTTGATACTCGTTGTTGTGTCATAGATTCAGTTCTGCCATATATTTTTGTGTTGTAGTTTTTGCTTTGGCAAATTATATTCTCTAATTATTTTATCCTCTGGAAGCTCACTAATTTGGACACCTTTGCATGTAAATACCTCTCTTGAAGGTGGAGTTGAAGTGAATGGGGGCTACTGTGAGGAAAAACAACTAGGATAGTTACCCGAGAGGAATTTTGAGGAGTGAGCTAGGACTTAAAGTGCAAGAAACACATGAGGGAATGTCATTTTGGGGTGATGTGGGATACAAAGAGGTTAGTGCAACCATTCTTTTATAAATATAGTAAGACTGGCATTCTTAGGCATGTTATTTTTAAATTTGTAGGACGTGCATATAAGTGGTGGAATAAGAGGCAATCTAGAGTGGAGAAGGGCAGATAATCATCCATTAGAGATTTTTATGAGTTGAAAACATGCATGTGGAAAAATATTGTTCCTTCTTCATTTAGGATAACTTGAAAGCAATAGTCTAACATAGAAAACTTCGTTGACATAGGAGATGCTTTCATCCAAAATCACAACAAGTTCTCTCGTTAGGAAAAAGAGTTTAAAAACAAACTTGATTGGCTCTTGAGTAAGAAAAGAGAAAGAGAACTTCAAAGATGTGCTGATAGTATAAATGCAAGTATCGAGAAATACAATAGAGCACAACATAGGAAAGAAAAAGAAAAGCTTGAAAAGCTTAGAGCTTTTGAAAATAAAAGAGAGTAAGAGGAAAAAGAGATGAAGAAGAAAAGGCAAAAGAGAAGTTAAGAAAAGTCAAAGAAGAAAAGGAGAGAAAAAAATATGAAGAAAAAGAGAAAATAGGACAAGAGAAAGAGTTTTAAGAGAAAATTAACAGAAAAGAAGGAAATCATGGTTAGGGAAGTAGTGTTTTATCCTTCAATAATTCCTTCCATGAGGATCATGAAGATCAAGTTTCCAAAGGGAGTACTCCCATCTTTAAAATCTCCCCCATTTTCCATTAATTCTTTTGTCTTGTTTCCCTCTCCAACATTTTTTACTCCATCTCATTCAATTATTTTACACTCCTCAACATATTTTGCTACAACCCACTTTCACTTAAATTCCTTTTCAAATATCACTTAAGTTAAAGTGTAAGACACTCCTTTTGTGAAGTGGGTCGAATATCACATTTTTCCAAAATTAAAAGCCCGTCTTCATACATTTCTCGTCAATATCTAATTCTTGGTCTTTATGATTTTACTAAAATAATGTTCGATGACTATTGCAGATATATTTTTGATCCGGGTGGAACCCAACTTCAGTTGCTGTAAGCCTTACAGAACCCTTCTGATATGAGGACAGATCCTCTTCAAGAGGGAGGGGATGATGAATCCATCCAAAGCCTTATAGCTTTGGCCAACACCTACGCCCATTTTCTTATTTATTAGTTTTTAAATTCTTAAATAAATTGTATAGTGTTCCTGCAGAGAACAAATAAGAGGTTAGACACAAGCGTCACCTTACCATGTAGTCCGCTATCTCTTCAGTTGGCCTCTTCTCGGTCGATACATGTCAACTTGAACCCAGGAGGGGTTACCTGCAGAAGAATCTTCGAAGCTCAAGTAAGTCAAAGCTCTTAGAGAGTCAAATCAGTGATTAATGAATGCGTACCTTTAAATGATGGGGTCCACGTGTATTTATAGGGCATTAATGACGTTTGACCATTTCATGGGCTGGGTTTTGACATGGGCTGTAGTTTGGGCCATGAATGGGCCTGGGCCCCAAATCAGGCCCTTGAGACCTATTGAATGCGGGGGCATCGATGTTAGCTTAACTTCATTGGAGTAGTCGGTCTCGACCGGCTACTTGCCTAGATGGCTTATGTTGGTGATGTCCGGGTACTAGGCGGTTTCGATACCCGGACATCACCAACATAAGCCATCTAGGTAAGTAGCTGGTCGAGACTGACTACTCCAATGAAGTTAAGCTAACATCGATGCCCCCACATTCAATAGGTCTCAAGGGCCTGATTTGGGGCCCAGGCCCATTCATGACCCAAACTACAGCCCATGAAATGGTCAAACGTCATTAATGCCCTATAAATACACGTGGACCTCATCATTTAAAGGTACACATTCATTAATCACTGATTTGACTCTCTAAGAGCTTTGACTTACTTGAGCTTCGGAGATTCTTCTGCAGGTAACCCCTCCTGGGTTCAAGTTGACATGTATCGACCGGGAAGAGGCCAACTGAAGAGATAGCGGACTACATGGTAAGGTGACGCTTGTGTCTAACCTCTTATTTGTTCTCTGCAGGAACATATAGGAATAGTGATTTATGATGTAATTAGCATATTTTATGGGCTTGTATTTTAGGTCCAATCTGTTGTTATTTGTTGTCTTTCTTTGCAATCTAATTGGGCCACACGACCGCGACCATACGCCCAACAGACCTGCACCATTCATTGATTTAGGGCAAAATTAGCATTTTGAATCAACACTCCATCAATTGGGCCAACAACCACCTACAACCCAATAACTTGCTTCAACGTACTACGTGCACCTCCCATCACGTGTTTGGGCTTGAAGGTGATTCTACAAGCTAACCTAATTTCATCTTTCCCCATGGAGGCTATTCTACTCATGATTAGTTACTTGTCTAGCAGCTTCTTCTTTCATAGATAGATGCTAGGGTTCCTTCTCTCCAACATACGTCCATAGTCATTCTCAGTAAGGGTTGCCGATTTGATTCCTAACCCTTAGCCTCTAGGGTTTCACCTTGCCGTTAGGATCTTGTTAGACGACTTCTCCTTTTCTTCTATTTTTCAACTACCTTTTAATCTGTAAAATCCAGAAGAATCTCTTGTATCTTTAGCTTTGATTAATGAGAATGATTGTTATCCTCGCTTTTCAAAGCTCACTTTCATCTTCTAGTTGAGATTTCGCACCTCTTAGGGTTTCCTAAACTGTGAGAGTTCGAGAGGGTCCACTAGTGGAACGAGAACATGTTCTGCCGCGCCAATTCGTCTTTCGCTATGAGTTCATCGATCTCCACTGAAGGAATGACGTTCGTCGGCCTTGCGAGGATTTTCCACCGAACAAAACTCAGATTTAGAGATTCTTCGTAAAGTGTCGGTCATCAAACCTATATTGAATGAATACTTAAACATCGAGCAATTTTGGATTTTGTTACTAAGATTTTTTTTTTCATTTTAAGTAGCTAGGCATATTCTAGTACATTTCCATAATAGCTTTAATTGAGCATTCTTAATTTCTACTCATTCTAGTAATATTCTATCATCCATTAGCTCTTTGTGTAATGCATAATCATCATCTTGTTCTGCCACAAATCATTTTAGGCTAATTCATGCATTAGATGTTGTATTACATGCGTTTTCATTAATTTTCCCTCGTTTTTGCATCATACCAATTCATACCAACAAAACAATCAATTCATACCAACATGCCAATTAATTTCAAACCAAGATAGTAGTGCAGAGAGAAATTGAATTGATTTCACTGTTTGGGTAAATTGAAGCAATTCGTACCTCTCCTCCTCGATGGTGTGGCAGTGACAGCGAAAGAGCTCCTCCTCGACAATCGGTGCTTCCACTAGCCACGACAACGTCCCTCCATGACAAAACTCAAACTTCCGCTACCCACGAGCTTCTGCAGTGAGACTTAGGCAACGAACCTCACGGCAGATGACTATGGAAGGCAGCCATGGCTCCAATTGGTCTCGCTGGCGAGTAGAGATGGCACGGTAGTTGATTGGCATAGTGGGCAGTGGGTTTCGTTTTCGTGGGCACGACGAGAACAGAGAAGAGAGAACTGAGAAGAGAATTGGAAAATAAAATTGGGAAGAGGGAATCCCAATTCTTAATTCTAATTTCATCAATGATATTACTGACGGTAAATCCGTTAGAGTACTAAAAGAAAGACATTACCGACAACCCAGATCCGTCGATAAATGAACAAGTGAACATTCGTCAGTAAATTCGTCGGTAAAGACATCCAACAATTTCATCCTGCACATTATCGACGGATGTTGTCCATCGGTAAATTCAACATATGCATCTGTCGGTAATTGATCATTATCGATGGATTGTAATCCGTCGGAACTTCTTCATCGGTAATTAGCATTTTTCTGGTAGTGCAAATTTTAGTAATCTCTTTGGATTAATAATTAGAGTAATACGCTATACTTCATTAAGAGGCATAGAGATTTTGTTTAAACTGATGCTACTAACTAGGTTTAACAACAAAATTGACTGAGTGAAAATAGATCACATGCCTCACACTCTATTCTTGACTCTCGTCTTAACTATACTTTTAGACTAGAAATGCAGGATAACACACTTGTTGTATCTACGAGAACGTATGACCTACTAGAACTATCCATGTTGGCGTAAAACCATACAACTCAAAAGGCATAATAAGAGCACTTAAAGTTCTTGAGTACTTAAAGAATTATCATGCAACAAGTTTGGTGATGAGTTTGAACTCAAAATATACAGACATGATTTTTTTTTTGTGATCAACTTATTTTATTTTGGCATGATTAGTAATGCTTCATGGAAATCTAAAATATTGAGAAGTTGTTTCATTCAATTGTAAATTCATTTAAATAATTATGTTGCAAATTGTGAGATGTTAATAAAGATTTAGAGGTAAGGGAAAGACTTACCCTTACATTCTTTGCTTTCCAAAGAAAGAAAATGAGGACCTAAATTGTAACAATGTGATTAGTTTACCTTCGTGCTAAGTTGACTCAAGTCTAGGTTAAGTTGAGTTGAGATGTATCATGTTCAAGAGAGTTGGACTAATACTATCTCAAGTCAAGTTCTATAAGGCAGGGTACAACTCAAGTTGAATCCAAGTTAATTTGGACCAAGATACTAGGTCATTACAATGTCAAACTAGATTTATTTAATCACCCGTGTAAAATTGAGACGAATCTACCTAAATTTAGGTCGAACCGAATTAACCTAAATCTAGATCAAATCAAATTTACCTTGACCTTACTACATAGAAAAAATCAAATTCTTATTTTTAGGTGAAAATTTAAATTTTTTAATTTTATAAAATCCAATTAATCTAACAAAATTTTAAGTTTTTTCAAAAAAATTTTAACCACATATTTTATCATAAAATATTTTAAATTCTCTAAAAAAAAATTATCCTCTTAAATCTCTTGTCGTAACACAAAATATAAAAGTTTTCAGTTACATCATGATCTAATGGAGTGGAACATACTTTATTCATTGGTGCTAAAACTCTAGGAAGGAATGAAACATACGACGAGTAGCAATCTTTTTTCTCCAAATGAGAAAGATGGTTTATGCATCTCTCTGGCTTTGTTGCATGGCATCTTGGATAAGGAGTGTCACATTGGAGTGAGAAGATCCACCTTGTTCTACGGCTTTCTTCGCCATATCTGCAAGTTCTTTAACCCTTTCTCTGATTTTTTCACTTTCCCCAGTCTCGTCCATCAACTCATTAATAGCTCTCTCAACATCTTCTTTCTTCACCAAAACGCCCGTTTCCTCTTCTTCACCCCATTCCACAGGAACCTCCACCCCAACCTTCACTCCCACTCTTAATATTTGCACAATAAGTTTCTCATTCAGAAACTGGTCCCCAAATAAAGGCCATGTAACCATTGGCACACCAGCACATATTGCTTCCAAAGTTGAGTTCCAACCACAGTGAGTCAAAAACCCTCCAATTGCAGGGTGTGACAGAATTAGTACCTGAGGTGCCCAACCATGAATCACAAGACTTCGACCTTTGGTCCTTTCCTCAAACCCCTCTTCCTTCATCCACTTCTCCACTTCCTCTAGGTTACTCCCTTCTCTGATAACCCAAATGAAGGGTCTATTTGAGGTCTCCAAGGCCAAACCAAGCTCTATCAACTGCTGTGGAGTTATATTACACATGCTTCCAAGGCATGCATAGATCACACTCCCTGGCTTCTGCAAACCAAGCCACTTCATGCAAAAATGTTCATCAATTGAAGCCTTGTTCCCTCTCTCAGCCTTGTCTAATTCATCCCTGTTGCTGAGTGAAACAGGACCAATACACCACACTCTACCCTTTCTGGACTTCTTGTAAGCACTGGCATAATCCGGTTCCAACTCTTCAAACGAATTCATTACCACCCCATAAGAAACCCCTTCAGCTGCACCTGTTCTGGCATAATACTGTCTCCATCCAGCATCTGTTTTCTGCGCTGGAAGCTGTGCTTTGGTCATCTCCACTTTGTCAGGTAAACCAGGCAAAAAGAAGTACTCAGTGTTCGACGTTATGCCTGAGAGAACTCTGGAGACTCCCAGGCTGTACATACAGAAGAGACTGAAGCAACTTTGTCCCAAGAAAGAGATCCTGGGGATGTTGAATCTGGTAGCAATATTGGCTGTGTAATGCAAACACATGTCTGAAACTATGCAGCTTGGTGGGGGCGTTAAATCTTCCAAGAGTTTCTCTACTTGTTCCTTTTGGGTGTTGCTGTTAGCAGCATTGAAGAAATCCAAGCCAGTGCCTAATGAAGGTAACATGTCAAGATTCTCACACCCTTCTGGCAATCCAGCTTCTTGATATGGGAATTGGATTTCAAGTAGTTTGATTTGAGACCCTGAATCGATGGAACGGGCGAAAATTGCTTTGAAACGTGATGCGTTTTGGAGTGTGGTGACCACCGTCACAGTGACACCCTGCTCGGCCAGAATTTTCGCTATGTCCATCATGGGGATCATGTGCCCCTGGGACATCAGAGGAAACAAGACAAAGTTGAGGTTTGAATTTTGGGATGACATTTTGTGAATGTTTTATGGAAATAGGGTGGTTGTTATAGATTGAACTTGTATGAAACGCTGATAATGGATTTATTTATAAACACCTTTGTGTGACTTTATCGGTGACGAAGCTGCCTTAAGTTTGAGATAAAAATAAAAATTGATGCAACTACACTAAGCCAATTTGTATAAGGAAAAATTGTAGCCACGTGACAACTTTCTTAAAGATATAACAATATATATTAGTATTTTAAATATTAATATTTGAAGATTTTTTTGCTAATATCAATGTAATGGTCTCGGTGCTTTAATATAATATAGTAAGTAACAGAGAGAAGAAAATAATGACAAGCGGTCGTCACATGTTTATCCGAGTGGACTCATGTAGCGTCGTTTGAATTCGACGTTGCTATTACCAATTATTATTTTTTAGTGTAATGATAATTATATATCTTAATTTTATTTATATCTATTACATATTTATTTTTTAATTTATTTCTTCTTATTATATTATATTTATAACTTTATGTATATTAAACGTTGATGTACTTTTCTAATATCCATATTTTTCTATTTTTAATTAAAATTTTAAAGGAATATATATATATATATATATATATATATATATATATATATTTGTCTGTGTATATAAAATTATATTTAAAAAAAAGACAGTGAAAAAGTATTCTCATTATAACATACTTATGTCTTGAAGACCGACTATCTTGAACGCAAAAGGAAAAGAGAAATGTGGAAGCAAACTCATAACAACGTAAAAGGGAAGCAAAGAATTAAATATTGATACCAAGTGTATGTGCCAAGATAAGTAACATACAAATATTTCCTGATAAAGTATTATATTACGGAACAAGTATTTAATTATGTTTTAATATTTTAATTAAGTTGTACTAAAAAAGGTTTTGATTGACTATTAAAATATGTTTTATTTTTGCGTAAGTATCTTATTATTTAATTTTAGCATTAACAAAATAATATTGTCATTAGCTTTATTTTAAGTTTAAATATTCGTTTAATTCTCATTTTTTTTCCAAAACTAAAAATAGGTTTCACATTTTTATTAGTTTTAATTGGGTCTATATATTTTAAAATGTGTAACAATAAATCATTTTCGGTAGTATTATAATAACAACATTAAGTATGTATCATGTCATGTACTTCTCTCTTCGTCTTTTAATTTTTTATTTTTTTAAAAAAAAATATTTTTTTCATGTGTCACATTATCATCGTGCCATGTAAGGTTTAATTATTTTCTACTCTTATTTTTAATGGTTGTCCCTAATCAGTTGGGTCTAAAGGTTGGTCCATAAGGCCCCTAAAGCAGTCAAGGTCCCTCATTCTGCACTCACTTGCTAAAATCAGTGCTCTCACTCTT
This sequence comes from Vigna unguiculata, assembly GCF_037176805.1. NCBI lineage: Eukaryota > Viridiplantae > Streptophyta > Magnoliopsida > Fabales > Fabaceae > Vigna > Vigna unguiculata. Next base: position 14,634,408 of record NC_140801.1, read on the forward strand.
CCCTTATCTCTTCATATAAGCTCTACTAGAGTTTGGGTCTTACCCTTCTTCGCGTTAGCTCAACTCCATTCTTTAGTCCATCTAAGTTGATTCTCCACCGTACCTTTTTCATTCACAGCTTTGTCATCATGATTCTAATAGGGTTCACCATGGTAACCCATTTTGAATCTATTCCACTATTTTCAACTCGTAAATATGCTCTGTGGTCGGTAATACTCACTTGTTTGGGTGTCAGGATATTCTGCTAGCTTTTTCCAGGTAAGGGAAGCTAGAGTGTATGTTTTTAAAGTTATTTTGCCAATTTTTAGTCTGTTTGTATGGCTGTGATGCTTAAATGAGGTTGTTGGTTGAATAAAAATATGTGGTGTGCGAGTATGTTTGATTGATGTGGCACAATTCTTTTTTTCTACACTGCACACATTTCATAAAATGAAGGTTTCTACTATGTTAACCGTTGGATCGAGCTGATATTTTAACAGCTGATCCTTAACACACAATTCTTGACTTTGACCGGTCGGATCTTGAATCGGAGCTCTGTAGTGAGAGAAATTTTTATGGCAAGATCACTGTAGTTTGGTTGTTGACAGCATTGACCTTTGTTGCTTGTTTGGTGCATAACTTTCTTTATAGTTATTCAATTAAGTTAGTTCTTGTTTCATTTGGTTCTTGATTCAATCATATTTAATTTGAATATAAATACAAAATTTTTGAACCTTTACACAAGCTGTAGTTTTATTTATAAAATCCCAAAATCGTTTGCATAATGTGTTGTTAAGTTGATTGCTATGTTAAAGCATGAGATGAGTGAATATGTATGAGTAAAATGGCTTATGGGTTGTGAATGATGAGTTTGGCATGATCTTGGCATGGGATGAGTATGGGATGGTTGGTTATAAATGTGATATGGAATTGGTATGAGCAATAATGTGATATTGATTGATGGAACATGATGTTGGTATGTTAGGACGTAATTCCACAATAGTTTTGTAGTGGTGCCTCATTTGGTCAAGGCGTAATTCCATGAATCTCTAGGTGAGATCTCATGGTGGTGTCTCATTTGGTCAGGACGTAATTCCAAGACCTCTGTTAGTGGAAGTTCATGGTAGTGCCTCATTTATATAATTTAGTAAGGATTCAAGGTAAGGATTGCATCCTGACGCTTTAAAAAGTCAATTAGTCTCACACTTTAAGGCTAAACTTGTGCGTGGGGGATGAAACACGGTAACAATTGGCTCGGTAGAGCAGTAAAGGCCACCACAAGCGCAGGCATCCATTGAATCCGATTAATTATATTTGTCTAGATGAGTCGTATCTTGAGTCTTAGTGTATTGTGTGCATGTCATACATGATTGGTTGACATATTCATTTTGGATTCTGAAAGTCTAAGTAACTATATGATAAACTATTTTCTACTCTAGCTTACCTTTTGCTTGTTTGATTGTTATGTGTGTGGTCTTCTCATTTTGTGATGATCATCATTTTATTGATGTGAGCAAATACGAGAAATCCTCATGGTCAACAGGGAAATAGTGATTCCGCTGCATAGGGTGTTACATGCCACGTGTCAAGTCAATATGGTGGCACATGTCAAGCTATTATCTAAATCTCAATTTTCTCACTCTATTTTTTATTTTGATTTCATTTCAGTCTCATTTTGTTCTAAAAATTTAGAATTTCATCTCCTTAAACCAAATTTAACTTTTATATAAATGTTAAAATGATATTTTTATTAAAAGTGATATTTTTATTACATATATCTAATAATATTAAGTTTATTTAAATTTATATTTTACATTAAACTTTTTTAAATTATATTTTAAACTTTTAAATATATAGATTCATAAATTTATATTTCAAATATTTCTATAACATTATATACCAATAATTTTTATACAAATATTAGAGTTGGTTTAAAAGTAACAAGTTTTATAAATTCAAATGTAAAATTTTAAAATAATTTTATAACAAGTTAAAATAAATATATTTAAAATTTTAAAACAAAATATAAACAAAGCTTAATATAAAATATAAATTTAAATGAACTTACTATTGTTAAAATATTTAATAAAAATATCAATTTTAGTAGAAATATCATTATAACATCTATATAAAAGTTAAATTTGTTTTCAATTTAGAGGGGTGAAATTAAAAAAAAAAATGTTTGACAAAGGAACCAAACTGAGATTCAGACAATGACTTGACATTTGTCACCATATTGACCTAACACATGGCACAATATTGACTTGACACGTGACACGATACTGATATGACACATGGCATAAATATATTTTTTTAAAAAATTTTAAAAAAAATTAGAACTAAAAAAAACGAGGAGTTGACACGTAACATACTTATGCTGTTAGGACCAAACTAACGGAAATGACTTAATTGTTACACATTTTAAAAAATATAGACCTAATTGAGACTAATAAAAATATAGGGACCTATTTGAGATTTTGGTATAAAAACTAAATTAAAATTAGTAAAAATTATTTCTGCAAGTTTGGACGATCTTCACCCAATGATCTCTTATTGGTTAGACATACACTTTAGTTGTTGTCACCGCTCAGATGGTACCTGCAAAAGGTATTTTGACTTTCAAGTAAAGTTGAGTTCAAGTTAGGTATTAAAAAATGCAAGAGTAACCAACCAAATTCATTACCTGGACCACCTATTTATACTTTTTGAATTGGGCTTTTACTTTTTTTGTTGACCTAATCATGGTCCAATCTCAGCATTTTCTTTTACTTATTCTTGTTCTTTTAATTTTCTATTTGATTTGGGATGATGTATGGCGTATCGTGGTGTTCTTTCCCTTATGAATGGTCAAGATTTGATGCGATTAAGTTGTAATTTTAAGAAGATAAATTTTTGCACTGTTATGTGATAATGTGGTTAGTCTTCTTATCGTCTTGCAATTTTGTGATAATGTGGTGTAGGAAATGGTTATGATTGTTTTTTTTTATGAAATTGTGATTTTTGTAGAGAAGGAGGCTATTGGGAGGTAAGTTGATTGGATTCAATTATAACTTTGTCATGTTGAATTGTGTGGTCAAATGAGATGGAAAATAAATTTACGTGGAGCATGTTGGTTTTACGTGTAATGGAAGTGATTTTTATGATTATGAATTTGGCATGTGAGCATTGGAAAATTCTACGTAAATTCTATTAAAAGAAAGATTATGGGATTGATGCAAGAGAGAATAGGGATATTTTCTGTTTTATTGGAATATGGTATTGAATTCGAGTTGATTACTATTTAGGATGGAATTTTGATCAATTTTGGGTGAAGGGGGCATGAGTGAATATGGTCCAGTATTATTCTATTTTTTAGGCAAAGTGAGAATGTATATATGGGTGCTCTTTTTTACAGTTGAAGTAGATGGTGTGTACTTGCACATTAAAATATTAGTATAAGAATTCCCATGATGGGTACGTCTTTTTCAGATTAATAGGAATGATTTGAGATGGTTGGTAAGCTTTGTGAATGTTTTGGATGTTTGGTATGTGTAAAAGAAGTGCGTTATTCATGAAAAAATATTGTTTTTTGGTATTTTCACGTAATAGCGGCCATTGGGCGCCGATGTCCTACTGAAGGGCGCCATGTCTCGAGTTTCTTGACGTCGAGCGCTAGCTACTGGGCACCCGATGCCACTAATTTTTTTAGAGTGCGCAGTTTTTATAATTGTTTTCCTTGATTTGTTAACCGTTTGATTCATCTGAAATTTTAACAGTTGGTCCGTAAGATGTTGTTCGTTAGTTTGAACGGTGTAATCTTAGTTTAGAGCTATGTAATTGGAAATATATGTACACACGATTGCTGGTTTTTCATTAGTGTATTGTGTTAATATTTTGTTATGATAAACTGTGATAGGTTTTGTTTGTAGTATATTGGATGTTGGCTATGATGAATGTGTATGTTAAGTATAATGATGAGGATTGTATGATGTCAATGCATTGTGATACATGTGATGATGAGCCCTTGATACATGCAGACAATCGTATGATTGTTGACTGATGTATGATCATGATGAGGTAGTGTATACTTGTATATGAATGTTTTGGAAGGTATCTCTATGTAAATTGTATTGGAGGTGCACTTTGCTAAGGCTCTCAATAGGAGTAATGGGAAGTGGTACACTTCTGATGTGATCCTAATAAGGCTCATAACATTGGGCCAACGCCTAGGCCTATTCATTTTTTAATTTCTTTTATTTTCTTTTATTTTAGTTAAATAAATGTGTTCTAATTGGGTTTGTTTGCTAAATGCAGCCTATTTTCTAAGCTGCCAATTATTGAAGAATTGGCATTGGGCCTACGACCCAACTCTCCTTTACATCAACAATCACACGCTTCTTCCATTGTTTCTCCAGCACATTACACAGATCCAGCCACACCTCTTGCACATCAATATTCATCATCATATGTGGGCAAGATTGTGTCTGCATCCACGGCCCAATTCCTGCTGCGCGTGGAACGCTAATTTCTTTGCCGCAGCCAACATCATCTTTTTATTGGGCCCGAGCCCATACGCACCATGGAGGAGAGTGCCCCTTTTTCCTGCAGCGCCTCCAAACCAATTAATGCATTGCATCACATGGGCCCAACAACAATTTCTTTCCTCCGCGTGCAGGATGCATTTTCTTCATTTGAATTTCAGCTTGGGCCGAGACTCTTGCATAAGGCGCTGCAGCCCAATTTGTGAGCGCCGCAGAGTTCCTACCTCACATTTCTTTTCTTCACACTTAGGGTTGTTGCCGTCACGAGTTTCACCATCTGTGACCCTCGAGCAACTCTTCTTGCTCATGCGTTTTCTCCTTTTTGCTTATGCTCCGTCCAGTAACGGTTCCAAAGCTAGAGCTTTGTTAGGTTTTCCCTTCTTCGCCGTTAGGACCTTTTGTTAGAACGACAACCATCATTTTCTTTCCTTCCATTCTCCGGTTGCCTCTGTTCTATAAAGAGGCAAGCCATTGTTTGTAAACATTTTAGCTTTGATGAATGTTAGTTTGGTTGAGAGTACTCCCACCGTTCGTCTTAGCTCCCCTTTCCCGTTAGATGAGGATTTCTCCTCCTAGGGTTCCAAATACAATGTGCGTGTGAGTTTAGTGTGAGAACGAGAGCGAATCCAATCTTAAGAGTCTTCCGCTGCGTTTCCCCGTCAATTCCACCGAATAATCGACGTTTGGAGGCCATTCTTCAACAAATGGAGCACGTTTCCGCCGATCAATGGCGTTGATGGCCTCATCAACTTCGTCGGGGCTCGATAAGAGTAATGGGAAGTAGTGCACTTCGCCAAGTGATGTGATCCCAACAAGGTTTATAGCTTGGGCCAACACCTAGGCCCAAATCATGCTCAAGGCCCAATCCATGGCCCACATGCACATCCAAGCCAAGCCCATCAAGAGGCCCAATAACAAAGGGCATGCTCTAAAAGATCCAATTGGGCTTCATTCAAGATGGCTCAAACCCACATAGGCTTCTCACACTCTTCAATGAGCCAAAGAAGATGTGAAGACTTTTCATTGTGTTCTTTCATTTTTTGTGTTATTTTTCCATTGTCCTTAAGTTTTCTTTAAATTTCCTTCAAATCAACTGAACATCTATGAGTCTACATGAATTCTATGGATTCCAATTATAGATCTCCATGATTTTTGGTTCACATTTGCTCTTAAGTTCCATTTACTTTTCCAGCAACATTTTCTTTGGTTCACTCTCATATACTGCATTTTATCTGTTTTAATTTGGTGGGGTATGACTTCTATCAGGCACCATCATAGAAGGTGGTGTGGGTACCATAACAGAAGGTGGTATAGGTACCAAAGGAGGGCGTGGTGTGGGTACCATAACAGGAGGAGGTGTGGGCACCATAGCAGGAGGTGGTGTGGGTACTATAACAGAAGGTGGTATGGGTACCATTATAGGAGGTGGTGCGGGTACCATAATAGGAGGTGGTGTGGCCTCTACAATAGGAACAATTGGGGATGGTAATGGCATGGGTGCAACAGCTGTGGAGAAACTTTTATCAGATAGCGTTGCCTTTTTGCTTTAGGCTTTGCTATCTCTTTCCCCTTACCAGGATTAGGTGGACCACCAGATGACATTGTAAACTATTTTCAATGCATACTATTAGAATAAATAAATGATGAATGTCAAGTACAAATATTAATGTCAAATTACAAGTACAAATATTAAAAATTAAAAGGTCAAATTACAACTACACAACAATGATGACACATATTACAAAGTACAAATATTAAAAATTAATCATCATCACTATCATTGTTCATGACTTCATAATTCTCATCATCATCATCATCGTTGTCTTCTTCTTCCTCTTCTTCTTCTTCTTCTTCTTCTTGTTCTTGTTCTTGTTGTTCTTCTTCTTCTTACAAGGTCATGCAATGTAGACACACCTTCAACTTCAATTATTTCATGGGTATGTGACATTTCATCAACTTGATAGGGAATATCTTTTTCCACCTCATCTGACTCAACGCGACCCCTAGGCTTAGTTTCTATTGTAACACATCAACAACGTTGATGTTTCGAAAGGTTGGATATGGGACATAATAAACTTGTCTAACATTATTTGCTAGAATGAATGGATCAAATGGTCGGTATCTTGAATTGATTTCAAGTTTGATAGTATTATACCTAGGATGTACTCTTGTACCATTTGGAGAAGTAGAAGTGTATTACTCTAGATCATATATTTTATGAATTATCCCATAAAAATCATCATAACCACCCTTTGTGAGGCCCTTCACGTAAACATCACAATTAAATGTCTTCTTCCCGTTCGACCATGCATTAGTGTGGAACTTGTACCCATTGACAAAATATGTGTGCCACTCTTTCACGCATCTCATGGGTTGGTTTGCCAAATCCCTTAAGTCTTGATTTCTAACACATAAGGGCTCATTATAAACCTAAAAATTGTGTGAAAATCAAGAGTTTAGTTAACTTGAACCACAAAGGTTTCTTAAACTAACATGACTGCATTTACTTAGTTTCTAAGCCAATGAGGAAAATATGAGTATATGTTGGCAAAAGACATTGCTTGAGGTATTTGCTCAGCTACAAGGAATGAGTTGTTAAGAGAAAATTAACAATACGATGAATACAAGTTGCTTAAAAGGAATTGATTAACACATGCACATGAGCATTGTAAGACCCGTAGAAATTAATTATTAAATAATTAATTAATTAATAAATGCGGGTGGTGGGGATTTTAATGGCATTAAATGCTAACTTTCATGATGTGGAAAAGTACTAGCTCAAATGGTTGAGAGTACTTTATTGTGTGAGAGGACTTGGGTTCGAGTCATGTCTATGCCTTTTCTGTGTTATTTGGTTTATTATTATTTTGAGAATATATTTGAGACTAGTGAGTGATATTATAATTATAGGATTATAATAATTATCACTAAATATGAATTGGCATAATGGTTGTGCTTTCTCCTTGTGAGTGGAGAGTCACGGGTTCAAATCTTGTTAGATATGAAATAGACTTTATTTTTGCTAGATGTAGTTTTGGGAGTAAATGTGAAAGGGCAAAGGGGGCAACCAAGAGGGGCTACAAACCATTATATAATGATCCTTTAATAGAAATTAAACCATCATAAAACCTATTTTCGTTTTAACATTTAAACCTTGATAACACTGTCGTTGACGCGATCAAATTAATTTTACTTATCTATAACAACTTCAGTATTGTTAAGAAAGTAGTCAACAAAATAGTAAGGGTAAAGTACCCCAAAGTCGTCTCCCAACGAACACGGAATTGATTTTTAACAAGTTAGTTCTTATAAAACTATACAAGAGTTAGTCAAATAAAATTATAAAAATATGAGGGATAAAGATAAAAAGATAAAATAAGATATAAACAATAGTAAAGAAAATAGATTGATTCCATTGCTTTTTCAAAATAGATTCATCATCGGCTATCTAAAGATTATTGTTCAATTAATTATTGTTGTAGATTTACAAATTAATCAATGTAAACTCTCAATTAATTTGTTGGCGTTTTCACTTTTAACCAAAGTATAATCTCAATTAAAAGTGAGAACTTTTAGATTATCCATAGTAAATTCAACCAAAGTACAATCTCAATCAAATTTACTATGCCTAATCATGTCTATTCTTTTATCTCCTCGCCAAATAAAAAGCTTAATTAATCAAAGTAAAGTCTCAATTAATTGTAGTTAGAGTAAATTCCTTTAACCAAAGTAAAGTCTCAATTATTGGTAAAAACTCATTTAATCATATGAAAGTTTCTAAATAAAATCAAAGTAAAGTCTCAATTCAATTTAAAAACCGTTGGACTCATATGACCAACATGCATATAGATTTAAAATCATTACTTCTTACGTGATTCAAAGATAAAAGACATAGATGAATGAAAACCTCAACAATAATAAAAAGAACAAAGAAATTAATTGTTCTAACCTCAGAATCCAATTAAGAAATTACAATGGAATCAACCCAAGAAGTTTAGAACTCCATGAATGCAAAATAAAGAGAGAAAAATAGAGAGAAGAAAAGAGAGAGAAAGAAATTAGGTCCCCCTAAGGGTTCCTCAATTCCGACGTGCCGAACTTGTTTCTGTCTACTCCCCCCTTGGTCTCTTTATATAGAAATTGGATTGGGCTTTTTTTGTTGCTAAAATCTCTCAAATATCTTTTAAAATAAAGATAAATATAAATATTTAAAAATATTTGGAGAGATATAGACTATTTGACAAATATAGTTGGTTGATAATATCAATATCTAATATAATTAATTAAATTAATTACTTAAAGATATATGATAAATTATCACCAATTAATATTTGTATTAATTTTCCAAATCAACCCTTTGCAATCTCCTCAAATTATCTTCTAAATAATTCAATATCTTCAAGATATATTTGTTTGTTGTGGATCTAAAAAGATTCCAGAAGATCTTGTCATATTTAAAAAGATTTGGTAGTTAATATCTTTTAATATTTTATGATATAATTAAATAAGATAATTATTTAAAAATATCAAATAAAATATCTAAAGATATATTTTTCCCAAATTATCTTCTATCATAAAGATAAAGAAAACTGCAAGGTCCAATTTTTTTGTTCCCCTCTTCTTGGTTTAGCCAAACTTCTTCACTTTTTCAAGCTTTTCTTGCCGTCTTCATGCAATGCTTGGCTTGAATTTTTGTGCTTTTGATATTTTCATATTCTTGGATTTATCTTTAAGGTGTCATGAAGCTTTAATCAATTTATTTCCACACCTCCATGAGCTCAACTTAGCTGCAGCTTCACTAACACACCTCAAAATATCCAAAGAACATTTATGCAACTAAAAAGCTATTTTTAACATGTTTTTGTATCTCATGCTCACTAAACCCAATTATAGAATTCCCAATTAAATCAATCTTTAAACACATAAATTAAATTAAATACCCATAATTAAACACTGAATGAGGGCAAAAATACGCACTCATCAAACCCCTAATTGAGAGACATATAAAAGGTCATTTTGAGGGGAAAAAAGGGTTTTGGCAGTGCTGTCATTGGGTTTTGGAAAGGGGAATGAAATTTGGAGAGTGAGAGGCCGAATTGGGAGGAAGTCTCAAGCAAAATAGTGGTGACAAAGGAACATTCATCTTTTTTCCCAATTTGAAGCAAGCAGCCAAGTTAGGGGAGTTGTCCTTTTTGTGTGTAAATTACATGATATGTATTGTGATTTTATGTCATTGCCTTCGCAATTGGAATATGAGTGTTATGAATTAATGTATGTGTGATCAAAGTAATGAATTGGCTGGGTGGTTTTAAGTTGTAAAACCCTTTTATGTATTATATGTTTTCGGAGTGAGGGTTTTGGTATTGAATGGTTGTGGATGCCTAAATCTTGTGTTTTGGTAGCTTAAATGGATATAAATCATGTTTACATGGTTTGATTATTGTAATAGATGGATTGGGATTGATTAAACTATATTTTTACATGGTTTGGGTAAATTGTGTGCGTGAACAGAGATGGAACTTTGCAAGTCTCGCCCAATCAAGTCCATCTCGTCTAAGCAAGAGTTGAAGAACCTCGTTCTGGTTTTTGGTTTGCGTTGCTCGCTTAGGCGACCCTATGTAAGTGTTGAGCTACAAATATGCTCGCTTAGGCGAGAATGGCTCGCCTAAGCGAGGTCGCGATGAAACCTGTACGAGTTAGGCGCGACTTCTCATCCAGGCGAGGAGTTTTGGGGTGTTGAGTGACAGGGACTCTCGCTTAGGCGAGAATGGCTTGCCTAAGCGAGGTCGCGATGAGTCCTGATGCTGTTTATTTCGAATCCTCGTTCAGGCGAGGGCTGTGTGTTTTGAGCGAACGTAGGTCTCACCTAGGCAAGAAGGGCTCGCCTAAGCGAGATGATGTGTTGCAACCACTGTTTCATACTCGCTCTGGCGAGGTGGGTTAGCTTAAGAGAGGCTCATGGACTAGCTTGGGCGAAGAGCCCTAGCTTAGGCGAGAATGTTGCATTTTTTGTGTTGCGTATGTTGTTTGAGCTGGTTTGCTTGCTATTCCAAAATTCTAGGAATTATATGCTTGTGGTTGTGATGTTTTGGCTTGAAGGACTAAGTCCATAGATTTTTGGGACGTGCTTGGTTGAGTCGCGAATGAGGAGTTCGTGATGGGTGGACCGCATGCGGAATGTGAACCGTTTAGTTCACCAGAGGTACTCTCGTTGGGATAAGTGAGCGAGGGAGTTCATCTTATGCTCAACCTGAGAATTGTACGAGCGAGGGAGTTCATAGTAGGAAAGGCAGGTATGCGTGTCCGGGTCAGAGCAAGAAGTTCAGATGAATGGGCGTGAGAGTCCGTGAAGCAGGACTACAAGCGGGATAGGCTTGTAGGTTGGACCACGAGCGACGAAGGTCGTGGAAGCACATGAAATCCCAAGATTTTAGAATACATGCATGAACTCATATTGGTTATGAGTGAGGGGAAGTGGGTGTTTTTGGAAATCAATAAATACTTATTTACTGGCTGGGATTTATTTCATATTTAATTATGTTTATGTGCATAGCTTACCCTATCTGTTTTATTGTGGTCATGATCGGGTAATTTGTTATCCGGGAGCAGATAATGTTTCAGGTGAGCCAAGACATGCTTAGTGGCGGAGTGGGGGATCAGCCTACGTGGGGATTTTATCAAGACTGTTAATAATTTTTCTTGTAATTTGAATTATTGATTTTTACTATTTTGATATTTAATTTATAAATGTGAATTTTGGATATTTTGACTATTAACTATCGTGTCATTGGACTTTAAAGTTTTGAAATTTCTCGCGTGTTTGGAAAATGAATTAATTAATAAATGAGGTATTTATTTCTGTCTTATTTAATTATTTATTTTAAGTAATATCCTACCGTGATGTTATAGTTGGTATCAAAGCAAAAGTTTTGAAAATATTTTAAATATTTTGGGGCTTTTGGGGAGTGAGTTTATCGTTTGATTATTTGTGTGATTGAATTGTATGTTGTAATGAGTGAGTGGCTTTGCTTAACCAAGTGAATTGACTCTTAATAGTTGAATGTGGTGTATCCAGGCTATGGATGCTAATAGGAGGAGAAGGAATGAATGAAGCTGATGACATCCCGGAGGCCATTAATCGGATGGTGGACGCAATGCAGCTGCCTGTAGCAGCACAGCCTAGAACAACAATTGCGCTAGTTAGGGTGCCAACTGTGGAGGACTTTCTGCGACACAAGCCACCAGAGTTCACTAGCAAGGCCTTTCCCGATGAAGCGGATGCATGGCTTCGCAAATGTGAGAAGATTTTTAATGTGATGAATGTGCGGATGAGCAAAAGCTTCTTTTTGCCACCTATTTGCTGAATGATGATGCTGAATATTGGTGGGCGGGAATGCAACAACAAATACAAACCCGAGAAGAACGAGTGGATTGGACTAGCTTCAGGACACGCTTCCTGGAAAAATACTTCCCAGACACGGCTCGACAGGACAAACAGGCTGAATTTCTTGCACTACAACAAGGAGACATGACTGTGCAGGAATGTGTGAACAAATTTGAGCACTTGGCGAGATATTACTCGCAAGCAATTACCGAGGAATGAAGATGTCTAAAGTTTGAGCGATGACTCAAACATGAGCTGAAGAAGGTGGTAACACCTTTGAGGGACAAAAGATTCCCAGTCTTGGTAGAATAGGCCAAGAGTGCTGAGAACCTAGAGAAGGGCCCTGGTCGAGTTGTCCTACATCAGAGGAATGTCACCGAGGCCAAGCAGAACAAAAAGCCATATAGTCGTCCTCCTACTACCTCTGGAGATTTTAAATGCTTCCAATGTGGGGGAGCGCACTTGAAGAGAAACTGTCCTCAATTGAAGAGTCAAACCGATGGATAAGGGAGCAGTCGTCGTTGTTTCATATGTGATCAGGTGGGGCATTTTGCTAACCAGTGCCCAGATAAGAAGACCAATGCAACGAAGAAACCACCAGCTACGGTATTAGAGAGACCTAGAGCTGTTGGTAGAGTTTTTGCCTTTATTACACAGTCTGGTAATCTTATTCTTGAGCCTTGTTTATTGTTGGGTAAATCAGTGTTGGTGTTGTTCGACTCTGGAGCAACGCATTCTTTTAGTTCTAATGCATGTGTGTAAAAACTGAGCTTGGAGAAACATGACTTGAACTGTGAGTTGCTGGTTTCAACTCCATCTTCAGGATAGGTGGCTACCAGTTCGGTTTGTGTAGGGTGTTTAATGGAACTGGCGGGCCATAGGTTCAAAGTGAATCTCATCTGCTTGCCAATGGAGGACTTGGATGTAATTTTAGGAATGGATCAGTTGTCAGGCAATCATATTGTTATAGATTGCGGACGACGCATTGTGATTTTTCTAGAGACCTTGAGGCTGAAGTTGATATCAGCTCAAAAGGAGATTAAAGAGGTAGAAATTGGAGCTACTTGCTTCATGATAGTGGCTTAAGGAGAGAAGAAGAGCACAACTGCGCAAATCAGAAACATACCTATGGTGGATGAGTATGTTGATGTCTTCCCAGAAGAGATTTTAGAATTGCCACGGAGTAAGGATGTTGATTTCACTATTGACCTCATCCCTGGAGCTGGACCAGTTTCTATGGCACCATACAGGATGGCGCCAACAGAGTTAGCTGAACTAAAGAAGCAAATCGAAGACCTGCTGGAAAAGAAGTTCATCAGACCGAGTGCATCACCATGGGGAGCACCGATATTATTAGTGAAGAAAAAGGATGTTGGTTCCAGATTGTGTGTTGATTATCGGCAATTGAATAAGCTGACCATAAAGAATAAGTATCCATTGCCGAGGATTGATGAATTATTAGATCAGCTAAGGAGAGCTACAATGATCTCAAAAATTGACTTAAGGTATGAATATCATCAGATATTGGTCAAGCCAGAGGATATGCAGAAGACGGCTTTCAAGTCACACTACGGGCATTATGAATATTTGGTGATGCCGTTTAGGGTGACAAATGATCCTGCGATCTTTATGGATTACATGAACAGAATTTTTCGGCCGTACTTGGATCAGTTTGTCGTTGTATTTATTGACAACGTACTCATATATTCTAAGAGCCGGAGGAACACGTAGAGCACCTGCGAGTGGTGTTGGAAATTCTCAAAGAGCATCAACTGTATGGGAAACTGTCGAAGTGTGAATTTTGGTTGGATGAGGTACAATACTTGGGTCATGTAATATCAACCCAAGGGATAGCAGTAGACCTGGCCAAAATTGAAACACCGGTGAAGTGGGAGAGACTGCAAACCGTTACAAAGGTGAGGAGCTTTTTGGGTCTGGCAAGCTATTATAGGAGATTTGTGGAGGGTTTCTCTAAGAGGGTGAGCCCATTGACACAGCTCACTACAAAGGATCAGCCTTTCGCTTGGACCGATGAATGTGAAACTTGCTTCGAGGACATGAAGAGAAGGTTGACGACTGCACCGGTGTTAGTCATTCCACACCTGACTAAGATGTTTCAGGTGTACTGTGATGCCTCCTATATAGGACTAGGATGTGTGCTAATGCGGGAGAAACGGCCAGTCGCCTATGCATCTCGTCAAATAAAGGTGCATGAGAAGAACTACCCTACGCATGATTTGGAGCTAGCTGTAAGACCCGTGAAAATTAATTAATTAAATAATTAATTAATTAATAAATGCAGGTAGAAAGCGCTTTTATGGCATTCATTGTTGTTTAATGTGACGTGGAAAAGTACTAGCTTAAGTGGTTGAGAGTACTTTGGTTTGTGTGAGAGGACTTGGGTTCGAGTCCTATGTATGCCAATTATGTGTTGTTGTTTTATTATTGATTTTAAAGATATGTATGATGATGTGATTGGTATTGTAAACTTATGTTGATTTATGTATGTCACCAAATCTGATTTGGCATAGTGGTTGTGCTTTGGCCTTATGAGTGGAAGGTCATGGGTTCAAACCTTGTTGGGCATAAAGAAGGCTTTATTTAGTTGAAAGAGCAAAGGTAAAAATCAGAGGGAAGAGTAGCCAAAGGGCTGAAAATATAATTAAGGCCATTTTCGTTTTACCCTTTTAGACCCTTAATTAAGACACCTATAAAAAGCCATTTTAAGGGAAAAGAAGGGTTTTGGCAGTGTTGATAATTGGGTTTTGAGAGGAGCACGAATTTGAGAGTAAGAGTGGGGTTGTGAGTGTACAAGGGCTGGACCAAGAGGGAGAGCGCGAATCAAGGATTTCATCCTCTCAAATTTTTGGATCACTAACTCCAGGTTAGGGAAGCTGTATTTTAGGTGTGTGAATTTTATGATGTGAATTGTGGTTCTGTGTTATTGTTGTCTCAATTGGAATATGATCGTGGTGAAATTATGCATGTATAATCTGAATACTGAATGGGCAGAATGGTTATGGGTTAATGAAACTTTTATGCTTTGCGTGTTGGGTGCCAAGAAAACAAGGGTTTTGGGTAATGAAAAATGTGGATTGTGCTTTAACTGGATTATTGGGATTATTTCGGGTTTGTATTATGTGAACATGTTTGGGTGTATGATTTTCCATTTGTTAGCATGAATTAGAGTGTGGTTTGGCATGATTTTGGATGGTTGGTGTGCGTAAACAGAGGGAAACTCTGCAAGTCTCGCCCAAGCGAGGTTATCTCGTCTAAGCGAGAGTTGCAGAACCTCATTTTTGGCCTTGCATCGCTCTTCTCGCCTAGGCGAACGGGTTCTGGTTTTGAGCGACAGACACTCTCGTTTAGGCGAGAGTGGCTCGCCTAAGCGAGATCGCAAGGAAGGGTGCTCATGTTGAGCACGACTTCTCGTTCAGGCGAGGGTTTTAGTGTATTGAGCGAGTTTGGCCTCGCTCAGGCGAGACGACCTCACCTAAGCGAGATATCGTGATCATGTGGGATGCTTTTGGGTGATTCGTAGCTCAGGCGAGACTATTTTGGACGTTTGGGCGAGAGATGATCTCGCCTAGGCGAGGGGATCTCGCCTAAGCGAGATAACGTGTTGTAGTCACTATTTGAAGCTCGCTCAGGCGAGGTAAGCTAGCCTAAGCGAGACTGAAGGCTTAGCTTGGGCGAGAGGTCCCTAGCTTAAGCGAGTTTATGCAAGTTACTATGTTTCATGTGGTTGCGAGTGTATGTTTTGGTTGTTTATCATAAGGATGGATTGTATATGCATGTGGTGTGATGTTTGGGCTTGAAGGACTAAGTCCATTAGCGGGTCTGGGATGTGCTCGGTGGTTGGACACATGATGGGCATGGATCTGGTTGAGTTCCCATCGGCTACTAATAGGCGAGGAGTCCTTAGTGTGGTGATTGCATGTGTCAGGCGCACGATGGGAAAGGAACTGTGATGTTCCCATTGACTACTATTGGGCGAGGAGTCCATGTATGGTGATTGCGTGCGTGCCATGGTCCAAGTGAAAGACTTGGATGTTTTACTACTGACGAGGAGTCTGTAGGCAGGACTTTGAGCGGGATAGGCTCATAGGGTTGGACCACGAAAGAGTTAGTTTTGTGGGAGCACAGGGAAGTCCCAAGACCTAGTTCATGCATATGACTCATGAAAGACTATGAGGTCATGGTTGGGTGATTTGGAAATTATGAGTTTGTACTTATAATGTTTTGGGTGGGGACGCATATTTATTTCACATATATCTGTTTATGTTTTATTGTGCATAGCTCACCCTATCTGTGTGTGTACGGCGATGATCAGATAATTTGTTATCCGGGAGTAGATGATGTGACAGGTGAGCCAGGAGCTGCTTCGAGACGGAGAGCATGGTCCACTTGGGATTTTGAATGAAACTCTACTATTTTCTTTTTGATGTAAATATTTTCTATGTTAAATTTTAATATCATTTGTAAATAACGCTATGGTACATTGAGATTATGTATGGTACTAATTATGGTTGTAAATTTCCCGCGTTTTTGGGAAATAGTTATAATTAATGTGATATTTATTTTAATTGGAAAACTTATTTTTTTAAAATAAGTAATATTCCTTAGGGATGTTACACTAGCAACAATAGTCTTTGCCCTCAAGACTTGGAGGCATTCTTTGTATGGCGCACAGTTTCAAGTATTCAGTGATCACAAAAGTTTGAAATATTTGTTTGATCAGAAAAAGCTGAATATGAGGCAGAGGCGTTGGATAGAATATTTGAAGGATTACGACTTTGAGCTGTTGTACCATACTGGTAAAGCTAATGTCGTTATAGATGCTTTAAGCTGAAAGATGATACACATGTCTGCCATGATGATAAAAGAACTAGAGCTTATTGAGAAACTATGGTACATGAATTTGGGGTTATACACAGGCGTTGATTATATACGGTGGAGTATGCTATGAATCACTAACGAGTTTCTAGATGAGGTTCGTGTGGAACAGAGTAAGGATCAAGAACTGCAACAAATAATTGGTGATTTGGGCATTGAGAAGAGAAAAGATTTCAGGATGGGTAAAGACGACATTCTGTGCTTTAGAGAGAGGGTGTGTGTACCCAGGAATGGAGTATCAAGGAGGATGCTTTTGGATGAAGGGCATAAGAGTCGTCTTAGCATACATCGAAGTATGTCTAAAATGTATAAAGATTTGAAAGCAACATTCTGGTGGACAAGCATGAAGACAAATGTGGCAGGTTACGTTGCTTCTTGCTTGGTGTGCCAAAAGGCGAAGATTGGGCATCAGAGGCCGGGTGGCACATTGAAGCCTCTTGACATTCCTCAGTGGAAATGGGACATCATTTCCTTGGATTTTGTCACTCACTTGCTATGGTCTGTGAGAGAACATGATTCGATTTGGCTTATTGTAGACAGGCTGACTAAGTGTGCGCACTTCCTACCTATCAACCAGAAGATGTCTTTGGACAAACTAGCTAAGCTATATATCCGAGAGATTGTCCGACTTCATGGTGTACCAGCGAGTATTGTGTCAGATAGAGATTTGAGGTTTACATCGAGGTTTTGGTAGTCACTATAGAACGCCTTTGGCACTCAGCTGAGAATGAGCTGAGCATATCATCCGCAGATAGATGGTCAGTCGGAGAGAACCATACAGTCACTAGAGGACTTACTGAGAACCTATGTACTGGATCACCTGGGAACTGATGATATGTTACCCTTGGTGGAATTTACATCTAATAACAGCTACCATTCAAGTTTTGGGATGGCCCCATATGAAGCCTTGTATGGTAGGAGATGCAGAACACCTTTGTGTTGGCAGTAGGATGGAGAGTCAGTGGTTCTTGGGCCGAAGTTCTTATAGTAGACTACTAAGAAAGTGAGGGTGATACAGGATCGGAGGTGTGCAACACAGAGTAGACAAAAATCACATGCAAATTGTAAGACCCGTGAAATTTAATTAATTAATAAAAGTGGGTAGTGGGAGCCTTTATAGCATTCAATATTGTTTGATGTGACGTGGAAAAGTACTAGCTCAAGTGGTTGAGAGTACTTTAATTGTGTGAGAGGACTTGGGTTCAAGTCCTATGTATGCCAATTATGTGGTTGTTTTATGATTAATTTTGAAAATATATATAAGCATGGGAAATGATAATGTAACCTTATACCTATGTGGATTATCACGAAAGATAAAATTGTTGAGTGGTTGTGCATTGACTTGATGATAATCATGGTATGGGTTTGAACCCAAATTTGACCCTAGCAGAAGGGCAGTCAAGGTGGGGTTTTTTCAGAGAGCTTTGTAAGGTGGGCGAAGAGTGTCTCGCTCGAGCGAGAGCCTCTTGCCTAAGAGAGAATACGAGAGAGTACATGGTGTTTTGTTTAAGTCATCGCCTAGACAAGGCATTTCAGTTTTGGGCGAAGAATGGTCTTGCCCAAGCGAGAATAAGCTCGCTCAAGCGAGACTTCGTGGTGGTGGTGTTGTACTAGAGCTCGCTTAGGCTAGTGAGCCTAGCTTAATCGAGATGGGTTGTGGCCCGGAATGACTTCCCTTGAGTTGTGGCTCGGGATAGCGGATGAACATGAGGAACTCTTAAGTTGTGGCTCGGGTCGGCTACTTCCCTTGAGTTGTGGCTCGGGATAGCGGATGAACATGAGGAACTCTTAAGTTGTGGCTCGGGTCGGCTAATGTTGTCGGTGTGAGTGTGCTGGTTATGGCCAGTACGAATGGGTCCATATAGATTGCCCTCCTCAGTAATTCGCTTATGAGTTTGGTAGTCTTGGGACGTTACGAATTTTGTTCGTATTTGGGAACTCCACCTAGCGTTACGGTGTGTGATCCGTAGCATGATTTCCCGCACGTGCTCTGTCGGTTGTGGCCAATAGGTGTGGCAGCAAGGCATCTTAAGGTACTCTCTAGAAGACTTAGAAACGAATAACATGGTTGTGGCCTTGTGGAAATGATAAGAGAATTTCTTGAATGATATCGTCATCATAGCATGGTCGTGGCCATGTGGGATGAAAGGATTAAATTCCTTAATGTGAGTCGAAATCATAACATGGTTGTGGCCATGTGGGAAGAAAGTATGAATGTTTGTTGTAAGACCCGAGAAAATTAAATAGTTAATTAAATAATTATTTAATTTATGGCGGGTAATAGAAACATTTAAAGCATTTAATGTGTGTAACTATGACGTGGAAAAGTACTAGCTCAAGTGGTTGAGAGTACTTTATTGTGTGTGAGGACTTGGGTTTGAGTCCTATGTGTGCCACTTGGATGTTATTTAAAATTATGCATTTTGTTACATATTGAATACTTGACGTGATGGTAAATTCCTAAATTTGTAGGAGTTATCATAAATATGATTTGGTTGAACTGGTTGTGTTCTTAACTTGGTGATTGATTGGTTGTGGGTTCAAGCCTTG
This sequence comes from Vigna unguiculata, assembly GCF_037176805.1. Classification (NCBI taxonomy): domain Eukaryota; kingdom Viridiplantae; phylum Streptophyta; class Magnoliopsida; order Fabales; family Fabaceae; genus Vigna; species Vigna unguiculata. Next base: position 14,653,737 of record NC_140801.1, read on the forward strand.
CTAAGAACCAAATTAAACTCTCTTTTTGGCTTACTTTTATTTTTGCATGGGATTGAAGGGGCATGAAAACCCTATCTGCCGAGAGGGGCAACTTAAGGGGTTGGAAACAATTGAATTGAGGCCATGATTAACAATTAAACATGGAACTTAAATAGCAATTTTCGTTTTGGTATTGAGGGCATATAATTAGGGTAATAAGTGAGAGAGAGAAGCTCATTAGAGGAGAGATATAGTACTGTGGGTTTGTGTTGAGCATAGGCAAGGACTTTTCCAGAGTGTTAGTGCTGATTAAAGGGAGTGGTGAGGCTGAAATCACGAAGGTTGGAGGAGAAAGCAAAGGCTAGAAAGGTTTGGTGAAGGGAGACGCACATCAATTCGAATTTAGCAAGGAATCCAGGTAAGGGGAGTTGTTTTAATGTTTTTGATTCATAAATGATGTACTGCGCTGAAATCGATTGGATTGGATGAGTTTTCGTGATGAATTGTGCTGTTGTTTGCGAATTTTGGGAAATCTGCCCAGAAACCGCCTGGCAGGCATGTATGTGCCGCCAGGCGGTGTATCAGAGTTTACTCAATTCTAGGTGTTGGTGTTTGAGTTGCCTGGTGGTGAGTCCGACCCACCAGGCGGTGCAGGCTGTATGATACTATTTTTGACATTTTTTCATGGTTTTTCTGGTGTGTTGTTGTTTTCTTTCGAATGGTATGTTTGATACATTGCTGTAAGTGAAGATATGTTGGGTATTAAGTGTTTGTGATTATATATAGTGAGTCGAACATGGAGAATCCCTAATAGAATGGGTAATATCATTGTTTGATGGGTGTGTAAGTATTGAGGACTGGAAAATCTGGGAACGCGTTAGCACGAAATCCTATTGTATAAGAGAACTGAATCTGCGAGTGTGGAAAAGGGTTCACGAGTGCAGAAAGTTGAGTCTGTACCCATAGTCTAATGCGCCGCCCGGCGGACTCTCATTGGCCGCCAGGCGGTACCGACGTCACAAGGATGTTGGGAGAATTGGCGAGGTTGTCGGAGGAAAGAACTATACTGTGAATGAGTTGTGAATGAAATGGACATGAAAAGATAATTAAAATAGGAAGCTTGGGATGTGGGATCTATAATAATTGGTTGTGGTAAGAATATATGGGTTGATCAATTATAAGAGTCAAGATGATTGTGACTTAATGATATTAAGGGTAGGAGTGGCTTTGAGGTGAGGGTGAAGAAGGCTAAGAGAGGACTGAGTTATGCGTCTTTCACTAGAGCAGGTCGCTGGGAAAGATGGATTGGGAATTGAGAGGTACAAGTAGATGAGTAAGCTGAACTACCATGAATGAATTGAGAATAGTAGTGTGATGAAGTGGTAATAACAGTTTGGTGTTAAGGAATCCCAGAATGGGAGTACTGGACTAAGTGAAAAGAGTGTTAACTAAACAAACCCTAAGAGGAGGTGATATTAAAGTTGTTGAATGTCAAGTCATGACTAGAGTGACTTAGGATGTGGACCATAATAATGGATCAAGAGTGGGGTGCCACTAATTCTTCATTTGGAGTTGAATAGTAAGGGAATAGGCTTAACTTTGTGTTGTTAGTGGTGTAAGTTCATGCACGCTGACCTATGTGAGAATATCAGCCAGTGTGTGGTCACTGGTATAGCGTCTTGCAGCACGGGACTGTACGCCAGGCGATAGAAACCACTACAGAGGTCCCTGCATCTTGGGGCGCCTGGCGGCAAGGAAGCCAACCGATGTTTGGAATCCAATGGCGCTGGAAGGGCGTTGGCGCCTGGCGGTGAGACGTGAACCGCCAGGCGGTCTGAACCTGTTTCGCCAGGCGGTACTAGTTGGTGCGCAGGGCGCTTGCGTGGCAGGTTATGAGTTGTGTGTGTTGTTTCTAACTGACAATGATGCTTTTCTTGGATCGGGAGGTGATGTGCCATGAGCGGGTAGGTTCATGGATGGTGGATAATATGTGATGATATGAGCGAGGAGGTTCATATCCAGTTACTCTCACGTGGGGATAGGAGCGATGTAGGTTCGTATGTTCCGTGCTCACGTGGAGAGATACGGGGCTGGTGGATCACATGTGTTGGACTACGAGCGGGCAGGTCCGTAGAGCAGGACTACGAGCGGGGAGGTTCGTAGAGCAGGACTACGAGCGGGGAGGTTCGTAGAGGCAGGACCACGAGCGGGCAAGTTCATGTGAGCATCATGTTCCCGAGTCCAAGGCTAACCAGTTGTGTGATTTGAAGGCTATAAAGCCTTGGGGTTAAGGTCTTGGCCAAGAAATAAGTAGAATTAATAAGATGGGTATATGATGTTATATTGTATTTTATATATCTGTTATCCTATTTTCACAGCTCACCCTTTCTTGTTTATGTGTTTGTGTATGGCGATGATCATGTGATTCGTTACACAGGAGCAGATGTTGGCACAGGTGATGCTGAGGATGTCCAGGCAACAGAGTGAGGGCTAGCAGTGGGATTAGAGCTAGGATTTTACTCATGTGTATTTTATGCTTTAAATACAAATTTTGGGAACTTGTAACATTTTATGGATTTAGTTATGAGTTTTGGCACACTATTTTAATGAATTTAAATTTTTCCCGTGTTGGGATTTTTATCAAGATGACTATTAATATAATTATTTCTTTTATTATTTATTTTTAAGTAATATTCCCTAGGGATGTTACATTTGGTATCAGAGTAAATGTTTTGATGCTTTTGGGAAAACTGGGAGTGAGCTGACGCTTATTGTGTGAAATTGGTTGATGTGTGTGATTGTTAAATTTGCTAGAGTATATTTTAATGCTTGGTTGTTTGATTTTAACAGCTGAAATATGTGGCGTGCACAGCCAATGGCAAACAGGAGGCGTAGAAACACTGCTGGGGCTGATGAGATTGCTAACGCAATCCACAAGATGGTGGATGTTATGCAGCCTGTGGCAGCACCACCGAGGGCTATGATCCCACCTGTCAGACCAGTGACCATGGAAGACTTTATGCGTCACAAGCCGGCTAAATTCATTGGGAAAGCCACCCGAGATGAGGCGGATGCATGGTTCCGAGAGTGCGAGAAGATATTCAGGGTGATAGAATGCACGGAGGCCCAAAAACTTAACTTCGCCACATTTCTGCTGGTGACCGAGGCTAAGTATTGGTGGATGAGCATGCAACAACAGATGCTAAACAGAGCGAAAGAGGTGACATGGACCAGCTTCAGGACGAGGTTCCTGGAGAAATACTTCCCCGACAGCGCTAAACATGAGCGCGAGGCAGAGTTTCTCACCCTGCAGCAGGGAAATTTGTCAGTGCGGGACTATGTGGAGAGGTTTAAGTGCCTCTCGAGATTCTACTCGTAGACAGTGACTGAGGAGTGGCGTTATAGGAAGTTTGAGAGCAGCCTCAAACACGAGCTGAGGCGTTTTATAGTACCGCTAAGGGTACGAGAGTTCCCGATCTTGGTGGAGCAAGCCAAGAGTGTCAAACAACTGGAGATGGGACCCAGCCGGGTCAACCGCACTCATAAGAGTGGTGCTTAGGACAGACAACAAGAGAAGCCCTATAGTAGACCAGCTGCATCTTCACAGAAGTTGAGATGTTATAACTGTGGAGGAGAACATCTATAACGAGATTGCACTAGACCCGCCAGCAACGGAGGCAGTGGGATGAGCACTCGTAAGTGCTATGCTTGTGACCAGCCAGGACACTTCGCCAACAGATGCCCTAATAACAAAATTACTCCAGGATCGCGACCTCCGCCATCTTCTTCTGATCAGCCGAGAGCAGCAGGCCGGGTTTTCGCCATGACCAGCACTGAGGCCACCGGGTTAGGTAACCTGATTCTAGACCACTTTTCTTTTTGGTAACAGTGTGTTGGTATTGTTTGACTCAAAAGCTTCGCACTCCTTCATATCTCATGACTGTGTGGAGAGATTGGGATTGTCTACTCGTGATCTGGGATGCGAGTTGATGGTCTCGACACCAGCATCTGGACAGGTTTCAACCAATCTAGCCTGTGTTGGATGCTTGATGGAGGTAGAGGGCAGACACTTCAAGGTGAACCTCGTTTGCCTGCCCTTGGAGAGATTGGAGGTAATATTGGGGATGGACTGGCTGTCCACCAACCACGTGGTGCTTGATTGTGGACGGCGCAGAATTGTGTATCCAGACACTGAGGAGATAAAGTTGATGACATTGGGAGAGGCAGTGAAAGAGATGAGACAAGGATCTACTTGCTTTGTGATAGTAGCCCAAGAAAAGAAGAGGAGCACCGAGGAACAGATCAGCAGAGTACCGGTGTTGGATGAATACACAGATGTATTCCCGAATGAGATACCTGAGTTACCACCCAGTCGGGATATAAATTTCTCAATTGATCTAATCCCTGGAACGGGTCCAGTGTCGGCAGCGCCGTATAGAATGGCACCAGCTGAACTAGCCTAAGTGAGAATACGAGAGAGTACATGGTGTATTATTTAACTCGTCGCCTAGACGAGGCATTTTAGTTTTGGGCGAAGAATGGTCTCGCCCAAGCGAGAATGAGCTCGCTCAAGCGAGAGTTCATGGTGTTGATGCTGTACTAGAGCTCGCTTAGGCTAGTAAGCCTAGCTTAAGCGAGATGGGCTGGGATGTTGAATAAATGTTGTTAGCCTAAGCAAAGAGAAGTGCATGGGTATGCTTCAAGGTAACTGATAATGTAGTATCAGATTAGTGGTGTTGAATTCGAGATGCGTTGTCTACAATGCTTCTAAGATATCTCAATGGTGGGCTTGCTGGTGTTCCTTGGGTTGTGGCCCAGAACGTATCCTTGAGTTGTGGCTCGTGATAGAGGTTAAGCACGTGGCATTCTATGGGTTGTGGCTCGGAATGACTTCCCTTGATTTGTGGCTCGGGATAGCAGATCAACACAAGGAACTCTTGAGTTGTGGCTCGGGTTGGCTAGTGTTGCCGGTGTAAGTGTGTTGGTTGAGGCCAGTACGGATGGGACCAGATAAACTGCCCTGCTTAGTAATTGGATGACAAGTTTGGTAGTCTTAAGACGTTACGGACTCTGTTCGTATTTGGGAACTCCACCTGGTGTTACATTGTGGTCGATAGGTGTGACAGTAAGGCATCTTAAGGTACTCTCTAGAAGACGTAGAAATGAATAACATGGTTGTGGCCATGTGGAAACGCATAAGAGAGTTTCTTGAATGATATCAACATCATAGCATGGTTGTGGCCATGTGGGTTGAAAGGATGGAATTTCTTAATGTGAGTCGAAATCATAACATGGTTATGGCCATGTGGGAAGAAAGTATGCATGCTTGTGGTGTGTTCTATATGCATAATTGATTTATATATATGTATATGATTATTATATTAGCTCACCCTATCTGCTTGTGTTTGGCGATGATCGTGTACGCGGTACACGTGAGCAGATGATGTGGATGCAGGTGGTCCTGGTGAAGCTTAGACTCGGAGCGTGGGCTAGCTGGGGAGTTTTACAATTTATGTTTTGGAAATTTAATTGTAAACATTATGGATGTTTATGTTACTTTGTGTTTTATAAATTATGGTATTTTGGACTAATCTTAGTTGTAATAAAGTTTTAAATTTCCAGTGTTTCTAGGAAACAATGTTTTAATAAATGAAGCAAATGTAATATTTCTTTACTTTTATTTAAAATTCGTAATATCCTGAGAGGATGTTACACAGATAAGAGGAGGAGGCCATTTGATATCGAGGCACGTGACCACGTATTCATCAGAGTTACTCCCACAAAAGGTATTGGAAGAGCTTTAAAGTCGAGGAAGTTAAATTTGCGATTCATCGGTCCGTATCAGATCACTAGGAGGATTGGACCAGTGCCGTACGAGATTGCTTTGCCACCTCATTTGGCAAACCTACACAATGTCTTCCATGTATCACAGCTAAGGAAGTACATTGCGGATCATGCTCATGTGCTGGAGGAGGATGATGTTCAGGTGCGGGAAGACCTGATGATCAGGGCTGGACTAGTGAGAAACCTGGATTCTCAAGTCAAACTGCTCAGAGGGAAGGAGATCCGGACAGTGAAGGTTCTCTAGGATGATACGACACAGGAGATGACATGGGAGATGAAGGATCTCATGAGGAGGTCTTATCCTCACTTGTTTCCCGGTAAGTCTCATTTTCGAGGACAAAAATTCTTTTGAGGTGGGGGAAATGTAAGACCCGTAGAAATTAATTAATTAAATAATTAATTAATTGATAAATGCGGGTGGTGGGGACTTTAATGACATTAAATGCTAACTTTCATGACATGAAAAAGTACTAGCTCAAATGGTTGAGAGTACTTTATTGTGTGAGAGGACTTGGGTTCGAGTCCTGTGTATGCCTTTTTGTGTGTTATTTGATTTATTATTGTTTTGATCCTTTAATAATAATTAAACCACCATAAAGCCTATTTTCGTTCTAACATTTAATACCCTAATTGAGAGATATATAAAAGGTCATTTTGAGGGAAAAATAGGGTTTTGGCAGTGTTGTCATTGGGTTTTCGAAAAGGGAACGAAATTTTGAGAGTGAGAGGTTGAATTGGGAGGAAGTCTGAAGCAAAACAGTGGTGACAAAGGAACATTCATATTTTTCCCAATTCGAAGCAAGAAGCCAGGTTAGGGGAGTTGTCCTTTGTGTGTGTAAATTACATGATATGTATTGTGGTTTTGTTTCATTGCCTTCGCAATTGGAATATGAGTATTGTGAATTAGTGTATGTGTGATCAAAGTAATGAATTGGCTGGGTAGTTTTAAGTTGCAAAACCCTTTTATGTATTATATGTTTTGGGAATGAAGGTTTTGGTATTGAATGGTTGTTGTTCCTGTAGAGAATAAACAAGATATGTTAGACACAAGCATTACCTTACTCTGGTCTGCCATCTCCTCAGTAGGCTTCCTCCCGGTTGATACATGTTGCTCATGGGTATCTTAGTGTGATCGATTTGGACCTGAGAGGGGTTACCTGCAAAAGGGACTCTGAAGCTCAAGTCAGCAAAATCCTTCAGAAAGTCAAATCTGGTGATTAGAGAAGTAATGAATGCGTATCTTTAATTCGTGGGGTCCATGCATATTTATAGATTATTAATTATGTCTGGCCACGTCATGGGTTGGCCTTTATTTGGGCTGTAGGTGGGCCTGGTCCCTAGTCCAGGCCCTTAGTTCAATTATTGTGGGCTTGATGAATCTTATAGAAATGTTATGGTTTTGCCAATTCCTTGGTTAGTTTCCTAGAGTTAACGGCCTAGGCTGATTACTCTTTAGCGGCCTAGGCCGCTATTATTGCTTTGGTTTGTTTGATCAATGTTGCCCCTTAGCGGTTTAGTTTGGGTACCTTAGCATGTGTATGGTAATTGCTATTATTTACATCCTTGTTAGTTACATGGACAGGTTTTTTGGTTATTATTCGGCTAGGCCGGCTAGGTGTGGTACATTAGTCCCTAACCTTTGTCGATATAGTTATGTTGGTAAAGGATGACAAGTGTTTTTCGTTTTTGGGTAGGCCAGCTAGGTGTGGTACACCAGTCCCCCAGCCTTTAAATATGATGAACAATGTTAAGGCTAAAGACGTGAAAAGGTTTGTAGCAGGTGAAGGGTTGTCATAGGTCTAATCAAAAAGGGTTTTTGTGCCGTCGTTTCTAGTGCTCACGACCTTTGGTGTGCCTTGTGACGATTGGTATGGGTTGTGACTTTTGGCGGGATGAAGTTGTGGCGTTTGGAATTCATGCTTATAAATGCGGATTTCGCGAAGAGTTTGCTTTTGTTGGATCATTTGTGAGGATTTCAAAATCAGAGACTTGCGTGCGTTAGAACTATCCGACTAGTCCCTTGTTTCTGCCGACATCTTTCAAAAGAGGTATGTCTAGTAGTAGTGATACTATGTCATTGTCTTCGTCAAGTAGTGGGAGTATGCAGTCTAGGGGGAGTGTAGGTAGGCATCTTGAGGAGGAGAGTACCAGTCAAGTGGCTGTGGTGAGGAGGATCCCGATGGAGACAGTAACCGAGGTGAGGGAAGATCATGCCGAAGAGATAGTAGAAAGTAGCTGGCCGGCTAAGGCCGATTATGACTGGGCAGCGGCTGATGTTCGAAACCAGTCGTCATTGTTCCGGTGGTCTCGTCGGCTCAACTCGTGGCTGAATTGTACGCCCGTTATTGCGAAGGGCGTGGACCGTGGTATCGTGTCATTGGAATGGGTGACGCTATTGAGCACGTCTGCCATGGCCAATAAGGAGCTGCCGAATTTTTTTTCACATGTATTTGTGTCACTTTTCTCAGTTACATGTGAGGTTGTCGCTAGATGATTTTACCATGGGGGTGCTCCGCCAGCTAAACGTGGCGCCTACTTAGCTACATCCGAATAGTTGGGCTTACCTGCAGGCCTTTTGTGTTTTGTGCCAGTCGTTGTACCTGCAGCCGTCTCCTCATGCGTTTTTATACTTTTATGACACGAGACCTCGACAACTGACTACCTGGCTATCCTTGGTGAGCAGGCTGAACATTAATAGATTGGACGCGTTTTCACAGTCATTCAAGCACTTCAAGGATGGGTATTTCAAAGTTGTGGTGAAGGACGGGGGAAAGTCGTATTTCTTTAATGTAGATGGGAGTACAAAATTCCCTTTTAGTTGGACGGGTAACCCTTCTCGGTATAAGGATATGAGTATCGATGAGTTGTCGGCGGCAGATAGGGAGGTGGTGGAGATGCTGATGAAGTTTACTGATAAACTGCCCACTAAGGGCTTAGTTAGGGTTTATAATTCGATTCATCCGATTATTGATATTGAAGGTATCTGTTTATGACTTAAATTGTCTTAATGTTTCTAAGTTAAACTAACCGAACTTTGGTGTATTTGTGAAGGACATATGGCTCAAGATGGAAAGAAGAACTTGACCCTTTTTCAAGCACTAAGGAAGGAGAAAGCCGTGAAGGCGAAGGCAGCTGGGAATACTGAGGTCCTAAACTTACAAGAATCGTTCGTGGAGGTGCATGTTCATGGCGGCACCAAAAGGAAGGCCGAGTTGCCGGCTAGACCTGGTAAGGACAAGGATGTGAAGAAGGTAAGGGCCGCCTTGCTGGGGCAAGGGTTGTAACACCCCCGGATCCTCTTGGGCTTACCAGGCATCCCACCTGCCACCCTCAAACTGGTTGTGTTAGGTCCGCAACCCAATACACCCCAACCCATCACCTCTAGCACCAACTAGCAGGTGGGTTGTTCCCAGGGAGGATCGAACCCCAGACCTGAGCTTTAACACCCCTGGCAAACCAGCAGATGGTGTTAAAGCTCAGGTCTGGGGTTCGATCCTCCCTGGGAACAACCCACCTGCTAGTTGGTGCTAGAGGTGATGGGTTGGGGTGTATTGGGTTGCGGACCTAACACAACCAGTTTGAGGGTGGCAGGTGGGATGCCTGGTAAGCCCAAGAGGATCCGGGGGTGTTACAAGGGTCATCTAATGGTGCTAAAGGACCGGAAGCCGGTCTGATAGAGTTGCTAGAGCCGGCCGTCAGAAAAGACATCTCAATTAACCTACCGGAGATAGTGATTAATTTTATCGATAGTATGGAGTCGGACCACTTGGTGAGGACGATGGTGGAGTTTGAGTCGCCGGGTTGGATCGTTGTATCGTAGGGAGGTTAAGGAAGGGAACCGGGAAAAGCTGGAAGATCTACAAGAGAATGTTAACAAGTTTGAAAAGGAAAGAGCTGCGTGGAAAAAGGAGAGGGAAGGGTGGGAGGAAGAAAAGAAGAGGTTAGGGACCTGGAAGGTTCGTTGTCTGGATTCGGAGACTAAGCTCAACGGGAGGATAGCGGACCTTGAGGCGGATTATGATGAGTTGTAGGAGAAATATGAAGGCGTAGAGGTGGAACTTGAAGATTTGAAAGGCTGCATTATTCAAGAGCACATTAACGGGTTTCAGAAAGGGGTGAGGCAAGCGGCCTTCTTCTGCCAGGATATTGATGCGACCGATCCAAGATTTGACGTGAACAAGGATGTGGTGGACGACCATCTTATCAATGAGGTTGAGAGCCACCCTGAGGAGGAGGCAGAGAAAGGAACAACGGACGAGGACATGAATGCGGGAGAGGCCGTGGAGGGTGATGACAACAAGGCGACTTAGGATATGTATTTTTTATGATTTTCTATTGACAATGAATCCTAAGTCTATAATAATTCGAACAATATTTTACCTTGCTTTTAATGTGATGAATATTGTGGATATATTTGTTGTGTGGTTGTTGACGATAGTGTATGTGATAGGAACGCATTTGTTGGATAACATTGTTATGTATGCGATATGTTATGTTAAGTGTGTATTTACCTAGAAGAGTACCATTGACGCTTGTATGTTAATGAGAGTACACGACCAGGACCACTTATGTGTGGTGAGGGTGATGAACTTAAACGAATTAACATTAAGTTAAGGGTGTTCGACCCAAGCCGCTTACTTGTGGTAAGGGTGGGGAACATAAACGAATTAACATTAAGTTAAGGGTGTTCGACCCAGGCCACTTACTTGTGGTAAGGATGGGGAACTTAAACGAATTAACGTTAAGTTGAGGGTGTTCGACCCAGGCCGCTTACTTGGGGTAAGGGTGGGGAACTTCAAAGCGTGTTAGAAGTAAGGTGAGGAGTAGTCGTGAGGTTAAGAACCCTTTGTTTATTCATGAAATTTGGGGTGCCTCGTTTAAATCTCCCTGGCCAAAACCCTCCTCAAGGAAAAAAAACCAGGTGAGGGAAAAGAGTACACCCAGGGTTACAAGTATGTGCTACAATACATGTCTTTAACTAAAGTAAAACTTGAGATGGGACACATTCCATGTAATGGGTATTTCTTCCCCCGATAATTGCTCACGCCTATACGCTCCTCCCCCAACATCTTCACGTATTCGATATGGGCCATCCCAATTGGCGGAGAACTTGTCGTCCTTCTTTCTTGCACTACTGGCCATTCTCCAAACTAAGTCCCCCTTTGCGAACGATCTTGGGCATAGGTTCGCATTATATTTTTTGGTCGCTTGTTGTTTGGCAGCTAAGTTGCATATTTGGGCTTTTTCTCTTAACTCAGGTAGGAGGTTGAGGTGGGTGCTCATGTTTTGATGATTTTGGACTGGGTCGTATAGTTCTCGGCACAGAGATGGTTCGCCAATTTCAACTGGTATCATGGCGTCTGTGCCGTATACTAGGCTGAATGGAGATTTATTTGTTGCTGATTGAGGGGTACACCTGTAGGCCCATAACACTTCCACTAATTCTTCTGGCCATCGGCCCTTGGCGTTGTCCAACCGTTTACGCAGTTCTACTAGTATAACCTTGTTTACTGCCTCAGCTTGTTGATGAGTGCGTATTTTTGTCCTCATTCAGTGTTTAATTATGGGTATTTAATTGAACTTATGTGCTTAAAGAGTGATTTAATTGATAATTATGATAATTAGACAGTTTGAGCATGTGTGATAAAAATGCCTAAAAAGTGATTTTTAGCTGCATAAATTATTTTTGGATATTTTAACGTTTGTTGATGTAGTTGAAGTTAAGATTAAGCTTATTTAAAGGTGGGAAAATAAATTGATTGAAATTACAAAACACCTTTAAATAAAGCTAAAATTAGCAAGTTTTAGAAAAATCACTTTTGCACCCCCAATTTTTACTTATATACTCCCCTCTTTCTAAATCGGTCTCACCAAAAACCTATTTTGCACCCCTAATATGTGTATTTACACCCTCCTACCACTTAAACCCAACTCACTTCGATCATGCCATGTGGCAATCCCCACCTTTCAAATCAGGCCAACCATATGTTGACATGTGACATTAATCCTTGCAAACACATATGCACCAATTAGACATTGCCATGTCATCATCTCCTCCATCTCATACATGAAACCCTAACCCTAATTTCAGCCACAATGACCACCCTCCACGGTAGCCGCCGCCGTTCTCACCGAAAAACAGCGTCATGAGCAGCACCTCCATTTTCTCACCGCACCTGCAATGCCAACAGTCGCGACACCAACAACCATGGCATCCTTCACTGTAGTAGTTCGAACCTGCACCATTCACGCTCCATACATCGCAGCAGCGACGAGATACACCAGCCATGGCAGCGGAGAATCCAGCGTTTCTGCACCGCAGTTCTGCGAGCAGCACCTTGGTTCCATCCTTGCTATTCCTACATCTTTCCCTTGCCGGAAAATGTCGCCAGAGAAAAAGGAGCAGCCGTCATTGCACCTTGCATCTGCGACAACAACAAGGATAGGGGCATCAAACCCTAATTCTGGAGAGATAAGATTTGCCACGTGTCATCCTATCATTGCACAGTCAAAGTCAAATCTGGTCAAGCATTCAAAAGTTGGTCAAACAGTCAAATCTGGTCAAAGATTGGTCAAACGAGAGGGATTTAACTACAAATATTGATATTTTTGGATGTCTTTGAAGAATTGTACTATAGGATTGAAAATGGGTTATTTAGAAAATTAATACAAATATTATTTGTTAATAATTTATTAGATATCTTTAAATAATTAATTTATTTAATTATATCATAACTTATTAAACAAACTATATTTGTCAATTAGTTTAGATCTCTCTAAATATCTTTGAATATTTATCTTTATCTTTATTATAAAAGATATTTGAGAGGTTTTAGCAACCGAAAAGCCTAGTCCAATTCCTATATAAAGAGACCAAGGGAGAAGCAGAAGGACAAGCTCAGCACGTCGGAATTGAGGAACCCTTAGGGGGACCTAATTTCTTTCTCTCTCTTTTCTTCTCTCTATTCTTCTTTTTTTATATTCATAGAGTTCTAAACTTCTTGGGTTGATTCCATTGTAATTTCTTAATTGGATTCTGAGGTTAGATCAATTAATTTCTTTGTTCTTTTTATTATTGTTGAGGTTTTAATTCATCTATGTCTTTTATCTTTGAATCACGTAACAAGTAATGATTTTAAATCTATATGCATGTTGATCATATGAGTTCAAGGGTTTTTAAATTTAATTTAGACTTTACTTTGATTTTATTTAGAAACTTTCATGAGATTAAATGAGTTTTTACCAATAATTGAGACTTTACTTTGGTTAAAGGTATTTACTCTAACAAAAAGTAATCGAGACTTTACTTTGATTAATTAAGCTTTTTATTTGGTGAGAAGATAAAAGAATAGACATGATTAGGCATAGTAAAATTTGATTGAGACTGTACTTTGGTTGAATTTACTATGGATAATCTAAAAGTTCTCACTTTTAATTGAGACTGTACTTTGGTTAAAAGTGAGAACGCCAACAAATTAATTAAGACTTTACATTGATTAATTTGTAAATCTATAACAATAATTAATTGAGCAATAATCTTTAGATAACCGATGATGAATCTATTTTGAAAAAGCAATGGAATCAATCTATTTTCTTTACTATTGCTTTTATTTCTTTTTATCTTTTCTATTTCTTTCTTTGTTTATCTTAATCCTTTCGTATTTTTATTATTTTATTTCACTAACCGTTTTGTATAGATTTTATAAGAACTAACTTGTTAAAAATCAATTCCATGTTCGTTGGGAGACGACTTTGGGTTACTTTACCCTTACTATTTTGTTGACTACTTTCTTAACAATACGAAAGTTGTTATAGATAAGTATTATTAATTTGATCGTGTCAACGACAGTGTTATCACTTGTCCATTGGTTTGTGGGTGTTAAACAGAGTTAGTTACATGTTTGATGCCTAGGCCAGTATAGAATTTAGTAAGTTCTTTGTCTATGAACTGTCGGCCATTGGTGGTGATGATTGTGTGTGGGATGCCATACCGGCATATGATATCCTTCCAAAAGAATTGTTGGACTTGTTGGGCTGTAATGGTGGCTAATGGTTTGGCTTTTATCCACTTGGTGAAGTAGTCGATGGCTATTATCAAGAACTTTACTTGACCTTTGCCGGGGGAGAAAGGGCTGAGGATGTTCATTCCCCACTTTGCGAAGGGCCACGGGAATAATATAGAGTGTAGCTGCTCCTGTTTTTGGTGGATGAGGTTTCCATGTTTCTGGCATGGTATGCATTTTTTGACGAAGTCGTGGCAGTCTACCTCCATGGTCGGCCAAAAGTAACCGGTGCGAAGGATTCTAGTAGTCATGGTGCGTACGTCGGAATGATAGCCACATATGCCTTCATGTAGCTCTTTAATGATGTACTGATCTTGTTATGCAGTGACGCATTTGAGAAGTGGTTGGCCGTATCCGCGTTTGTACTGATCTTGTTATGTGTTGGATGCGGACTTGTTCGAAGGCGGACTGGACGACTTTCCGGACTAGGTGATAGTATTACAGGAGGGTAGGGTCTTTGATCTGGAACTCGTCATTTAAATGGCCTACGCTAAGCTTGGAATCAGTTTTGCACATTAGTGACTTGACACCAACCTCACAGGCCAAGGATAAGCCGGCGAGGATGCCTTCGTACTCGGCTTGGTTGTTAGACGTCTTGAAAGATAAATAGAGGGATTTTTCGATGAGGATATCACTAGGGCCTTCTAGTACGATGTCGGCACCTGCCCCCTTTGGGTTTGACGAACCCTCAACATAAAGTGTCCATTGGTCCTCTTCAGGAGTACGTTGGAGATCGTTGACAAAGTCTAGAAGGCATTGAGCTTTGATGGGCCGTGAGGTTCGTAGCGGATGTTGAATTCGAATAACTCAACGGCCCAGGACGACATCCGCCCCACAAGGTCTGGTTTCTGCAATATCTTCTGGATCAGGTAGTCGGTTTTGACAAGGATGTTATGATTTTGGAAATATGGGCGTAGGCGGCGGGCTGCGTGTACCAGCGATAGGGCTAATTTTTCCACCATTTGGTACCTGGTTTTGGGATCTTGTAGGGTTCTGCTGACGAAGTAAACAGGATGTTGGGTGCCACCGACATCTTGAACCAGCGCGGCGCTTATGGTTTGATATGTGGCGGTGATATAGACCAATAAGGGTTGATGAGTATTCAGTTTTTGGAGGATGGGTGGTGAGGTGAGGGTGGTTTTAAGCTTCTGGAATACTTGTTCACAATCATCATTCATGTGAACTTGGCGGATTTTTTGAGCAGTTGAATGAGGGGTTGGGTTTGTTCGGCTGGTTCAAACCCAACTATGACTACTAGAATCCTTCGCACTGGTACTGGCCACAACCTATCTGTACTAAGTAAGGAGGGCAATCTGTCTGACCCATCCGTACTGGCCACAACCAGCACACTCACACCGAAAACACTCGCCAACCCGAGCTCAAGTCAAGGGTTCCTCGTGTTCATCCGCCATCCCGAGTTCAACTCGAGGGATGCCATTCCGAGCTCAACTCGAGGAATGTACATGCTTAACCCCTATCTCGAGCTCAACTCAAGGGATACGTTCCGAGCTCAACTCAAGGAACCCAGTAATCTTACCTTTGAGGCTTCACCAAAAGCCTTGTAGATCACCCTACAAACTCCAATACTTAGGACTTACAGCAGCCAAATCGCCTAGCGGGGGACACGTACCGTTAGGCGCTATCCGCTTCCAGACCGCTTGGCGGGGGACACGTACCGCCAAGCGCCAAACGCCTCAAAATAATTACACAATTTACAACAACCGCCTGGCGAAATCATCCCCATCGCCAGGTGGACGCTGCTTCAGAGACCACTGTTCCCGCCGCTATCGCCTGGCAGAACCTCCCCCTCCGCTAGGTGCCACCGAGTCCAGAACCCCACTGATCCCTTGCTATCGCCTGGCGGTTCAATATCCCCGGCAGGCGCCATACCAGTATTACGAGCTGTATTGATCTTCCTACACTTATCCATTTTTAAAATCCATTGGCATGCACACTCACTTAAATAAATAATAGGATTCCCTTATCGTCCTGTGTGATTTTACCTGATTTCACTCTCATGTGATTTCTCCACTCCATCATAGACAGGGTTGGTTTCCTCAAACTCTCCATACTCATCTCATATATAATTTCTGCACCTCTTAAAAGCTTATGACTAACATCTCCATCAATGGGTGGTAACCTATTAGGTCCATCCTTGCCATACCACTACTATATCATACATTGTAATCTATTACACTATGGGTTTCTTATACGAATGTTGCTACTCTCGCTAATTCAATCCTCAATTTAGCTAGCTAAAATTAGTGAAACTTGTACTAACCTATGTCAAGTATTTCAACCCAACCAATTTAAGATCACAGATTTCCCGTCACATATTTGTTCTCATTTTCTTCCCTTTCTAAGTTACTCATCAGCTCCCAAGTTATTACCAAAAATGATATTTTCACTTTTTGTTCAATGTTGTCCCTCTTCATGGTTACCATAATATTCAGATCAGACCCAACATCCCCAAACATCTCAATCTGGTTTCTGCTCTCACGTCATCGCCTAGTCGGCACTCTATAGGCCGTCAGGCGGCACACCAGTTTTGGAACCTATATCCAGTTCTGTTGCGTCAGCTATCCTATTCCCGCACTCTTCCCTTTCTCACACATGTTTCAGTCTGATGCCCCCATGTTTCAACCTGGAGCCTAATAACAATAGTACATTGATTAACTCTAACCATTTTCAGGTTAGATTACAGTTCAATTTCACAATAATTACCCATCTCTTTCAATTTTCCTAACCTGTTAACCCTAACATATAGTTTATATTGTTCCATTCATTTCCTCCCGTAACTACATTAATTTCAATGAATCACTGCGTCAAATCATCCTTTAAGAGCTAACCCGTGATTTTCCCCCGATCAAAATCATGCCAGAACGTGCAGAACAGTGGAAATCAAATCACAGATTCGCGCCGCCTGGCAGATTAAAGAATACCGCCAGACCCTTCATCCAAAAACAACCCAGAACTGATACAGGCTTTGAGTCGCCTGGCGGTACAAGGCCTCACCGCTAGGCACTGCATCCAGCAACACAAAAAACACATGTAAAAATGGATGAGCCGCTTGGCGGCTATGTATAGCCCATTAGGCGGTTTCTGGAAAATTTCCAGAATTTCAGCAGAAACACAGCGCAAGTAACAACCATACATAATTTACGTATAATGATCATTCAATTCAAACCACAACATCAGATTAACGTAAGAAGCTCCCCTGACCTGGATCCTTTAGTTTAAACCTTGACAATTGGGAAATTCTCCTTTGATCACCAACCCTCCTTGGTTCCTCTCTATTCAGCCCCTCAACTCTCACTCAAACCTCACACAATTCCAGAATTTTCGTGCTCTCTCTATAGGTATATTTTCCAGCTTGCCAAAACCCTTCCCTTTACCTCACGTTGGCCTTTTAATGGTGATGTTTATTGCCATTCATGGACCCCTTTATGATCCGTTTTTCAGCCTCCCCCCCCTTGGCTGCCATTTCTCTAGGGTTTACGTTAACCCTTCACCTTCATGCCAAAACCAAAAATTACAAAAAAATGTTCAATTTAGGTTCACCAAGATTTGAACCCCTCACCATGCCAAAGCTAAATCAATACCAAACCATCAGACCAATTCATATTTCATGCTAACAATCACGACCCAATTATCATATTATTTCACAACATGATTATCATATATTTAAAATAAAAATAAATAATAACACAAAATGGCATACATAGGACTCAAACCCAAGTCCTCTCACATAATCAAAGTACTCTCAACCACTTGAGCTAGTACTTTTCCACATCATCCCACTCATAATTTAATGTCATAATTAATTCTCCCACCCGTATTTATTAATTAATTATTTAATTAATTAATTAAATTCCACGGGTCTTACAGGTTGCTCCTGCGTTTTTGAGACCAAATGGCATGACCTTGTAGAAGTAGTTGGCGTCGTCTGTGATGAAGGTGGTTTTGTTCATATCGGATGAGGCCATGAGAATTTGGTTATAACCGGAGTATGCATCAAAAAAATTGAGGACCTTGTTACTAACTACTACGTCGTCAAGTCGGTTAATATTGGGTAAGGGGTAGGTGTCTCTAGGACAGGCTTTGTTAAGATCCGTGTAATCAACACACATTCGCCACTTTCCATTGGATTTCTTGACCAGAACCACGTTAGAGAGCCAAGTGGTGTAGTGGGCTTCTTCGATAAACCTCGCTTTTAGCAATTTCTCGGCCTCAACCTTGGCCGCGAGGCATCGTTCTTCACCAAGTTTACGTTTTTTCTTGGAGACATACCGAGCCTCCTTGTAAATGGACAACTTTTGGGATGCCACGTGAGGGTCAACTCCAAGTAAGTCAGCAGTTGACCAAGCAAAGAGGTCCGTGTTATTGACAAGGGTGGGTGTTAGGATGTCACGTTGTTCAAGTTCTAACCAATACCGAGTTTGATAGTGCGGCCATTAAGGAGCTCTAGGGGGTGGTTTCTTCAACAGGTTCGAGGCAGATATCCCAGCCCACTCTAGGGTGTAGATCGTCACCAGATAAGGCGATCTCAAAGTCGGGAGGTCGCTCAATATGATTGGTTTGAAGGATGGGAAGCTGTGGGCGTAGGCTGGCGATGTAGCATTCGCGTGCAAGGCGTTGGTCGCCATGAATGGTGAGGATGTCGCTAGATGGGGAGGGGAACTTCATAGCCAGATAAGGTGTGGAGACAACAGCGCCAAGAGTGTTGAGTGAAGGGCGGCCGAGGAGGACATTATAAGATGTAGGTGCGTCGACGATAAGGAAGCGCATATGAATTGTTTTAGTCTGGGCGCCATCGCGAAAAACGGTGTGGAGGTCAATGTAGCCGCGGGTGGAAACTTTTCCCAAGAGAATCCATATATTGGTTCATCGTTTGGGACCATGGCGGTGTCAAGGAGTTGGAGTTTCTGATACGTAGCCCAATAGACAATGTCGACGGAGCTGCCTTGGTCGACGAGGACTTTCTTGACGGCATAGTTTTCTATCTCAACGGTGATGACCATAGGGTGATCTTACTGGTGATCAAGGTCATGAAAATTGTCGTCTGTGAAGGTTGTGAGGGGCATGTGACGTCTGTGATGAGAATGGGTGATGTGGTTGATGGATTGGATATGGCGGAGGTGTCTTTTCTTGGCGGATGAGGTGGATCCGCCACTAGCAAAGCCACCAAAGATTGTGTTAATAGTGTCGCATAGGGGAGGGTGGGCAGAGGTGACGTCGGTGCGAGCCGGTTGGGGGTCAAGGTTTGCGGGTTGGCTTGGGTGTTTGTCATGGCGAGAGTCACGGGAGGCGTCGATGGTCAGAACGAGGTTGGTGATTGGATCGGGGAGGGTGGTCTTCTCTGCGGACAAAACAGCGGAAATGGTTAGCACGAACCAATTCTTCAATTTTATCTTAGAATGCTTTACATTCCTCTGTGGTGTGGTCGTGATTTCGATGATAGCGGCAGTATTTAGTCATGTCAACGTTGGGAGGAGTGGTCGTCATGTGTGGTGGTGGGATGAGGTCGGCCTGTAAGGCCTCGTCAAGGAGACGGGATCTAGGGACATTTAGAGGGGCATATCTGCTGAAGTGGGGTAGTCGGGGTTCTTGGGGTTTCAGGTCAGGTCAGGAAGGTTGTGGAGGGGGGGTTGCTGTGGATGGTGTGTAGTCATTGCAGAATTTTGTTTGGAGAGTTTGCATTTCCTCCATGCAGACTGATGAGTTCAAATTTTTGCCCTCATTTAATATTTAAATTTGGGGATTTAATTGAATTTTCTGTGCTTAAAGATTGATTTAATTAGGATTTGTGATTATTAGATTTATTTTGTAAGTTTGGTAAAAGTGGCATAAAAATTGATTTTAGTTGCATAAAATATTATTGGATATTCTAACGTTTGTTAATGCAGCTGGAATTTATTTTTGGTCAATTAATAGTGTGATTTTAAAATATTCAAAGTTACAAAATAAGTCCAAAATCAAGAAATTCTGAAAAAGAATAAATCAGGAGCTAAATGCACCCCCAGTTTTTACTTGCACACTCCTTTTAAAGTGGACCACCAAAAACCTGTTCTGCACCCCTAGTTTTCACTAAGTTGCACCCCTCCTACCACTTAAACTCCACTAAACCAGATCATGCCATGTGGCAATCCCCATCTTTTAAGATTAGCCAACCATAAGCTGCCACGTGTCATAATCCTCCACTCACCAAATTGACCACTCAGATCTTGCCACGTCATCATCTCCTCCATCTCACACATGAAACCCTAACCCTAGTTTCCCTACCACCCTCCACATAGCCGCCGCCGCCAACCTCGCTGGCCACCACGCAACTGCAGTAGTGCCGCCCCTGCTCTGCCACCACCGTCCCTGCACTACGCCGTCAACGCCTTCACTACACCAGAAGCGGCGCGACCACCATCATTTTCTCGCCTCCATCGCAGCTCCACCACAACACCACCGCGAGGACGCATTCAACCACCACCGCGCCTCCGTCTTCTCCACAGCGCATCCTCATCGCCAAGCCGGAAACCACCGCGACGAGCACCACATCCTTCGCGTACCACCAGCAGTGAGGAACAGATCGGAATCGCGCAAGCTCCGCCGCACCACGCACCACCATCTGCGCGAACCAGCGCCGTCACGCCGCAACAACCTTGCTCCGCCATCTTCTTCCTCGCGCACAACCATAACAGCGTCGCCGGAGAAGAAGAAGAAGCCAACCGCCATTGCCATCAGCCGCGCAACAAGGGGAGGAAGGAGGAAGGGGCAGAAACCCTAATTCTGGAGAGAGAGTACTCTGCGTCACGTGTCAGCGTCTGATAGGACAGTCAAACTGGTCAACTGGTCAACTCTGGTCAACTGGTCAAAGTCAACAGTTAATTCTGGTCAATTTTGTAAAAATGCTTAAATGCGAAGGGCAGAATTGGAAATTGGACAGGAATTAAGTTGCTAATTAATTAAATAAAAATAAAAGATTTTAGCAACTGACAGATAAAGCCCAAAGTCCAGTGGAAGCCTATATAAAGAGACTTAAGGGAGCAGAAACGGGGACGGACATTTTTTTTACAGCTGACAGCTTAGACACTTAGAACTCTCTGGTTTTGGCAGATACCGTCTCCACCACATCTCTCATTCTTTCTTTTATTTTCTTTCCTTTATTTCATCATGTATTCCATCAAAGCCATGGAGGGCTAAGCTTTAAGGGTTGATTCCACTGTAATTTCTTAAATGGATTCTGAGGTTAGATGAATTTATATATTTTGTTATTTTGATTATTGTTGTGGTTTTTGTTTATCTATGTCCTTTGCTTCTTAATCGAATAGAAAATAATGATTTTAAATCTACATACATGCTAATCATATGAGTTAAAAGGTTTTTAAATTAAATTGAGACTTTACTTTGATTTTGTTTAGAAATTTTCATTTGATTAAATAAGTTTTTGCCAATAATTGAGACTTTAATTTAATTAGAGGTAATTACTTTAACTAAAATTAGTCAAGACTTTACTTTGATTAATTAAGTTTTCTATTTGGTAAAGAAACAAAGGAATAGACATGATTAGGCATAGTAAAATTAATTGAGACTATACTTTGATTAAATTTACTATGGACAATCTAACAATTCTCACTTTTAATTGAGACTGTACTTTGATTAAAAGTGAGGATGCCAACAAATGAATTGAGTCTTTACATTGATCTATTTGTAAATCAACAATAATAATTAATTTAACAATAATCTCTAGATAACCAATGAAGAATCTTATTTAGAAAAAGCAGTGGAATTGACCTATTTACTATTACTGTGTTTACAATCTTCCGTGTCATTTTCTTTGCATATCAAAACCCCCCTATTTTTATAGTTGCTAGTTTTAAATTGCATTTTTGAGAATCAGATATTTGAGATCAATTCCGTATTCGTTGTGAGACGACTCAGGGTTATCTTAACCCTAACTATTTTCTTCACTACAAACTGGCAATACTGAAGTTGCTAAAGTAGTGGTAATTTGATCGCCTAACGACAGCGATATCAAATTTGGCGCCGTTGCCGGGGAATACGGTTAGTATTTCTTTTATTTTGATTCTGTTTTTATTTATTTATTTATTTATTTTATTTATTTTTATTTTTATTTTACGCATATACGTTTGATATAGTTTGTTATTTTGTAGTATCTAGTTTTCTGTTAATATACTCCAAGTAAAGTTCTATTTTTGTTTTGATTAAGAATTTCTTTTAAGAAATTTTTGAGACTAGTTTGGAAAACTCTATCTAGGAAAGACTTGGTATTTAAGTTGTCCATTGTGACGCACCTCTCTTTCCTGGGAGTAGACCCAACGACATCTTAACTCATTTCTTTCTTGAAATCTTTCTCCAAAACAAGAATAGGAAGAAAAAAAAACACACAGGGAAACACTTTCAGGTGGACTTGCATAGTGCATGACTCGGGCCAATCCGGGTCAATTTTATCAACTTTATTCAGAACTTGAAAGGAACTTGCGTAAATCACGTAGGAGACTTGAACTCAGGTGTTCTACTGAAGGAGCACCATCATCATCTGAACCTACCACTGAAAGTGTACCGCTAGAATCACCTCCGGTGATTAACATATCTTCTGATCCATCACCTGAACCAGAAATTCAAGAAGATAGAATGGAAGAAAGAACAATAAGAGAGTTGGCTTTACCGGATGCAGCAATTACTCAAAACATGTGCATCCAATATCCAGATGGAGAATGTGAGCTTAAGTCTGGGTTAATCCATCTTTTACCCAAATTCCATGGATTAGCAGGAGAAGACCCGTACCATCATTTGAAGGAATTTCATGTTGTTTGTTCATCCATGAGACCTACAATAGTGACAGAGGAACATATCAAGCTTAAGGCTTTTCCATTCTCACTGCAAGATGCCGCTAAGAATTGGTTATACTGCCTTCCGCCAGGATCCATCAATACCTGGGAGACTCTGAAAAGATTAATTCTGGAAAAGTTTTTTCCAGCATCTAGAGTTGCTGCTATTCGCAAAGATATTTATGGGATAAGGCAACAAGAAAGAGAAAGTCTTCACGAGTATTGGGAAAGATTCAAAAAGTTATGTGCTTCATGTCCTCATCACCAAATAAACGAGCATCTCCTCATTCAATACTTTTATGAGGGATTGAGTATCATGGATAGACAAATGATAGATGCTGCAAGTGGAGGGTCATTAGTGGACAAAACGCCAACAAATGCAAGACAATTGATTGAAACTATGGCGTCAAACCATCAACAATTTTCCACAAGGAGTAATTCTATAACTCTATTGAAGGGAACCCATGGAGTAGAAGCTTCATATGTTGCAGATCACAAGAAATTAGAAGGGAAGTTGGATGACTTAGCAGCCATGGTAAGGACCTTGACAGACTTACAGAAAAAGCCTATCCCTTCTACTTTATGTGGAATTTGTGCTTCTACTAATCATCCTACAGAGGCTTGTTCTATGTTAAAAGAGACAGGGACGTTAGACAATGAACAACCTCAGGCATATGCTGCAAACATCTATGGCAATAATAGACCACCTCGGCAGCAATACAACCATGATTTGTCCTCCAACAAGTACAACCCAGATTGGAAGGAATATCCCAGCCAGAAATGGGGAAATCAACAGCTTCAACACCAACAAGTCTATGTTCCACCTCAACAGAGGCAACAACCACAACCAGCGGCAACCTCTGGTGATTCAAACATGGAGGCAATGATGAAAATGATGGCTGACATGATGAAGGGACAAATCAATGAGTTGAAACAAACGATGGAAGCAACCAATCAGAATTTGCAAAATCAGATTGGACAAATGGCAAATGAGTTAAATCAGATGAAGTCTCAACAAGGCTCAAGCAATTTGCCTGCACAAACTGTAATCAACCCGAGAAATGTAAGTGCTATTACTTTAAGATCGGGTAAGCAAATACAAGGTCTTGGGGATGCCCAAGAAGATGAAGATAAGGACAATGAAGTTGTACCTAATGATGAAAGAGGAAGATCAGATGAAGCAACACAAGTAACATCTGAGATGCCTACACCCAGTGATAACTCCAAGTTGGTATCCCCTAATACTTCCTCTGAAAATCCTTCTCCTTATTCTCCTCCTCCTCCCTATCCAAACCGTTTGAAACCAAAAACTAAAAAGATGGAGGAGTTAGACAAAGAAATCCTGAATACTTTCAAGAAAGTGGAGATAAACATTCCTTTGTTGGATGCTGTGAGACAAATTCCTAAATACGCCAAGTTTCTCAAAGAATTATGTACACATAAAAGGCGTATTATGGACAAAGAGGTAGTGAACATGGGAAGAAACGTCTCTAGCTTAATCAAGAAGCCTGTAGTCAGAATGCCGCAAAAGTGTAAGGATCCAGGTATGTTTTCTGTTCCCTGCATCATAGGAAGTACTAAGTTTGATAATGCTATGTTAGATTTAGGAGCTTCCATTAATGTAATGCCTTTATCTGTTTTTACTTCACTTCATCTTGGACATCTTAAGTCTACTGGTGTGGTCATTCAATTGGCCAACCGTAGCACAGTTAACCCTGCAGGTGTGCTAGAAGATGTGCTTGTCCGTGTGGACAAGTTAATTTTTCCTGCAGATTTCTACATCTTGGATATGAAGGATGATGAAGGAATGAGTTCAACCACAATCATCTTGGGAAGACCATTCATGATGACAGCACGTACCAAGATAGACGTGCATGCAGGATCCTTGACTATGGAGATAGGAGATGAGAAGGTGCAGTTCAACGTGCTAGAAGCCATGAAGCACCCAATTGAAGACCATTCTTTGTTTTGTATTGATTTATTGAGTAATGTAGTGAACAATTATGCTTTTGGACTTTTGGACGTTTTATCTGGTTTTTCTTCTTCTTTGGATTTTTCTTTTTCGAATGTTTCGGGCTCAATTTTAGACGAAAGAGAAAATTATAAAACAGGTGATGTTGAGGACGCGGTGTCACTATTTGATACCTCTGTGGCGTCCAAGTGTGATGCTGAAGTGGCTGAAATTACCTTAGGCAATAAAATGTTGCCATCTGTGGAACAGCCACCCACTTTGGAGTTGAAACCTTTACCATCTCATTTGAAATATGTTTATCTTGAAAGGGATGGGAAACTCCCTGTTATTATATCTGCCTTGCTTACTGACGACCAGGAACAAAAGCTATTGCAGGTTATCAAAGATCACAAGCGAGCAATAGGCTGGACTTTGGCAGATATTCCTGGTATTAGTCCTTCTTTCTGCATGCACAGAATACTCTTGGAGGAGGATGCTAAGCCAGTAAGGCAACCTCAGAGGAGATTGAATCCTCAGCTGATGGAGGTTGTGAAGAAAGAAGTCACCAAGTTGCTACAAGCAGGTATTATATATCCCATTTCTGACAGCACTTGGGTGAGTCCTGTACATGTGGTCCCCAAGAAATCTGGGATCACAGTGGTCAAGAATGAGAAGAACGAGTTGATTCCTACTCGTATTCAGAATAGCTGGAGGGTCTGTATTGATTATAGAAGACTAAACCAGGCTACCAGGAAGGACCACTTTCCTTTACCATTCATGGACCAGATGTTAGATCGATTGGCAGGTAAGTCTCATTACTGTTTTCTTGATGGATTCTCTGGGTATTTTCAAATTTTATTGCCCTAGAGGATCAACATAAGACTACTTTTACTTGTCCATTCGGTACATATGCTTATAGGAAAATGCCATTTGGCCTTTGCAATGCTCCTGGAACATTTCAGCGATGTATGATGAGTATTTTTACAGATTTGTTGGAGCATTGTATTGAGGTTTTTATGGATGATTTTAGTGTATATGGTTCATCTTTTGATCATTGCTTGTCTAATCTTGCTAGAGTCTTGGAGAGATGTGAAGAAACTAACCTTGTTCTAAATTTTGAAAAATGTCATTTTATGGTGGAACAAGGTATAGTTTTAGGTCACGTTGTTTCCAAGAATGGTATATCTGTAGATCCTGCTAAAATTGATATTATTTCACAATTGCCTTACCCCTCTTCTGTGAAAGAGGTTCGATCTTTTCTTGGACATGCAGGATTTTACAGGAGGTTTATCAAGGACTTCAGCAAGATAGCCAACCCTCTCTCCAACTTGTTGCAAAAGGATGTAGTATTTGACTTTGGAGAGAGGTGCAAAGATGCATTTGATACATTGAAAAAGGCGCTTACCACCACTCCTATCATCCAGCCACCTGACTGGACATTACCGTTCGAGTTGATGTGTGATGCATCAAACTTTGCAGTAGGAGCGGTGCTTGCACAAAAAGATGGGAAGCTATCACATGTGATATATTATGCTTCCAGAACGTTGGACACAGCGCAGGCTAACTACACCACGACTGAGAAGGAATTATTGGCTGTTGTGTTTGCCTTGGACAAATTCAGACCGTATATACTTGGTTCCAAGGTAATTGTTTATACTGATCATGCAGCATTAAAATTCCTTCTGAAGAAAGCAGATTCGAAACCAAGGTTGATCAGATGGATGCTACTGCTCCAAGAGTTTGACATTGAGATTCTAGACAGAAGTGGAGCACATAACTTAGTAGCCGATCATCTTAGCAGAATTGAAAATGGAGAAGATAACATTCCTATTAAGGATGACTTTCCTGATGAAGTCCTCCTAGCATTGACTGCTGTGAAAGGTATGTTTCCTGAACCTTGGTTTGCTGACATTGTTAATTATTTGGTTGTTTCTGCTATTCCTCCTTCTTTCTCCAAATATGAAAGAATCAAGCTAAAAAGTGAGGCAAAATACTACATCTGGGAAGACCCAATCTTATGGCGCATTGGTAGTGACCAAGTCATAAGGAGGTGTGTTCCAGATATCGAGATACCTCATGTGCTTGAGTTCTGTCATTCGTCTCCTTTTGGTGGACATTATGGCACACAACGAATAGGTAGGAAGGTGTTGGATTGTGGATTATATTGGCCTACCGTTTTTAAAGATGCACAGAGGGTATATGAAAATTGTGAGCAGTGCCAAAGGGCAGCCAGATCCATTATAAGAAGGGATGAAATGCCTCAACAACCCATGCTATATTGTGAGGTATTTGATATTTGGGGTATTGATTTTATGGGTCCTTTTCCTCCTTCTTTTGGGTTTTCATATATTTTGCTTGTTGTAGACTATGTCTCCAAATGGGTGGAAGCCATAGCTACAAGGACTAATGATTCTCGAGTTGTTATGAGTTTTGTCAGGTCTAACATTTTCTGCAGATTTGGGATACCACGAGCCATCATCAGTGACCAGGGGACTCATTTCTGTAATAGGCTACTTGAGAACATGTTGAAGAAGTATGGGGTGACACATCACATTGCTACACAATATCACCCCCAAACCAATGGGCAAGCAGAGATCTCTAACAGAGAGATTAAAAAGATACTAGAGAAAGTAGTGAAGCCTAGTCGAAAGGATTGGGCAACAAGATTGGATGATGCACTTTGGGCACACAGGATAGCCTACAAAACACCTATAGGTATGTCACCTTTCAGGGTGGTTTTTGGAAAGGCTTGTCATCTACCTGTGGAGATTGAACATCGGGCCTATTGGGTCGTGAAAGCATGCAACTTGGATTTGGAAGAAGCAGGAAATGAGCGAAAGCTTCAGTTGCAAGAACTAGAGGAGATTAGGCTAGCAGCTATGAAAATTCAAAGTTCTACAAAGAGAAAACCAAGAAGTTCCATGACCAAAAGCTTGTGGCTAGAAAGGATTTCAAGGTAGGCCAGAAGGTGTTACTATACAAATCCAAGCTTGGTCACATGAGTGGTAAGTTGCGTTCTACTTGGGAAGGACCATACATTGTTACAGAAGTCTTCCCTTATGGAGCAGTGGAGATCAAGGAAGAATCCTCAACAAGAACTTTTAAAGTTAATGGGCATCGTCTTCGAATATTCAATGAAAATCAAGATATGCTGAACAAGACGATGGATGGGATGAACTTGACTTCTCCCTCATACCTTCCACCTTGAGGAGGTAAGTAGACTTCATACTTTTTCTTTGCATTTTATACATATTGAATACATTGAGGACAATGCATGGATAAAGTGTGGGGGTGTGGGGAGATTTCCCCCTTTTCTGTTTTTGTTTTCTATTTGTTTTGTTTTTCCTTTTCTAATTTTGTTTTCTGTTTGTTTTTATTAAAAAAAAAAAGTTTCTGTTTTCAATAAAACATATTGACATTGGATTTTTGGATTTGATTTACTAATTGGAACGGTCATAATTCTGGGAAAATAAAAGTCATGTGTTATGAGTGGATTGTTGTCTGTGATTTACTGATTGAGTTGATTTGAGAGTTTCTGGAATAAATCTTTTGTGAAAGAGTTTTTGACCTTGTGAGTTTTGAGCTTTATTGTAAGGATGAACTACCGTGTCTCATGCCTATTTTTCTTGTGTGATTTGCTCATGTCTTGTCGGTACTCAAATGTTTAGCTTGATTATGTTGTTTTGCATCTTAGGTGAACATGCATGATTTGATATGATTGAGGCATTTCTTGTTTTTAGCTACTTGGCCAAATAAGCTAACCATAACATTGATCCATTGGTAGCCCCTTGAGCTTAAACCTCTTTTTCTTGTTTTGAGCATATTGCATAACCTTGAAAAGAAAAAGACCATGTTTGTCCTTAGGGAGAAAGAAGGAGCTAGTGGATTATGTTGAGATTGGTTGAGGAATAAAGTGTGGGGGTGTGTATTTCCCCCACAAAGTTGTAAAAATGGCAAAAAGGAAAATAATTGTTGATGACAGAGTGTTGAAATGAAAAATGATTGTTGTCTGAAAAAGAGAAACAAAGGATAAAAGAGAAAAAAAAAAGAAGAAGTAAAGAATGATTGTTTTTGAAACCGTGCTCTATAAATCTTTCTTCCTTACTATTTCCAAAACACATAAATCCTAAAGTTTTTCCTACCTTTGCCTTGGCCTCATTATAACCTGTTAAAAGTCCTCATGATTTTTGAATGCATGTTTTCTGAAAGCTGTGAATATTAGAGTCTTGCTAAGCATTGAGAGTGTTTACTTGCATGGGTATTTTGAGTGAAAACACAAGCCAAAACACTTGAGCGAATCTTGGTGAGAAAATATATATTTAACTTGAGTGTTTCTCTTTCATAGTTGATTATCTTGTAAACTCAAAAGATTAACTCATGTGTAAAAAACAGAATTTTATCCATTTGTTTGTGCATGACAACATGATTTCTAGAAGATTGATTTGTTTCCATTTGTATTCATTTCTTTAATCCACTGAAAATATGGAATAAAAGACCTCAGAATAAAGTTTTGAAATTCTTCAATTTTGCCCAGGAGTGCAAAAGGATAAGTGTGGGTGTGTGATGAGTTCAAATTTTTGCCCTCATTTAATATTTAAATTTGGGGATTTAATTGAATTTTCTGTGCTTAAAGATTGATTTAATTAGGATTTGTGATTATTGGATTTATTTTGTAAGTTTGGTAAAAGTGGCATAAAAATTGATTTTAGTTGCATAAAATATTATTGGATATTCTAACGTTTGTTAATGCAGCTGGAATTTATTTTTGGTCAATTAATAGTGTGATTTTAAAATATTCAAAGTTACAAAATAAGTCCAACATCAAGAAATTCTGAAAAAGAATAAATCAGGAGCTAAATGCACCCCCAGTTTTTACTTGCACACTCCTTTTAAAATGGACCACCAAAAACCTGTTCTGCACCGCCAGTTTTCACTAAGTTGCACCCCTCCTACCACTTAAACTCCACTAAACCAGATCATGCCATGTGGCAATCCCCACCTTTTAAGATTAGCCAACCATAAGCTGCCACGTGTCATAATCCTCCACTCACCAAATTGACCACTCAGATCTTGCCATGTCATCATCTCCTCCATCTCACACATGAAACCCTAACCCTAGTTTCCCTACCACCCTCCACACAGCCGCCGCCGCCAACCTCGCTGGCCACCACGCAACTGCAGCAGTGCCGCCACTGCTCCGCCACCACCGTCCCTGCACTACGCCGTCAACGCCTTCACTGCACCAGAAGCGGCGCGACCACCATCGTTTTCTCGCCTCCATCGCAGCTCCACCACAACACCACCGCGAGGACGCATTCAACCACCACCGCGCCTCCGTCTTCTCCGCAGCGCATCCTCATCGCCAAGCCGGAAACCACCGCGACGAGCACCACATCCTTCGCGTACCACCAGCAGTAAGGAACAGATCGGAATCGCGCAAGCTCCGCCGCACCACGCACCACCATCTGCGCGAACCAGCGCCGTCACGCCGCAACAACCTTGCTCCGCCATCTTCTTCCTCGCGCACAACCATAACAGCGTCGCCGGAGAAGAAGAAGAAGCCAGCCGCCATTGCCGTCAGCCGCGCAACCAAGGGAGGAATGAGGAAGGGGCAGAAACCCTAATTCTGGAGAGAGAATACTCTGCGTCACGTGTCAGCGTCTGATAGGACAGTCAAACTGGTCAACTGGTCAACTCTGGTCAACTGGTCAAAGTCAGCAGTCAATTCTGGTCAATTTTGTAAAAATGCTTAAATACGAATGGCAGAATTGGAAATTGGACAGGAATTAAGTTGCTAATTAATTAAATAAAAATAAAAGATTTTAGCAACTGACAAATAAAGCCCAAAGTCCAGTGGAAGCCTATATAAAGAGACTTAAGGGAGCAGAAACGGGGACGGACATTTTTTTTACAGCTGACAGCTTAGACACTTAGAACTCTCTGGTTTTGGCAGATACCGTCTCCACCACATCTCTCATTCTTTCTTTTATTTTCTTTCCTTTATTTCATCATGTATTCCATCAAAGCCATGGAGGGCTAAGCTTTAAGGGTTGATTCCACTGTAATTTCTTAAATGGATTCTGAGGTTAGATGAATTTATATATTTTGTTATTTTGATTATTGTTGTGGTTTTTGTTTATCTATGTCCTTTGCTTCTTAATCGAATAGAAAATAATGATTTTAAATCTACATACATGCTAATCATATGAGTTAAAAGGTTTTTAAATTAAATTGAGACTTTACTTTGATTTTGTTTAGAAATTTTCATTTGATTAAATAAGTTTTTGCCAATAATTGAGACTTTAATTTAATTAGAGGTAATTACTTTAACTAAAATTAGTCAAGACTTCACTTTGATTAATTAAGTTTTCTATTTGGTAAAGAAACAAAGGAATAGACATGATTAGGCATAGTAAAATTAATTGAGACTATACTTTGATTAAATTTACTATGGACAATCTAACAATTCTCACTTTTAATTGAGACTGTACTTTGATTAAAAGTGAGGATGCCAACAAATGAATTGAGTCTTTACATTGATCTATTTGTAAATCAACAACAATAATTAATTTAACAATAATCTCTAGATAACAAATGAAGAATCTTATTTAGAAAAAGCAGTGGAATTGACCTATTTACTATTACTGTGTTTACAATCTTCCGTGTCATTTTCTTTGCATATCAAAACCCCCATATTTTTATAGTTGCTAGTTTTAAATTGCATTTTTGAGAATCAGATATTTGAGATCAATTCCGTATTCGTTGTGAGACGACTCAGGGTTATCTTAACCCTAACTATTTTCTTCACTACAAACTGGCAATACTGAAGTTGCTAAAGTAGTGGTAATTTGATCGCCTAACGACAGCGATATCACAAACGTAGTCGGCGGCGCAGAGTTTCAACTCATGTATGGAGGCGGGTTGGTGGAGGTAGACGTTGTTGGCGAAGGGGTCGGGTTTGAGAGTGAGGGCCATGCACTAAGTATCATTTCTTGGTTTAGGTGTGGAGTGCGAAGGGCAGCCTTACTGAAATGGTCAATGAAAGGCCAAAGCGTCTCGTCTTGTTCCTGTCTAACGCTGAGAAGTGAGATTATTGTAGTTTGATGCGGGCGGCTGCCGGCGAAGTGAGTGGTGAACATGTGGGAGAGGGTGTCGAAGCAGTCAATGGAGTATGGCGGAAGGGTGGTAAACCATTCGAGGGTAGGGCCTTTAAGGGTGGTAGGAAAGGCCTTGCAGAAAACAACATCATGGGAGGTGTAGAGGGCAACGTGGATGATGTAGACCTTGAGGTGTTCGTCTGGGTCAGTCTCGCCGGTGTAGCGTTCCAGTGTGAAAGGTTCCCACTAGGCAGGGAGGGGAGTGTTGGTGATGAAATCGGTGAAAGGATGGCAACGCCTAGGTTGAGCACATGGTAGTGGGTGAGGAAGGATGAGATGGTGAATGAGGGTGGGAAAAGTGGAAGTGAAGTTGTGAGAGGGGATATGGGTGGTAGGGAGGGTATGAGGGTTGTTATAAGGTGGGATATGAATAGCGTGTGGGGTGGTAGGCATGTTATAGGGCGGGATGTGGGTGGTGGGTAGGGTGGTGGCGAGGGTAGGACCCGTAGTATTTCCTGGGAGGGTGGAATGGAAGTGTGTATGATGGGTTGAGAGGATGGGAGTTTGTTAAGTGGTGGTGAAGGTGTGCGGGGTAGGATTGTACTCGCTTTCTTCTTTAGTGGGATGGAAAGTTGGGAACCCTGCGGCATCAGATGTTTCCTTTGCCTTTCCCTTTTTAGTGGGATCGACCTTAATCTTTCGCCTTAGGCGTGAGTTCTCCTGCCGTATTGCCTCCATCTCCTCAGCATTGCACTTCTTCAAATCAGCTAGTTCCTGTTGCATCTTGGCTTGACCGTCTAGGATGGCAGCCAAGGTGATGTTAGCAGGTCCTAAAGGACCTGCTTCAGCCAGTTTGTTAACTCCTGCTATGCTGCGGGTAGAAACCATCTTCAGAAAAATGCGGGTTGGTCCGTAAGGTATTATCTCGTGTCCCACGGTGGGTGCCAATTGTTCTTGCAAAGAACAAATAAGATATGTCAGACACAAGCGTTACCTTACTCTGGTCTGCAATCTCCTCACTAGGTTTCCTCCCGACCGGTACATGTCGCCTGTGGATATCTCGGTGTGAATTGGTTTGGACCCGAGGGTGGTTACCTGCAGAAGAGACTCTGATGCTCAAGTCAGCAAAATCCATAGAAAGTCAAATCTCGTAATTAGGAGAGTAATGAATGCGTACCTTTAATTCGTGGGGTCCATGCATATTTATAGATTATTAATTATGTTTGGCCACTTCATGGGCTGGGCCCCTGTTTAGGCTGTAGGTAGGCTTGGGCCTTAGCCTAGGTCCCTTAGTTCGATTATCGTGGGTCGTTTGGGTCTTATCATTGATGTTCTGAAATTGTCAAGTTCTTGCTTAGTTTCCTAAAGTTATCGGCCTAGACCGGTTACTCTTTAGCGACTTAGACAGGTTGCTCTTTTAGCGGCTTAGGCCGCTGTTGCTCTTTTTATATGGTGATTGTTATTATTTGGCTAGGCTGGCTAGGTGTGGTACAATGGTCATTCAATGTTTGTCTTATGATGGTTTTTCGGCCCTCCCTTGGCTGCTAGGGTTTTATGGCTTCATATTCATGCGAACATAATTCTAGCAAAAGAAAGTTTAATGTGGGACTACCAAGATTCGAACCCATAACCATGCCAATGTCCAAACCAATGCACAACCGTTTAACCAATTCATGTTTCGTGATACTTCACATAATTCTATAATTATGTTATCACTCCTCATGACCCAGCACATTATTAAAATAATAATAATAATTTAAATAACACATAAATAGCATACATGGGACTAGAACACAAGTCCATTCACACTAACCAAGTACTCTCAACCATTTGAGCTAGTACTTTTCCACAACATACATGTTTGAATTAAATGCCATAAAGGATACCATTAACCGCATTTATTAATTAATTAATTATTTAATTAATTAAATTTTGTGGGTCTTACACAGTGGATAGGAATATGATTGAGCAAAACGTACATTATCATGAGATCAGCTTCACTGCACTGGGCATGATTTGTACCATGGGGACATAAAATCCAAACAATGAGATAGTGAAGAAGAAGTTCATCAACTTTTAGAGGACATGCTAGCAATTGTCTGCCTATTTCTTGATCAGGCTTTCTTAGAAAAGACCTATAAGGCAAAAATTATGTTAAACCCTTCAATACCTACAGTTAGGATTGGAGAGGTGCCATCGTGAATGGGAAATTGAGCAACATTTTCCCAGATATCATCATCCAGAATGATATATACTCCTTTCACCTTGGTAAACCCCACTCCATCTCTGAATTTGTAATTGTAGTAAAAGGCTTGTACTAAGTCAAGATAATAGGTACCCTGCATTTTTGTGAATAATTTCACCCCTTGTTCAGCAAGTAAAACAGGAATTACAAAGCAACGGTTGACAAACCATTGGGATTTGTTAAATTTGGGAGTGATGAGAGGCTTGTCTTTCCATAGGATGATAAATTCAGATCTTCTCTCTTCATCTGAAATCCATCCTTCAATGGAAGCAGTGCGACATGCAGTTGAAGGTTGGGTGGCACGAGATGTAGTTCTTCTACGGGTAGGAATCTTCTTGCGAGATGCTTCAGCCATCATCAATGTTGAGGAGAAGGGAGGCTTGAAGGTTTTTGAGAAAATATAGGGTTCTTGAGTTTATGAGGTGTGAAAAAGGGTTAATAGTGACCAAAATGGCTTGCATTTGTAAGGAAAGTCCTCCAATGCTAGATACATTAGTCTTTCTTCCTTTAAAGAATTCATAAGGGGTAATTTTCAAGATAGGCCTAATAAGCATTCTATTAAGTACATAACAAGTCGTGCTCACAACATCAGCCCAAAAATATTTAGGCACTTCATATTCATTCAACATTGTGCGAGCTAGTTCCTCTAAGGATCTATTTTTCCTTTCTACAACTCCATTTTGTTGAGGAGTTCTAGGTGCAGAAAAATTATGCATAATCCCATTTTCTTCACAAAACTTTTCAAACAATTCATTTTGAAATTACCCTCCATGATCACTTCTCAAAACTTTAATTTTCAAATCTTTTTCATTTGAATTACTTTTGCAAATTTCTTAAAAGCTTTAAAAGCCTCACTTTTTAATATGAGAAAGAAAGTCCAAGTATATCTTGAGTAATCATCAACAATAATAAGAGCATAGTAATTTTCCCCAAAGCTTTTTATCCTAGAAGGACCAAACAAATCCATATGCAAAAGTTCTAATGGCTTTGATGTAGAAATCACATTTTTTGAATGAAATGATGATTTTACTTGTTTTCATTTTTGACACGCAGCACATAGTTTATCTTTTTCAAACTTTATTTTTGGCAATCTAATTATTAATTCTTTATAGATTAGTTTGTTTAAATGTTGCATATGAATATAAGCAGCTTGTTTATACCACAACCATGGATTTTCTTCTATAACAACCAAACAAGTTATATCATTAGATGATGCATTATCAAGATCAATCAAGTAGATGTTATTGTGTCTCATACCTTTCAAGGCGATTTCCTTAGAGTCCTTTTGATGAATGGTGCAGTAGTCACTCTCAAAGATGACTTTGAGTCCTTTATCACATAATTGACTTATATTGAGAAGATTGTGCTTTAGTCCTTCCACAAATAGCACAACCTTGATCTCCAATGTATTTCCTCCATCGACATCACTCGTTCCAAGTATTTTTCCCTTGTTGTTATCCCCATATGTAACAAATCCTTGTTCCTTTCTTTTAAAGTTTTTAAACTTCCTTTTATCTCCAGTCATGTGCCTTGAACAACCATTGTCAAGATACCACATTGATTTCCTGGATTTAGAAGTCATTTGCAAAATAAGAAAACAATTTATTTAGGTCCCCAACAACTTGTTTGGGTCCTTGGGGTTAGAAAAAAAATATCTACCTATGAACAGGCACCCAATGATATTTCCCATTTGGAACAACAAAATGTTTAATGTTGCACTTGTTTGGAGTATGACCCTTTTTCATACAACAAAAATAAGTAGCAGTACATGCATATGCATTCATAGAGTAAGCAATTCCTCTTTCTACCCAGACTCTACGAGTTCTTTTAGTTTTACTTTTCTTATTACAATTATGAGCATGCATGTTCTTATTTGAATTTTTCTTAAGAGAAACCTTTTTAGAATTTTTAATTTCTAATGCATCTTCAAGATGTTTTTCCAAAATACATATATCAAACATGTAACTTTTACAGGAAGCACATTCAACAATTTCTTTTTCTTTGTTTTCTAAATTTGAAATTTTGTTCTTTAAAATTTCTTCTTCCTCAAGAGAATTTTCAAATTTGTTTTGTAATTCTTTAAACTCATATTTTAATTTCCTATGAGCAGTATCTAATATGCTAGATTTAACAAGCAATTGTTGAAATGCATCATAAAGATCATCATAATCATTTTCATTGCAAGTAGAACTTACCTCATTGTCAGAGACATCATGATCAGCCAACAAACATAACTTTGCTTCTTCCTCATCAGAATCACTAGCGTTTGATGTACTTTAAGCATTATCTTCCCATGCTATGTATGCTTTCTTTTTAAAAGAATTTTCTGCCCTTCTTTTCTTCACTTTTCTTTGAATTTGGGCAATCAGCCTTGACATGTCCATTTTCTCCACATCCATAGCACTTGAAGTTTGAGGATGATCCTTGATTTTCCTTCTTATTGCTTTTGAATTGATTTTTACCTTTGGCCTTCATGAATTTTCTAAACTTTTTAATCATTAGACTCATATTCTCATCATGATTAGAGTCTTCTTCTTCTTTGTGCTTTTTGCCTTTTTTGACCTCATACTTAAAGGCAATATTTTTCTTTCTTCCAAGATCTTCTTCTTCATTTAATCTACCCAGTTCAAGCTCATGGTCCCTTAGTTTTCCAAATAGAGCCGCCATTGTCATCGTTGCAAGATTTTGTGACTTCGTTATGGTTGTCACCTTTGGTTGCCAAGTCCTACTCAAGGATTTAAGAATTTTTAAATTTAATTCATCAGTGTCAAAAGTGTTACCTAGACTCGTGAGACGATTATCAATGTGTGTGAATCGTTTCTACAAATCATAGATGGTTTCTCCTTGTTGCATATGAAACATTTCGTATTCTTGAATCAACAAGTTGTTGCATGCCCTTTTTACATCGTCTGTTCCTTCATGAGTCACTCGCAAAATTGCCCACATATCACGTGAACTAGTGCAGACTAAGATCCTGTAAAACTCATCAAGGGTCAAAGTAGATGAAATAATATTTCTAGCTTTAACATCGTACTAAGCTCGTCTATTTTCATCTGCAGTCCATTGTGAGAATGGCTTTGGTTCATGCACTCCATTAACAACATTAACAGGCACAAATGGACCATTTAAGACAGCATCCCAAATACCCCTATCAACACATTCCAAAAATATTTGCATTCTAACTTTTCAAAAGGGATAATTTTCTCCAGTAAAAAGAGGAGGTTTGTTGATAGACGCACACTCAGCGAAAGTTTGGTTTTGCCAAACCATTGTCGAAAAATTTGAAAAACTATCAAAGCAAGCTCTAATACCAATTGTTGGTATCACGCAGCGGAATGTTTAGCTTTTCAACAAAAACCAAGAGGGGTGAATTGGTTTTTAATATTAAAATTAATACTTAAAGATTTTTCTAAAAATTTACCGATTAATTTAATATTAGTTCCTTTAAATTCAACAATAGATATAATAAAGAGATAGGGATGAAGATTTAACACAAGTTGTTAATCTCTTCAAATAAATAGATTAATCTCTTCAAAAGATCCTACATTTAGTTGTTAATCTCTTCAAATAAATAGATTAACTCAATCACTAACAAATATCATATTACAATCAGATAACAAGATAATAGGGAAAAGAAAACACCTCTCTTGAAGGCACAAGAGATGAACAACCTTTCTCTGAATCACACAGAGAACTTGACCTAGCTTTCCTAGCAACAACAACAGCACTAAATCTCCTAAAAACCCTCTTAGAAAAAGTTATCGCTTTACCCACACTAGGTTTTTCAAAGCTCTTTTGAGAACCCTCTGAGAACTCTCTTTGTAGTCACAGCTAGCACTCTAGCTTCTCAAAAAGGTAAGTTTTGAAGTAGCTCTACAGTTCCTTAAATAAGGGTTTCAAAAATTAGGTCAAAAATTGAACAGTCACGTTCAAACTGACAGGGATAATCGATTATCACTAGAGATAATCGATTATTCCAATGTGTTTTCTGAAAATAAAAACTTTGAGCAAATAATTGATTATCTGGGATGATAATCGATTATTCCAGTGTGTTTCTAAAAAATTTAACTCAACTTAGGATAATCTATTATCCTAAGTGATAATCGATTATCACATTGGTTTTTACAAAAATGGAAGAGTTACGGTCTGGTTGTTGATTCTAAGCTATTCTAAGCACCTTAAAAAATTTTACAAGATAACTTTAAACATAAAACACTTGTATTCATATTGTCTTCCAAATGGCTTTTAAGTTTCTTTATCATCATCAAAATCTTGCTTCAACATTAGCTTGTCTTATGCTTTTCCCAACACAACTTCTATCACAAAAAGTTTCCTTCAAGCCTCTCCTACCATTGTAACAATGGTCATACACCCAACGATGGTGGTTGGAAACTTCAGCCATGTTTTGTGGTAGTGAAAGAACATGGGACTTAAGTAATAAACCCATTACTACTTAAGTCAAACATGAAAAGAAACCTTTGATTACCAATTTCTATTTCATATCTTACAAACCTTCAATGGTAAGATACGTTAGAAGATAAGAGTAACAAAGTGCAGTAGAAAAGAATGAGAAGAAATTGAGGAAAGAGGTTTAAATTGATAAAAATTGTGTGCAATTGGGAGCTAGTATACGAACTTTTCAGCATTTAGTATTAATTGTAGTCTTATTTGAGTGTTTTAAACTTGTAAAAAGTAGTATACATACTAGAATTTGAGTTTTATGTAGATTTTAGAATATGAGTTGATCCATAGCTTTATTTGACTACTTTAAACTAGGTTTCACAATTGATTTACACTTTCTTATATAGATTTAGTGCAATTAAAATTTTATACATTTCTAGAGTAGTTTTAAACTAGTGCCTTAGCTCTAGATACTGAAATTATGCTATACTTACTCAATTTTAGGAAGTAAATAGATAAAGTAGGATTTATAGAGTAGTTTTAGTTTTAGGTTACTTTAGGGAGGATTTCTAGGTTTGGATAGGCTACATACTTTTCAGCAATAAGTGGACTAATTCTAGTGTTATTTGACTATTTTAAACTTGGATGAATTAGTCTACATAGATTAAGGTTTCTTGTTTAATGTTCTCCTATTACTCTGCTATAATTAGTTTTTAAGTAGTGTAGTTTCTAAATTATTATAGGCAGATTTAATGTTCCTAAAATTTAGTTTAGTTTCTTAGCACTTATAATGTCTTTACATAGTTTCTTATCTTTTTCCAAATTCTAGCTTAGTTTTGATATTAGTTTCATACCTAAGTTTGGTTTTAGAGTAAAGTTTAGTTTAGAGTTAAGTTTAGTTTAGAGTTTATGAGTTAGTTTTATAGTTTACATAATCATTAGTTAGCATATACGACCCCTAGGCTTAGCACATAGAATTAGCTTAGTTAATGAATCTAGTGCATTCAATTATGTCTAGTTTTCATTCCATTAGGTGAATAAAAGACTAACTCGTATTTGGTAACTTGTGTGCAGGATAAAACATTCTGAATAATGGTTGAAAGTTGATTGGAAATCTGAATTCGTGGCATCCAGCAGCTGCGCACAAAGATGAAGCAAAATTTAAGAGAATTTCTAGAATGGAAGTTTGAGCTTAAGGTTCACTTTCAAATATGAAGGCTTGATTGGTGATACGAGAGTCGGAAGCCCTCAAGAACACTAAAAGGGATTGGAATATAG
The DNA here is from genome assembly GCF_037176805.1 of Vigna unguiculata. Classification (NCBI taxonomy): domain Eukaryota; kingdom Viridiplantae; phylum Streptophyta; class Magnoliopsida; order Fabales; family Fabaceae; genus Vigna; species Vigna unguiculata. The sequence continues at coordinate 14,693,438 of NC_140801.1, forward strand.
CAAAAATGTCATGAAATCAACACCCATTCCACAAAACATAGTTAGTTTAGTTAGCTTTTGGTATTGACTCTTAGGTATTTTTAACTAGAGTAGCTAGTTGACAACTAGGTGTGTTATTAGCTGTATAAAACACTCAAAACAGAAAGCAAATCATCAATTTAACAATTCACACTAGCTTTAACACACAAACCAAAGACATCAAAGCTTCTTCAAAACAATATGTTCATAGCTCATACTAGAATCACCAAAATTGAATCACCTAGACTACCCAATTGAAGTCTAATTCGAGAATAGTCTTTCTCCAATTAATCACAACCAATTTGGCACCTAACAAATCAAATAAACCAAAATTTCTCAGCTAGGCACAACATTTCCAATTCTAAAGTGCAATTAGAAACAAACATAATTAATAAGTAAATCTGCAACAATTCAGACAAAGCAACAAACATGTGACAAATTAAATTTATACAAAGACAAAAAGAATTTATGTGCGGCAGGTTTCCATAAATCTGCCAAACTAGGGAGTGGAGAACTCCATAAATCTGCCAAAATCACCTTATAAATCTTTAAACAAGTTAGAAACAATTTGATTAAATTATGTGCAGCAGAAGTTAATCAAACCTTGCTATTAAGCATTCCCTAAGCCCCAAGTGAATAAATCTACCCTAAGTCTATCTCAAACACTAACACTTTAAATGCATGACCACCCTAATAAACACATGCACTAAACACTACTAGGCAGTATCAACATTTTACAACCGAACTTAGCAAATGCATAAAAAGTAGAGCATTACAAAATCTGAAGTGGGTGACCGTGATGCACATGAGCCAAAAACAACCATAACATAACCTATATGTTTTAGCAGCCTATATGAATTATCCACAAGCTAGATGCAACCACAAGAATTCATTCATAACCAAACAACCATCACATAAGAAACACAAGCTAAGAACGGTTACAATCTCAGAATTTAAGAATAGAACACAAATTTGGCAGTGGGTGCATTCTCAAACATTGCCACTTACCTTCCTCGACGATGCAACCATAAAATCAGCAGCCTCTCTCGCAACCCCAGTCACGCGAACATCCTAGCCTCCCTTGGTAGTGATTCGCAGCTCTGATGTTCTCAACCTACAAAAAACTTTAGGATTCAGACGAGATGGATTGGATGGCCAAAAGAAGAAGAAAAACACTCACCAACAATTTCTCCGTCCGTCAACAATGTGTCAGCGTGAAGATTGTACCGATGGTAGGGATTACTGAGAGTAGAAAGTGCGAGTAGCGTTGAGGGTGCTGGCGCTAGTGACACTTTCGTTCTGATCGGATCGCCAACAGTAGGCAAGCTTCTTCTAGGAGGGGCGAGAGGCTGGGGTGAGAGAAGGCAAAGAATTGGGAGAGGGGTGAGAATTGTGATGTTAGGGGAAAACGATCTGATTTAGGGGAGGGAATCTGAAATGTTTAAGTTTTTTCTCGATTGACATACCGAAGGATTTACCGACGAATATGGTCGTTAGTAAAGGTCAACTCCTTTATCGACGATACTACCAACATATCAATGGTCCACTATATATTCTCACTGAATTATCGACGGATACATCCGTTGGTAAATTCAGCATACACATCCGTCGTTAAAGAAAAATTTTTGAGGGAATTTGTTCCGTCGGTAAGTATTCGCCGGTAATACTATGTTTTTTTGTAGTGTTGGGACTTACAAGGATAAGGTATTATGTGATGTAGTGCCTATGGAAGCAACCCACATTCTTCTTGGTAGGCCATGGCATTTTGACAAAGGTTTTTCTTGATGGTCATACCACATTAGCTCTCATCATACTTTAATCTGACTTGTATTGGGTGATGTGTTGACTCGGTCTTTCAATTAATAATTTCACATGCATTATGTCATAAAGACAAGATTTCTCAATTTTACTAGGTAAGTGTGCCTAATAATGCAACTTTCATCAGACATCAATCTGATTTGTATTGGGAGATGGATTGCCTCAATCTTCTAATCAATAATTTCACATGCACTCTGACACATAGACTGGACTTATCAACTTTATTTGTTAATCATGTCAAACATGTTCAAGAACCCAACCTCATAAATCCTAAAATAGCTCCCCTATAAATACTAACATTGTACAAAACAGTTCAACCACAACCTATCACATTGTTACTTTGCCTAATAAATCCAACCACTCCTTTCTCTCTAAACATCAATAGATGGAGAACTTTGGCATAAACGAGGCATAAAACTATTCAAATTCCTACCTCACAACCTTATTTACAAATGGGGAAATCACAGAATGTGAAGATGGTTTGTAGTTTCACTATCAAAGTTCAAAACTTTTTCAAATACCAAAAACTAAACATTCAACCTCCTTTAGGAAAAAATATGCACAACTCTATGAATTCAAACCAACTCATCTAGCAACAAATTGTACTTTCGAAGGCCCACAATGAATGAATAAGGAGTCATTACGTATGATGTTACTCAAATAGTAACAGATCATGACGTCTTACAAAAGATTATTTGTAAGTTTTACGTTTACTAGTCCACTAAATCAAACTCTTTAGCCTCTTACGTGAACCCAAACCCCGTCGTGCGTTCACCAACAATAGTTTATTTCGGAACACCTCTTAATGGGGCAACCATCGTGGAAAGTCCATGTGGTTATGGTCTCACTTGAAAATCAGATACCCCCATCTCAATCCGACACAATTGCACATTTAATGAACTTTTAGAAAAAGTAAAACAAAAATTAAATTGTGGAGACCGTAAAAATGTCACTGAAATTAACTACAGTCGTTTAGGAAGGGTAGTTAATAACCACCTTGTTCATGATAAGGTACAAATCAAATATGATATTGATGTTTCACGAATAATCAACCGTTGGAAAAAATTCAACGTCTAGACGCATTCATGTTACGTTCCCACAATTGAAAATGCATTGAATTGTTCATCCAAATAAGAGATATACACCTACTAAAGAATATGAAGATATTGAATCCTACAACTATATTAACGAAAAAGCGGTTATAAAATATAGACAAATGTTATAGTCTATTTGTTTGATTTTATTGTTTTAAGTGAAGTCAATTAGGTCTATTTGCTTTCCAATAATTATTTTTAATTTTCATTTTGCTGTTAAATATATTCACAGTTAGTCTAAAAGTATTTTATTTCTTGAATTTCTAATTCATTCCATCTTTACGTACTCACTATATTTCTATAGTATATGTTTTTTTGCATTCTATTACTAATATATACATACCTATAACCACTCAAAAAATTTAAGTATATAATCAAAATACAAATAATTCATTTCTTCACATTGCAATTATTAAAATAATAACATTAAATATATTTAATGAATTATATCTTTACATTTAATTAATGAAATAAAACCTTAAAATAAACAAAACCAATTATCTTTTCCTTCAAAACATGATTTCAACATAAAATTATTTCATCATTACTTCACTTATTTTTTCGTCAACTATAAATTATTCTTTAACCATAAAAATATATATTTGTCAAATTTAATTAAAATCAATTTTCTTAAAGAATCTCTGTAACGTCCCATTTAAGTATTAAAATAATTAAATGAAAACATTGCACAAAATAATATAAGAAGTTGAGTCAAAGAGTATAACGTCACTCCTTACAAATATCTAAGGAACTAAAAATGAGATATTGAGGCACACCACGATGCCAATACAAAATAGAGTTCAAGGGTCAACAATATTTAAAATAATTGCCCAAGAGGTAGACAAATACATGGGCTACAATCCTAAAGAAAACTCAGACAAGCAGGATTTGATCCAAGATGAACTAGGCAGCAGAATCTCCATCACCCTCACGATCACGAGGAGTTCTCGCATCTGCTCACATCAATAAATTGATAATCATCGCAAAGAGAGAAAACCACACACATAACATAAAAACAAGCAGAAAGGGTAAGCTAGAGTAGAAAATGGTTTATCATACAGTTACATGCACTTTCATAATCCAAGATGCATATTTCAACCAATCATGTTATGACTTACACACAATACACTAAGACTCAAGATACGATTCATCCAGATACATATAATTAGTCAAATTCAATTGATGCTTGCACTTGTGGTGGCCTTTACAGCTCTACCGAGCTATTTGTTACAGTGTTTCATTCCCCTACGCACAAGGTTAGCCTTAAAGTGTTCCAAACCTCCTGCTACTCTCACCACTTGAGTCAATAGGCTCTACGTGAGACTAACTGACTCTTTAGAGTGTCAGGACAAAATCCCTACCTTGAATCCTCACTAAATTATATAAATGAGGCACCACCATGAACTCGCACTAACAACGGTCATGGAATTACGTTCTGACCAAATGAGGCACCACCACGCAACCAACATGGAATTACGTCTTGACTAATGAGGCACCACCATGACATCTCACCTAGAGTTCCATGAAATTACGTCCTGACAAATGAGGCACCACCATGAAACTATCATGGAATTACGTGCTGACCACACCAACATCATGTTCCATCAATCAATATAACATTATTGCTCATACCAATTCCATGTCACTTTTATAACCAACCATCCCATACTCATTACATGCCAAGATCATGCCAAACTCATCATTCACAACATAGAAGCCATTTTACTCATGCATATTCACTCATCTCATGCTTTAACATAGAAATCCAACTTAACAACACATTATGCAAACGATTTTGGAATTTTAGAAATAAAACTACAGCTTGTGTAAAGCTCCAAAAATTTTGTATTTATATTCAAATTAAATATGATTGAATCAAGATCTAAATGAAACAAGAGCCGACTTAATTGAATAACTATAAAGAAAGTTATGCATCAAACAAGCAACAAAGGTCAATGTTGTCAACAACCAAACTATAGTGATCTTGCGATAAACACTACTCTCACCACAGAGCTCCGATTCAAGATCAGACCGGTCAAAGTTAAGAACTCTGTGTTAAGGATCCGCTGTTAAAATATCAGCTCGATCCAACGGTTAACAAAGTATGAACCTTCATTTTACAAAAAGTGTGCAGTGTTGTCAACAATCAAACTACAGTGACCTTGCGATAAAACCTACTCTCACTACAGAGCTCCAATTCAAGATTGGACCAGTCAAAGTCAACAATAATGTGTTAAGGATCAGCTGTTAAAAAAATGAAGGACCAGTAGGAACCTTCATTTTATGAAAAGTGTGCAGTGTAGAAAAAAAATAGCGTCACATCAATCAAACATACTCATTCGAGAATGAAAAAAAATACACTGTATTTCAAAGAAAAAGGAGTTCTAGCTTCCCTTACTTGGAAAAAAAGCTAGCCCAAGACGCCGACACCTAAGCCAACGAGCACAACCGCTCCGGGAGCATATTCCAGAGCTGGGAACAGTGGCAGCAATGTGGGAATCACAAAACAGAGCTTAGAAAAAGAGAGGGTACGGGTTGAGAAGCAACTTACGTGAAATAAAATGGGTTTCTTCTAGCTCAAAGAAGGGTGGGAGCCAAACCCTAGCAGAGCTCACAAAGCAGCAAAGGGAGATGGGATGGGAAACTATTTTTCTGAAAAGTGCAGAAAGAGAGGGGTTAGGGCTGGTTTAGGGGTTTTCGGCACCCTTTGGACTAGCCTTAGGCCTAACTGATTAAGGCATGCCCTTAAATATAAGGAGCAGAAAAAGTGAGTCTTACAATCTCATTTATTATTCTTAATTTACTACACATATATTAATCATTTTTTTATTAAACAACAACTTTTTTACTTAATTATTTTTTCCTTTATTTATTAAATTTAATTTTAATAACTTTAATTTATTAAACAACAACTTTAATTTCTAATTTCAAGTCAATGCACTAATTATCGCTACTTTACAAAGTTTAAAAAAAAAAGCTTAAATTACTTAACCATATACTTATCCATTTACCCTTTCATAATTTACTTTCTTTTTGCCATCTTCCAATTTTAAATAAGTCAAAAATAAAAGAAAAACAACTCAAAACTCAAACCGAATTTCGGGTATTTCGACCAACTAGTTCACCAATCACGTTTAGAATTCGGTTCCCGATAAACTGAATTCTGACTTGTAAATCAAAATTGTAACACCCCTGGCCCGCCAGACCATGTCAGGTTACTGCAGCCCAATGCACCCCAACCCCTCACCCTTCTCCGTCCATTCATACTGGGTGGGTTGTTGCCAGTGGGAATCGAACCCCCAACCTGACCTTTAACACCTCTGGCACACCAGCAGATGCTACCAGTTGTGCTGCAGCGCAACTGGTAGCATCTGCTGGTGTGCCAGAGGTGTTAAAGGTCAGGTTGGGGGTTCGATTCCCACTGGCAACAACCCACCCAGTATGAATGGACGGAGAAGGGTGAGGGGTTGGGGTGCATTGGGCTGCAGTAACCTGACATGGTCTGGCGGGCCAGGGGTGTTACAAAATGCTACCAGTTGCGCTGAGCACAACTGGTAGCATCTGCTGGTGTGCCAGAGGTGTTAAAGGTCAGGTTGGGGGTTCGATTCCCACTGGCAACAACCCACCCAGTATGAATGGACGGAGAAGGGTGAGGGGTTGGGGTGCATTGGGCTGCAGTAACCTGACATGGTCTGGCGGGCCAGGGGTGTTACAAAAATCGTGTTACATGTGTAAATATGGTGCACAATAGGCTATATAGGTAAATAAAAAGGAAATTTGTGCTATGGCTTCAAAAATTGAAAATTAATTAAAACAAAAAAAAATTGGGGACCAATTTAAATATATTAATGATAAATGAATCAAAAGCGTATTTATATCCTATGAACCAGGTAAGGGAAGCTAGAACTCCTTTTTCTTTGAAATATAGTGTATTTATTTTCGTTTTGGAATGGGTATGTTTGATTGATGTGGCGCTACTCTTTTTCTATATTGCACACTTTTCATAAAATAAAGATTCCTACTACGTTAACCGTTGGATCGAGCTGAAATGTTACCAGTTGATCCTTAACACAAAATTCTTGACTTTGATCCTTAACGGTACGCATTCATTACTCTCCTAATCACCAGATTTGACTTTCTATGAGATTTTGTTGACTAGAGCTTCAGAGTCTCTTCTACCGGTAACCCCCCTCGGGTCCAAACCGATTACACCGAGATATCCATAGGCGACATGTATCAGCCGGGAAGAAGCCTGTTGAGGAGATGGCGAACCAGAGTAAGGTAATACTTGTGTCTAACATATCTTATTTGTTCTTTGCACGAACAATATATATATATATATATATATATATATATATATATATATATATATATACACACTAATAATCATGTTTCTGGCCAATTCTTTATATCAATTGCAGCTTGTATCCAAGATGTTGCATTATGTTTGGCTTGTCTCCATATTTCACAGTAAAGTTCCTTAAGTGAGGCGCGTAAGGTAGATAATTCTTCTTTAGTTATTGGTGATGTTCTCATTCCTCCAACATTTGAATGCATACATAACATAGCTTAACTTGTCTTTGTTGATTAAAGACTCTATTAAATTGTTCTTATATACTAAAAGCAGGGAAGGCCCTAAATTCTAAAAAGGCTAAGATACGGGTCCAATTCAACGACGTTCCTGGTTATATTTTCAAGTGTTCTCTCTTTAACATGCTTTGGCTTGTCATGCATCTTTTGTTTGTTGCACTCTACATCAATCTTGAAAGTGAAAGTGGATTCAGATATAGTAAAGAATGTCATTATTTTGAAATATAAGATGATATGAGGTGACCTGGAAAACCAGAGTAGAAATAAAAGAAAAGGTTGTGAATATAAAAATGAATATCCATACGAGATTTTTTGTCATTTACTAAATAAACATTAGACAGGTAGAGGAAATGAGGTTGACATTTTTTTACAATGCAAAGGGGATAAGTATAAGGAAAAAGTGGGTGAGAGTGATAGGTTGGCGATGGAGGCTTGCAGTCCCTCAGTCGGCTTCACATTTTCACTATTGCTTTTATTCTTTATTTTCTTTAAAGAACGGTGAAAAGTAAGGAACAATCCATTTATTTATCATATATCCAGTCTATTTAGAAGAACGAAAATTATACTTGACATCTTTTTTAGAAGTGATTAAATTGAATCTTACTAATAAAGTTTTATTTTTTAAAATTATGTGTATAAATATATTACCTCGAGTCTTATTATCTCTTGGATAAGAAAAGGAACTAAAACTTTGTTTTAGTTTATGCTTTTCCAATTTAGTTATTTTTTGTTGCAGTTTTAGTGAATGTTTATGAGCTAGAAACATTTTAGCTTAATTTTGTTTTAAGTCATAAGTGAACCATTGTTTAACTTCTATTTTATAGATTATTAATCACTTAACAATACTATAACTTTAATTCATGTAATACTATTTTCAATTATTAATTGCTTAATGAAACTATAATTTCTTATGTATTACATTAAAGGTGATGGATAAGGAGTGGAGTAAATTTCCAGGGATTAGTAATGAGTATATAAAGGGTTTTGAATCATTTCTTGATTTTGCTTACACAAGAGGAAAACCTCAAGGACGTGAGATTTTATGCCAATGAGCTAAATGTAAAAATTGTATTTGGGCTAGACTACACGTGATCTACGAACATTTAATTATCAGTGGATTTCTAGAAGGGTTTTGGGTTCACCATGGAGAAGAAATACCTTCGCCTACTAGTAAAGATGAAGACATGGTAGATGATGAAGATTCACACGATGATATTAATGCCTTATTATATGACACATTTAGAAATGTAGTAGAAGCAAAAGAAGACAAAGAGGGTCCTAACGATGAAGCTAGAAAGTTCTACCAATTGATTAATGAAGCAAATCAAGAACTCTACCTTGCATGTGAAATGTAACACCCAAATTTTGGGATATCACGGATAGTTAGAAAACAAACGCAATTGACAAAAAAGAATTATCATTGAAAATATACTAATAAAAAAACTTTTAATTTATTTTAAATTACATAATTCCAAACATCACTTTGTCAAAAACTTCCAATAACATTTGCGGATAAAAGAAAATTACATAATTTTTAGTATCCCATTTAAAACAACTAAATATATTATAAAACCTCTCGAGTTCATCCCACCCTCTCGTCATGCCAAGATTATCTACAATATCATCTTCTCCCGTATAACACACACGTTATACGATCATCGCACATGCATCAAACACACAAACAAACAAATAGGGGTAAGCTAACCATAAACAATGATATATAAAAGAATTTCATAAATAAAACATGACAAATAATATTCAACATCCCATTCAAGTAACACTTAAGCATTATGATCACAATCAATCTTTGGTTTGAACACACAACCCCCAAAATCCAAACAATCATATCAAATCAAACATAGCATCACATTCATCTAAAATCTTCACACATAGTGATTATAATCAAGCTTTGCTTTTCCATGGCCTCTTACCCCACAACAACATCTAGTTTCCTAGAACAGATGGTTCGATGTGTCCCACTTGAAGCAACGCAAAACACTCGCAACATTCAACACATGAGAATTTTAGATTTCCAACAAAATTCATCCCATCACATCATGCTTGGGAATTAAAGTTCCATCAGAGCCCATCAACTTTTCAAACAATATATTCAAGCAACAAACTCAATAAGTGCTTTGCAACCCCAACAAAACAACAAATAGCTAAAGCACAAAGCCACCATTTTACTTGTATAACCATGCAACTAGAATATTACATGTAACCAAGAAAAAGACATAGAATTGACATTGCAATTATAGGTATATAACCCAACTTCAATAAGATAACCATCACATGATATAAGGTACAAAGTAAAGCCAAAACACACACTCATTCCACCAACCAAGTCTATGCACAACCAACAATCTATCACATGATTCATTCACCATTCATACATCCCACTACCTTCCATCTTTTACGTAAATCGCTGCACTCACAATTTAAAAGTGATACAATTCCTTCTTTTCTTACAACCTAAACGTCTGTACGCAATGGCTACAAAGTAAGAAGTGAAACTGCAATGTTGCACCTAAAAATACTAGGATAAATGGCCAAAAGCTACTACCTAAAACTGCCCACAAACATAAAAAAAATATAAAGAATAAAGAGAATGATGTCATACCTTCATTCTCTCACTAATAAGGTGTATGAAACATGTTTTGAAATCCAACGAGTTACCCACACCACCACCATTAAAATATAAGTATATGACAAATAAAATAAAACCATGAAAACAAAAAAGAAAAGGACTAGTTTTATGGAAAACCGAAAGAACACATGAAAGCACAAACTTTGGTCAAACACTTAAAACCATACATTGCATCATGCACATGCATCAAGCCATGTTAATGTCCTCCTACCAACTTAAAACAAGTTGTAAAACACCAATTTATAAGAACCATGCATTTACGTAAATGTTGCAACCCAAAATCTCACAAAGAAGGAAAAGTAAGTTTATATGTGGGTTCCATCAAACTAAAGATGTACTACGTAAAAGAGAGAAAACAAAGCTATTAAGTGGGTTCTATAAATCAATAGTGGACTAAAACCCTTGCCTTTTGGTGGTCAATATTCAACCAACAGCATGCATGTGATAAGATTCTAAAGCCTTTACGTAAAGTTGTACCTCTAACTTAAAAAAACATACCTCTACATGTGGTCCCACCCAAAGACTAAAGAATGGAAGAAAAAGTATGTGGTCCCACATTTTAAACAAGCTTTCTTAAGTAAAAAGAGTAAGAACCAAAAAGTTATGGAAAAGGTGTGTCGCTACAACAAGAGAATCATGGTTACAACCCCATTTTAATTTAACAAATTTACACAAGTTATCCCTAGGCTAGCATTGCTGCAACTTAAACCCTTATATATATGTTATTGCTTTAAAAGAAAAACTCAACCTGAAACGTGGGAGGAGAGAAGAAGGGAAGAAAGCACTTTGTAATCACTATGGACTCCTTACACTCTCACGCTTTCATTTATCCATATTTGTGGTAACAGATATTGAAAAGATAAATATAATTTTAGTCAAAGATAAATATAATGTGGCCCATTTAGTTACGTGGTTAAGGAATAAATGAAAACAAACAAACAATTAAACTCATACTTTGCATCATAGTGAACAAACATGAATACATATGCATATGTTAATAATGTATGCACTGCACCACAACAAACAGAGTAAACGTTATTTGCATCTCGTGGGTCCTTTCCAAGCATCAAAGCAATATATATATATAAAATCACAATTTGGAAACCAAAAGTTGTACAACCATATGCTATAAGAAAAGTGGAGAATGCATGCACCCAACATTAAAGCTTGATACATTTACGTGGTTACAGAATGAAACCTGTTAGGAAAAAAAAACTTGAATTCTCTATGACGCAAATGGCTGCAACAATTATGTAAACACACTATAAGAGAAAAACCTAATTATAGCTATCCAAACACATATGCAATACCCGCACTACCCAAACTTATGGGTTTCACGTACCCAATATATAAGATAACCATTATACAAGATAACCAATGTACAGAAATACCAAAAAACATCAAGCATATTAGTGTGTGGATACGTCAGAGGAAACAATGAGAAGCATGGATTAGACCACACAAAAAAATCAGGAAGAAAATAAGCAAATTTAACTTCCCCGACCTCGTGAAGTTCTTCCAAACATCTACTTCGTTGTCTCATTTCACTTCTCCATGGCTTCTCTCGATCTCTTTCTCTCTAAATTCTCGTTCTATCTCTCTCCAAATGTAACACCCCATTTAAATAAATACTTTAATTTAAATGAAATGCCACACAGATAGAATATAAGAAGAAAGTCCTAGAGTACAATGTTACTCCATACAATATCCAGAATTTATACTAGAAGAAACCAAGGCACACCACGATGCCAAATACGAACAAAATACAAAGTTCAACGGTACTAAAAATGAAGTTTGAAGGACAAGCAAATATATGGCTATAACCCTAAAATAAAACCCAAAGCAGGAGAATCCAGCCCAGGTGGGCTACACAGCGGAACCATCACCTCCCTGTTGGCCACGAGTGTTTCTCGCCTCTACTCACACCAATACATTGATGATCATCGCAAAAAGAGAAGACCCCACATACAGGACATACAACAAACAACAGAAGGGTAATTTAGAGCCAAAAAATAGTTTTATCATGCAATCATATACACCTTCACAACCAATTTTACATACATCACCCAAGCATATTATGACCTCCCAAACAATACACTAAGACTTGACACGACTCATCTAGATACATATAATTTAGTCGGATTCAGCAGATGCTTGCACTTGTGGTGGATTACGCCCGAGCTAAGTGTTATAAGTGTTACAATGTCTCAATCCCCCCCACACAAGGTTAGCCCTTAATGAGTTTCAGGCCTCCTGCTACTCTCACCATGAGAGTCAATCTGCTCTATGTGAGACTAACTGAGTCCTTAGAGCGTCAGGATGCAGCCTTACCTTGAATCCTTACCGAATTATATAGATGGGGCACCACCACGAACTCCCACTAACATGGATCATGGAATTACGTCCCGACCACTGAAGCACCACCATGAGGTCTCACCTAGAGGCTCACGGATTTACGTCCTGACCACATACCAATCATATTCAAACAAACTAGTAATATTTATCATGCATATAAACCTCATGCCAAACTTTAAAATCAAACCACATTCATATTCCATGTTGAATCCATTCCAACTCATCCTTCCCAATCCACGAATATACAATTGTATCTCATACCAATTTCATGCCACTTTGATTACCTACCATCTCATTTGTTTCACATACCGAGATCGCACTAACACATCAACCCAATTCATAATTTACAAATATTCCATGCATTTCACAAGCCTCACACTCTATATAGAGTAAGTCAATCAATCAGACAATCAATAATAATCAAGTGAGGAAAAATAGTGTGGCCTGCAGCAGATCTCGCTCAAGCTAGGAGCCCTCGCTCAAGCGAGAGGAGTGCCCTCGCTCAAGCTGCAGGCTCTCACTTAAGCGAGGCCATCTCGCTTGAGCGAGATGATCCTTTGCTCTAAAACTTGGTTTCTCGCCTAAGTGAGTACTTAACTGAAAGCCCCTGGGCGAGCCTCTTCTAATCTCGCCTAGGCAAGACGAGCTCGCTTGGGCGAAAATAACAGTTCACTCTCACTATTAGACATTTGAAAAATTCGAGATTCATCCAAAATAGTATACCAAGAATGTTCATTTCAAAGCAAGCACCATACAATCACTAGAGATACATAACAAAACCCAATCACATGCAAAACACGCTCAAAACAAGAATCTATAGCTTCCCTTACCTGGAAATAGCTAGAAGAATACCCCGACCCCATGCTAGTGCATATGACAAACCTCGGAGCAGATTTACGAACTGGAAAAATGGCAAAACAGGTTCCAAAACCGGTTACTAGGGTGAAACCCTAACTAGAATCATGACCACGGAGCCAGAACAATGAAGGTACAAATAGAGTATCAACTTACTTGGACAGAAAAATTGTTGAATGAACTTGGAAACGAACGGGATCCAAAACCCTAGCAGAGAGTCGTAGTCGCTCAAAGATGAAGTACGAAAGAAATGTTTTTCTGAAAATGAGATGAATGGGTGGGTTACGGAAAATTAGGGTCTTAGGCTCCCTATAGGCCAACCCTTAGGCCCATTAGATTTTGGGGCTGAAATAAGATGGCCTTACACCAAAACCCTAATGTTTAAAACTAAATTTATCTCTTATTTTTCTTAGCCTTTTCTATTTATATTCACAAAATAGTATATTGGATTTGGTCATTTCCTCCAACTTGTGCTAAGAGTAACAATTTGCGGAAAAATAAAACAGAAACGAAGTGTAGGGTATGTTGTTTTCATCATCCGAATATATTGGCAGCAAGGAGAAAATAAAAGAATGAAATAAGCACTACAACATGCACTTCACGTATTAGAAACAAACTTGAGGAGAGAGAAAAACTAAAGAATTTCTCGTGGGCCCACTAAAAGAGAAGTGAGAAAAATAAAATAAACACTAAAGGCTACGCATGGTTTGAACACAGTCCCTATTACACCCAACATTTACAACCAACCACCAAGCTATAAGTTTCCTTAATAAAAATGATGCACCAATAAATTATAAACGTATAAGGTCCACATGCTTTAATTGAATAATAAAATAATTAAAATAAACTACATGAGGATGTGGAGATTCGAACCTCACACCTGTACACATTGCACACCATTTCCAGCACTAGGCTACATGCCATCACAAGATAAAAGGTGCATAATAGGTATAAAACCACTTCTTTTGGACAAACCATAATTAATTAAATTAAATAAACAACAACTTAGATCACTCAATTAATAAAATAAATACAACAATTACCAAAATCACTCAGATAATAATTATTCCATATTTAATAAATTTATAACCTAATTAAATTAAATAAATCAACAATCTTAATCAAGTCATTAATTCTTTTCCATGTGTTTTCCTTTAGTCTAATTTTTCCCGGGTCTTACATGAAAGCTTCTCTACTTTATCTTTCATCATTCGGCTATATTTATTAAAGTGTCTTCATGGTTGGAACAATTCTTCATTCACTGACCTCTTACAATTACTAAAAGAGGTCATGCCTAACTTGAATATTCCTAAATCTTTTAACAAAACAAAGATTATGATTACTAATTTAGGTCTTGATTATAAGAAGATTCATGCATGTCCAAAAGATTGTATGTTATTTTGGAAAGAGAGTGAAAATTTATATGCTTGTAGTATCTGTAAATCTTCACGATGAAAGGAATTTTCTAAAGTCAATTCTGAGGTTGAGGGCCCAAAATATAGCATAGAGTTCTTGCCAAAGTATTGCGACACTTTCCATTGATTCCTAGACTTCAAAGATTGTTTATGTGTTCAAAGATTGTTGAGTCAATGATGTGGCATGAAGAAGAACGAGTAAAGGATGCGAAAATGAGACATCCTATTGATGGTGTAGCTTGGAAGAGCTTTGATGGCCTTCATGAAAATTCTTCTACTGACTCGCGCAATGTAAGACTTGGTCTGGCTAGTGATGGCTTTAATCCATTTAGAACCATGAGCATATCATATAGCACGTGGCTTGTCATGGTGGTCGTGTACAACCTTCCACCTGGGTTGTGCATGAAACCTGAATATACAATGTTATCATTGTTTATTCCTAGACCACAATCAATAGGTAATGATATTGATGTGTACCTTCAACAGCTGATCCAGGAGCTGAAAGAGTTATGGGAGTTGGGAGTACAAACCTATGATGCTTCAAAAAATGAGACATTTCAAATGCGTACAACTTTTCTATGGATAATCAATGATTACCCCGGATATGCTATGTTGTTTGGTTGGAGCACAAAAGGAAGATTAGCTTGTGCATATTGCAATTATGACACTAATTCATCCTACCTAAAACATAGCCATAAGTTGTGCTATTTGGATCATCGTGTCTTTTTACCAATGAACCATACTTGGAGATTTAATAAGAAGTCTTTTAATGGAAAACAAGAATTGAGGTCTACACCATACATGCTAGAAGGGACAAAAATTCTAGAGGTATTATAAGATTTTGTCAATGAATTTGGAAAGAATGGAAAAAAGTCAAGTAATGGTCCATGGAAAACGAGATCAATCTTTTTTTAGTTGCCTTACTGGACAACAAATAAATTACGTCATAATTTTGATGTGATGCACATTGAGAAAAACATATGTGATATTATTTTGGGGACCCTTTTTCGATATTCAAGGGAAGACAAAGGATCATGTTAATGCACGTTATGATTTGCAGAATATGGGAACAAGAAATGATTTTCATCCAAGAGAGATTGGTAAAGGTCAGGTGGAGTACTCACCAGCCTATTTTACGATGAATGCTCATGAGAAATCTACCTTTTGTGGTATTTTTAAGACTGCCAAATTACCAGATGGAAGTGTATCAAATATTTCAAAATGTGTGCATGTCAATTATAGGAAAATATCTGGTTATAAGAGTCATGATGCACATTTCATGTTGCATTACTTATTACTAGTGGCAACAAAAAGCACTATGTCAGGTACAATGGCTGAACCTCTAATTCGATTTAGGTCATTCTTTCGCTCTATACGTCAAAAGGTTATACAGTTGCAAGATATGGATTACTTGGAAGTAGAAGTAGTACAAATACTTTGTCAGTTAGAGATGATTTTTCCACCTAGTTTTTTTGACATAATGGTTCACTTACCTATTCATTTGCCAAATGAAGTGAGATTGGGTGGACCTGTTCAATTTCGCTGGATGTATCCCATTGAAAGATATTTATGTAGATTGAAAAGTTATGTTCGTAATAAAGCTTATCCAGAAGGTTTTATTGCTGAAGGGTATTTGGCTGAAGAAGCTTTAACTTTTTATTCAAGATATTTGCATGGAGGTGTACAAACAAGGACAAACAGAGAAGGTCGCAATTATGACCACAATGATTTATGTGAAGTAGATGAAATTGATTATTTCTCAAGTTTAGGTCGTCCTATAGTGGGGAAAGTAACGGTAAACCTTTTTCTATAGATTTGACATCAAAAGCTCAAGCTCATCGATACCTCATTCAATTGTGATGAAATTGACATTTACATTAGGTATGATAACAATTCATTGTCTTTTTACATATCATCATATACACTTTTAGTTCTAACTAATAATATATTTATTGTCGTTTTTGTAGAGAGTTTGATGAGAGTGTTAATATGCGAACTAAAAGAAAAAAGTGGGCAAAGGTAAAAACTCAAAGTCAAGAATTTAGTGAATGGTTTAAAACTCGAGCTTTGAAAGATGATGTATCATGTCAAATAAGAGAGTTCTCGAGAGGGCCAAATAATGTGGCAAAGAGGTTTTTGGGTAACCTCATTAATGGATATAGATTTCATACTATGAAGCGAGATGCCAAACACAAAACTCAAAATTCTGGTGTGACATTGGTTTCATTAACTTCGAGTTTTACAAGTACAAAGGATGATAATCCAAAACTTGAATCTTATTGGTCCTAATGACAAAGTTGTGTCTGACTTGAGCTATTTTCTTGGGACCATAGCTAGGAATTCAAACTTTTGTCCATTGATTTATACAAACTTCAAAGCCTTGGTCAAATATCACAAAGATCGCATATGGAAATATGTCATGGTATTTAAATAAACTCATGTCTAATGATTTAATACATATGACATACTAATTCCTTCATGTTTTTCTTTTGTCTAATAATTCCTCAGGAAAAATTCATTATTTCTCACTATAGAGAGAAAGCAATATTTGGTCGCATAAATGATGCTTGGAGGCAGTACAAATGTTATATCAAGAGACACCATTTTGTAAGATATTCCACTATGAAAGAGGGACTGAAAAATCATCCAGTGCACATTCCTGAAGACCATTTTAAGCAATTGATTGTTTATTGGAAAAATACTACGATCCAAGTATACAACTATTGACTTATTTGGTTTATTGAATTTATTGACTGATACGGATAATGAATGGATAATGCCAACCAAGAGATTTGATCTAGGTTGTAATGTCGAAGGCCACTTTTTTAAGCATAATATTAATGCTTTTAGTATATTGTTGCCACTGATTTTAATATATTGATACCACTGCAACTGCCACTAATTTTAATATATTAATGCTACTGTAATTGTCACTGATTTTAATATATTGATGCTATTGCAACTACCACTAATTTTAATATATTGATGCTACTGCAATTGTCATTGATTTTAATATATTGATGTTACTCCAACTACAAGTGATTTTAATATAGTGATGTCAAAATACAAAGCATTAGTGAAAAAAATACAATCAGTAGGAGAAAGCAAAAGTATATGCACCGAATGCAACCAATAAACTTTGCAAGAGTTCGAGCTGAATTGGTATAATATTTCTTATTTCTCTCTCATCTTCTCTAGATAATGTAAGATATATTGTCACCAATATTGATATTTGAGAAAATACTTAAATGATTGCTTTTTGTATGATGGATGCATTGTCATTTATAATGAGACTTTGAGAATTTTGTTATATTACTTGTTAGAATGAGATTCTCATTAGTTGAAGGCTTTAATTTTCAATTCATATAGAGTGTTGGGAAAAAGGATGGAGAAGAAGTCAGTAGAGTTGAAATGTTTATAAAAACTCGCCAAGGTCGTCCTTGTAGGAAAGGAAAAGTAGTGGACAAAGAAACATTGGATACTATTGTAAGTTTATTTTAATTTATGATATTTGTTTGAGTGGTTCATTTTTTTAATCATGAACTTTGATGTATATACATATACATATGTTTCAGTCTAAGCTTGAAGGATCTATGCAAAACTCATCAACTGAAAATGTGGAAAAAACTTTTAAATCAATGTTTGGAAAAGAAATGCCTGGTCGAGTTTGTTGATATGGAAGGACTATGACCCATCATTATTTAAAAGAAATCAAGAAATTATTGTAATTAAAAAAGGATATGATATGAAAATAGATGGGATGGAAAAAAGGATTAAAGGTTTGGAAACAATGATGACACTCATACTTAAGTAACAAAACCCTAATTTGAATGAGGACGATATAGAACATATGATGTCATTAGCTTTTGGGAAAGAAAATAGTGTCATTGCTCCACGTTCATCTGCTTCCACTCATGTTCCTTGTTCTGACCAGGTATAATAGCATGCTAACAATTTGTATTCAATGTTATAATTTGGGTACTTTGTATTTATCTTATTTCATTTACATATTAGATCATATTTTGAAAAGCTTGATCAATTTTTGTTTATTTTTTTTAGGTTGATCAAGAACCTCAAGAAAATACTATAGAGTAAATGGAAGAATGATTGATTGAAGAACCTCAAGATTTTACATTACAAATGTTATAATTCTTTTGTTATCTTTTAACTCTTTTAGTTTTAATACTTACAACACTTTTAGTTTTAGCATACATCGGACTACACATATGTTACTTTTAACTTTTAGTTTTAATGCTTATGAACTCTTATCAGTTATTATGTATATTACGTATACTACATGTTTTGTAAAATTATTATTATGTTACATAAATCATTAACACAAAATAATATAAGAATTGCTTAAATGAATAATTATAATTTTAAAACTATCGATCTTAATGTACATTTATATTTTAAATCAATTTAAAAATATGTTGTCTAAACATCAAGCAACATTTCAAGTTTGTTGTCTAAAAACAATAAGCAAAAATTAAAATGTATTGTCTATACACAACAAGCCACATTAGAAAAGTGTTCTCTAAAGGATGATAAGAGGTATAACCTTTACATATGACAACATTTAAAAATATGTTGTCTAAATATGAAGCAACATTTTAAGTGTGTTGTCTAAAAACAATAAGCAACATTAAAAATGTGTTGCCTATAAACAAAAAACAACATTCAAAATGTGTTGACTATAAAGAATATGCAAAATTTAAAATGTGTGGCCTATTCTAACACTATAAGGCAACAGTTTTGTAAATTGTGTGGTCTTTAGTACAAAAACTGTTGCCTATAACCTAAGCCCATAGCGATATCCTCCACATCTACAAAATTGTTGCCAAAGTGTTGCCTATAGTTTAGGCCACACTTTTTTAACTTCAACCAACACTTTTTACCTATTGCTTAAAGTGAAAAATGGTGTAGTGATACCCTTACTAGCTATTTAAATGAGTTACTTTTACTTTCTTTGAAATTTATGAATGTTATATATTGATTTTATTTGGATATATGGTTAAAATATGTGGTTAAATATATTTTTTTATAAATACCCATGGGTATCCGTGGCGGGTAGGGTATGGATACATGCGGGTATCTATGGATATTAAAAAAATATGTAGGTATCCGTGGATATTAAAAAAATATGCAGGTATCC
This sequence comes from Vigna unguiculata, assembly GCF_037176805.1. Taxonomy (NCBI): domain Eukaryota; kingdom Viridiplantae; phylum Streptophyta; class Magnoliopsida; order Fabales; family Fabaceae; genus Vigna; species Vigna unguiculata. The sequence continues at coordinate 14,713,385 of NC_140801.1, forward strand.
GCATAACGGATAGCCATATGGATATGGGGACAGGTACGAAGTATATATTTATCTAGCGGGTAGGGTACGAGAGAACTACTATCTGTACCCTACCCACCTCGTTGACATCCCTACACACAACTACAAAATTTACTCCTTTTGAACCTATATATCAAGTGCCTATTCCAGCTATCACTACTAAAAAAACACATATTTTCTACCAATTTTGTTTTGAACTTTATTTTTTTGTAAAAAATACTTACAAATTTTGTTAGGAAAAAAATTGTAAAAAATTGCTGCCAATTATTTTGAAAGATATTTTGTATAAAACACTTTTCATAAAAAAATTGTAGGAAATACTTGCGAATTTTATAATTTTGTAGGAAAAAATTATCCACGAAGGAATTGACTGTTAATTAAAACTCTTATAAAAAAAGGCAAAAAAAAAAGTCTTGTCTTGCAAATTTTTTTAACAAATTTGTAAGAAAACTCTCATGACAAATGAAAATTTTAGTAATGCATGGTTTATATTGACAATTCTATGATTAGCAGTTACTTATATTATGAAAACTAGGAAAGAAATTTTAAAGTTGTTAAAAGAAAATTTACTAAAGGTTGAATAAAAGGTTAACTAAGCATAATTAGAGGCAAATCCTAGAGTACTCATGGATAAGGCTTTTAAATCGAAAGCTTTTAAACAAAAACAAAGTTAAACTTAGTAAAAATGTAAATTAGATGGATTTCGAATATGAAAATTCATGTGACACTTGTAAATCCATTAAGATTCTTAAGGTGATAATGTTTTAAACAGGGAGATAATGTTGTATGAAAAAAAAATTCAAAGATATCCTAGAAATCAAAAGAGTACTCAAAAGGCAAGAAAATTACAACAAAATTTCGTCTGAAAAACAAGTTGCAAAACAAATGCAAGCAACCATAGATTTAACTATAGATTTTATGTATTAATGACGGAAATTTTTGTCACAAGTTGGCTCTCAAGGTGTTTTGATGCTTTTGTATATGGCCTCTGGTTGAACTCTCAATTATGTTTTTCTCTAGAGTGTTACACTCCTCAAGTTGTTCTTCTTTTCCTCTTAAAGTCACCGCAAAAGTAATTTTAATAATTCTTTATCCGACCCATAAAATGCTACCTTAGGAAGAGGTGAGTTCTCATGAAACAAATGAATAGTTAAGCATTTCCAATTCTATTCAAGAGTAAGAAGAAATAATAAATAAAAAAATAATTTGAAACGGGACAACTTTTAAATGAAATAATATAGATGGTAAAACTCAAAGGAATTTACAAGAAAAGAAAAGTAAAAGAATAAAGTAAGTTTAGAAGAAGAGGCTCAAAAGGAAACTAGTGAATAGGTCTAGATTATGAGTGTTAACACAAAATTAAAGCAAGTTGAATCTAGAACATGTAAAACACATGCAACTGCAATTTTCTATTAGAAACTAAAAACAAATTTTCACTCAAATATTCACAATACAATTTAAGTCATAAAACAACTAGAAAAACAAGCAAGTGCATTTAAAAGCGTAGAATATAATGTGAGTTATCTTATTCTTTTGGCTTAGATTTGTATATGGTTCAGCCTATATTATTTTGCTCTTTTTATGATTTTTTTTCTTGTTTTTTTAAGCTTATAAGGTCATGCATTTCATTTTTCTCCATCCATTTTTGCAAACAACTCATAATATATGCTCAAATTCAACTCCAAATCAACTGAAAAGTGCATGTATCATGTTCAAGCAAGTGGTTCAAGTTAAAAATTGAAGGAAAGTGGAATAAAATGTCAATCTATTGCAAGTATTTAAGGAGAAAGATTTTAAAACTTTGACTAAGAACTACAAGCTAAGAAGATCACTACTTGAAGAAAGAGACTTCTTCTCTAAGGTTGCATCTCATTTCAAATTTAATTTCATGTGCATGTGCATGTGCATTAGTGACCTTCTCTTCTATAAAACAGAGTCCTAGAGCTCTTTGTAGAGTTTACTCTTGAAATTTCTAATAGAATGTTTGTGTTGAGATCACTCCACTCTTCTATTATTTTGAGAGCACCTAAGCTAGAGGCTTACAACATTTCCTCTAGCCACCTTCCACTAGTATAGTTTCTAGTCTAGTTCTCCTTTCACAACTCCAAATTCCATTGCTATAAGAGTCTTAAACACTTGTCTCCATGCCATTTTCTGCAACCTATAGAGTTCCTAACCAAAGAGAACAAGAAGATTAAAAAAAATAACATATCGATTCTCATTCCTTTACAAGAGGGGTTAAGGGATCTTATTTATAGATGCATAAGACCCTTGATTCATATCCTAAGGAATGTAGGACTTCAAAAAAAGAAAAATTGGGTTGAAGTATGGTTGAATAAGAGGAGTTCAATGCATATTCCTTAACCAAACAAGACCATTACAATTTTACACTAAAAGTGACTTATTTTCCTTAATGTGAGACTTTTATCTTATATTATCCTTCCTCTAGTATTTGGCTAAGAAATTGAGTTTTTCTGTTTCTTTGGCCAATTTCTTTCTAGCGCTAAATAAGACCCAATTTAGACCGAAAGAAAGTTCACTTATATCTTTACAAAATCCTTCAAAGATTACAAGAAAAATATTCTTATACAATTTGTACAAGACTAAGTAGAAGGAATAAAATCCCACTAATCTACTCTTCAAGTAGATCTTGCTCGATGAGGTTTATCTTCTTCTATCCTCTTAGCCAATATTGCTTTACATCACACTCTAAAAGAGGTTCCTTTCCAAAACATTACCATGTAAAAAGTTACACAATACTAAAATTGGTCACTTTTATCATTATGTTAATTTATATGAAAAATAAAGTTCATATATTTAGGAAACTCAAAATAGATTTATAAGACACTAAAATGGCGTTATAAACTTTAACTTTACTCCAAAATGTTATCTTGTTAAGATAGCATCGTTTTCAACTTTCTTTTTAATCAAAATGATTCTCAGAAACATTGATTTGCAAGTTGAATGTAAAATTTAGATCGAGAAATTTCATTGTTCCTCAACAATTTTGATAAACTTAAAAAATATGATTATAGAAAGTTGTTAGACGTCAAATATGTGATACATAATCTAAGATTTTAGATATTCAAATAAATCAATTTTTATCCGATCAACCAAATGATGATATTATCCAAAATCAAATACAAATTACATTTTTTTTTCTTTTAATTTCAATATTTTCAATTTGAGTAAAATATCAATTTTCATATTATACAAACTAACTTCAACTTATAAGATAGTTAATTTCAATAAAACAATTAGATTTTAAGAAAATAATTATCATGTTTATCTTAACATGAATTTCATTTTTTTTGACTAAATATAAAGACAATGTTGGAACTTATTTTTGAATTGAGATAAATGAATTGATGAAACTAAAATGAGATAGAATATTGGAAGATGATTTGTAGAAGATGTGACTATTATTAGAATCAAATGCATTAACTTTTAAAAAGAATTTAACTAAAATAAGAAGGAAATGTGAATTGTTGCTGAAAAGTTAATTAACAATTATTAACACGATAAAAATTATTTATCCATAAATGGAAATTATGAAAATAATCATGGAAACATAAAACTGAAGAACAAGTGTTTGTGTGTGTATGTGTTTGTATTTGTGCTTGTGTATGTGTATGTGTATGTGTGTTCTTTTTTGTATGTGTTTGTGTGTGCGTATGTGTATGTGTTTGTGTTTGTTCTTGTATATGAGTTTGTGCTTGTATGTGTTTGTGTTAATGTTTTGTGGCACACCGACATACTTGGCATAGTGCAAAACCCACCAAACTCAAAATTTTTGTGCACAAAAACTTTTACCGTAGTTATTTGGGGACATTTTGAGACCATTCCAACCACCAAATCTCAAAAACTAAGAATTTCAATTTTTCTCAAAACTTGGCATCAAGCTAGTTTGCTAAGTCCACTACAACAAAATTGTAAATTAGCAAGGGAAATTAGTAAGGGAATATATTTCTCACTAATTTTTCTCTATTTAGCGAGAGATCAGTGACAAAAAAAATTATGTAGCTAATTAGCGAGGGAAATTAGTGAGGGAATATATTTCTCATTATTTTCTCGCTATTTAACGAGAGATAATTACAAAAAAATTCCTTAGCAAATTTGCAAAGGAAATTATTTTTCACAAATTTCTCGCTATTTAGTTAGGGATCAACGACAAGAAAATTTCGTAGCAAATTTGTGAGAGAAATTAACGAGATAAATTATTTCTCATTAATTTTAGCTATTAAGCGAGGAATCATAGATAAATTAATTAAAATCACTATATATAATTAAGAAAATATCTATTTAGTCTTAAAAAAAATTTTCAAAATAATCATTTGCAAATAAATAATCGCTCGCCCTTCGTAAACATTTGAGACATCACAACATGAAATTAGTCGTTGCTTTAGACGTTCTGCAACCCCAATTTAGGTATGAAAAAAAAAACAAGACAAGGGTTTTTGACATTCAAGTTAGATAGATAGAATAAAACAACTAAAATTTCATATCTATTTTCTTTGTCTAACTTTTTAAGTTTTTTCTTAACTTTTTTATTTCTCTTTTTCCAATATATTTCCATTTGAATCTTGATACAGAAATATAGAAAAATAAAATAACAAATAAATAAAGTAAAAGATTTTTTTGATAAATTTAAATGTATTTCTGGTTTTTTCCTTCCGTGAAAATTGGAACCATGTTACATTATCACGTAAGATAGTGTTTAAGGGGAAAAAATTAGTGAAATAAACTAAGACATTTTTTGTTACTTTTAATTTTAGACTAATATTTTTAAAACGAGTGTAAAAAAATAAAAAAACAAGTACTTGTTTATTTGAAATATAATTTTATATTTGAATAAACTACGTAAACGTTATTATATTTGTAACATCTCATTTATTTAATAAAGCTAAATAAAGGATATGTCACACAATATAACATAAGAAGCAAGAAAAATAGAGTATAATGTCGCTCCTACAGATATCTCAATTACTTAAAGGACGAATAAAAGAGGCACACCACGATGCCAGGTACAAAGTAGAGTAATAATGACGTAAGCAAAATCCCAGAGAAAGCAATACATGGGCCTTAGCCCTAACTGAAAAGCCCAAAGGTAGAAGTCAATCCAAAAGCCAAGCAGCGTAACCATCACCTTCCTGTTGACCACGAGTGTTCCTCGCATCTGCTCACATCAACAAGTTGATGATCATCGCAAAAGAGAGTACCACACAGCAGAACACACAACAATAACTGAAGGGTAAGCTAGAGCCAAAAGTGGTTTTATCATGCAAATAGATATACTTCCACAATCAATTATACACACGTCATCCAATCATGTTACGACTCCTCAAACAATACACTAAGACACGACTCGACTCATCTGGATACATATAATGTGGTCAGATTCAGTGGATGCTCGCACTTGTGGTGGATACCTCTGCTCACCCCCGAGCTATGTGTTACAAGTGTTACAAGTGTTGCAACAAATCAATTCCCTCACACAGAAGGTTAGCCTTAATGAATTTCAGGCTTCCTGCTACTCTCACCATAGGAGTCAGTCCGCTCTAAGTGAGACTAACCGACTCCTTAGAGTGTTAGGATGCAATCCTTACCTTGAATCCTTACCAAATTATATAGATGGGGCACCACCATGGACACCCACTAACAGGGGCCATGGAATTACGTCCCGACCACTAAAGCACTACCCTGGAATCTCACCTAGAGATCCCAAGGATTTACGTACTGACCACATACTATACATATTCAATCAATCATGAAATATTCACCACACGTGTCAATGTCATATTAATCTTTGTAATCATCCCTCATTTGTATCTCATATTTAGTCAACCACAACTCATCCTTCCCACAGCCATGAAAATGGAATCGTACATCATGCCAATACCATGCCAAAGGACATCATTCATTTTCCATGAATCCATCCATATTTCATATCCACTCCATAACCAACTCATCATGTTAAATTCTTTGAACCAATCCCATACAAACATCATGCTCACATCATGCCAAAATTCATGAATCATAATTTCCATCTCATTTATACAAGGTCACTCAATTCATACAGTTCGAACTCAAGGTAAAGCATATTAAGCCAAACAAACATGAAAGGAACAGATCTATAGTGAAGTCCCGTACCAGTCTCGCCCAAGCCACAGGGTCTCGCTTAGGCGAGACTGTCATCAGGGAACCCTGCGAGACTCACGGATTCTCGCTTAAGCGAGCCGCTACTCGCTTGAGCGAGAATACCCCTCGCCCAAAAAGAGCCTCCTCGCTTGAGCTACACATGAAGCACATACCTCAAACCCCCACGTGTCCTCACTTAGGCAAGCTTCTCTCGCCTGAGCGAGACGATATCTCGCTCAAACGAAAGCTCCTCGCCTGTGCGAGAGCTCAAGCGCGAGTTTGGGTCTGTTTCTACAAGTCTCGCCTAGGCGAGGCTGGGTCGCTTGGGCGAGAGTGTCGGGTCTCGCCATTTTTCATCCTGCAACAGCCATATTTTCACATCCAAACAATAATGCCAACCATACCAGACATTCATAGCAACATATAAGCTCAAAAAATCATGAAACACAAGCAAGATAACACCCATCGCACCAAACAAGAGGGTTCTAGCTTCCCTTACCTGGACGAATGTTAGCAGAAGGTACAAGCACCCATTAGAGGATTACTACAGATCCAAGAACTGATTTGCAAGCTGGAATACTAACACTAGAACAAAAAACGAGATTACTAAAAGAGCTCTAGTTGGAACTACAACAACAGAGCTAGAAAAGAGGAAGTATTAGTTGGGGATTGACTTACGGGTAATAAATGGAGTTCTCCTAGCTCAACGAAGAATGGGAGCCAAACCCTAGCATTGCTCTTTTGGAGGGAGAAGAGAGAGTGAGACTGTTGTTTTTCTGATAAGTGTAGAGAATGAGAAGAATAAGGCTGGTTTAGCGGTTTTGGGTACCCTATGGGCCAGCGTTTAGGCCCAAAAGTTAAGGCCATGCCCTTTAACATAAGACCAAAAAAGTGGGTCTTACAATATTTATGTATATCAACTAAGTGTTTAAGTTAACAAACCAAAATAAAAATATGTATTTACAAATTTTGTCATTGGATTCCTATTTTTTTTAATTTCTGAACATTAAAATACGAAAATATAAAACAAAAAAGTCATATATTCTCATAATTTATAAACATCTTTTCGCCAATAACAATGTAAATAAAAAGTGAAAGACTTCAACATTTTACTTTTACGTGTAGTTATTTCGGTAGTAATTATAAGTATTTTATAATAATTATTATTAACAATTGAATACGATGATATCACTAAAATCTTCATAAACTAATTTTGAAAGCAAAAATATCTATTTATTAAGAATAAGAAAAAGTTATGAAACATTGTAAAACCCTCTTTTTCTACATTGCGCACTTTTCATAAAATGAACATTATTACTTCGTTAACCGTTGGATCACACTGATATTTTAACAGTTGATCCTTAACACATAGTTCTTGACTTTCACCACTCAGATCTTTAATCGGAGCTCTGTAGTGAGAGCAGTTTTTATCTCAAGGTCACTATAGTTTGGTTGTTGACAACAATGCACACTTTTTATAAAATGAACGTTACTACTTCGTTAACCGTTGGATCAAGCTTATATTTTAACAGCTGATCCTTAACACGTAGTTCTTGACTTTATCCGGTCGGATCTTTAATCGAAGCTCTGTAGTGAGAGCAGTTTTTATCGCAAGCTCACTGTAGTTTAGTTGTTGACAACATTGACCTTGTTGCTTGTTTGGTTTACAACTTTCTTTATGGTTATTCAATTAAGTTGGTTCTTGTTTCATTTGGTTCTTGATTCAAGCATATTTAATTTGAATATAAATACAAAAATTTTCTGAGCTTTACACAAGTTGCAATTTTATTTCTAAAATCCCTAAATCGTTTGCATAATGTGATGTTAAGTTGGATTGCTATGTTAAAGCATGAGATGAGTGAATATGCATGAGTAAAAGGGTGTATAAGTTGTGAATGATGAGCTTGGATAAATCTTGGCATGTGATTTCAATGAAATGGTTGGTATCAAAATGGCATGGTATTGGTATGAGGTGAAATTCTATATTCATGGATTGGGAATGATGAGTTGGAATGGATTCAACATCAAATATGAATGAGGATTTAGTTATAAAGGTTGGCATGAGAGTTATGTGCATGATAAATCTTTCTTTATTGATTGAGTATGATTGGTCTGTGTCAGTGCGTAATGCCTTGGAATCTCTAGGTGATATTTCAGGGTCGTGCTTTAGTGGTCGGGACGTAATTCCATGGCCCCTGTTAGTGGGTGTCCCTGGTGGTGCCCCATCTATATAGTCTGGTAAGCATTCAAGGTAAGGTTGCATCCTGACACTCTAAGGAGTTATTTAGTCTCACTTAGAGCGGACCGACTCTTGTGGTGAGAGTAGTAGGAGGCCTGAAACTCATTAAGGGCTAACCTTGTGTGTGAGAGAATTGATTCATTGTAACACTTGTAACACTTGTAACACATAGCTCGGGGGTGAGCAGAGGTATCCACCACAAGTGCAAGCATCCGCTGAATCCGACCAGGTTATATGTATCCGGATGAGTCCAGTCGAGTCTTAGTGTATTGATTTGAAAGTCATAACATGATTGGGTGTTGTATGTATATTGGACTGTGAAAGTATACTTGATTGCATGATGAAAATCTTTTTGGCTTTAGCTTACCCTTTGCTTGTTTGATTGCTTGTATGTTGTTCTTCTACTTTTGCGATGATCATCAATTTATTGATGGGAGCAGACGTGAGAGGAAATCGTGGTCAACAGGGGAGAGATGAATCCGCTGCATAGTCTTCCTGGGCTGGACTTCATGTTCTTCTTGGGCTTTTCTTTAGGGCTATGGCCCATATATTGTCTGGCCTTTGGGCTTCTCTTTTTGAAAACTTTGTCGTTATTCCTCTATGTTTTATTTTGGCATCGTGGTGTGCCTTGGTTATTGTACGAAGTTGTGATTGTACTCCAGGACTGCTTAACATATTATTCTACGTGACGTTTCCTTTTAATTTGGTTTATTAATTAAATGGGACGTTACAAACATAATAATTGTTCACTTTACTTCCAATATGTTTTGGTAAAGCACAAGGTATTCACTATCTTTTCTTTAAAAATCATGTTCATGTTCTGCATAGAATCAATAGAAGGAAGTGATGAGCGCAAATATGGTTGCGGCTACCGCGATTTCTCAACTCGGATGCTTCTCCACTGTCACCGTAGCATACACCTCCATCGTCCACTGTAGCATACACCTTTGCGCAAAAAGGTCTTTCTCTTTATTAGATATGTATAAGTCATGAGAAAGAAAAATATTAATAAAAGGTATTTGATGAAAGCAACTCAATAAGAGCTTGTTTATTGATTTATTAAAACCTTGTTCAATATATAGAGTACAATGTCTCATCATATAAAGGGAAAAATAAAACCTAATAAAATAAAATATTTGATAATAATAAAAGAGAATCAAATATATGATATCTCTATCAATATAAATAATAGCAGAAGATATATAATATCTTTATCACCCCTCTCAAGGTGGGCATGAAGATTGTAAAGTCCCAATTTGGAAGTAACAACTTCGAAAGTAGAAGAATGTAACGACTTGGTAAACATATCAGCAAGTTGACGCGTAAAAGGAACATGGAGAATGTGAATAAGGTCATCAACAAGCTTTTGTTGAATAATATGACAATCAATTTCTATATTCTTGGTTCTCTCATGAAAATTGGGATTCTTGGCAATATGAATAGCGAAATTGTTGTCACAAAAGGTAGTGTAAGGAGTGGGAACAGAAAAAATGCAAATCTTAAAAAAGGTATTGAATCCATTGTAGTTCACATGTCAGGGATGCTAAGATGCGATACTCAGCCTCAGAAGAAGATCGTGAAACAAAGGTTTGTTTCTTAGACTTCCAAGCAACCAAAGAGGTACCTAAGAAAACACAACATCTAGAAACAGAGTGTCGAGTAGTGGTACATGTTGCCCAATAAGAATTAGAAAACGCCTGAATTTTAAGAGAGGTGTTGGATTTATACAAAAGGCCATAGGCATGAGCATGTTTTAAGTATCGAATGATTCGTAATGCCTACTGCATATGCTGTTGGACACCAAAACTAATATCAGGCTTGGTGTTAGTCAAGTAAAGTAATCGTCCAATCAAATGCCGAAAGGAAGAAGGATCTAGTAGAAGAGCACCCTCGTCGGCATGATAATGCCTACTACATATGTGGTTCAAGTGGAGAAGAAACAAATTGGTTGAGTTGTTGGACAACAAAACTAATATCAGGCTTGGTGTTAGTCAAGTAAAGTAATCGTCCAATCAAATGTCGAAAGGAAGAAGGATCTGGTAGAAGAGCTCCCTCGTCGGCATGAAGTTTGATAGAAGGATTAAATGGCGTTGGTGCAGGTTTACATCCAAGCATCCCTGGCTCTGAAATAAGGTCCAAACAATATTTTCTTTGGTTCAAAACTAATCCATCAAGAGAACGAGTAACTTCTAGGCCCAAAAATTATTTGAGAGGGCCAAGATCTTTAATATGAAATGTAGAATGAAGATGAGCTTTTACAACATTAATTTCAACAATGTTATTACTAGTGAGAACCATATCATCGACATAAACCAATAAAACAGTAATATCAGAGGCCAATTTTTTCAGAAATAGAGAGTGGCCAACAAAGCTTTGTGTGTAGCCAAGAAGAAGCAGCTCTGAAGTTAATTTTTGATTCCAATTACGATTGGCTTGTTTTAAACCATATAGAGACTTGTTAAGCTTACAAACAAGATTTGGCTAAGGAAAAGAAAGACCAAGTGGAGGTTTCATATAGATCTCTTCATGTAAATATCCATGGAGAAAAGCATTGTCAACATCCAACTAATGAATAAACTAATCATTATTAGTGGCTAATGCTAAAAGGATGCGTACAGTAATAAGTTTGACAACATGGGAGATGGTTTTGAAATAATCAAGCCCCTTAGATTCAATAAAACACTTAGCCACAAATCGTGCTTAAACCTATCAACTTTTCCATCTGGTTTATGTTTGAGTTTGTAAACCCAGCGACAACCAATTGGTGTGATGCTAGAAGGAGGAGGAACTAAAGTCCAAGTCTGATTTCTATTGAGAGCATATAACTCAATATCCATAGCCTGTTTCCAACAGTCATGTTGAACAGCTTCTTTGAAGGAGAAAGGTTTAGCTTGGGCAGAAATATTATGACAAAAGGCAGTATGTTCAGGAGAAGAATTATCATAAGAAACAAATAAATGCATTAGATAAGGTGTGGAAAAAGTAAAGCATGAAGTGGAAGCAACACCACAATAATATTGATCTAAGTATCGAGGCCTATTTTTCACTCTATGAGAAGTTCTAAGATCAAGATCAATAGCTTCAGCATTATCAGAAACAAGACTAGGAACTAGTTCCGTAGTAAGGTCAGTGGCATGTGAAACAAGTAAAGCAGGAAAATCATACATGTTATTATCACAAGAATGAGAATCATCAAATGAAGCAGTATAGTTATCAAATGGCAAAGAGAATGAGTAAGGAAAAATATTTTCATGTAAGATAACATTCCTAGTCACAAAAATAGACTTGGAGTGAAGATCATATAAAACATATCCTTTTGTTCCAGATTTATAACCAAGGAAAACACATTTTAAGCTTCGGGAATCCAATTTTGTTCTTCTAGTAGTGGCGAAACTGGCATAAGTCAAACAACCAAAAACTTTTAGATTAGAAAAATCGGGCTTAATAGAATAAACCAATTCATAAGGAGATCGATTATTGAGAAAAGGAGTGGGTAACCTATTAATAAAATGAACAGCCAATTTAAGCGAATAAGACCAGAAAATGTTTGGTATTTTTTCTGGAAAAAGAAGAGCACAACACACATTGAGAAGATGTTGGTGCTTCCTCTCAACAATCTCGTTTTATTGAGGAGTTGCGACACAAGAAGTTTTTTGGAAAATACCCTTACTATTATAGAAATCATTAAGAAGAAACTCTTTTCCATTATCGGAACATATTTTCTTAAGCTTGCAAGAAAACTAATTTTCTGGCAAAGAAATAAAATCTTGAAGAGGTCTGACTTCAGTTTTATTTTTAAGAAAAAGAGTCCAAGTAAATATGCTATAGTCATCAACTATAGTTAAATACTTGTATGCATCAATGGAAGAGATAGAAATCGGGGCCCAACTATCAACATGGATAAGTTCAAAAAATTGAAGAGATTTACTAGTGCTTGAAGAATATTTCAGACGTTTTTGTTTGGCAAAAGCACAAGCATCACAAATAATAGTAGAAGGAGAAGAAATATCAGGATGATCAAAAGCAAGAAGCTTTAAAATGTTATCAGATGGATGACAAAGTCTCATATGCCACAAGTTACAAGGATTAGCATTATTAATGAGAGTAGAATGTGGTAAGAAATATTTGTGTTATATATACTTAAGTTACATCTGTCTTGAAAACTATCTAAGAGATAAAACAAGCCTTGATGATTCCTAGTTGTTCCAATCATTTGGAAGGTATTAGGCTGCACAATAAGACAAGTATTTTGAGAGAAAACCATAAAACAATTAGTAGAATTAAGCAATTTTGGAATAGAAATGAGTTGAACCGAAAATTCAAGAACAAAAAACGTGTTACGAAGGATAAGATTGCCTAAGACAATGGTACTTGAGAATTTAGCAATGATAAAGTCTTGGTTGGGTAATTGTATAGAAATAGGAGAAATAGGTTTGAGATTTTGAAATAAAGATTTAAAAGGACAAATATGATCAGAAGCACCACTATCTAAAATCCAAGAAGAAAAGGGAAAAACAAAACTTGTGGGTTTGGTACTACATTGATGAACAATAGTTATGGGAGAAGAATCATTTTGAGATGGCTAAGGCGAGAAGAGCTTCATACTACTCTTTAGAGATACCAAATTGAGCTTCAGCTTTGTCATCCTTCCTAGTACAAAGATCGGCATGAGATGAGGCGGTATCAACCATACTAGTATAGAGCGTGGAAGAAGGAGGATGGACTTTGATATTTTGGTGATAGCCTCAAGGCAAGCCATGCTTAATCCAGTAGTTACCAGAGGTTTGATTGGTTCGATGACAATGGTCACAATACTTGGGATTGTGACCACTAGACTGAGCAAAGCGTCCCCGTCCACGATTGCCAAAGAAACCACCGCAAAAATGTTGCCCATGTCGCTCATGAAAGGCAAGATTGGCAATAGACTCTTGAGAAGTAGAATAAAAAGTAGTCTTAAGTAGCCTTAAATTGTCGTTCTTGTTGAAGAATCAAAGAGAAATTTTTCGCCATCGCATGAAATAAACAAGAAAGGAGAAAATGCGTTTTATGGTGATTTAAATTTGATACCATATTAGATATGTATAAGCCATGAGAAGGAAAAATATTAACAAGAGGTATTTGATGAAAACAACTCAATGAGAACTTGCTTACTAATTTATTAGAACCTTGTTTAATATATAGAGTACAATGTCCCATCATATAAAGGGAAAAGTAAAACCTAATAAAACAGAATATTTGATAATAATAAAAGAGAATCAAATATATGATATCTCCATCAATATAAATAATAGCTGAAGATATATAATATCTTTATCACTCTTTTTTTTTTATTTCCAAATAGTTTACTACCACTGTCATTGTAACTTGTTTCGTGGTAAGAACAATTGTGTGCATCAGGCTCACGAATGTATTAGGTATTGTGTAGATCTAAGGCGTTGTTTGCTAAATCACATGTTATCAAGCAAAGTTTGAAGTAGTCGTCATTGCAACAAATTAAAAAAAATTTATTTTAACATATGTCAAAATAATGTTGGGGAACGTGCATTGATACTTGTAGGTTGGGAGATAGGATATGGAGAGGAAGGATGCTTTTCTTTTCCAAACATTCCAGCCATAGTAGATTTATTTTATGAAGTTTAGTTCATTAGCTTTGATGAAATGAAAGAAGTAAGTTGAAATAACTATTGGATGGTTGTGGACTTGGTAAAATGCTTATACCACCTTATTTTCTGTGGGGAAATGCTTTGTATCAGTAAGAAAAACTAGAGGAGGATATGCAATACATGAAACCTTACAAACTTATGTTTCTTGCGCTCTTCAACTTAGTTCTTTACTATTCTTAGTCCATGGAATTTTTGTTCTTCATTTCTACGAGTTTTTATCTCTTTTAGCTTTGAATTAGATACTATAAATATGTGTATGAGGAGAAAGTTAGATCAAAATATGCACTTAAAAGGATACAATTAATTGCAATGGTAGAGGTACAAAAAAGTAATTACACTTTAAAGAACGTTATTAGCAATATAGTTTGAAAAGGTAAAATATTTTATTATCTTACATAGCTTTTCCTATTCCATATGAATTAATTGCTCAAGGAAAACCTTTCCATTGTAAATAAATACTTGAAAGAGTACAAGCTTACTCTATGGTTAAATGAGTATTCTTTTATTCTTTCTCTATTGAAGGAGGTGTCCAACACTTCCTTCGATGAGTGCTCTCATCACACTTTCTTTCACTGTTTGAGTCCATCTGAAATGAGAAAACCATGTTTCAAATTCCACATTGTACAAGGATTTATAATTCATAAAAAAGGAGAATATGGCTGTAGCAGTTTGATATATGATGATATGTTGTAAGCTATTACGCTTACCCTAATTATCTTGTCTTTTGAATCATGCATCTCTTCATTTTCATTGTAGTCACACCTCCCTTCAAACATTTGAAGCCTCTTGCACAGACCTGAGATTGAATGCTCACAATGGACTATAAACACTTAAGAGTACTCATAGCTTGGCATCTTACTGCTCTACCATGAATGATAGCTTGTAGTTTCATCATTCCCTTCAATACCCTCAAAGCCTTCTTGATTGTAATTTCTTATCAGTTAGTGAATTGGAGAACACAATGGCAGAGAATAAAGTAAGTTGAATTTGGTTTCTTCTTTCACTTATTAGGATTCATTTCTATCATTACTAGTACTTTTTTTTTCTAATTTTAGTTAAATTAAGTTCATATTTTCCCTCATCTGAGGACCGAAGGAGAAGTTTCTTTTAAAATGGCCTAAACATATTCTGTTTTTTCTTTCTTAATTAATTTGAACCAATGAGTTCTCTTGCTCTTTTAGCCTTCCCAATCAATTTCCTCCTTTTATCCTTAAGAAAAAAAGTTCTTTGTCTCATGAGTGTCAACACCCAATTTTGTCCGGGTGAATAAATTTATTTTTGAAAAAAATAATAAAAAAAAGGTTTTTTTAGTTAATGGAAAATTAAAAAAAATGTGAAACAAAATTTTCTTCAAAAAGATTTTCAAACATCAACTTTAGAAAAAATAAGAAAAAAGAGAGAAAAAAAAAAGAAGAAAAAAAAGGAGGAAGAGCCCAATTTGTTATTAATTTTCATGAGCCCAATAACTCAAATATTTTCTACCTTTGTTCCTGATAGAGAAATTAATTATATAATAATAATTAGAAGCAATATCTCTTCAAATGGTAAGAATCAATATTATTAATTGGGATTAATTTTGTGCTCTGATTTGTTATTGATGATGATTGATTTTGTGCTCTGATTTGCTGCGATTTGATACTCATAATTTGTTACTATCACGACCAATTCCTTCCTTATATTGTCCGTTACAATTAAGGCTGAGATTGCATTGACATTGCAAGTTGTGAATATAAATACGCACTCTGTCATGACCAGAAAAAAAATTCTCTACACTACTCTAATTCTTTCCCATCACCACTCTCATATACACACCTCTTTTTAATCTCTCTTTAAAAAAACATATTGAAGGAGGTAGAAAAAAGAAAAAAAAAAACATTCTCTACGCTCTCTCTTTCTCTCATTACCATCCACACAGACACCTTTCATCTTTATCTCTCTAGAAAAAAACAAAAATATTAGAAAAGGAGGCAAAGAATAAGAAAAAGAGAAAAGGTGAGGAGATATTGAACATTTTTTAAGGTACGTAACTACTAGTTCATTTTTTTTCTTTTGATTTATTTTTATCAATTTTTTATTATTCTTTTTAAATCATTAAATTTTTTTTTCCCATTTTTTTGGTGTCTGTTCGACCGCTCGTGTTGCATGACACCTATTTTAGACTTTCGTTCCTTTTTTTTTCTAAAAAAATATATATCAATCTAAGAATAAAATATAACTTTCTTTGTTTACTCTTTTATATCTATTTGGTTGCTCACGTCGCAATGACATCCACAACTACTCTAAAATAACTTTAAAAAAATATTAAAAATTTATAAATGATTAAAAAATAAAAAAATAAAAGATTAGAAAAAAAAATTATTTGAAGTGTCTATCCAGCCGCTCGTGTCGCATGACACCAATTTTAAAATAATACTAAAATTTAAATAAAAAGATTTTCAAAATTATAAAACAAATTAAATCATTTTCAAATAATTTTCCAAATAGACTTTTTAAAAAGAACTACGTAACCCTGATTCTCCATTCACATGCTGATACGTAAGAGCGAGGATTAATCCTCGTCGGGCCCAAAAAAAAAATAGTTTTATTTTTTTGTACATTCTTTTATTACTAATTTTGGGAAAAATTAAATATTTTGAAAAACCACAAAACTTTTGCACATTTAATTAAAGGTACCGTCTTAGGACGGGCGTTGTGGGGTGTTAATACCTTCCCCACGCGTAACCGATTCCCGAACCCAAATTCTGGTTTTTTGCAGACCTTACTTTTTTTTATGGTTTTCCATAGTTTCCTATAATAACTATGGTGGCGACTCCAAAACTCTTTTTCAAATTTTATTTTTGGTTTGTCGTCTCGTCGTGATTTCGATTGCGACAATGAGAAACAAAATCTAAGTCAAAGACTTGATTTTGAGGAACAAGCTTAAGATTATTTTACCTTGTGTTGTTTTATCATTTAATGTTTTATTAAGAAATAGTTTTTTTGGTTGTGATTGTTAAGTTGGTTGCCTTTTTCTTTAAAGATTATCATATGTGCTATTGATCTGACTCAATGAACAAGGAAGAAGTGGGGCATTTAGAAAGCCAAGATGAACATGGCAAGACATTCAAAGGGATAGAGGTCGTGGTGGAGGAAGACGCGATGAAAAGTTATTTGCGAATGATTTGGATGCAGATGAAGGAATTACCCATGTTTTTTATTTTCTTGCTAACCATGTGTGTCGGGGCTTGGTGATGGAACACTATGTATATTTCTATGCCTTACTTATTAGGGGAAAGGGAGTGAACTTTTTTAGTGAAAACTTTTACACTTGACCCATGGAGTTTGGGCTTTTATTGCCTATTATTCATTTTCAATGGGTATGAAATATGGATTATGAAACAGGAGTGGTATTAATTTGTTTTAACAAGTGTATTGTGGAAGTGGCATTAATCATGTATGTTAACAATTGTTCTATTTATGATGTTTAAAAACTTGCATTATGTTCATGATTTTGAATATTTTGAATGTGGTAAAATTTGACATGTTTTATATAAATTGGTTGGCAAGATTTATTATATTATGTAATGTTGATAATTAAATGCATTTTATAAGGTACAAAAATAATAAGAGAATGAAACGTTTTGCTAGGGATTAGCAAGGGATTTGCTACAACCACTTTGCTAGGGATTAGTAAGGGATTTGCTACAAACAATTTGCTAGAGATTAGCTAAGGATTTGCTACAACTAATTTGCTAGGGATTAGCTAGGGATTTGCTAGGGATTTGCTACAACTAATTTGCTAGGGATTACCGAGGGATTTGCTACAATCACTTTGCTAGGGATTTGCTATAAACAATTTGCTAGGGATTAGTTAAGGAATTGCTACAACTAATTTGTTAGGAATTAGCTAGGGTTTGCTAGGGATTAGCTAGGAATTAGCTACAGAATAGTTCCCTTGCTAATTAGCTACCTATAATTTAGCTATGGTTCATTGTCCTCATTGTTTCCTTGCTAATCCTTCGCCAAATCATTTTGCGAAGGATTAACGAGGGATTAGCTAGAGATTGTTCCCTCGCAAATCTAGGAATTTTTTGTAGTGTTTGTGTGTGTCTTTTATGTGTGTGTGTTTGTCTCTTTTTGTGTGTGTGTGCGCGTGTGTGTGTGTGTGTGTGTGTGTGCATGCTATGTACGTATGTGTGTGTAAGTGCATATGTGTATGTGTGTGTGTGTGTGTTTCTATGTTTGTGTCAATATGTGTGTCTATGTCTATGTTTATCTTTATGTGTGTGTCTCTATGTGTGTATATGTATCCGTGTTTATATTTGTCTGTTTGTGTTTCTCTTTGTTTGTGTGTGCCTGTCTTTTTTTGTATTTGTGTCTGTATGAGTTTGTTTGTCTTTGTGTCTTCGTTTGTGTAAGTGTGTGTTTGTGTGTGTATTTATGCCTTTATGTGTATTTGTGATTCATATTCTTTAAATGAATGAGAAATTATTAATTTGCATTATGCGATTTTTTAAAAATTAATTACTTATCTTGGTTGTTTTGTTGTTTTCATTGTGATAATAATATGTTACATAAGAATAAATTATATTTCGAATTAGATGACCGAGTAATATTGAACTAAGAAGTAATATTATTATTTTGATTATATAATATAACTAATGTAAGACCCACTTTTATTGAGTGCCCTAATGTTAAGGGCTGCCACACTGTTCGGCCTAAAGGGCTGGCCCATAGGGTGCCAAGGTCCCTTAATTGCAAGTCATTTTGAAAAATCAGTGCCCTAACTCACCCATTTTCTCTCCACAGAACCTCTACTAGGGTTTGGAGATCTACCCAAGTTCAAGTGAGCTCAACCTCCGTCTCCCGTTCACGTAAGTTAGTTCTCGAACCTAGCCTTTCTAAATTGTTTTCGTGGTTTATGTCGGGACTCACTGTGTGAATCCAATCTCCTTTGTCGTGCCACTATTTCAGTTCATAGATTTGTCCTTGGAGCTACTAGTTTCGCTGGCTTAAGAGTCGAAGTCCAATATTAGCCCTTTTCTAGGTAAGGGAAGCTAGGTTCTTTTTCGCATTTTTGAAACGTGTGGTTTGTTTTCGTTTCTATTTTATGCTTAAATGATTGGAAAACGTTAGTTTTGGTATATTTCTGAGTTAGGGGTTCAAATATTAATGAAACTATGATGTTTGACGTCATTTCTCGTATTTTGATGCGTCGCACAGTCGTTGGGCGAGTTCCTTGGCTCGCTAGGCGACAGTGTATTTTTCTGATATGCGCAGTTTTAGTAAAATTGACTTTCCCGACTCATTAACCGTTGGATTGAGCTCAAATTTTGACATGTGGTTCATAACATGCTATTTTATGGTTTGACCAATTAGATCGTCGATTAGATGTTTGTAGCTTGAGAAATGTGTCACGCATTACTGCAATGATTTTGGTTTCGTGATAATAAAATTTCTTGGGAATTTTGGTATAAGAATTATGGTTGTGGGTTGTGCTTGATTGTATGGAATTGCAAGTACTTAAACGTTGGAACTCATTTATTTGGGATGAATACTATTTTGTGATATATGTATGTCTTGGTATGCATTTATAAAGTATGAGATGAATGAATTTTCATGAGTGATGTGATTCATGGATTGTGAATGATGAACTTGGATAAATCTTGGCATGCGATTTCAATGAAATGGTTGGTTATATATGTGGTCATTAATTCGGTATGAACAATAATGTTACATTGATGGCATGGTATTGGTATGAGGTGAAGTTCTATATCCCCGAATTGAGAAGAATGGGATGGTATGAAATCAACATGGAATAAGAATGAGGATGAGTTACAAAGGATGGCGTGAGGTGTTAAATGCATGATCAATATTATTTGTCTGTTTGGAATGTGATTGGTAAGTTGTCAGTACGTAAGTTCATGAGTCTCTGGGTGAGACTTCCTGGTTGTGCTTCAGTGGTCGGGACGTAATTTTATTGCCCTTGTTAGTGGTTGTCCATGGTGGTGCCCCATCTATATAACTTGGTAAGGATTCAAGGTAAGGATTGCATCCTGACACTCTAAGGAGTCAGTTAGTCTCACTTAGAGCGGAATGACTCCTGTGGTGAGAGTAGCAGGAGGCCTGAAACTGATCAAGGTCTAACCTTGTGTGTGAGGGAATTGATTCTTTGTAACACTTGTAACACATAGCTCGGGGGTGAGTAGAGGTATCCACCACAAGTGCAAGCATCCGCTGAATTCGACCAGGTTATATGTATCCAGATGAGTCGAGTCGAGTCTTAGTGTATTGATTTGAAGGTCATAGCATGCTTGGATGATCTGTGTATATTGGACTGTGAAAGTATATCTGATTGCATGATGAAATATTTTTTGCTCTAGCTTACCCTTTGCTTGTTTGATTGCCTTGTATGTTGTTCTTCTACCTTTGCGATGATCATCAATTTATTGATGGGAGCAGATGCGAGAGGTACTCGTGGTCAACAAGAGAGATGACTCCACTGCATAGTCTACTTGGGCTGGACCTCACGTTTTATTTGGGCTTTTCTTTAGGGCTAAGGCCCGTGTATTGTATTGTCCCTAAGGCTTTATTTTGAATATTGGTTATCTCTTACTCCTTTTGGGTTGTAGACATTGTAGTGAACTTTAGTATTTTCTTTTAAGTACCTTGAATAACTGTAAGGAGTGACCTTATACTCCGCGACTTGGCTCTTTATATTATCCGGTGTAAGATTTCATTTAATTATGTTATTATTTAAATGGGATGTTACAACTAATAATAAGTAAGGATATTTTTTATATGTTGAGTTAAATGTCTATTACCGAATCTCATGGATAAAATGTATCCTTCTTCTTTAACATTTCTTAAATTTTTAGTGAGAGAACCATATTTTTTCATTTTAATGCATCTTTCACTTTAATTTTTTCAATACTTTAACTTTGTTTTTATTATTATTATTATTATTATTATTATTATTATTATTGTTATTATTATTATTATTATTTTAACTAATCTTCTTTTAGAAATAAAAAACTATCTCAAAAAAATCTACCTATGATATTGACAAATGAACTTCAATACTACACTTAATTAATTGAATCCCATAATCGCTCTTTTTTTCTTTATCTTCTACATTTCACAATCCCTATTTACAACACCCCTTATTTAAACTTTGTTTTTTTTTCTGAACAAAAATGTTATTTTATTTAATAAACTCTATTATATTATATTGATAAATAAAATGTACAGAGCGGGATCTCTCAGTAGAAAAAAAAAAGTATAGTTTTTTAAAATTAAAAAATGGTACAATTTGAGTATCTTTTTACGATAAAGTACTTTACTCTCATTTTAGGTTGCGTATATGAAGAGTTGTTTCTCGAAGCCGCCCTGGAAAACGTCTAGCTTTTTCACCGCAAATCTTAGTGAGTTTAGATAAATTATATATGAGTAGGTCTCAACAAACCTCCAGAAAAATTAAGACAAAAAAATAAAAAATTTAAATAAAATATTTCAAACGCTTAAATTAATTTATAAGTAAACTAATTTGTCAAGGTCAGCCAACAGTAAATAACTAAAATCTTTGACACTTTTTGTTCGACAATTTACGTTGATCACATTATTTTTACCCAATACTTTTGTTTAAAATTAATCAACGTAGCAATTTTTTTCTTGTTTTATTTTGTTTCAAGTCTATAAATAACAAAGTTATGTATATTTTGTTTCATGTCTGTTAATTATGATTATATCTTTTTAGTATTGATGTGTTTATTTTAAGAATAATTTTAGTCTTGAAAAAAACATTTTCTGAATAATTTTAAAAAAGTTGTATGTCAAGTTTGATATCGTTAAAGAAAACCTTTTTTCGGTATAAAAATGTTTATTATAATATAGGTTAAAAAAATTAATAAAAAAATTATTTCTCCTCATTCCTCATTTTTCATTTTACATTAATAATTCTTAAGTGGAAAAATAATATTCAATTTCTTCTATAGTTATTATTTGTTGGAATACAGAATGAAATGAAAATATATCTCGAAACTTCTGAAACTTCTCATCATAAAGTCAGACAAAACAAACATTAAAACCTTTGGAAAGGGAAGTAAATATAAAATAAGAAATCTAAGTGTTTTTTTGTGTGAGTGACGTGACACGGTAATTTAATCACAATTCAAAAACCCAGATTTATTGACTTTCTATAACTACCTTAATATTTACATATCAACCATAATAACTTCTATGCGTTGATATTCTTAATTTCTTTTAGAATAAAAGTGTAAACAAAAAATATTAAGCCTTTTATTTTGATTTTAGAAACTTAACCCCAACTTATCCACCTAATTAAATAATACTTTCTTATATATATTTTTTTATATTAAGAGTAATCCTTTATGTAGTAAGAAATAACAACGTCTTCACAATTTTTATTTCAATTTCAGTGTTGATTGTCGTTAATTATAACTGATTTAATAACTAATTGCAATTTGGCATAAATTTCTGTTTCTTCTTCTCTTTCATTTTTTTATAACTAATTTATATCATAAATCCAATTGCCTGATCAAAATGTTTCAGTTTGAATTACATATACTTATACAACAAAAGTCTAAACTGATCCAAATTAATTATAATATCAAATAAAACTCAAAACCAAGTCCAATCAAATCCACGCCCCTATTTATCATACAAATATTTTTAAAGAAATTATAAGCATTTTTTGCAAGACGAAATAGAACTATTACGTTAATAATTTTCTCATAATTCTTAACGTAACAGTGTATTAAATATTAAAGACGTAACTAAAATAAGTAGTGTTTGTAAATTCAAGTGTTTGTTGATATATTTATTTATGTGTTCATTCTAAAATTCTTATATCACAATCAAAGTTGTATATAAAGAGTCGGTCCACCAAAACTTGAATTTTGTCAGATTAAAGATTTAATATATCAATTCATTTTAACTTATTTTTTTTAACTCGTGACGAAAATTGGAGTGACACTAGTGTAGTTTTGAAATTTTAACTCACGTTGTAGGTTGTAGGTAAGGCTCGTTTATTCTGTCTCTTTTGTTTTAAGGGCTGTCCAATCTTGTGGGTTTAGGGACTGGTCCAAAGGGGAAGGATCAGACCTAATTTGCGCTAACTCTAAGCTTATGCTCTTTTTCGTAAAATAGAAACTCTTATGTCTCCTTGAGCTGTTGTCGTCACCTCTGCTAGGGTTTGGAATCACCATAGCCAAGCGAGCTCAATCTCGTTCTTCTACTCCGCGTAAGTCCCTCCCAACTCGGGCTTTGTCCATTTTGTCTCTTCTCTGTGAGTTCCGCTAGAGCTTGTCCTAGGAGATTTGTTCTAACCTTGTCCCTCTGGTTTTCAGCTCTCAAGTTACTCTTTGATCTACTACTTTCCACCATTCGAGTATTGGAGCTCTAGCTAACATTTCCCAGGTACGGGAAGCTAGACTACTCATTTGTGTATGATAAAGTATGTGGTTTGTTTCATCTGTTGCGTGCATAAAAAAATATTGAATGTATATGGAATCGTGTTTGAATGATTGGTGTGGGGTGTACTGTTTCTGGATTGCAGATGTTGAACAGTGGAAGGAACCTGTTATTTTCGCCCAGGCGAGCTTATCTCGCCTAAGCGAGATTAACAAGTCCTCGCCTAGGAGTTTTTTCTCGAATACTCGCCCAGGTGAGCGAATTATGTTTTGAGCGAAAGACCATCTCGCTCAGGCGAGATGGCCTCGCCTAAGCGAGCCTTCGCGAAACTCCCAGGCCCCTTGACGCAGTCTCGCCTAAGCAAGAGCCTACAGCTTGAGCGAGGGCACCCCCCTCGCCTAAGCGAAGGCCTCTAGCTTGAGCGAGACCCGCTGCAGGTCGCGCTGTTATTCTTTGTTTGGTAGCTAGGCCATGTTTGAGGTGGTTGGTACAAAAGGGACATGGTTATGGTGTGATGATACAAATTGGTATTCGTGATCCAAAAATGGTGAGATGGTCTTGATTCCAGCATTGTATATGAATGAGTATGATTTATAAGACCTCAGGTTATATGCATGATAAGTGTTCCTTTGTTGTTGATTATGATGTGGTCCGTGTCAGTGCGTAATTCCTTGGAGTCTCTAGGTGAGACTTGTTAGGGTCGTGCTTTAGTGGCCGGGACGTAATTTCATGGCCCCTATTAGTGGGTGTCTATGGTGGTGCCCCATCTGTATAACTAGGTAAGGATTCAAGGTAAGGTTGCATCCTAACACTCTAAGGAGTCAGTTAGTCTCACCTAGAGCGGACTGACTCCTGTGGTGAGAGTAGCAGGACCCCTGGAATTCATTAAAGGCTAATCTTGTGGTGAGGAAAATTGATTCATTGTAATACTTCTAACACATAGCTCGGGGGTGAGCAGAGGTATCCATCACAAGTGCGAGCATCCGCTGAATCCGACCAGGTTATATGTATCCGGATGAGTCGAGTCGTGTCATAGTGTATTGTTTGAGAAGTCATAACATGTTTGGTTGATATGTGGGTATGGTATGGTGAATATATATTTGATTGTATGGATGAAATCTTTTGTGCATTAGCTTACCCTACTTTCGTTGTTGTGTGTTATGCTGTGTGGTACTCTCTTTCGCGATGATCATCAACTTGTTGGTGTGAGCAGATGCAAGGTGTAAAACCTGTGAAATTTAATTAATTAAATAAATAATTAATTAATAAATGCGGGTGGTTGAAGCCTTTATGGCATTTAATAGTGATTGATGTGATGTGGAAAAGTACTAGCTCAAGTGGTTGAGAGTACTATGATTGTGTAAGAGGACATGGGTTTGAGTTCTAAGTATGCCAATTATGTGTTATTTAATTATTAGTATTTTTAGTAATATGTATAATCATGTTAAGTGATAATATAATCATAGAATTATATTAATCATCACGAAACATGAATTGGTTAAATGGTTATGCATTAATTTGACATTGGCATGGGTTGGGTTCGAACCTTGGTGTACCTAAACTAAACTTTCTTTTTGCCAAAATTCCTTTGGCATGAAGGTGAAAGGGCAAGGAAAAACCCTAGCTGAATGGCAACCAAGGGAGGCTGGAGAATCAGACATAATGGTCCTTGAATGGTATTTACAAGCATCATTAAACCAAATTTGCGTTTTGGTAATTAACCTAGCATTAAGGCACCCTTAAAAAGCCAATTTTAGGTTAGAAGAAAGGTTTGCAAGGTTGCCATTGTTACATAGTGAGAGGAGAGCGAATTTGAGAGTGTGTTGAGAGAATTAAGAGTCTGTTTTGAGCTGGAATGCGGGAGCACTAAGGCAAGACATTTTTTGGCCAAGAAGAAGAATCTCACATTCAAATTAAGCAAAGGAGACCAGGTTAGGGGAGCTAGATCCGTACTTTTATTTTGTGTTGTTAAATGGTATGAAATGTATGAAAAATTGGATGTATATAACCTACCCATATCATGTAATTTTCATGTTTATGGAATTTTCCAGAAATCGTCTGGTGGGTGATGAACCACCGCCAGGCGACTCATCCTTTTCTGGGTTATTTTGGGGTTCCAGAGATGGAACCGCCTGGCGGCAAGGCTTGCGCCGCCAGGTGACACGTGACTGCACACCCAGTTTTCTAGGTTTTTGATGAACTGCCTAGCGGTGATGAACACCCGCCAAGCGACGCGAGTCAATTTGACTCGATTTTAGTGTTTTGGGATTTTTGGGTTGATTCTATTCGGGGGCAAAAGGTAGTGCCAACTGTTTGGAAACGATTGGAAGCCCGAATTCGCTGAAATATATAAAATTGAAGGTTCGATTGGGTGAAAATTGCATGAATATCAATTGGTGGTTTGATGAATTCGGGATTTCATAGTCACACTAGATTAAGTGGTAAGGTTAGTGAAATTTCGTATATGGAGGAGTCTTATGAAGGAATAGTGAATATAAACATGTGAAGGCAGCCTATTGGATCGTAAATCGAGTGGAATCAGAATTATAGGGGTTGGAATAAGGTTCGTAGGTTTGAGGAAATTTTTAGGTTCCTGGAACAGCAGGAACCGCCTGGCGGCACCCAATTGGCCGTCAGGCGCCACATCAGAGGTGCGTGGTGTTTTGATTCACCAAAAACACTATTTTTCGTACCTTTCGCGCAACAATAACCGCCCTTGATTAGTTCAAGTAACTTCTAATGAAGCATAATTGGGTTATGTGGTAAGTCTCTATCAATTTGAATGTTCCTTTGAGTTAGTCACATGTGGAGAATTGGTTTGGTGAAGGCATGGGTGTCAATATTAAATTGCATCGGTGCATCAGATCATGTGCTTAAAATTGTTAGAGTGTTTGCTTATATTTTGTTTGAGCATGCTTCGGATGGTCTATATGACTAGGGGATGAATGCACATGTGAGATGCTATAAGGCCTAGAACATTATAGATGGCAATGCTTTTCATTAGGGGTACTCTAGAAGGAGAGCAAATGAGAGCAACCTGTGTGAAGTGTGCTTGAACCTGAACTAAAACCAGTAATGTGCAAGTACTGGTGTAGTGACTGGCGGTACGTGTACCCCGCCAGGCAATCTGGAAGCGGCAGCGCCTAGCGGTACGTGTCCCCCGCCAGGCAATTTTGTTGTAGCAGATTGGTGTTATGCTTGCTATGATGTGCGTGATCTACAAGGCTTCTAGGATATCTTAAAGGTCGGCTTGCTGATGTTCCTTGAGTTGAGCTCGGAACGTATCCCTTGAGTTGAGCTCGGGATAGGGGTTAAGCACGTGGCATTCCTCGAGTTGAGCTCGGAATGGCATCCCTCGAGTTGAGCTCGGGATGGCGGATGAACACGAGGAACCCTTGAGTTGAGCTCGGGTTGGCGAGTGTTGTCGGTGTGAGTGTGCTGGTTGTGGCCAGTACGGATGGGTCTAGATAGATTGCCCTCCTCAATAGTTGACTGACGAGTTTGGTAGTTTTGGGACGTTACGAATTATGTTCGTATATGGGAACTCCACCTGGCGTTACGATGTATGATCCGTAGCATGGTTACCCGCACGTGCTCTATCGGTTGTGGCCGATAGGTATGGCAGCAAGACACCTTGAGGTACCCACTAGAAGATGTAGAACACGAATAACATGGTGGTGGCCATGTGATGTGATATCAAAGGATGGAATTCCTTTGGTGTGATTGTGTGATTGGTATATTTGTGTCATATATATATATATATATATATATATATATATATATATATATATATATGTTTATTTTGTTAGCTCACCCTATCTGCTTGTGTTTGGCGATGATCGTGTACGCGGTACACGGGAGCAGATGATGTTGTAGGTGGATCTGGTGAGGCTTAGCAGCGGAGGGGGGAAAACTCATGGGAATTGTTTTATAGAGTTTTATCATTTATGGTTTTGGATTAAAGATGTAATCTATTATGAGACTGCTTTGGTATTTCATTGAATTTTGAGAAGATTTGAACTCAGAGTTATCTTTATTATGAGATAAATTATTTCAAATTTTCCACGTTTATGCGAAATGGATTTATAATTAATGCGTTTTTATTTTATTATTTTATTTTTTTGTTTAAACCCGTAATATCCTGACGGGATGTTACATTTGGTATTAGAGCAATGGTTTTCAAAAGAATTTTGGGCCTTGGGGAGTGAGCTTGATGCGTTTTGATTGTATCTTGTGTGTTATGGTTAAGTTCTAATGCTTAACTCTATATGTTTAAGCTTAGTAATAGTGTCCTTGCTGGGTCCACACTCGAGATCAAAAGCTGACCCTTTTTTGCCCCACCTTAATATGCTTTGGTTTTAGAACCGGGGCAAAAACGAAAAATTAATTGGGGCCAAATCCTCTCCTTGCACTGGTGTGACATGAATTGATAGATTCTCAAACTTTTAAATTTAAATAAAAAATAATTTAAAACTTTAACTTTTCAAATTATATTATTTCAACTATATAATAGTATATTTAAGCTATTAATATTTATAAATTAAATTTTAATTATTTATTACTAGCATACACAAGCATTGTCACGCCTGTGTGTACGAATTTTTTAAATATGTGTGATGTTATATTAGTAGGTGATGATAATGTAATGTTTTTAAGTTAATATATAAAATAAAATTATATTTATTAAAAATAAAGTGAAATATATCGAAAAAGATGATAGAATAATTGTTGATAATTAGAGAAAAAGATAAGACGCAAAGATAAAGGATTTTTTAAAAAAACTTGTAAAAGTAACGGTCAAAAATTGGTATTTGAAAATGTGGACACAAAAGAGGGAATCCTCTTTATATATTGTTATAAATAAAATAATTATTTTTATTTATTAACTAAATAATTAAAAATTAGAAAAAATTTATATGATTAAATATATCTAAAAAATTGTATGATTAAATATATTTTTAAAATACAAAATATTGTATGCCAAAAAATAATATTATAATATAATAAAATAGTAATAAAAATGTCAAAAAAAAATGATCACATGTGATAGTTGTCTCTTCAACTTTGTCATTTTTTTTCTCTCTCGTGAGTATACAAGTTTCTCATCTCACCCTTCTCTTCCACTTTGAAATCCAATCTTTGTCACTTTTAGAAATTGATCACACTATTTTGAAATTTGGGAGCTAAAGAGTATTTTAAACTGATTAGATTTAAAAATAGAGTAAGTTTCTATTTATCTTATAGAATCGTTCCTTCTTAATTTTGTTGTTGTTTTAGTTATCAATCTTAGTAGGGATAATTGAGAGAAGTAATTTTGTCAGCTTATTCTGCAATACATTGAAATTATGTATTATTTGAATAATCTTGTTCTAGGTCTCTCGTTAAGTAACAATGTTTTTAAGCTGTGGGAGCTTAGTTTTGAGGAAGAGTCAATCTAAGGTAAGGGAAGTTAGTAAAAATTGATAAGTACTACTTATTAAATTTTGATAGTAATAATTTTGTGATATTTAACCTTGTGGTGTAATGGACTAAATGTGTTATGGTTATTTTGATCCCTTTACTTGAATCTATATTGATATATATGTTATGGGTGACGGTGAGGAGAGGGTGGAATTAGAGAGATGATGAATTTAGTTTTGTTAAATGATGCTAGTAATTATTATTAATCACATGATGAACAAAGTGGTAGTGTACAATATGCTAACTTGAGTCGTTACATTTTTTTTTTTATTAGAGCTATTCTTTCTTAGGATAACTTAAGGGTTGTGGGTTTGTTATGCTTTTATAGTGTGTGAATAACAGTGAGTCCAATTCTACTAATTTGGTTAGAGAAAAAAAACAATATTAAGAGAGAAATAATCTTGATGGAGTGATGAGGGTGCACACTTATGAGTAAATCTTGTTTGAATCGAACAACAGTATGTTCACGTGTGGACAAAAATCAAAAGGGGGTGGGGGTGAATTGGTTTAATTAATAAAAAATTTTCCCAAAATTTACCGATTCAATTAAAATTTCTTTCTTTTAATGTAACTGAAGATTAATAAAGAGAGTATGGAAAGAGAAAATTGATACAAGGTTATTTTCAAAAATAAGTTATTTTCAAAATGGGTTTAGTGTTC
Organism: Vigna unguiculata; assembly: GCF_037176805.1. NCBI lineage: Eukaryota > Viridiplantae > Streptophyta > Magnoliopsida > Fabales > Fabaceae > Vigna > Vigna unguiculata. Next base: position 14,742,974 of record NC_140801.1, read on the forward strand.
TATAAATAGATTTTAGAAAAATATGTTAAGAATTTGAAAAGACAAGTTACAATTGCAAGAGATAATTGATTATCACTTATGATAATTTATTATTCCCAAGAAATTTCTAAAAATATTGTTTCACGTTGATACGATAATCGATTATTCTAGAGCTATTTCTGAAAACTGAAAAATACTTATGATAATCGATTATTATAATGCGTTTTTGTAAAATACCAAAAAGTCTTCCTAGAGTGGTTAAGTGCAAGTTGTTGTCTTATAAATTTCTAATCTAACTTCTACATACTAATTACAACCAAGAACTTATTACAAGAGACTTTAAGCAATAATAGAATAATCTTTCAATATTTGCTTGAAGTTTCCTGTAGTTGTCATCACAAAAATCTTACAACATAAATCTTTCTTTTTCTTTTGCCAACAAATCTAAGATGATTTCCTATCTTAATTATGATCGTTTTTACTCGTGAGTGGTTTGATGATAGTCACATGATTTATAGTATGTGACATGTTTTGTATGGTTCTTTCCATATTGTAGGTAATTTGATTGTGAACATATATTTGTTTTTAGTGTAAGAGATTTCCTTGCATTGAATGTTTGGTTGTAGAATTTGGAGTTGTGTTATTGGTTGTTGGTTTTGCATCAACAATTTTTTTGGTGTAAGTTTTTTTGTCATTGTTGAAAGACATAAATTTCAAATGGAATTGAGAGCATTTTCGGGATGTATTGACTTAATGTCAATTGTTTTTTTATCCAGTGAGGAAAGACAAGTAGTATGCTTAAACTGGAAGGAAATGAAGTGAATAGATTTCACAATAAGTGTAGAGATAAGTTAAGTAGTTTCATGTTTTATTCACAAATAGAGGTTGATTATAAGGGTTAGATAAGTAGTATGTTAGTAGTGTAGAAATCATACAAGTGTCTCCATAGGAAATTTAAAGATTTCCTTCTAAGAGAGAAGTAGAGTTTTCTTTGGATTTAGTTTTTGGAATAAGGCTAGAATCAATGACACTTTATGGAGTATGATAAACCTTTTGCTACATAGATATTTAATCAAAACTTGATTTCCTCATTTAAAACCAACTAATGTAGCAAAGTGGACAACCGAGTATCAATCCGAAGGATAGGAAAGGGAAATGATTGATTTAGTGAACAAGTCTTGTGAAAAGATAGGAAATCTAATAAAATATACTCAAACTAAAACTAAAATGAACTTTAAATGCCATGAATATATGCAATTGCAAACTATTTGATGGAATGGCTAAATGAACTATAGTGCACATAAAGTGTTTGATGAAAAGCTAAAACTAACTATGTGTGTCTATGTACGAATATGCAATGTGAGAATCCTAAATTCGATCTAACTATGCAGAATGCTTCTAACACCTAATTGGAACTCAAAGAACCACTAGAAACAAACTAAAACTCAAAAACACAACAATCACAGTTCTGAAAAATTTCTCGAGAAGACTAATTCTTTGAGAGTGCATATCAACATCAAATCTCAAATTCTAATGCATGAAATGAAAATGTAATGATGTAGAACATTTGGAAATGATCTCAATAGAACATAGAAACAAAAATCGTGCAAAATAATCGAGTATAACTTGAAGTCTCAATTAACGAACCCTAACTAATGAAAATAATGAACTGATGCGTGAACGAGATATTGAATGCAATGAATGGTGAATTAGATGTGCAAATGGTTTAGAAACACAATATATAACATCATTATGGTGTTGCAAACATGAATCAAGCATTAGAAACACATAATTAATGAATTCAAAATCAAAACATGAATGGAATAGTAGTGCGATTGTGCAGAAACGAGATTCATGATTCAAGTTGATGATTTATGTATGATTGATCATAATCAAACGACCTTTGATATCTAAGTCAAATTCAGTGTTGTGGTAGATCAACATCACTCAATCATTCAAACTTGAATCATGAATTTATTTCAGTTATGGAAAACGTAAAGCATAGCAATGAATCAGTGGAAATGAAAGAAAAATACAAACCTAATATAGAGAAACATGCTTACAACAATTGTATCCAGTAAAATGAAAAGAGTAGCTTACAAACAACTTCAAGAATTAGCAAAAACAGTGGTAGAAAATGGTGAAGTATAGTGAAGAAGATCAACAAAGTGGTTTTATGGTGGAGAGAATGAAGGGTTTCTATGATGGATGAAATGGATGGTTTGTGTATGGTGTGTATGAATTCTGGTATGATTGAACTGAGTGTATTGGCGCCAAAGATAACAAATCCAGAACCTGCTACTAGTTTTACAAGCTTTAATAACTAACTAAACTACCATATTTTCGCCTAACTACTTTATAAAAAACCAATTGAAACTTAGGTGGTAGGTTTCCCAGCAACTATCATAGCTTACTCTTGGTCAATTTTTGATGTTTTGTAATGCTTCAACCTTCATGACTTGATGCAATGGGTGATTGAATCCAGCTGACTCATAACAGCTCCAAACTCACTCATTCAAGGGCCTTTCTCAAACTATGGCTTGAGCTCCACTTCACCCTTCATCACAGCAGCAATTGCTCACACCCAATTCCCTTTCAGCAGCTCCCTTCTGAACCCTTAGCTACCTTACAACTAAGAAAACAAGTTAAAATTCACAAAACCAAACTACGTTATTCCTACAATTCACCTAAAAGGACTAAAGATGCAAAAATAAGTGTATTTTAATGTCCTAAAGCTTTCCCAAAAAGTGTCATCTCATTTAGATTTGAAAATCAAAAAGTCAACTCTTGGTCAAACTTTGGTCAACGTTTGCACCAAAAGTCAACTTTGCCACTTTTGAGCAAATTGGTTGGATCATCTTTCTCTCATGGCTTCCTTTGGACATTTGCAACCTTCCTTGATCTTCATATCTGCATAGAACTCAAAAATCTCAAATGTGAATGTTAAGCATACTAAACTCTATTTCGAAGCTCCTAAAACTGGACTAAAACTAGGCCAACTCTAGTTCTAAGCCTTCCAATCTAAACAAGGACTAGTCTAATATGCTACTACCTATTCATGAACCTATTTCGCGTATTAAACTAGGCCTAACTAGTGGTACTCTTAAGGACTATGCTAAAGAATGCATTAAAAACACCTAATTAGACTATTTTGCAAAACTAGTCTAGAAACCTAACTAAACTAATTCTAGACTAATAACTCCTAATTAACCACTTAAACCTACTCAAAACAGTGCAATTGGCTACAAAAAACTCTAGAGATAAGGGACTTATCAAAGTACTTTCATATGAGAATTGACAATGTAGTTGTTAAAGAAGAAAGATATGGAATCTAGTTGGTGCGTAGATTGGTAGCAAATAAACAAGGTTGTTTAGAAATGATGATATTTGATTGATCATATGACATGGAGAATTAATGCTTTTGAAAATAGATATGGGGTTTGGTTATCCACAACTTTAAATGAGTAATGTAGAAGAGTAGAAGGTAACCTATAGATAGATATAACTGTTATGGGTATCTAATGATATTATCAAGAGTGACGAGCATTCCAAACATATTCCTGGAGGAGAATATGGTGCTTTGCATATTGTTAGAAAATTTTATCATAGTTTATAGAAGGGACATGCTTATGTAAATGGTATAATTCTTGATGGAAAAATTGGTATGAGTAAGAGATTTGGTTAGTGTGAATGTAAATCTTGGAGCATGTTATATCAACATAAGAAATCTAGTGAATTTAGTCAAGGTAAAGGTGATGCTTTAGTGGAATGCCCCAACACTAATTAGGAGAATAATGGTTGTTGAATCTAGATTGTTGTTACACAAAGTGGAATTTCCTAAGATAGTAGTGATGTTAATATGACTAAATTCGAATGCATGATCGTTGTACTAGATGAGTAAAATTTTATAGAGTTGAAGTAGAGATTGACTGGTTCATCGATATTGGATGTTTTTGGCCTACAATAACATTTTAAGTATAATATATTACATCATGGGTTGAGACAACTAGAAATAATAAATTAGAATTTGATCGATTATGTTTTATGGAAATTGTAGGTTCATAAGAAACATTGACCTACTAGCGATTTAGAAATGGTGGTAGTGGTGTTTCGTAGAAGATCTGAAGACATTGTCTTGATGGTACTCGATTTCACATGTTTAGTGATCTTACAAACTTCCTACAATTGTTTAATTATAACGAAATTAGAACTCAAAGAGAAAGGTTACCTTACTTATGACATAGGGGTGGTGGTAGAAGTGTGGTTTTTAAGACCTGGAGACCTTATCTTGATGGTTCTAGTTTCACAAGTTTAATATTGTGTGAGGCTAAGTAATTATTTGGTCAAAGAGGACTAGAAATGAGGCATAATAGATTTATGAAGTTTTAAAGGATTGTAAATTTCAAGTATTCATAACATCTAAAGAAGGTGAATCTTGTTAAGGATGCATCAAGTGAATACAACTCAAGTGTTAAAAGGAACAGTTAAGAACTTAGGTTAATAGAGTGTCAAATACTTAACAAACTATGAATTTCAAGGTGTGATTAACTATCGTAAAGTAAGAAGCTAGGGAAAATGGTTTGGTATAGAATTTATAAAGATGGCTTTTTTTTTGTAAACATGATTAAGTATATTATTACCTAGAGAGGTTCTTTGGATAGTTCAAGATAAAGAGGATAGATGTTTTATGTGTATTTGTATATCTAACTTGTTAAGATGTTGTTGTGGAACATCAAAGATTTGAGAAAATGTTATAGTAGTTGGGCATGGGTAAGTAGAATTTGAGTAATATTCTTATGTATGTGGTTTCTTTTGTCATAGCTAGAGAGAGCACTTAATGCAATCTAGATGATAAAAGATCGAGTGATAATGAATGCAAAATTTCTTCGAGAATAAATGATGGAGTTTTAAAAGACTATGTTCATGTATCATCTTAATAAAGAAAATGTTGATGTTGATGCTTAAATTCAAAATGAGATGCAAGGTTGACTCGATATAGTGTACCATTCATGGGTTGATGGAAAATTAATGAGAACTACATAATTCTCAAGGGACTAAACTAGAGTTTATTTATTAAATCATTTGAGAAGTTGAAATATAATAATAATAATAATAATAATAATAATAATAATAATAATTCAATTTTAGTGAAATTTATTGAAAATAATAATTGTTAAGAAAGCATAAATATGCATTATTAGGAAGTATTATATGGGAATGTGTAATACCTATGAAGTACTAATACTTCAATTTGTGTCACGCATCCCTGTTTAACACATACTCGTGTATGATATTTTAGCATACTTTACCTATATTTGTCAATAAAATATCTAATCTATAAAGCAATAATACTTTTATGATGACAATAATTCATAATTTTTTATATTGACAGATTTAATACATATGATTTTAATTTGGATTCACACAATAACAATCATATATTTATCATCCTTTTAAGAGTTATCATACACTTTTCAATGTGCATATATCATGTATCATATCCTATTATTTTCAAAATAAACGTATTCAGGTATCATATCCGTGCATCATAGTTAATACTTTTATGTTAATTTAAGGATGATGCAAATAGGATGATTGAACTAGAGTTAATAGAATAGAATAATAAGAAAGTTAAAATGAATTAAGATAGGTTGAAAGCATCTTTCTGTATGCATAAATTTTATATAGATTAAAGAAGAAAATCTATAAAACCTTTTTTATTGGTGATCACATCTGAGAGTTACACCATTAACAAGTGCAGGATATTGCTTCTAGTATTTTAACCTAAGACATGAAGAAGAGGACATGAGAATATTAAATATAATAAAACAGAAATAAAAAGGAAAAAAAAAAGGAATAAAAGGTAACTGGTGATGCTTATCCCTTCAACTTTATCATTTTTATTCTCTCTCTTGAGTATACAAGCTCCTCATCTCTCCCTTCTCTTCCACTTCTCAATTTTTGCCATGTTTAGAAATTGATCACACCACTGTGAAATTTGGGAGATAAGGAGTATTTTAAATTGATCAGATTTCAGAAAAAAGTAAGTTTTTATTTAACCTATAAAATCATTCCTCTTCAGTTTTCATGTTGTGTACTACACCTAGCCGGCCTCGCTAGCACATCAGCACAAATCATCCTTAACCGCCATACTTATATCGGCAAAGGCTGGGGGACTGATGTACCACACCTGGCCAATCTAACCAAATAATAATAATAAATGATCACCATATCTATACGTAAAATAAATCAAGTAGCCAGCCTAAGCTGACCCAAGCCTAACCGGCTTAAACCACTAAAAGAGCAACCTGCCTAAGCCGCTAAAGGAATAGCCAGCCTAAGACGACATGCGAACAATAGCGGCATGAGCCGCTAAAAGGGTAGCCGGTCTACACCGGCCACTCTAAGAAACTTAACGAAATCAAAACACTCCTAAAATTCAGTAAGCCCACAATAATCACACTAAGGACCTGGGCTAAGGCCGAGGCCCACCTATGGCCCAAACCAGGGCCCAACCCATGCAATGGTCTGACATAATTAATAATCTATAAATATGCATGGACCCCACGAATTAGAGGTACGCATTCATTACTTCCCTAATCACCAGATTTCACTTTCTGAGAGATTTCACTGACTTGAGCTTCGGAGTCCCTTCTGCAGGTAACCCCTCCCAGGTCCAAGCAGACATAAGCGACATCTGTCAACCGGGAAAAGGCCTACTGAGGAGATGGCGTACCATGGGTAAGGTAATACTTGTGCCTAACTCATCTTATTTGTTCTCTGCAGGAACAATTGGCGCCTACCGTAGGGCACGAGATAGTACTTTACCACCCGCTTTCTCTGAGAATGGTTTCTACCCGCAGCAGAGCAAGAGTTAACAAGCAAGTTGAAGTTGGCCCCTCAGGACCTGCTAACATCACTCCAGATCTGGCCGCCATCTTAGACGGTCAAGCCAAGATGCAACAAGAGCTGGCTGACTTGAAGAAGCGCAGTGCTGATAAGATGGAAGCACTGCGACAGGAAAATTCTCGCCTAAGGCGAAAGATCGAAGTCGATCCCACTCAAAAGGGAAAGGCCAAGGAAACATCTGAAGCCGCAGGGCCCCCGGCTTTCCAGCCTACTGAAGAGGAAAGCGAGTACAACCCTACCCCGCACACCTTCACCACCACCCGACAAACTCCCATCCTCTCAGCCCATTGATAACGCTGTTGTTGACACGATCAAATTAATACTACTAAACTATAGCAACTTCAGTATTGCTAAGATAGTAGTCAAGAAAATAGAAAGGGTAAAGTAACCCTAAGTCGTCTCCCAACGAACACAGAATTGATTTTTAACAATTAGTTCTTATAAAACTATATAAGAGTTAGTCAAATAAAATTATAAAAATTGAGGGATAAAGATAAAAAGATAAAATAAGATATAAACAATAGTAAAGAAAATAGATTGATTCCATTGCTTTTTCAAAATAGATTCATCATCGGTTATCTAAAGATTATTGCTCAATTAATTATTGTTATAGATTTGCAAATTAATCAATGTAAAGTCTCAATTAATTTGTTGGCGTTCTCACTTTTAACCAAAGTACAATCTCAATTAAAAGTCGGAACTTTTAGATTATCCATAGTAAATTCAATCAAAGTACAATCTCAATCAAATTTTACTATGCCTAATCATGTCTATTCTTTTATCTTCTCACCAAATAAAAAGCTTAATTAATCAAACTAAAGTCTCAATTAATTGTAGTTAGAGTAAATACCTTTAATCAAAGTAAAGTCTCAATTATTGGTAAAAATTCATTCAATCACATGAAAGTTTCTAAATAAAATCAAAGTAAAGTCTCAATTAAATTTAAAAACCCTTGAACTCATATGATCAACATGCATATAGATTTAAAATCATTACTTTTTACGTGATTCAAAGATAAAAAAAGACATAGATGAATTAAAACCTCAACAATAATAAAAAGAACAAAGAAATTAATTGATCTAACCTCAGAATCCAATTAAGAAATTACAATGGAATCAACCCAAGAAGTTTAGTAATCCATGGAATACAAAATAAAAAGAAGAATAGAGAGAAGAAAAGAGAGAGAAAGGAAACGAAATTAGGCACCCCTAAGGGTTCCAAAACTCCGAAGTCCCGAGCTTGTCCTTTCTCTGCTTCTCCATTGGTCTCTTTATATAGGATTTGGATTGGGCTTTTCGGTTGCTAAAACCTCTCAGATATCTTTTAAAATAGATAAAGATAAATATTCAAAGATATTTGGAGAGATCTAAATTATTTGACAAATATAGTTTGGTTAATAATTTATGATATAATTAAATAAATTAATTATTTAAAGATATCTAATAAATTATTAACAAATAATATTTGCATTAATTTTCTCAATAAGCCATTTTTAATCATGTAGTCCAAATTTGCAAAGACATCCAAAAATATCAATATTTGCAATTAAACCCCTCTCCTTTGACCAGTCTTTGACTGTTTGACTAGATTTGACCAGCTTTGCTGCTCCATTGACCAGATTGACTTGTTGACCAATTTGACTGTGCAATGAGAAGATGACACATGGCAGCCTTCTCCTTCTCTCATATCAGAATTAGGGTTTCCTCTCACACTCTTCTCCCTCCCTTGGCTGCGCGGCTGGCGGTGGTTGCTCCGGCATGGCTGCTCTGACGCGATGGTGTTGCTGCTATGGTGGTCGTGACTACAAAACGCTAGTGGTTGCAGGTGTTGCGTGAGGTGTAGAGATGGCTCGCTGTCACGGTGCAGTCGTGCATCGCAGGTTTCAGTGAAAGTTGCGTATCCACGGCGCGGTGCAGATTTGCAATCACGTTGCTGCTGTTACGTCTTGTTGCGTTTTCCAAAGGTGAGGTCCGTGAATGGCACAGGTGCATAGAGGGTGATGGTTCAGACTCGCGGGAATGATGGTGGAGTTGCGGTGGCTAGTGGAGGAATGAAGGTTGAAGATGGTGTTTACTGCTGCTTTTCATTCACGGCGCAGTGGTGCGGGAGCGCAGTGTTGCAGAGCTGGTGATGGAGGTGCAGTGGTGGCTAGAGAGTTTGCGGCAGCTGCCGGCGAGGGTGGAGGGCGGACAGCGACTGCCATGGTGATGGAAGGAGATGATGAAAATTAGGGTTAGGGTTTCATTTTGGAAGATGGTGACGTGGCAAGATCTGATTGGTTAATTTGGTGAGTGGAGGATTATAACACATGTCAACATGTGGTTGGACAGATTTAAAAGTTGGAGATTGCCACATGGCATGATCTAAGTGAGTTGGGTTTAAGTGGTAAGAGGGGTGTAAATAGACATATTAGGGTTGCAGAACAGGTTTTTGTGGTCCACTTGTAGGAGGAGTGTGTAAGTAATGTATGGGTACAAAAGTGAATTTTTCAGAACTTGCTAATTTCAGCCTTTTAAAGGTGGTTTGTAACTTCAATCAATCTATTTTCCTAGCTTGAATGAGCTTAATCTTAACTTCAGCTGCATCAACAAACATTAAAATATCCAAAAATTATTTATGCAACTAAAAATCACTTTTTAGCACATTTTTATTGCACAAGTTCAAATATCCTAATTATCATAATTATCAATTAAATTACTCTTTAAGCACATAAATTCAATTAAATACCCAGAATTAAACACTGAATGAGGGCAAAAATACGCACTCATGTCCCACCTTACAACATGCCCACCACCCTAAATACCACTCATATCCCACCCTACAACCCTCACAACCTCCCTACTACCCACATCCCTCCTCACAACTTCACCTCCACTTTACCCACCCTCATCCACCATCCCATACCTCCTCACCCGCTCCCATCCCACCAACCCAGGCGTTGTCACCCTTTCACCGACTTCATCGCCAACACCCCATTCCCCATCCAGTGGGAACCCTTCACACTAGAGCGTTACACTGGTGAAACCGACCCCGATGAACACCTCAAAGTCTACATCACCCACGTCGCCCTCTACACTTCCCATGATGTAGTCTTTTGCAAAGCCTTTCCTACCACCCTCAAAGGCCCCGCCCTCGAATGGTTCACCACCCTCCCACCATACTCTATCGACAACTACGACACCCTCTCACACATGTATATCGCTCACTTCGTTAGCAGCCGCCTGCATCAAACTACTACAATATCACTCCTCGGCGTTAGGCAAGAACCTGGCGAGATGCTCTGGGCCTTTATTGATCGATTCAGCAAGGCTGCCCTTCGCACCCCACACCTTAATCAAGAGATGATACTCCAGTGCATGGCCCTCACCCTTCAACCCAGCCCCTTCGCCAACAATGTCTACCTACACCCACCTGCCTCCATGCATGAGTTGAAGCTGTGGGCCACTGATTACGTCCGTATGGAGGAAATGCAAACCCTTCATACAAAATTTTGCAATGATTACGCACCCTCTACCGTCAACCCCACCCCACAACCTCCCTGCCCTGATCCGAGACCTCGAGAACCCTGACAGCCCCGCTTCACCAGATATGCCCCCCTAAATGTTCCCTGATCCCGCCTCCTTGATGAGGCTTTACAGGCCGACCTCATCCCACCACCACACAAGACGACCACTCCCCTCAACGCGGACATGACTAAATACTATCGCTATCACCGAAACCATGGCCATACCACAGAGGACTGTAAAGCACTCCAAGATAAAATTGAAGAACTGGTGCGTGCTGGCCACTTTCGCCGCTTTGTCCACAGAGAAGACCACTCCTCTCGATCCCATCATCCTCCTCGTCCCGACCATCGACGCCTTCCCCGCGACTCTCGCCACGATAAACGCCCAAACCAACCCGTAAACCATGACCCCCAACTGGCTTGCACTAACGTCACCCCTGCCAACCCTCCCCTACGCAGCACTATCAACACCATCTTCGGTGGTTTCGCTAGTGGATGCTCTACCTCATCCGCCAAAAAGAGACACCTCTGCCATATCCAATCCATCAACCACATCACCCATTCTCATCACGGACGCTGCATGCCTCCCATAACCTTCACGGACGATGATTTCCACGGTCTTGATCACCAGCAAGATGACCCTATGGTCATCACCGTTGAAATAGAAAATTACGCAGTTAAGAAATTCTTCGTCGACCAAGGCAGTTCCGTCGACATCCTCTATTGAGCTACGTACCAAAAACTTCAACTCCCAGACACCGCCATAGTCCAATATGATGAACCGATTTATGGCTTTTCTGGGGAACAAGTCTCCAGTCGCGGCTACATTGACCTCCATACCGTCTTCCGCGATGGTGCCCAAACAAAGACAATTCTTATCCGCTTTCTCATCGTCGACGCACCTACATCTTATAATGTCCTCCTCGGCCGCCCTTCGCTCAACACCCTCGACGTTGTCGTCTCCACCCCTTATTTGGCCATGAAGTTTCCCTCCCCATCTGTCGACATCCTCACCATTCATTGCGACCAACGCCTTGCACGCGAATGCTACATGGCCAGCCTACGCCCACAACTCCCCATCCAACAAACCAATCACATTGCGGGGTCACCCGGCTCCGAGATCGCTCTGTGTGGTGACGATCTAGACCTCAGAGTGGGTCGGGATGTTCGCCTCAAACCTATTGAGGAAACCACCCCCTTGGAGCTCCCAAATGGCCGCTTCATCAAAATTGGTACCGGGCTAGAATCTGAACAGCATGACATCATAACACCCACCCTAGTCGGCAACACGAACCTCTTTGCTTAGTCAGCTGCTGACTTACCTGGAGTTGACCCTCAAGTAGCATCCCACAAGTTATCTATTTACAAGGAGGCCCGGTATATCTCCCAAAAAAAATGCAAACTCCGCGAGGAACGACGCCTAGTGGCCAAGGCCGAGGCTGATAAATTACTAAGCACAGGGTTCATCGAAGAATGATAAATTCGTGCTGGTGCAAGATGTTGGCGACACCCAACATCCTGTTTACTTTGTCATCCTGGGCACCCATCAATCAACAATAAATGAATCTCCGTTCAGCCTAGTGTACGGCTCAAACGCAATGATACTTGTTGAAATTGGCGAACTATACGACCCCGACCAAAATCATCAAAACATGAGCACCCACCTCAACCTCCTGCCCGAGTTGAGGGAAAAAGCCCAAATATGTAACTTAGTTGCCAAACAGGGAGCGGGCAGAAAATACAATACGAACCTACACTCGAGATCATTCGCAAAAGGAGACTTAGTATGAAGAAGGGCCAGCAGTGCAAGAAAGAAGGATGGCAAGTTCTCCGCTAATTGGGATGACCCCTACCGAATACGTGAAGACGCTGGAGGAGGAGCATATAGACTTGAGCAGTTATCCGGGGAAGACATACCCAATACATGGAATGTATCCCATATAAAGTTTTACTTTAGTTAAAGACATGCTTTGTACCAAACACTTGTAACCTTGGGTGTACTCTTTTTCCTCCCCTGGTCTTTTTTTCCTAAGGAGGGTTTTGGCCGGGGAGGTTTTAACGAGGCACCCCAGATTTCATGAATTAACAAAGGGTTCTCAACTTCACGACTATTCCTCACTTCGCTTCTCGCACACTTTTAGGTTCCCCACCCTTACCACAAATAAGCGCCTGGGTCGAACACCCTTAATCTTAATTCATTTAAGTTCCTCACCCTTACCACAAGTAAGCGGCCTGGGTCGAACACCCTTAATCTTAATTCGTTTAAGTTCCCCACCCTTATCACAAGTAAGCGGCCTAGGTCGAACACCCTTAATCTTAATTCGTTTAAGTTTCCCACCCTCACCACAAGTAAGCGGCCTAGGTCGAACACCCTTAACTTGATTCTTTTAAGTTCCCCACCCTTACCACAAGTAAGTAGCCTGGGTCGAACACCCTTAACTTGATTCTTTTAAGTTTCCCACCCTTACCACAAGTAAGCGGCCTGGGTCGAACACCCTTAATCTTAATTCGTTTAAGTTCCCCACCCTTACCACAAGTAAACGGCCTGGGCCAAACACCCTTAACTTGATTCTTTTAAGTTCCACACCCTTACCACAAGTAAGCGGCCTGGGTCGAACACCCTTAACTTAATTCGTTTAAGTTCCCCACCTTTACCACAAGTAAGCGGCCTGGGTCGAAAACTCTTAATGTTAATTTGTTTAAGTTCCCCACCCTTACCACAAGTAAGCGGCCTTGTTCGAACACTCTCAATAAATAATCGTGTTCGCAAACATTACATACATCAAACACCCACTCACAAGTATACAAAACCATTAACACACAGGTAATCAGCATCAAACAAACAAGATATAACATACATAAAGCATTCATATTAGCACAAAAGTAAGTAGTGTACAAATTATTACAAACTTAGAATCATTAAGCAAATTGGAAATATTAAAACAACGATTCTAAGTCGTCTCCTGCTCGACACCCTTCGCCACCACTCCATCACCACCCATATCGACATTCTCCGCCCCCGTCCCCCTCGGGACTAGACTCAGCGTCATCCACAAGTACGCCATCAATCACATCCTTATTTACATCAAACCTTGCGTCATTAACATCAACATTCTCATAGAAAAAGGCCGCTTGCCATGTTTTTCCTTTATCTCATCATAGTCGGCCTCAAGATCTATAATCTGGCCCTTCAACTTTTCTTCTTAGTCCAGGCAGCGGACCTTCCATGTAGCCAGCCTCTTCCTTTCCTCTTCCCACTCCTCCTTCTCCTTCTTCCAGGCTTCTTTTTCCTCTGCATGTTGGTCCACCTTCTCCTGAAGTTTGTCAACCTTCGTTCGGCTCCCCTCCTTCAGCTCTCTCTGATACAAAGATCCCACATGTCGGCTCAATATCAACGTCTTACTGTTGAATTCAACCACAGCCTTCACCAAAGCGTTCGATTTCATATTATCAATTGAATCTATCAGCGATTTCGGCATGTTGATCTCGATATCCTTTCGCACAGTCGTCTCTAGAAGCTCAATCAGTCCAGCCTCCGGTCCCTTCCCTCCACTTGATGATCCCGGTCCCATCAAGGCGACCTACACCTTCTTCACGTCTTTTCCTTTGCCAGGTTTGGCTGGCAACTCCGCCTTTCTCTTAGTTCCACCATGCACATGCACGTCTACCAACGATTCCTGTAGGTTGGGAACCTCAGTGCTCCCAACGGCTCTCGCCTTTGCCGCTTTCTCCTTTCGCAAGGCTTGAAAAAGTGTCAAGTTCTTCTTGCCCATCTGTGCCATATGTCCTACAACCACAACACACAAACCATCAGAATGCTTGAACATAAAATAATGCTCAAAATTACAGAAAGATACCTTCAATATATATAATCGGGTGAACCGAATTATACACCCTAACTAAGTCCTTAGTGAGAATCTTATCGCAAAACCGCATCAAGGTATCCACCACCTCCTTCTCGGCCACCGACAAATCCTCCCTCGAAATCACCTTATACCTCCAAGGGTTGCCGGTCCAGAAAAATGGAAACTTAGTATTACCATCAGTTGTATAAAAATGTGACCGACCAGCTTGCTTTACCACCACCTTGAAGAACCCATCTTTGAAGTGTTTAAAGGACTAGGTGAAAGCATCTAGTCTGTTGAAACCAGGCTGACTTATGAGCGACAACCACGTCGTTGGACTTCTCAGCCTCGTAACAAAAAAATACAAAAACGCTCGCGGAGACAACTGCAAATATAATGCCATGCACAGCAACCAGAACGCTTGCAAGTATGCCCAGCTGTTCGGATGCAGCTGAGTAGGAGCAACATTCAACAGCTGCAGCACTCCCATGGTGAACTCATCAAATGGCAACCGGATGTGTAGTTGTGAGAAATGACACATGTACATATAAAAACACTCTTCGACAACTCCTTCTCGACCATGGCAGACACATTCCACAGCGGTTACCCTCTTCGGCACCACTATGTCCCTCCGAGCACCTTTCTAAAAAATTGGCGTACAGTTCAACCACGATTTCAGTAACCGCGACCACCAAAACAGCGACTACTATGTTCACACGTCTGCCGCTACCCATTCATACCCGGCCTTTGCCGGCCAATTGCTTTCTGCCAACTCCTCAGGTGGATCTTCCCTAACCTCAACTACCCTCTCCATGGGGATCCTCTCTGCGTTCCCTATTTCCTCCTTATCACTACTATTGGCTCGACTACTCCCGCTACCTCCAAACCTCTCACTACTCAAACTCGACAAGGAAACTCTATCACTACTACTAGACATACCTGATTCTTTTTAGGATGACGGAGGAGATAAGGAAGATATCGGACAGCTCTAACACACATGAAGTAACTGATCCCAGATTTTTTGCAAATGAAATATATGGGCGCACTACCAGCAACATCTTCATTTATAGACATGAATCTCAAACGTCACAACTCCTTCCCGCCAAGTCACAACTCATTCCAATCGTCACAAGGTACACTAAAAGTCATGAAGCATCAAAATGATGGCGCAAAACCTCTCTAGATTAGACTTCTGACACCCCTTCACCTGCCACAAACCCCTTGACCTGCCACAAATCCCTTCACACTTTTAGCCTTAACATTGTTCATCACACTTAAAGGCTGGGGGACTGGTGTACCTCGCCTAGCCGGCCTCGCTAGCACATCAGCACATATCATCCTTCACCGTCATACTTATATCGGAAAAGGCTAGGGGATTGGTGTACCACACCTGGCTGATCCAACCAAATAATAATAATAAATGATCACCATATCTATATGCAAAATAAATCAGACTAAGGGCTAGGGCTAAGGCCTAGGCCCACCTGTAGCCCAAACTAGGGCCCAACCCATGGAATGGTCAGACATAATTAATAATCTATAAATATGCATGGACCCCACAAATTAAAGGTACACATTCATTACTTCCCTAATCACCAGATTTGACTTTCTGAGAGATTTCGCTGACTTGAGCTTCGGAGTCCCTTCTGCAGGTAACCCCTCCCGGATCCAAGCAGACATAAGCGACATATGTCAACCGGGAAGAGGCCTATTGAGGAGATGGCAGACCATGGGTAAGGTAATACTTGTGCCTAACTCATCTTATTTGTTCTCTGCAGGAACATGTTGTTTTAGTCATTAATCTTAGTAGGAAAAATTGAGAGAAGTCTTCATCTCAACTTATTTTACCATATACTTAAAATTTTTAATTATTTGGATAACTTTATTCTAGGTATCTCGTTCAATAACAATGTTTTTAAGTTATGGAAACTTATTTTTAAGGAAAAGTCAATCGAAGGTAATGAAAGTTAGTAGAAATTGATAATATAACTTATTAAATTTTAGGAGTAATAATGTTGTGATTTTAACATTGTGGTGTAATAGACTGAGTGTGTGATGTTATACTCCCTAGCCATGCCAAAGCACACTCAAGAAGAGTTGGAGTTATTTGTGGAAGTTGGTCACATGCTCTTATCATCATGAGTGATCTATGAGTTCTTAATAGAGTATGTTTATTTTGGGCCTTGTATAATAGGCCAAGTAGTCTAGGTTTCCTTTTTTGCTCCTTGTATCATGGGCCAAGTAGTGCAGGGTTTTGTTTAACATGGGTCAACATAACTCGACTCTCTAAGTTGACCCATATGTGGCACCTTTTTTAGTTGACTTTCAGTCAACATCCACCTATACCACCTTGGGAAGTAAGGTAAGGGGCGTGATTATCTTCTTCCTTTGGAAAATGGTGGCCATGTGTCCCTATCCTAGTGGAGTGTTTTTCCCTTAGTAATGGCCATGTGTCCTTCTTCTAATGGAGAGGATTTTACCATAGTATTAGCCATATGTCCTACTCCTTCTAATGGAAATGATTCAGGAAATGATATTTTTTTCCTTGTTGCCCAAGTTAGCAAAGTTGAGATTTTTAGGGTTTTGCTTCTACGTTTTTGAGACACCTCCAAGGTTAGTTGGTTACAAATAGAGGTACTTACCCCATGTAATAAAAACCACTTTGAGATTAGAATTGAAATGCTTCCAAATTTGTGTGTCATTCTACTTGTCTCTAAAGTGAAGGTTAAAGCATTGCATGTGGTCTCCTCTAGAGTTGACTTAAACACTCTTGAGAGCACCAAACATCACCAGTCCACCATCAAACATCAAAACTGAGAGCAATCACCCAGTTCTCTATAACTTTTGCACCATCTTTGATCACCTTATCTCCATGATCTTGCTTGAGTCACATAACTTGGAGAAGGAGGCTATTGGTGTGTTATGATTATTTTGATCCCTTTACTTGAATCCATATTGATACATATGTTGTGAGTGATCCATATTGATACATATGTTGTGAGTGATGATGAAGAGAGGGTATAATTGGTGAGATGATGAATTTAATTTAGTGACGTAATGGTACTAGTTATTATTAAAAATGTGATGAACATTGTAATAATTGTTAATTTGGGTCATTACACAAGCAAATTTTAAAAATAATATTTTTATAGAAATTGAATAAAAAGTTGGCAAACTTATTCACCTTTAATAAAATTAGTTAAGATTTTTAATCCCTTTTAATAGGAAAAATAGCTCTCATCCAATTTTTACTTACTAATAATCATTTTTTACTTACTAATGGTGTATCAGAACGGACCGAATTTACCCTTTTTATCATCATACTCTTTACTCATATATATGAAATTTAGTATGTTTATTTAATACAAATCAAAGATGACCCCACTTACCTTTAATTAAAAAAAAAAACAATGGCTTCGGCAGGAAAGTGGTATCCAACTTCTTTAGTCGTCTTCAGGGAGACGTAGTGGAGTTGGAAACGTGTGGCATGATTTCTGTGTCTCTTCCAGAAGCCAACCCCACCCAACCCAACAAACATAAGTTATCAAACAATCCAAAAGGAAAAAACTAACATCACATTCTTCTAGATACCCAAATATAAAAATGTCACAAAACTAGGCCTGTCCCTGTCACTATTTTGGTCGTGATCATCGTGTTAATATAACAATCATATCTCTCTTGGAGTTATTGAATTCCCAAAAACCTCTCTCTCACTTCTTCATCCCTCCTCCTATAGCTCAAAGGGTTTTTGAAGCTCAAAGTAAAAATTTTGAGACATGGGTATTGTTATCATCAATAAGAACAAGCCTCATGTGTTGGTCTTGTTAGTAATCTTGATTGCTTCTTCAGTGGCAGAGAAAACTTCTGTTGTGGAAGGAAGGACACTTTCCCTCACACCCCTTCAAGGTAAACAAACAAAAGATTCAGAATTTGGACAATAAATTCATATAAATTGATGTTCAATTTTTTATATTACTTGATGTAAAACTTAAGAGCACTCTTAAATTTCAAACCTCTTGTATCTTGTGGCATGGATGCTAATTTTGTGTGATGAAATTGCAGGGTACTCAAAAAATTTAGCTTCTCTTGGACTTGTTTGCAAGTGCTGTGATGGAGATGGAGGTGCCTGCAGAAGCTCATGGACAGAGTCATGTTCTAACCTGCAATGTTCTCCTTGGAAATCACACCTAATAATCTCATAGATCTTTTCTAGGTTTTCTTTTGCTCTGTTTTAAGAGATATTTATAGGGGGTTTTTAACTCTTCATCTGATTTTATGTGCTCTTCAGTGTAAATTTTGTGAATACATATGTGCTTAAATATGGTATGTATATATTAGAAGGAGTAAGAAGAAGCCTTTGACCACATGGCCACTGTGGTTAATCATTGCATGATTGCTTAATGAGCAAATGGTAGACTTGTTAGAGACTAAAAGGGTACTGAAATTGCGCATCGTGACAAAAGGAACAAGCACAATGGAAAGAGAAAGGATTCTATGATTCTCCTCTTTATTTATTAACTTACAAATATATATACATATAAAAGAAGAGATTACGTTGTAGTTTTATTAAATTTTATATCTTTTATAAGGTTATTTAAGAGTTAACTATCAAATTTTAATTTTATATCCACATAATTGTTTGTACGAATTTTAAAAAAAATTATTAAATTATTTATATTTTGGTATATTTTGAAAAATATATATTATTTTTGCTTTTATCTATATAAATCAGATATTAAACGATTTTAAATAAACACTATTTAATTGAAAAATATTAAACTGATAAATATATTAGTAAAACCTTTTATTTATATATATATATATATATATATATATATATATATATATATATATATATATAGAAGAACAATAATAAAAAAATATTAAGACTACCTCTAAAAGAATTAATATAGTATGGAATATTGTAATTATTTTTCTTTTAATACTTAATTAAATTTATATAACATAAAAATCATCTTCTCTTAGGTAAAAAAAAAAAGATTAATACTATAAAAAAAATGGATGTTAGCTGCCACTTTTTTCAATTGCTAAAAGACTTAAATTGGCACAAATATTTTAGCAAATAAAATTGCAATAATAAATATTTGGTACGGAAATCTTAGTTACTGGCTTAGCTACATAATTTCAATTCTATCTTAGTGACTACAATTCTCGTTGTTAATCGGTCATTTAAAACTTGATTACCTTCAAGTATATGGTAGGGGATTAATTTAGCGACTAGAACATGTTGGTAATTTCAGTCGCAAAAACAAAGTAATAGTGATTCCTTTTTTGTCGCTAATAGAATAAAATTTTATTATATTTAAAAATTTCCTATTGCTTATTTCGTCACATATATGACAATATAACAACTTATAATATGATAATATAACTACGTAAGTTTTCAGTCATATCGCATCCATTTTCGTATAGGTAAATAAATTTTGTTTCTAAAAAATTTTAAAAATCGGTTTTTATTTAATCCATCAAATGAAAAATAAAAAATGGGTGAAATGAATTTTTTCTCAAAAAATTTAGTAAAGAATTAAAAAGAAAAAGAAAAATTCCTTTTTTAACAAAAATATACAATGAAAAAAAAATAAATGAATAGAAAAGTAAATAAATAAAAAACAAAAGAAAAAGATAGAAAAATGAAAAAAAAGAGAACCCAATCCATGTTTTAATACCTTAACCTACCAATTTTATTTTTACATTGCATGTTGGGATAATAGACTAAAGTCCCTATTCCTATCCACACCACTGTTTTCCTTTTACTTCCATTTGCAGGATGGGCTAACAGTCCAAGACCATTTTAATACCTACAGCATCCCCATTTTCTTCTTGGGTTTTTCCTTCCAGCACCCCCAATTTTTTTTCCTGGACCTCCAAGTTTGACTGTAAAGATCACTATATCCTTTAAAAAAATAAAAATAAATTATAAACTAAATATCTTCATAACCCGCACCCCCAAGAAAGAAATTCGGTACCCCAGTTTGAAAATTGGTAACATCAGTTTCTGAAAACCGGTAACACCGGTTTCTGAAAGCCGGTAATACCAGATTCTGAAAGCCGGTAACATCAGATTCTGAAAGCCGATAAATATGTATCTTAAATTTATGATTCTCCTATGATGTTTCTTCCAAATTAAATTTTACCCAAATTAGTATGACCTCTAACTATGATTTTAGGAAATTCTTTTATCAAATTGGCATGAACCTTAATTATATTTTTATCCAAATTAGTACAACCTTAAATTATGAAATGTAAAGGTTGTTGTGTTTTCTACTGAAATGGTAAAAATTTATGGATATATCTTGGGTTGCATTACAAATTCTGCCACACATAATGAATTAGTTGGATAACCTTGATTTGAAATAGAAATTAGAATACCTTTGTTGCGTGAATTCAATAATTTAGAAATATTAGAGATTGAAAAGTGCATACATGAATCACTCTATGAAAATGGTTTAAATAAAGAAAATGAAGAATTTTTTATTTAACTAGAAAAATAATTTATATATATAAAAAAATTAAATTTGGCACCCCTAAAAATTTTATTCATGTTTTGCCACAGTTCGTATCTTGAAAATCGATAAAACTGGATTTTGAAAGCCGATAACACCGGATTCTGAAAGCCAGTAACACCAGTTTTTGAAAGTCTGTAGCACCAGTTTTTGAAAGTCGGTAACATCGGATTCTGAAAGCTGATAACTACAAACCAAAAGGATAGCAGTGGAATTATAAAAAAGTTGGGGTGCAAGAAGAAAAAACCTTTCTTCTTAGAGCCCCTTTTACAATAGGCTAACAAGTCTAACATGTTTTCTTTTATCACCTCCTCATTTTTCTCTGTTCACCCTTTCTACATTACTTTTCACTCCCTCCCAAATTCTCTCCGCTGATCCTCTAATTTGGACGTGTGGAGTCTAAGCAACAGTGAAGGAGAAGCTCCCTTTTGTGCTTGAAGAAGAAAGAGGTGGGTGGGATGCATTTGGGTTATCCCTGTTATTAGGCTTTTTCTTATTATACTTTGTGCCACCCCTATATTTATTAACCCCGCACCTCCACTGTGTTTTGTTTTGTTTTAGGGCTAAATTGTATATTACTTTTTGCACCTGCGCTTTCACTACACACATCCCACATTCTTTGTTTTTATTTTTTGATTGACCCGCACTTTTACTTGTTGCACTGTGCCGTTTACTCTTACAACCTCATTCCTCTTATGATTATTTTTGAAAGCTTTTACTTTGTGCATTACCCCTCTTTCTATTTACACCCCTCATTTAATGCATATACTTTTTTTACCATTGTTTTATCTTGTTTTAACATTTCATACCTCCACCCCACTTACTATTTAGCATAACACTTTTTCACACATACACCATTTTTCTAAAAATAATAAATAATATGAAAAGAATAAAATGTTATTTTTGGTATTTCTATGGTCGCTCATGTCACTTGACACCTTTTTCTCAAATAATTCAAAAAATACCATAATAAATATAAAAAGGTAAAAAAAATAAATAAATCAACACTGAACAATTATTTTTGTAAAAAATACGTAAATCTCAATTTTTTGTTGTCAATAGAAATACTAAGGAGGGAGTTTAATCATTTCCAGACACAATTAAGAAAAAAATGTTTATTTTGTAAAGTGTTTTATTCTAATTTATGGAAAAATAAAAATAAATTAAAATACATATTTGATTTTTCATATTTAATTAAAGGTATGGTTCTATGATGAACATTATAGGATATCAATGTATGTATTGAAATGGTTGAAATGTCAAGAAAAGGAGTTTGAATTGGCTAGTTAAAAAACATGTTAAATTTTAAAGGTCTAAAACAATTTTCAATTGAATCAAATGAACCACAAAGTATGTATGCAAACACTCATTGACTAGATACTTTCAATCGATCAAAAATATAGATAACCGATTGACTTCATTAAACAGATATAGTACTGATGAGTCATTATTTTCTTCCATTCCACTAGCCTTTGTGTACCCATTAGACAGTTGTTCAATGCTTAATTGTTCATCTTTAGAGTGTTTTTCATCTGTTGGGCTTTATTGGGCCACTGTTATGTATTTGGACTAATTTCACATTACTTGGCCTAATTTTTGTTTTTAATTATTTTTAGGTATTTGGGTGAAGCAATTTTGGAGCTTGGACATCAATATTCAGTTGAAAAGAGTCGCCACGTCATTTCCACATCATTTCCATGTCATTTCCACGTCAGCAGAGTGAATGGGCCAACATTAGAGTCCTAGAAGTGATTTTCTGTAATTCTGAGTGGCAGAGTGGCAATTTTGTAAATAGGAGTGGCAGAGTGGATGTGACCACGAGAATTAGGTCTCCTTCCATGCACCCAGCCGCAACTTCATCTTCTACATTCTCTCCAACCACCATTTTCGTTCTCCAAGCTTCCATGGAGGTGCCCATTGCGGTTTTTCACGTTTTTGGCTAGTTTTTATCGTTTTTATGCACATTTGACAGCACCCATTGAGGGTTTTACGTTTTGAATTCGTTTTCTATCTTGGGCAGCTCGTTTTGAGGGTTTCATAGACTTGGAACAACACCCATTAATGGGGTTTTCGTGTTTATATATCACCGCACCGTTTTACATTCCATTGAACCTTTGAAATCTCTCTTTTTGCTCTTAATTTGCGTTTATAGGTTAGGGTTTTTGAGTTTGATGTTCTGTTTCAGATTCAAAGTGGTTGATTGTTCCATTTTCCATGTCTAGCTAAGTTTTTCGTATTGGTTCCTTGAAGAAACTGAATTGAAACCATGAGGTTGATGTTTTGTAGTGCACTCCAATTCCTATTTTCTCTTCATCCTATTCAATTTCGTAGCTTTGACTGAAATGGAATTTGTGATGCTTAATCATGGGTCCATGTTTTCCACAATTTCAGAACCCTTGTAATGCTTAGTGAGTTCGGGTTTTGGCCACATTTGCTTAATCTTTGTGTGTGTGAAATTGAAAGAAGGATGTGTGCTATGCTTAATAGCAAAATGAAGCTGTGTTAATTTTCGCATAGTTGATTAATTCAGATTTCATGAGAGTAAATTGGATAAGATAATTGATTTAACAACCTGTGATTGGTGGATCTTTAGTGGAATTAAGGAATCAATACATTTTGAATTCTGTGTTTAATTAAGTTTCGTTGTTTCTATTAGAATTTAGCAATTTTGTGTGAATCTGCCAACCCCCCTTGTGTTAATGTTGTGTTCATTTGGAAATTGAAGCTTTGAATGAAAATATTGGTCGTTGGGAGACGACTTGGTTCACTTTTATATACTACATTTTATCTGTTTTAATTTGGTGGGGTACGACCTTTATCAAATTTGGCATTGTTGCCAAGGACCAATCGTTTTGTTCAAAGTAAAATTTTCAGTGTGTTTGTGTTCCGTGTTTTGGTGTGTGTGTAGTTCAAGTGTGGTTGAGTTGGTATATGTTGATTGTGGTAGTGTTTCTGTCTGTTTTCGTGTAGTATGCGTGTTATCTGTGTAGTGTAGTGAATAGTGTCGCGGCGCGCATGAATAGTGTCATTTCTAGTGTAGTGAATAGTGTCCGAATCTGGCATTTAACTTTTGGATTTTTGTTCTGGTAGTTAGGGTGCTTGTTTTGACTTGAAAATTCCCCCCCCCCCCCCCCCCACTTCTAAGACATTGAACTTGATGGGAAAAATAGCTGGAGTAGTTGGTTTGGTCTAAGTTGAGAGATTCAAAAAAAATTTGGACTAAGTTTTAGTCAAACTTCAGAGGACCATAACTTTTGCTCGGTTATCAGAATCACTGTTATTTTATATGCATTTGGGGTGAAATTTATTTTCCTACATTGTTGAAACTCGCTTTGCCGGTTTGCAAACTCAGATTCTCCTGAAAAATGCCATTTTCTACATTTCAACAATGTTTTTTTTGTGATTTTTCTTCATTTTTTCCACTTTTGAAAAAAAATGTAAAAATACTTGTACTTTGAGTTTTGATCTGATTTTTTTTTTGTGGTTCTGTTTGAGCACTCAAAGGACAATCCTAACAATTTTCAAGTCATTTGGAGTTCGTTTGAGTATACTTGTAGTTTTACTTTATGTTATGCCAATATCACTAAAATTAATGTATTTTGGTGCATGACTAGGGGAAACCCAAGTGAATTACGACCATTTGACCCTGATATTGATAGGACATTCCACAGAGGACGTAGGCATCTTAGGAGTCCATCTTTGCATGCTGAATATTCAGTGACTTTTCCTGACTCTTCTGATTCTTATCACACTCCTGATACTCCTCATTCCTTGCATTCTGAGCATACTGTTTATTCTGAGCATTTTGATTTTCATACTAATAACATGGCTCAACCTCCTCCACCTCATGAGAGGACCATGAGTGAGCTCACTACACCAGAGTTCACTTATGATAGTTTATGCATTCAATACCCTGAGGAGGAAGTTCCTTATGTGTTAAAAATTGGTTTAATACATTTGTTGTCAAAGTTTCATGGCCTTGCAGGTGAGGACCCGTAAAAACACTTGAAGCAGTTTCATGTCGTGTGTACTACCTTGCACCCAGGTTCATCACGAGCTGGGATGACCTGAAGAGATTGTTCCTTGCCAAGTTCTTCCCTGCTTCAAGGACAACAACCATAAGGAAGGAAATTTCTGGCATCAAGCAACAATCTGGGGAGACCCTCTATGAGTATTGGGAGAGGTTCAAGAATCTCTGTTCAAGCTGCCCACACCATCAGATCTCTGAACATCTCCTTCTACAATATTTTTATGAAGGCCTGTACCACATGGATAGAAACATGATTGATGTTGCAAGTGGTGGTGCTCTTGGTAACATTACCCCAGCTGCAACTAGACAACTGATATCGCTATCGTTAGGCGATCAAATTACCACTACTTTAGCAACTTCAGTATTGCCAGTTTGTAGTGAAGAAAATAGTTAGGGTTAAGATAACCCTGAGTCGTCTCACAACGAATACGGAATTGATCTCAAATATTTGATTCTCAAAAATGCAATTTAAAACTAGCAACTATAAAAATAGGGGGGGTTTTGATATGCAAAGAAAATGACACGGAAGATTGTAAACACAGTAATAGTAAATAGGTCAATTCCACTACTTTTTCTAAATAAGATTCTTCATTAGTTATCTAGAGATTATTGTTAAATTAATTATTGTTGTTGATTTACAAATAAATCAATGTAAAGACTCAATTCATTTGTTGGCATCCTCACTTTTAATCAAAGAACAATCTCAATTAAAAGTGAGAATTGTTTAGATTGTCCATAGTAAATTTAATCAAAGTACAGTCTCAATTAATTTTACTATGCCTAATCATGTCTATTCCTTTGTTTCTTTACCAAATAGAAAACTTAATTAATCAAAGTAAAGTCTTGACTAATTTTAGTTAAAGTAATTACCTCTAATCAAATTAAAGTTTCAATTATTGGCAAAAACTTATTTAATCAAATGAAAGTTTCTAAACAAAATCAAAGTAAAGTCTCAATTTAATTTAAAAACCTTTTAACTCATATGATTAGCATGCATGTAGATTTAAAATCATTATTTTCTATTCGATTAAGAAGCAAAGGACATAGATAAACAAAAACCACAACAATAATCAAAATAACAAAACATATAAATTCATCTAACCTCAGAATCCATTTAAGAAATTACAGTGGAATCAACCCTAAAAGCTTAGCCCTCCATGGCTTTGATGGAATACATGATAATATGATGAAGGAAAGAAAATAAAAGAAGAGAATGAGAGATGTGGTGGAGATGGTATCTGCCAAAACCAGAGAGTTCTAAGTGTCTAAGCTGTGAGTTGTAAAAATTGTCAGTCGTCGTCTGTTGCTCCCTTAAGTCTCTTTATATAGGCTTCCACTGGACTTTGGGCTTTATCTGTCAGTTGCTAAAATCTTTTATTTTTATTTAATTAATTAGCAACTTAATTTCTGTCCAATTTCCAATTCTGCCCCTCTTATTTAAGCCTTTTTACAAAATTGCCCAGAGTTTGACCAGTTTGACCAGAGTTTGACTAGTTGACTACCTATCAGACGCTGACACGTGGCGCAGAGTACACTTTCCAGAATTAGGGTTTCACTTTCACACTCTCCTCCCTCCCTCGTGACGGCAATGGCGGCAGGCTTCTTCTTCTTCTCCTCCGGCGACGCTGCTGTAATGGAAACGGCGGAACTCGTGCTGCAGAGGTTGCGTTTCATTTCCGGCGTGGTGGTGTTCGCTGCTATGGAGATGGAGGTGGTTGTGGCAGCTGCGCAGGTCGCGCTGGCGGATGCGCTGCGGAGAAGGTTCGCGGTGGTGGTGTGCGGAGCTGGAGCAGGTGCAATGGTGCGGTCTGCATTTCTGCTGTAATAGAGGTTCTGCAACGTTAATGGTAGCGTGACGAAACTGCGGAGAAGATGGAGACGCGTGTCGCTGCAGGTGCGGAGGCGAGATGATGGAGGTGTGGAGGTTCTGCAGATTCGTGGTGGTCGCGGCTGGTAGATGCTCGCGTTCGCTGCTGCCATGGAGAAGATGGAGAGGCATGGTGGTTGCGGCGTGACGGCGCTGGTTCACGCAGATGGTAGTGCGTGGTGGTCGGCGAGGTTGGCGGCGGCGGCTGTCGTGGAGGGTGGAAGGAGAGGAGAAAATTAGGGTTAGGGTTTTGGGAGATGAAGATGATGTCGTGGCAGAATCTGATTGGTTAATTTGGTGAGGGTAAGATTATGACACGTGGCTTGTTCTGGTTGGCTAATTTTAAGAGGTGGGGATTGCCATATGGCATGATCTGGTTTAGTGGAGTTTAAGTGGTAGGAGGGGTGCAACTTAGATTGCAAGCTTTTGGTCATGGAACTTCTTGGTTTTCTCTTTGTAGAACTTTGAATTTTCATAGGCTGCAAGCCTAATCTCCTCTAGTTCTTGCAACTGAAGCTTTCGCTCATTTCCTGCTTCTTCCAAATCCAAGTTGCATGCTTTCACGGCCCAATAGGCCCGATGTTCAATCTCCACAGGTAGATGACAAGCCTTTCCAAAAACCACCCTGAAAGGTGACATACCTATAGGTGTTTTGTAGGCTGTCCTGTGTGCCCAAAGTGCTTCATCCAATCTTGTTGCCCAATCCTTTCGACTAGGCTTCACTACTTTCTCTAGTATCTTTTTAATCTCTCTGTTAGAGATCTTTGCTTGTCCATTGGTTTGGGGGTGATATGGTGTAGCAATGCGATGTGTCACCCCATACTTCTTCAACATGTTCTCAAGTAGCCTATTACAGAAATGAGTCCCCTGGTCACTGATGATGGCTCGTGGTATCCCAAATCTGCAGAAAATATTAGACCTGACAAAACTCATAACAACTCGAGAATCATTAGTCCTTGTAGCTACGGCTTCCACCCATTTGGAGACATAGTCTACAACAAGCAAAATATAAGAAAACCCAAAAGAAGGAGGAAAAGGACCCATAAAATCAATACCCCAAATATCAAATACCTCACAATATAGCATGGGTTGTTGAGGCATTTCATCCCTTCTTGTAATGGATCTAGCTGCCCTTTGGCACTGCTCACAATTTTCGTATACCCTCTGTGCATCTTTAAAAATGGTAGGCCAATATAATCCACAATCCAACACCTTCCTACCTGTTCTTTGTGTGCCATAATGTCCACCAAAAGGAGACGAATGGCAGAACTCAAGCACATGAGGTATCTCGATATCTGGAACACACCTCCTTATGACTTGGTCACTACCAATGCGCCATAAGATTGGGTCTTCCCAGATATAGTACTTTGCCTCACTTTTTAGCTTGATTCTTTCATATTTGGAGAAGGAAGGAGGTATAGCAAAAACAACCAAATAATTAACAATGTCAGCAAACCAAGGTTCAGGAAACATACCTTTCACAGCAGTCAATGCTAGGAGGACTTCATCAGGAAAGTCATCCTTAATAGGAATGTTATCTTCTCCATTTTCAATCCTGCTAAGATGATCGGCTACTAAGTTATGTGCTCCACTTCTGTCTAGAATCTCAATGTCAAACTCTTGGAGCAGTAGCATCCATCTGATCAACCTTGGTTTCGAATCTGCTTTCTTCAGAAGGAATTTTAATGCTGCATGATCAGTATAAACAATTACCTTGGAACCAAGTATATACGGTCTGAATTTGTCCAAGGCAAACACAACAGCCAATAATTCCTTCTCAGTCGTGGTGTAGTTAGCCTGCGCTGTGTCTAACATTCTGGAAGCATAATATATCACATGTGATAGCTTTCCATCTTTTTGTGCAAGCACCGCTCCTACTGTAAAGTTTGATGCATCACACATCAACTCGAACGGTAATGTCCAGTCAGGTGGCTGGATGATAGGAGTGGTGGTAAGCGCCTTTTTCAATGTATCAAATGCATCTTTGCACCTCTCTCCAAAGTCAAATACTACATCCTTTTGCAACAAGTTGGAGAGAGGGTTGGCTATCTTGCTGAAGTCCTTGATAAACCTCCTGTAAAATCCTGCATGTCCAAGAAAAGATCGAACCTCTTTCACAGAAGAGGGGTAAGGCAATTGTGAAATAATATCAATTTTAGCAGGATCTACAGATATACCATTCTTGGAAACAACGTGACCTAAAACTATACCTTGTTCCACCATAAAATGACATTTTTCAAAATTCAGAACAAGGTTAGTTTCTTCACATCTCTCCAAGACTCTAGCAAGATTAGACAAGCAGTGGTCAAAAGATGAATCATATACACTAAAATCATCCATAAAAACCTCAATACAATGCTCCAACAAATTTGTAAAAATACTCATCATACATCGCTGAAATGTTCCAGGAGCATTGCAAAGGCCAAATGGCATTTTCCTATAAGCATATGTACCGAATGGACAAGTAAAAGTAGTCTTATGTTGATCCTCTAGGGCAATACAAATCTGAAAATACCTAGAGAATCCATCAAGAAAACAGTAATGAGACTTACCTGCCAATCGATCTAACATCTGGTCCATGAATGGTAAAGGAAAGTGGTCCTTCCTGGTGGCCTGGTTTAGTCTTCTATAATCAATACAGACCCTCCAGCTATTCTGAATACGAGTAGGAATCAACTCGTTCTTCTCATTCTTGACCACGGTGATCCCAGATTTCTTGGGGACCACATGTACAGGACTCACCCAAGTGCTGTCAGAAATGGGATATATAATACCTGCTTGTAGCAACTTGGTGACTTCTTTCTTCACAACCTCCATCAGCTGAGGATTCAGTCTCCTCTGAGGTTGCCTCACTGGCTTAGCATCCTCCTCCAAGAGTATTCTGTGCATGCAGAAAGAAGGACTAATACCAGGAATATCTGCCAAAGTCCAGCCTATTGCTCGCTTGTGATCTTTGATAACCTGCAATAGCTTTTGTTCCTGCTCGTCAGTAAGCAAGGCAGATATAATAACAGGGAGTTTCCCATCCCTTTCAAGATAAACATATTTCAAATGAGATGGTAAAGGTTTCAACTCCAAAGTGGGTGGCTGTTCCACAGATGGCAACATTTTACTGCCTAAGGTAATTTCAGCCACCTCAGCATCACACTTGGACGCCACAGAGGTATCAAATAGTGACACCGCGTCCTCAACATCACCTGTTTTACAATTTTCTCTTTCGTCTAAAATTGAGCCCGAAATATTCGAAAGAGAAAAATCCAAAGAAGAAGAAAAACCAGATAAAACGTCCAAAAGTCCAAAAGCATAATTGTTCACTACATTACTCAATAAATCAATACAAAACAAAGAATGGTCTTCAATTGGGTGCTTCATGGCTTCTAGCACGTTGAACTGCACCTTCTCATCTCCTATCTCCATAGTCAAGGATCCTGCATGCACGTCTATCCTGGTACGTGTTGTCATCATGAATGGTCTTCCCAAGATGATTGTGGTTGAACTCATTCCTTCATCATCCTTCATATCCAAGATGTAGAAATCTGCAGGAAAAATTAACTTGTCACGGACAAGAACATCTTCTAGCACACCTGCAGGGTTAACTGTGCTACGGTTGGCCAATTGAATGACCACACCAGTAGACTTAAGAGGTCCAAGATGAAGTGAAGTAAAAACAGATAAAGGCATTACATTAATAGAAGCTCCTAAATCTAACATAGCATTGTCAAACTTAGGACTACCTATAATGCAGGGAACAGAAAACATACCTGGATCCTTACACTTTTGCGGCATTCTGACTGCAGGCTTCTTAATTAAGCTAGAGACGTTTCTTCCCATGTTCACTACCTCTTTGTCCATAATACGCTTTTTATGTGTACATAATTCTTTGAGAAACTTGGCGTATTTAGGAATTTGTCTCACAGCATCCAACAAAGGAATGTTTATCTCCACTTTCTTGAAAGTATTCAGGATTTCTTTGTCTAACTCCTCCATCTTTTTAGTTTTTGGTTTCAAACGGTTTGGATAGGGAGGAGGAGGAGAATAAGGAGAAGGATTTTCAGAGGAAGTATTAGGGGATACCAACCTGGAGTTATCACTGGGTGCAGGCATCTCAGATGTTGCTTGTGTTGCTTCATCTGATCTTCCTCTTTCATCATTAGGTACAACTTCATTGTCCTTATCTTCATCTTCTTGGGCATCCCCAAGACCTTGTATTTGCTTACCCGATCTTAAAGTAATAGCACTTACATTTCTCGGGTTGATTACAGTTTGTGCAGGCAAATTGCTTGAGCCTTGTTGAGACTTCATCTGATTTAACTCATTTGCCATTTGTCCAATCTGATTTTGCAAATTCTGATTGGTTGCTTCCATCGTCTGTTTCAACTCATTGATTTGTCCCTTCATCATGTCAGCCATCATTTTCATCATTGCCTCCATGTTTGAATCACCAGAGGTTGCCGCTGGTTGTGGTTGTTGCCTCTGTTGAGGTGGAACATAGACTTGTTGGTGTTGAGGCTGTTGATTTCCCCATTTCTGGCTGGGATATTCCTTCCAATCTGGGTTGTACTTGTTGGAGGACAAATCATGGTTGTATTGCTGCCGAGGTGGTCTATTATTGCCATAGATGTTTGCAGCATATGCCTGAGGTTGTTCATTATCTAACGTCCCTGTCTCTTTTAACATAGAACAAGCCTCTGTAGGATGATTAGTAGAAGCACAAATTCCACATAAAGTAGAAGGGATAGGCTTTTTCTGTAAGTCTGTCAAGGTCCTTACCATGGCTGCCAAGTCATCCAACTTCCCTTCTAATTTCTTGTGATCTGCAACATATGAAGCTTCTACTCCATGGGTTCCCTTCAATAGAGTTATAGAATTACTCCTTGTGGAAAATTGTTGATGGTTCGATGCCATAGTTTCAATCAATTGTCTTGCATTTGTTGGCGTTTTGTCCACCAATGACCCTCCACTTGCAGCATCTATCATTTGTCTATCCATGATACTCAATCCCTCATAAAAGTATTGAATGAGGAGATGCTCGTTTATTTGGTGATGAGGACAGGAAGCACACAACTTTTTGAATCTTTCCCAATACTCGTGAAGACTTTCTCTTTCTTGTTGCCTTATCCCATAAATATCTTTGCGAATAGCAGCAACTCTAGATGCTGGAAAAAACTTTTCCAGAAATAATCTTTTCAGAGTCTCCCAGGTATTGATGGATCCTGGCGGAAGGCAGTATAACCAATTCTTAGCGGCATCTTGCAATGAGAATGGAAAAGCCTTAAGCTTGATATGTTCCTCTGTCACTGTTGTAGGTCTCATGGATGAACAAACAACATGAAATTCCTTCAAATGATGGTACGGGTCTTCTCCTGCTAATCCATGGAATTTGGGTAAAAGATGGATTAACCCAGACTTAAGCTCACATTCTCCATCTGGATATTGGATGCACATGTTTTGTGTAATTGCTGCATCCGGTGAAGCCAACTCTCTTATTGTTCTTTCTTCCATTCTATCTTCTTGAATTTCTGGTTCAGGTGATGGATCAGAAGATATGTTAATCACCGGAGGTGATTCTAGTGGTACACTTTCAGTGGTAGGTTCAGATGATGGTGGTGCTCCTTTAGTAAAACACCTGAGATCAAGTCTCCTACGTGATTTACGCAAGTTCCTTTCAAGTTCTGAATCAAGTTGATAAAATTGACCCGGATTGGCCCGAGTCATGCACTATGCAAGTCCACCTGAAAGTGTTTCCCTGTGTGTTTTTTTTCTTCCTATTCTTGTTTTGGAGAAAGATTTCAAGAAAGAAATGAGTTAAGATGTCGTTGGGTCTACTCTCAGGAAAGAGAGGTGCGTCACAGTGGACAACTTAAATACCAAGTCTTTCCTAGACAGAGTTTTCCAAACTAGTCTCAAAAAATTTCTTAAAAGAAATTCTCAATAAAAACAAAAATAGAAATTTGCTTGGAATATATTAACAGAAAACTAGATACTACAAAATAACAAACTATATCAAACGTATATGCGTAAAATAAATAATAAATAAAAATAAAAATAAAAAATAAAATAAAATAAAATAAAATAAAATAAAATAAATAAAATAAATAAAAACAGAATCAAAATAAAAGAAATACTAACCGTATTCCCCGGCAACGGCGCCAAATTTGATATCGCTGTCGTTAGGCGATCAAATTACCACTACTTTAGCAACTTCAGTATTGCCAGTTTGTAGTGAAGAAAATAGTTAGGGTTAAGATAACCCTGAGTCGTCTCACAACGAATACGGAATTGATCTCAAATATTTGATTCTCAAAAATGCAATTTAAAACTAGCAACTATAAAAATAGGGGGGTTTTGATATGCAAAGAAAATGACACGGAAGATTGTAAACACAGTAATAGTAAATAGGTCAATTCCACTGCTTTTTCTAAATAAGATTCTTCATTAGTTATCTAGAGATTATTGTTAAATTAATTATTGTTGTTGATTTACAAATAAATCAATGTAAAGACTCAATTCATTTGTTGGCATCCTCACTTTTAATCAAAGTACAGTCTCAATTAAAAGTGAGAATTGTTTAGATTGTCCATAGTAAATTTAATCAAAGTACAGTCTCAATTAATTTTACTATGCCTAATCATGTCTATTCCTTTGTTTCTTTACCAAATAGAAAACTTAATTAATCAAAGTAAAGTCTTGACTAATTTTAGTTAAAGTAATTACCTCTAATCAAATTAAAGTCTCAATTATTGGCAAAAACTTATTTAATCAAATGAAAGTTTCTAAACAAAATCAAAGTAAAGTCTCAATTTAATTTAAAAACCTTTTAACTCATATGATTAGCATGCATGTAGATTTAAAATCATTATTTTCTATTCGATTAAGAAGCAAAGGACATAGATAAACAAAAACCACAACAATAATCAAAATAACAAAACATATAAATTCATCTAACCTCAGAATCCATTTAAGAAATTACAGTGGAATCAACCCTAAAAGCTTAGCCCTCCATGGCTTTGATGGAATACATGATAATATGATGAAGGAAAGAAAATAAAAGAAGAGAATGAGAGATGTGGTGGAGATGGTATCTGCCAAAACCAGAGAGTTCTAAGTGTCTAAGCTGTGAGTTGTAAAAATTGTCAGTCG
Organism: Vigna unguiculata; assembly: GCF_037176805.1. Taxonomy (NCBI): domain Eukaryota; kingdom Viridiplantae; phylum Streptophyta; class Magnoliopsida; order Fabales; family Fabaceae; genus Vigna; species Vigna unguiculata. Next base: position 14,776,773 of record NC_140801.1, read on the forward strand.
TCGTCTGTTGCTCCCTTAAGTCTCTTTATATAGGCTTCCACTGGACTTTGGGCTTTATCTGTCAGTTGCTAAAATCTTTTATTTTTATTTAATTAATTAGCAACTTAATTTCTGTCCAATTTCCAATTCTGCCCCTCTTATTTAAGCCTTTTTACAAAATTGCCCAGAGTTTGACCAGTTTGACCAGAGTTTGACTAGTTGACTGCCTATCAGACGCTGACACGTGGCGCAGAGTACACTTTCCAGAATTAGGGTTTCACTTTCACACTCTCCTCCCTCCCTCGTGACGGCAATGGCAGCAGGCTTCTTCTTCTTCTCCTCCGGCGACGCTGCTGTAATGGAAACGGCAGAACTCGTGCTGCAGAGGTTGCGTTTCATTTCCGGCGTGGTGGTGTTCGCTGCTATGGAGATGGAGGTGGTTGTGGCAGCTGCGCAGGTCGCGCTGGCGGATGCGCTGCGGAGAAGGTTCGCGGTGGTGGTGTGCGGAGCTGGAGCAGGTGCAATGGTGCGGTCTGCATTTCTGCTGTAATGGAGGTTCTGCAACGTTAATGGTAGCGTGACGAAACTGCGGAGAAGATGGAGACGCGTGTCGCTGCAGGTGCGGAGGCGAGATGATGGAGGTGTGGAGGTTCTGCAGATTCGTGGTGGTCGTGGCTGGTAGATGCTCGCGTTCGCTGCTGCCATGGAGAAGATAGAGAGGCATGGTGGTTGCGGCGTGACGGCGCTGGTTCGCGTAGATGGTGGTGCGTGGTGGTCGGCGAGGTTGGCGGCGGCGGCTGCCGTGGAGGGTGGAAGGAGAGGAGAAAATTAGGGTTAGGGTTTTGGGAGATGAAGATGATGTTGTGGCAGAATCTGATTGGTTAATTTGGTGAGGGTAAGATTATGACACGTGGCTTGTTCTGGTTGGCTAATTTTAAGAGGTGGGGATTGCCACATGGCATGATCTGGTTTAGTGGAGTTTAAGTGGTAGGAGGGGTGCAACTTAGTGAAAACTGGGGGTGCAGAACAGGTTTTTGTGGTCCACTTGAGGAAGGAGTGTGCAAATAAAATCTGGGGGTGCATTTAGCTCCTGATTTATTCTTTTTCAGAATTTCTTGATTTTGGACTTATTTTGTAACTTTGAATATTTTAAAATCACACTATTAATTGACCAAAAATAAATTTCAGCTGCATCAACAAACGTTAGAATATCCAATAATATTTTATGCAACTAAAATCAATTTTTACGCCACTTTTACCAAACTTACTCAATAAATCCAATAATCACAAATCCTAATTAAATATTAAATGAGGGCAAAAATTTGAACTCATCAACAACTCATAGAGAACATGGCTTCAAATTCTCAATAATTTGGCACAAGGAGTGATGCCATAGGTTTTGGAGGTGTTCATGATGTAGGGGCAGCCAAGTACACGAAGAAGTTGGAAAGTAAGATTGATGCTCTTACCACACTGGTCAACCAACTTGCTTCCAATCAGAGAGCTCCAGCTGCAAGAGTTTGTGGCCTTTGTACATCTATTGATCATTTTACAGACTCTTGCCTAGCATTACAACAACAGGCTACTGCTGTTGCTGCTTCTTCTTCTACACCAGTGGATACTCCTCAGGCCTATGCAGCTAATATTTTCAACAACAATAGGCCCCAACATCAACAACAAAACCATGATTTGTCAACAAACAGATATAATCCAGGATGGAGGAATCACCCTAATTTGAGATGGGGAAACCAGGGCAACCAGCAGCAACAAAACCAACAATTTCAAAATGTGCAGCCACCTCCACAACAAAGACCTGCACCTGCACAAACTGCTCTAGTTCCACCTGTACCCACTCCAGCTCCTGCTGCAGCACTTGCACCTTCTTCTTCTACTTCATTGGAGGAGTTGGTCAGGATGATGACCCTTCAAGACATGCAATTCCAGAAGGAGACTAAGGCCTCAATCCAGACTTTGACAAATCAAATGGGACAAATGGCCACTCAGCTAAACCAGTCACAGGCTCAGAATTCTGACAAGCAGCCATCACAGACGGTGGAAAATCCGAGAAATGTGAGTGCCATTACATTGAGATCTGGGAAGAACATTGAAGTTCCCACTCTTGAGCCTACACCTCAAAAGGAAGTCGCCCCTGCCACACTTTAGAGAAAGCGTGATGCTCATGCAGCTGGTCCTTCCACATCTGGTGTGACTTCTACGCCTTCCACCTTTACCGCTGCACCTTCCATACCTCTTCCTTTCCCTCCAAGAGCCATTCCAAGCAAGAATATGGAAGAGGTTGACAGGGAGATCTTAGAAACATTCAGGAAGGTGGAGGTGAACATACCTCTCTTGGATGCCATCAAACATATTCCTAGATATGCACGCACAAGAGGAGGCTAAAGGGGAACGAAAAGATCAGTATGGGGAGAAATGTGTCAATATTGATAGGTAAATCTGTTTCCCAGATCCTTGAGAAGTGCAAGGACCCAGGTACATTTTGTGTACCTTGCATCTTAGGTAATAATAAATTTGAAAATGCAATGCTTGATCTTGGTACTTCCATAAATGTAATGCCTTTGTCTATTTTTAAATCTATTTCTCTTGGACCCCTGCAACCTACGAGTGTGGTGATTCAGTTAGCAAATAGAAGTGTTGCCCACCCCGTAGGTTTGATTGATGATGTTTTGGTTCGTGTTGGTGAATTGATTTTCCCTACTGATTTTTACATTCTTGATATGGAAGAGGGATTTTCACATGATTCTGCACCAATCATTCTAGGCAGACCATTTTTGAAAACTGCACGAACCAAAATTGATGTCCATGCAGGTACTTTGTCCATGGAGTTTGATGATATTGTTATGCGATTTAACATTCTGGATGCCATGAAACATCCTTTTGAGGATCACTCTGTTTTTCATGTTGATATCATTGATGATACTGTTGATGGACTTATTTCTGATTTCCACTCTTTGCATGCATTAAAACATTCATCTGTGTTTGAGCTATCTAAATTTGCATGCATTGGTGGTTTTAACTGTGATTTGTATTCTGATTCTGATTTTGATGTTGATTATGACTCACTGGTGTTGTACCATATGATTTTGATGTTATACAATCAGATTGCACTAACCATGTTACAGGAAGTACATATGCATCTGATTGTTATGTTGAGGTACAGGCTAAGGAACCCACCCATTTCTCCCTCCCCTCCGGTTCTTGATATTCAGCCAGCATCCAGCACTCCAGAGTTGAAACCCCTGCCAGACAACCTCAAGTATGTCTACTTAGAGAAGGAGGACAAACTACCTGTCATCATTTCAACCTCCCTCACTGCTGACATTCCTGGTATTAGCCCATCAACATGCATGCACAGGATATTGTTGGAAGATGGAGCAAAGCCAATGAGACAGCCACAAATGTGACTCAACCCTGTCATCTCAGATGTTGTCAAGAAGGAGGTGACCAAGCTTCTACAAGTTGGGATCATCTACCCCCTTTCTGATAGTTAGTGGGTCAGCCCTAAGATGCCTATCTTTGAAAGTTGAAAATTTAGGCTATCTTTGAAAGCTAAAAACCACCTTAATTGAATCAATTAGATCACCAAGTTAGGATGCAAACACTACTGAACTGTACACTTTCAATCAGTCAAAAACAGAGTTAATCGATTGATTTTACTAAACAAATTTTGTTTCAACTGATTGAAACAGAAAAATAGTCGACTGGAATACTGGGAAATATGCAGAAATGCAGATTCGAGTTTTAAACCAGGAACAATACACAAGAATGATCAAGACATGTTCTAAATGATTATGCAAGCATGCTCAATATTGAAAATGTCATGAAAACATGCAAGAACTTAAAAAAGATTATTAAAACACAAGTTCTTTAAACTTTAAAATGAATATGCAAGAGCGAAAGGTTAGAGAAGAGAAAAGACCACGAGATTTTTATACTGGTTCATTCAAACCTGAGCTACATCCAGTTGGTCAAGGCAACCTGAGCTTGGCCTTTGCACTATTTCAAAAGATTTACAAAGTTTACAACATTACACTTTCAAAATATGCAAAAACACCACACAATGACTCTTGAATCACACCACAACAAGACACCTCTTCCGGACATGGAAAACCACTAGGCACAACCTAAAAGCTTGAGAAAGTCCAAACCTTAGTGATAACACAACCTTGCCTACCAAAACCACCTTCTCCAAGCTTCAAAATACCAAGCAAAAGCTCCAAGAATGATCCAAGATTAATCTTCAACAGTTGCACATTGTATGATCACGATAGAGAGAGAGTTCCATAGATTCCAGAAATTTTTTGCACTAACAAATGGTCTTATCCTCTCTCTTTCGAAAAATGCAACTTTTATAGTCAAATTGTTATGAAATTCAATAGGTTGATTTTCAAATCAATTAGTTGATTTCACTTAACTTAAGTGAAATCAATCAATTACAAAATAAATTAACTTATTGAATATGTACCAATTAAGAATATTGCAACAAACCTTTTAATATGTTAAAAACTCATTCAACAGATTAAAAGACACAATTGAACATGTTGAAAAACATTTCAACAGATTAAAAAACACAACTAAGACCCTATACATCTAATTAATGCAAAATGGTCTACAACATGAATTACAATCTTCAAGCTTGTTATCTCATGAATAATCCAAATAGAGAGCATGCACACAAGGCTTGATCAACACGTGAAACATCAAATCTCCACATATTCATCAATGTAAGCATGGTTCCAACATGTTCCAAGGCAAGGACTTCATGTACCTTCATCAAATCTTGAAGCACCAAATCATCCAAGCTATTTATGCCAACATTTCCCCTCTCATTTGATGAAGCCAATCTCCAATACTTCATTGGATCAACCTTCATTTACTTGAACTTCATTGAATTGATGAAGTGCCATCTAAGCATCATCTTCTAACTTGACTTAAGATTGTTAAACTGAAAACTATTTCCAATAGCAGTACACATAAGATAACAAGCACACAGATGCAAATGCTCCCCTATCACTAATATGGGTATCATCCAGATTTTGTTTAACAATTTCTTAGTTCTATTCATTTAAATTCAACTTTTAATGATCCAATTTTAATGCTTCCAATAGTTTTCCCAATTTTGATTCATCAAACAGAAGTAATGCAATTAAGATAAAAAGCAAAGGATAATTTGTCATTGATCATAGCACGCGATACACAAACAGAAACTGAACTAGAGAAAAAAAACATAAAAGTTGATACATTTAACAAGCTAAAACAAAAATCAACCGACTAAAAAATTGAGAGAACTCATAATAGAGCAACATAATAACATGAATTCAATGCTTGATCCTAAAGGCTAACACTTTCTATCATCCTAAGGATTTTTTATGGTTTGGAATAAAGTCAACAAATCCTGAATGTCTTGGATTTGGCCATCCAAATCATTGAACCTCTCATTGCAAAAGGTGTGATGTGCATCTTGAGGCACATTAAGTTCATACAGTTGATGCCATCATCCTCTCAAATTGTGAGTACATAGGGCCTTTGTCCTCTGGAGGTTCGTAGGGAATAATGTCCATTGGTCCAATACTGGGCTCTTGCTCTTCTTCTTGATTTGCTCCACTTAGGCCAGTTTCATGGTCATGTGCACCACAAGCTGCAATACCACCAGTTGTCCACACATTTCCTAACTTAATAAAGGCCATCTTATCGAAATTTTGATAGGAGGTCGGGTTCAAAAGTTCAGTTGACTCTTCCAACTCATCTTCTGCATCAATACCAAAGTACTTTATGAACTTGGACACCAAAACCACATAAGGCAGCCTATAACCTGTGAATCTCTTGGCCTTGAGCATGTGATCAGGAGCCACAAAGATCCAATCCACTTGTACATTATGTTGAATGCAATATATGAGGATCAAATCTCCCTCATTCAATGTAGAATGGTTGCTTCCACGTGGAACTATGATTTTTGTGATAATAATAAGAAGAAGCCTTTCATCCACCTTGAGACCACCAACATGGAAATGCTTGATTTCTACAATAGGGTTCCTTAAGCATTGCCTATAGTATTGGACTTTGTTGAACCCTTGCACAACACGAGTTTCACCTTTCCTCACTTGAACACCTCTTGCCCTAAGTCTAGTAACATCCTTCCAAGCCTTCTTAGATATCTCCATGTGGACTCCTTTCACACTAGACATCAACACATCATGTTTCAATTGCAATATGTGAAAAACACCTTTAGCAAGTCTGAATAAATTTTCCCTAAAAGTTCAAGGAAGGTCTTAAACTTTTGATGCTTGAGTTGTTGGAGGACTACATCAAAGCTTTCAGATTGCAGCTATGAGTACCTTAACACCTTAGGAATACTGATTTGCTTCCTAGTCATCTTAATGAGAAACACTTGAATTTTGTCCTCATGTCCTTCAAACTAAGCCTAAATTCTCCCATGGTGTTCTTGATTTGGAGAACTTGGAGTGGGAGGAGTGGAATATTCTTCATCAGATCGGGCAGTGCGTTGTTGATGACGAGGCATGATGATTGTGGGTGTGACTATTTCTAAGAGATATTTGATGCAAATGCAAGTTTTAAAATGCAGTATTTATAATTGAATAGGTTGAATTTTATTAATTTGTTTTAGGTTACCAAACCTAGCTTAATGCATATGATTGCAATATATCAATAAATCATGATATTTCCAATGAGTTTTTATGAATATATAAACCAGTTCAAATCATGTAAGGTGCATGCACATTGAAATTACACATCACAAATGCTTTTTGGTTAAACAAATCAGAAAAAGCAACACATAGCTAATACAATAGCTGTTAAGGGCAGTTTGTACTTGACCACGAGATGCTCTTTGACTGGGCTAGCTTTTCAATTTAATTCATTCAAAATTTTGTAGTTCAAGTAAAATCAACACATAGATTTTATAATTCAACCAACTAAAAATTAAACAAAACAGAACATTAATCTCTACACACATAATATAGTTAAGTGAAATCAACATATAGATTTCAAAAATCAATCGATTAAAAATCGTGAAACAAAACTTCCTATCACTAAAAACAATTTTAATGAAATCAACACATAGAATTGTGAAAATAAAAAATTTAAATTCATGACAAATTGTGTTTTCTGCATATAGTGGCATCTTAAGTGAAATCAATCATAAATTTGTAAATTCAACAGACTAAAAATTTGACAGATCATATTTTTTGCAAACAGAGACTGTTTTAAATAAAATCAACACAAAAATAAAAATTCAAGAGCCTAAATATGACAGTTCATAGTTTATGCACACATTAGCTTATTTTAATGAGATCAATGAATGGATTCATAAGATTAACATGCTAAAAACACATCAGACCACATCCTTCATGTCCAATATGCCTAGTTCAGTTCTTAGCTTGTCAAATCTATCTCTAGCTAATGGTTTTGTGAATAAATCAACTAATTGATTTTCAGTTTTAACGAATTGAATTTCATAATCTCCCTTTTGAACATGATCTCGAATGAAATGATGTTTAATCTCTATGTTCTTGGTTTTAGAATGTTGTATTGGATTCTTGGTTAAGTTGATAGCACTAGTATTATCACAATACAAAGGTACCTTGCTTAGCTTTACACCATAGTCCATGAGTTAACGCTTTAACCATATGACTTGTGCATATCAATGTCCAATTGCTATGTATTCAGCTTCAGCAGTGGAGAATGCCACACATGCTTGCCTTTTGCTATTCCATGAGATTAGACTTTAGCCAAGTATATGGAAAATGCCACTTGTGCTTTTCCTATCTAATTTGCACCTTGCATAGTCAAAATCTGAAAAACCACTAAGAGTTGTGTTAGAATCACATGGATACCATAAACCGACATTAGTTGTTCCTTTTAGATACTTTAGAATCCTTTCTGCAACTTTTAGGTGTGATTCCTTTGGATTTGATTGCAACCTTGCACACAAGCACAAACTAAACTAAATATCTATCCTACTTGTTGTAAGATAGAGCAAAGAGCAAATCAACCATCTATATTTGGTTCAATCAACTTGTTGCCCAACCTCATATGCATTCATAAGATACTTTGTAGCAATTGGAGTGGTAGCTTCCTTGAAATCCTCCATTTTGAACTTTTTCAACAAATCAAAATAGTATTTTGATTGACTTAAAAATGTGTCATGCTTGAGTTGCTTGACTTGCAGCCCTAGAAAGTATGTAAGTTCACCCATCATGGACATCTCAAATTCTCCCTACATAGCTGGAACAAACTCTTCATACAAGGTGTTATTGTTCGAGCCAAAGATGATATCATCAACATACACTTGAACAAGTAGAACGTCACTTTCATGTTTTCTAATGAAGAATGCTTTATCAATTGTACCTCTAACATATCCTTTTGATAAAATAAAGTTACTTAGTGTAACATCCCCTCAGGATATTACGAATTTTAATAAAATAAAGAAAAGTAATTAATTACACTGCATTTAATAATACCTCATTTCCCAAAAACACGGGAAATTAAAACTTTATTAATTTACTAAAACATCCATAAATACAAAACTGTGAGTTTAGTCAAAATAGGCCATGAGCCTTTACAACCTATTTCAAATAGAATAAAGAAAGCATAAACATAAAGATCCCATGATAATCCCCTCTCCACAACTAAGCCTCACCAGCTCCACCTGCAACATCATCTGCTCACGTGCACCGCGTACACGATCATCGCCAAACACAAGCAGATAGGGTGAGCTAAAAGATAAAACATAAATGTATACCAAACACACATATATGTATAAACGATAAAAATACATCAATAACACAAAACTCTTCTCTTATTCCACATGGCCACAACCATATATGATATCCTTTCATTTCCCACAAAACTTACTCCATTTCTATCACATGGCCACAACCATGTATATCGATGCACCTCACAGAAGACTTGTTACCTTCCTTCTACATGGCCACAACCATGTTAGCAGTGTTCTACATCTTTTATTAAGTATCTCAAGGTGCCTTGCTGCCACACCTATCGACCACAACCAATAGAGCACGTGCGGAAACCATGCTACGGATCACACACAGTAACGTCCCAGGACTACCAAACTCGTCAGCAAATCACTGAGGAGGGCAATCCATTTGGAACCATTCGTACTGGCCACAACCAGCACACTCACACCCATAACACTCGCCAACCTGAGCCACAACTCTAAGGTTCCTCGTGTTCATCTGCTATCCCGAGCCACATCTCAAGGGAAGTCATTCCGGGCCACAAGCGATAGAATGCCATGTGCTTAACCCCTATCCCGAGCCACAACTCAAAGATACGTTCCAGGCCATAACCCATGGAACACCAGCATGCCCACCAATGAGATATTCAAAAAGCCATGTAGACCACGCCTTGCAAGTTCCATCTCATCTCTTTAATACAACATAAACACCTGCCTTGAAACGCATAACTTCACCCTCGCTCGCTTAAACTAAGAGCCTTTATTTAACCATTCTAACTTATCTCACTTCAGCTAGACCCACTAGCTTGAGCGAGCGTCTAGAATCTCTGTAGCCTACGTAATCTCGCTTAAGCGAGCTCATTCTCGCTTGGGCGAGACCCTCGCTCGCCCAGGATAAAACTTACCTCGTCCAGGCGACGAGTTCTCTAAAACAACACAATCATCCCTCTTTACCTCGCTTAGGCGAAGGGCTCTCATCTGAGCGAGATGCCTCCAAAGACACCCTGCAACATACTCGAATTCTTGCCTGAGCGAGATGTCCTGTCGCTCAGAACTAGATTTCCTCGCCTGAGCGAGTTGCTCGCGTAACCACAGGTTTTGTGTCTCTATTAGTCTCGCCTAGGCGAGTCTGGCTCGCTTGAGAGAGAAATGCAGACCCCAAATCTGTTTACGCATGCACACCAGAATCAATGACCCATTCAACTCCTCAATTCACACAAAAACAGTTTACATGAATTTCATCAACCATATGAACCTTATTTAGATACATTTCAGACCCCCAACACCCACATGTGCACAAAAGCCGCATACTCAGTACAATATCCATCATAATAACACATTTAGGTAAGAATCATGCAATATGACCCAATATACAATTTCGGGTTCAACTCCCCTAACTTGGAATTTTCCCTTGCTTAGAAAAAATGCAGAATGTTGGAAATCCCTCCTTGATCACTAGGCAGCCTAACACCCTCCCTTCACTATGCTCTAAATTGCCAAAACCCTCTCAATTTTCGCACTCTTGCAATGCCCTCAGAAAACAGCTTCTCTAAACCCCTCTTCTCTCCCAAAAATTGCCTTTTAAAGGTGCCTTAAAGGGGTTTAATGCCTAGAACGAGAATTAAGTTTTAATGGTAAGTTTTATTGTTATTTAAGGCCTTTAGTATTTGTTTTCAGCCTTCCTAGGTGCCCCATTCTGCTAAGGTTCTCTCCACCTTTTAATATTCATGCCATACCAATTTTTAGCAAAAAGAGAATTAAATTTTCGCCACCAAGGTTTGCACCCATGACCATGCCAAAGCCAATTTAATGTTAAACCATCAGGCCAACTCATGTTTCTTGCTAACTCACCCAATTCAAGTATGGTATCATATGAAACATGCTCCATCATATTATTAAAACAATAATAATTAAATAACACAAACAACATACATAGGACTTGAACCCAAGTCCTCTCACACAATTAAAGTACTCTCAACCACTTGAGCTAGTACTTTTCTACGTCATACCCATCAGTATTTAGTGCCATAAATACACTACTTACCCGCATTTATTAATTAATTAATTATTTAATTAATTAAATTATGCGGATCTTACATTCCCCTCACCTTGAAATTTTTCGTCCTCGAAAAAGAGAAATTACCAGCAAACAGGTGAGGATACGACTTCCTCATGAGGTCCTCCATCTCCCAAGTCATCTCCTGGGTTGCCTCGTCCCAAAGAACCTTCACAGTCCGAATCTCCTTCCCTCTTAGTTGTTTGACTTGAGAATCCTGAATTCTCATCGGTCTAACCCCCAGAGTCAGATCCTTGCGCACTTGAACATCGTCTTGCTCCTGCACATGAGTAGGATCTGCCACGTACTTCCTCAACTGTGATACATGGAAGACGTTGTGCAAATTGGCCAAGTAAGGTTGCAAGGCAATTTCATACGCTGCTGGTCCGATCCTCCTTGTAATTTGGTATGGCCCGATGAATCTAGGAGTCAGCTTCCTCGACTTGAGAGCTCTCCCAATATCAACCGCCTCAAACTCAAGTGGCCTCCTCCTCTTATCTGCATAAGACTTTTGTCGACTCTGAGTCGCACGCATACGGTCTTGTATCACCCTTACTTTCTCAATGGTTTGTTGCAAGAACTGTGGCCCAAATACCACTGACTCCCCATCCTGCTACCAACACAGCGGAGTCCTGCATCTCCTACCATTTAATGCCTCGTATGGTGCCATCCCGATGCTGGAATGGTAGCTATTATTGTACGTGAACTCCACCAATGGCAACATGTCACTCCACGTACGCAGGTGATCTAACACACAAGTCCTCAGCAGATCCTTTAGCGACTGTATGGTTCTCTTAGACTGCCCATCCGTCTGAGGGTGGTACCCTGAGCTCATTCTCAGCTGAGTACCCAAGGCATTCTGCAGTGATTGCCAAAATCTCGATGTGAACCTCTGGTCTCTGTCTGACACAATACTCGTAGGCACCTTATGAAGTCTGACCACTTCTCGGACATACAGATCTGCCAATTTGTCCATAGACATCTTTTGGTTAATTGGTAGGAAGTGCGCACACTTCGTCAGTCTGTCTACAATAATCCAGATCGAGTCATGTCCTCTCACAAACCGTGGCAAGTGCGTGACAAAATGCATGGAAATGCTGTCCTATTTCCACTATGGAATGTCAAGAGGCTCCAACGTGCCACCCGGCCTCTGATGCTCAATCTTCGCCTTTTGGCATACTAAACAAGAAGCGATATAGTCAGCCACATCATTCTTCATACCCGTCCACCAGAAGGTCACTTTCAAGTCCTTATACATCTTAGTCATACCTGGATGTATGCTAAGACGACTCTTATGCCCTTCACCTAAGAGCATCTTCCTCAAAACCCAACTGCGAGGTACACACACTCTCTATCTGAATCTCAGGATACCATATTTGCCCATCCTGAAGTCTTTTCTCTTCTCGGTGCCCAACTCACTCACTATCTGTTGCAGTTCTTGATCTTTACCCTGTTCCTCCCTGACCTCATCTAAGAAATCATTAGTGATCTGCAACATGCTACACCGTATATGATCAACACCTGTGTATAGATTCAAGTTCATATCTCGCAGTTTCTTAACAAGCTCCAACTCCTTCATCATTATAGCAAACATATGAACTCTCTTCCTACTCAAGGCGTCAGCAACTACATTGGCTTTACTTGGATGGTATAGAAGCTCAAAATCATAGTCTTTCAAGTACTCCATCCGACGCCTCTGTCTCATATTCAGCTCTTTCTGATCAAATAAGTACATCAAACTTTTATGATCATTGAACACTTGGAACTGTGAACCATACAAGTAGTGCCTCCACGTCTTGAGAGAAAAAACTACCGCAGCCAATTCCAAGTCATGTGTAGGGTAGTTCTTCTTGTGTACCTTCAGCTGGCGAGATGCATAAGCAACAGGTCGTTTCTCCTGCATCAACACACACCCCAAGCCCTGGTATGAAGCATCACAGTACACCTCAAATGTTTTGGTTGTGTCAGGAATAGCTAATATAGGGGCAGTGGTCAATCTCCTCTTCATATCCTTAAAACAGACTTCACACTCGTCCGTCCAAGAAAAAGGCTAGTCCTTCCTGGTGAGTTGAGTCAATGGACTCACCATCATGGAGAACCCTTCCACAAAGCGCCTGTAATAACCTGCCAAGCCCAAAAAGCTTCTCACCTCAGTTACTATCTATGGTCTCTCTCACTTCACCACTGTTTCAATCTTCGTTGGGTCTATTGCTATTCCTTGGGCTGAGATTACATGACCCAAAAATTGTACCTCCTCCAGCCAAAAATCACACTTCGACAGTTTCCCATACAGTTTATGCTCTCTGAGAACCTCCAAAATCACTCATAGATGATCTGTGTGTTCTTCTTTACTCTCAGAATATATCAGTATGTCGTTAATGAATACAACGACAAACTGATCCAGATACGGCCGGAAAATCCTATGCATGTAGTCACTGAATATAGCAGGAGCATTCGTCACCCCAAACGGCATCACCACATACTCATAGTGACTGTAGCGAGACTTGAATGCTGTCTTCTGCACATCCTCTGGTTTGACTAAGATCTGATGATATCCAGACCTCAAGTCAATCTTAGAGAACACAGTTGCTCCCCACAATTGATCCAGCAAATCGTCAATTCTGGGCAACAGGTACTTATTCTTTATAGTCAGCTTATTCAACTGACGATAATCTACACACAATCTGGAACTACCGTCCTTCTTTTTCACTAGCAGCACCGGTGCTCCCCATGGTGATGCACTTGGTTGGATAAACTTCTTCTCAAGCAGATCCTCGATCTAGTTCTTCAACTCTGCCAACTCAACTAGCGCCATCCGATACGGTGCCATAGATACCGGGCCCGCTCCATGGATGAGATCAATGGTGAAATCCACATCCCTACTCGGTGGCAATTCTAGGATTCCATCAGGGAAGACATCGGCGTATTCATCCACCACTGGAATCATACTTATCTTCTCTGTGGTACTCTTTTTCTCTGTCTAAGCTACTATCATTAAGCAAGTAGCTCCAACTTCAATCTCCTTCTTTGCCTGGTTCGATGATATCAATTCTAGTCCTTCTACATTTGGATAAACTACTCGGCGTTGCCCGCAATCGAACACCACGTGGTTGCTGGCCAACCAGTCCATACCCAGAATCACGTCCAACCCTTCCATCGGTAAGCATATGAGATTCACCTTGAATCTGCGGCCTGCCACCTCCATAGGGCATCCTACACAAACAGACATGGTGGATACCTCTCCAGACGCTGGTGTCGCAACTATTAACTCGCACGCCAGCTCTCACATCACTAGACCGAGACTCCTCACACATTCATTGGTACGAATGAATGGGTAGCTCTTGAGTCATACAACACAACAACCTCGTGATCAAACAACAAACAAGTAGTCTATACTAAGTTACCTGATTAGGCTACCTTGATAGTTGTCAAGGCGAACACACGACCTGGGGCTCTAGGTCGATCCCCGACAGGTTTCTTTGCTGGTGCACCTCTAGCCGATTTCTTATTCGGGCCGTGACGTGCGAAATGGCCCATCTGGTCACAAACGTAGCACTTGCCAATGCTACTACCACCACTAGAGCTGCCTGAGGGTTTTGGACAATCCCTCCTAAGATGCTTCCCACCATAGTTGTAACACTGTAGTTTCTTGACCGAACTCTGTGGCCTATCATACGACTTCTCCTGTTGCCATGAATCAGAGGTATTCTTCTGAGGTCGTGCCCCTCTGCTGGGCCCCATCTCCAGCTGCTTAACGGCCTTGGCCAGCTCCACTAAGACTAGAAACTCCCTGATCCTGAGAGGTACAATGAAACGACGCAACTCGTGTTTCAGCCTGCCCTCATATTTTCTGCATCTCCACTCCTCGGTGACGGTAGGCGAGAAGAAGCTGGCCAAGTACTCAAATCTGTCTGTGTATGCCTGCACAATCAGGTTCCCCTACTGGAACGTGAGGAATTTCGCCTCTCTCTCGTGCCTAGCACTGTTTGGAAAATACTTCAAAAATCTCGCCCTGAAGGAAGTCCAGGTAACCTCCTCGCCCCGGGTCTGCATGAGCTGCTGCATGCCTGCCCACTAGTATTCTGCGTCAGCTACTAGCAGGAATGAGACGAATGCGAGCTTTTGAGCATCTGTGCAATTTATCACTCTACAGATTTTCTCACACTTTCTGAGCCAAGCATCGGCCTCATCCAGAGTGGATTTGCCTGTGAATTTTAAGGGGTTATGCCTCATAAAGTCCTCCACCGATACCGGGCGTGTGGGTGCTACCATGGCTCTAGGTTGCGCTACAATGGGCTGCATCGCATCTACCATCCGATGTATCACCTGCGCGATCTCATCAGCCCCAACATTATTCCTCCTCTGCCTATTTGCCATAGTCTGAGCACGCCACATATAACTGTTCACATAAAACAACTTTGGTTAAGACTTTATACCAAAAGTTAGTTAACAAACAATGATCAAAATGATCTCACAAGCACACAGGATAAGCTCACTCCCCACAAACCCCAAAAAAAATCTTTTGAAAACCATTGCTCTAATACCAAATGTAACATCCCGTCAGGATATTACGAAATTTACTAAAATAAAGAAAAGTAATTAATTACACTGCATTTAATAATACCTGATTTCCCAAAACCACGGGAAATTAAAACTTTATAAATTTACTAAAACATCCAAAAATACAAAACTGCGAGTTTAGTCAAAATAGGCCATGAGCCTTTACAACCTATTTCAAATAGAATAAAGAAAGCATAAACATAAAGATCCCATGATAATCCCCTCTCCGAAACTAAGCCTCACCAGCTCCACCTGCAACATCATCTGCTCACGTGCACCGCGTACACGATCATCGCCAAACACAAGCAGATAGGGTGAGCTAAAAGATAAAACATAAATGTATACCAAACACACACACACACACACACATATATATATATATATATATATATATGTATATGTATAACCGATAAAAATACATCAATAACACAAAACTCTTCTCTTATTCCGCATGGCCACAACCATATATGATATCCTTTCATTTCCAACAGAACTTACTCCATTTCTATCACATGGCGACAACCATGTATATCGATGCACCCCGCGGAAGACTCGTTACCTTCCTTCCACATCGCCACAACCATGTATAATAATGTACATCATGGAGACTCTATCCAGCTCTTCCACATGGCCACAACTATGTTAGCAGTGTTATACATCTTCTATTAAGTATCTCAAGGCGCCTTACTGCCACACCTATCGGTCACAACCGATAGAGCACGGGCGAAAACCATGCTACGGATCACACACCGTAACGTCCCAGGACTACCAAACTCGTCAGCAAATCACTAAGGAGGGCAATCCATTTGGACCCATCCGTACTGGCCACAACCAGCAAATCACTAAGGTCCCTTTTGTTCATCCGCTATCCCGAGCCATAACTCAAGGGAAGTTATTCCAGGCCACAACCCATAGAATGCCATGTGCTTAACCCCTATCCCGAGCCACACCTCAAGGATACGTTCCAGGCCATAACCCATGGAACACCAACAAGCCCACCAATGAGATATTCAAAAGGCCATGTAGACCACGCCTTACAAGTTCCATCTCATCTCTTTAATACAACATAAACACCTGCCTTGAAACGCACAACTTCACCCTCGATTGCTTAAACTAAGAGCCTTTATTCAACCACTCCAGCTTATCTCGCTTAAGCTAGATGCACTAGCTTGAGCGAGCCTCTAGAATATCTGCAACCTACGTAATCTCGCTTAAGCGAGCTCATTCTCGCTTGGGCGAGACCCTTGCTCGCCCAGTATAAAAATTACCTCGTCCAAGCGACGAGTTCTCCAAAACAACCCAATCATCCCTCTTTGCTTCGCTTAGGCAAAGGACTCTCGCCTGAGCGAGATTCCTTCAAAGACACCCTGCAACATACTCGAATTCACGCCTGAGCGAGGCATACTCGCTTGAGCGAGATGACTTGTCGCTCAGAACCAGATTTCCTTGCCTGAGCGAGTTGCTCGCGAAACCACAAGCTTTGCGTCTCTATTAATCTCGCCTAGGCGAGTCTGGCTCGTCTGAGCGAGAAATGCAGACCCCAAATCTGTTTACGCACGCACACCAGAATTAATGACCCATTTAACACCTCAATTCACACCAAAACAGCTTACATCAATTTCATCAACCATATGAACCTAATTTAGATACATTTCAGACCCCCTACACCCACATGTGCACAAAAGCCGCATACTCAGTACAATATCCCATCATAATCACACATTTAGGTAAGAATTCCAATAGAACAGTGTTCAATTACCCAAACCCCAAATTCCCTTCATGTAGAACACGAAATTCATGGCAAAACAGTATCACAATCATGCAATATGACCCAATATACAATTTCGGGTTCAACTCCCCTAACTTGGAATTTTCCTTTGCTTAGAAAAAATGCAGAATGTTGGAAATACCTCCTTGATCACTAGGCAGCCTAACACCCTCCCTTCACTATGCTCTCAATTGCCAAAACCCTCTCAATTTTCGCACCCTTGCAAAGCCCTCAGAAAACAGCTTCTCCAAACCCCTATTCTCTCCCAAAAATTGCCTTTTAAAGAGGTTTAATGCCTAAAACGAAAATTAAGTTTTAATGGTAAGTTTTATTGTTATTTAAGGCCTTTAGTATTTATTTTCAGCCTTCCTAGCTGCCCCATTTTGCTAGGGTTCTCTCCACCTTTTCATATTCACGCCATACCAATTGTTTGCAAAAA
The DNA here is from genome assembly GCF_037176805.1 of Vigna unguiculata. NCBI lineage: Eukaryota > Viridiplantae > Streptophyta > Magnoliopsida > Fabales > Fabaceae > Vigna > Vigna unguiculata. The sequence goes on from NC_140801.1 coordinate 14,794,309, forward strand.
GAGAATTTTAAATTTTCGCCACCAAGGTTTGAACCCATGACCATGCCAAAGCCAATTTAATGTTAAACCATCAGGCCAACTCATTCAATTCAAGTATGGTATCATATGAAACATGCTCCATCATATTATTAAAACAATAATAATTAAATAACACACAAACAACATACATAAGACTTGAACCCAAGTCCTCTCACACAATTAAAGTACTCTCAACCACTAGAGCTAGTACTTTTCCACGTCATACCCATCAGTATTTAGTGCCATAAATACACTACTTATCCGCATTTATTAATTAATTAATTAAATTATGCGAATCTTACACTTAGTCTTTCATACCAGTGTCATGGTGCTTGTTGTAACATCCCGACCAGATATTATGGATTTTAAAGAATAAATAAAGAAATAATAAAACAACTTTAATTTAATAATACCTCATTTCCCAAAACTCGGGAAATTTAAATTTTTATTACTTCCAAATATAATCCAAAATCCAAAGTTTATAAACGGGACACAAAACAAAAGCATCTCATAAGAGTTTACATATTATTTCAAAACCATAAAATAATAAAATCTCCCCATGTTATCCCCGCTCTGTGGCTAAGCTCCACCAGAACCACCTGCATCAACATCATCTGCTCACGTGTATCGCGTACACGATCATCGCCAAGCACAAGCAGATAGGGTGAGCTTAACAGAATAAACATATAAATATTTACATATATGTAGAACACACTTATTTTCATATATATATATATATATATATATATATATTACAAACACCCCAAAAATATTCCCCCATAGGATTTCATATCACATGGCCACAACCATGTTATTTGTATTCTACATCTTCTAGTGATTACCTCAAGACGACTTGCTGCCATACCAATCGGCCACAACCGGTAGAGCACGTGCGAGAAACCATTGCTACGGATCACATACCATAACGCCAGGTGGAGTTCCCAAATATGAACATAGTTCGCAACGTTCCAAGACTACCAAACTCGATAGTCAACTATTGAGGATGGCAATCTATCCGGACCCATCCGTACTGGCCACAACCAGCACACTCACACCGGCAACACTCGCCAACTCAAGCTCAACTCAAGGGTTCCTCGTGTTCATCCGCCATCCCGAGCCACAACTCAAGAGATTCTATTCTAAGCCACAACTCAAGGAATACCTCATGTAGTACTAAATTTTCAAGCACTCTGAGCAGCTGGTAGCTATAAGACCCGAGAAAAATAAATAGTTAATTAAATAATTATTTAATAAATGCGGGTAATGGATGTTTGTAAGGCATTTACTGCGGAATGCTTTGGTGTGGAAAAGTACTAGCTCAAGTGGTTGAGAGTACTTTGATTGTGTGAGAGGACTTGGGTTCGAGTCATATGTATGCTAATTATGTGATGTTTGTTTTATTTCTATTTTTTTATATATAACATGTGAGAGCACGGTAGGTGATAATGTAATACTATATGTGTACGAATTATCACAAAATGTTAATTGGTTTGTTGGTTGTGGTTTGACCTTGTATTGTGAGGGTATGGGTTTGAATCCCGGTAACCCAACTTTAACTCTCTTTTTGCTAAATAGTGGATTATGGTATGAATGTGGAAGGGTGGAGGAAACCTAGTAGAAGAGGCAGCCAAAGGGGCTGAAAATCATTAAATCATGGGCCTTGAATAACAAATAAATCACTATTAAGTTAAGTTTTTCGTTTTGTCACTTAAACCTACTATTAGGATGCCTATATAAGGTGAAATTGAGGTGAGAGGAAAGGTTTTGGCAGCTGTATTTTGGGTATAAGCAGAGGGGTGCGAAAATCTGAAGAGAACCGTGGGTGTTAGGGCAATTAAGAGCTGAATTGGGAAAAACCAAAGAGAGAGCATTGGTACTCTAGGGGAAGACGCATAATTCCAATTAAAAGCCACCAAAAATTCCAGGTTAGGGGAGCTCCTCTGTGTGAGAAATTATGTGATTGTATTGATTTTGTTACTGCAGTGTTACACATGTTTATATGTTTCTTTGCCATGAAATTTTCATGCTCTCTGTGATTGGATTGAACCTTGGCTGATGTACGTTGCATAACCATTCTTGTATGCGCATATTAAAAATAATAGAGTTTTTGGGTACTATATGTGACTATGGTTCAATTGCATTGGTTTGGGATCAAATTTTGAGGTCTAAAACAGGTTCATAATTCTGGAACGATGAAGGGGATTGATTGTCAATTTTGGAAAGGGGTGTTGGCATGGTTTGGGTGTTTGCGTGTGCGTAATAGTGAACCAGACTGATAATCTCGCTGAGGCGAGCTAGGCTCGCCTCAGCGAGAGTTGTAGAGTCGAAAGTTATGTTTTCTGCACGAGCTACTCGCTCAGGCGGAGTGTCAGGGTTTTGGGGACCTGTTAACTCGCTCAGGCGAATACCTCTTGCCTAAACGAGAAATCAAGTGTGTGAGATTTTGTTTTGGGGCACCTCGCGCAGGCGAGGGGATTGATGTTTGGGCGACACGGATCTCGCCCAGGCGAGAGGCTCTCGCTTAAGCGAGACCTCACGTTTTAACTTGGCATTTTGTTAACTCGCCGCCTAGGCGAGAGTTTGGGTTTTAGGCGAAGGGCGATCTCGCCCAGGCGAGGAGAGACTCGCTTAAGCGAGACCTCGGAGGTAAACTAGTTTGGCACGCTCGCTCAGGTGAGGAAGCTTAGCTTAAGTGAGACAGGCCTGGTCGCTTAAGCTAAGGTTTCTAGCCTAAGCGTGTTTAGTGCAATTTGTGTGTGTTGTTTGTACACACTGATAAAAACGTGGATCAGGAGATGCTGTGCCATGAGCGGTTAGGTTCATGGATGGTGGTTAACATGTGATGGTATGAGCGGGGAGGTTCATACTCAATTACTCTCCTGTGGGGTTACGAGCGAGGTAGGTTCGTATGTTCCGTGCTCATAGTTGAGAGATGCCGCGTGCGGGGAGGTACGTAGCTGGTGGATCACATGTGTTGTACCAAGGATGTGAATAGGGTCAAATTCTGAGAATGTAATTGGGTCTTTATGTTTTATATTATGTATTTGATATATGTTTATTATTCTTTTGGGCTCACCCTTTCTATTTGTGATTGGCAATGATCGTGTAATTCGTGACACTAGAGCAGATGGTGTTACAAGTGATGTCGAGGGTGCTCAGACGACAAAGTGAGGGCTAGCTGGGATAAAGCTAGGACTTTATAAGTGTTTCTATAGTGTTAATGGAACTTGTAATGACTTTGGATTTAATTACATTTAAAACTTTGTCGCATTAAATATTAAATTTATGTAGTTTCCAAGTATGAGACTTAATAAGATTGCGACGCTTGTTTTTTTTTTATATTTATATTTAATATAAAATCAAGTAATATTCACTAGGGATGTTACAGTAGCCCAAACTTGGACCTATAATCTACAACATTTTCATTCCAATTTAGTTGGTTGACATCTCTACAATTCATAACTTAATTGGATTTGGTCTAAAACCACAAGATCAGTTACTTAGTTATGTTTCTCTCCTTATTCTGGTTTAATAATTTGGTTTCACAACTCCAAAGAGTTCACTAGTTTACACCTCCTGTTTTACAGTGTGCCATCCAAAGTCCTACCACTTTTATGTCAACATTTCACACTACATTACATAATCTCAAGCCAAATCATTCATGCTAAGTCTAGTGTACTCAACCTATAGCTATATCCCTTGTACACTCCAGTTTTAAACCCTTCAAGACTCTACTTCATTCCCCTCTACTGCCATATAGTTATTATCAAGGTTATCATCAAACTACCATTTCCCACTCCAAGGATAGCACGAACCAGTATTTTTCCCAAAATTTAACATACCAGCAACTCTCGCAACCATAAAGATTTCACTTTACTAAGATGGCGCCTGGCGGCCAGCCCCGTGCCACTAGGTTATGCATACAATTCTGGGCAAATTCCCAGAATTCCCGCACCTGCACTGCTCTTCTCTCTCATAATTCCTCTAATGCAAATTCACCACACATTTCCAATTATTTAACAACCCAGTTATACTAATCGTTCCATTTGATATTAGCAAATACCCAAATTAAGTTTCCGCTAATTGATTCCATAAGTGACAATTCGCAATTCATCAAACCCTAAAACCTCCTTACACTGTTTCATTCAATTATGCTCGAAAATACGTGAATATACCCACTGTTGGACATCACACCCAACCTTTAGTGAGTACGGTTAACTTTCCCCCCGATCAGAATCAACCCCGCACCTAGTAAACAACAAAAAAACGAACCATTTAGCTCGCATCGCCTGGCGGTTCAGTCAGTACCGCCAGGCCCTTCATCTAGAAACCCAGAATTGGGTGAAACACCTTGCGTCACCTAACGGCCGGGAATGTGCCGCCAGGCGGTTACTCTCCAGGAACCCAGAAACACGTGAAAGTGCATGTGCCGCCTGGCGGCTATGAACAGCCTGGGATGCGGTTTTTGGAAATTTTCCAGAAAACACGAAAAATGCAACAGATCAAGGCTCCCAACCACTTGAGATAGTACTTTTCCACGTCATACAATTTAGAATTTAATGCCATAAAGACTCCCACTACCTGCATTTATTAATTAATTATTTATTTAATTAATTAAATTTCACGGGTCTTACACTTGTTTCAAATCATACAAGGCCTTTTTCAATTTGAAAACATGGTTAGGATAAAGATGATCCTCAAACCTAGGAGGTTGTGATACATACATTTCTTCATTTAAGAAATCATTCAAGAATGCACTTTTCACATCCATTTGATGTTATTTAAAGTTAAACATGCAAACATATATTAATAGTAATCTCACAGCTTATAGCCTAGCTACAAGTGAATGTGTTTCATAAAAATCAATGCCTTCTTCTTGATTATACCCTTTAGCAACTAGTATAACTTTATTTCTTACTATATTACCATTTTCATCCATTTTGTTTCTAAAAACCCATTTAGTTCCAATTATATTCATGTCATCACTTCTAGGAACTAGAAACCACACATAATTTCTTGTGAATTGATTAAGTTCATCTTGCATAGCAACAATCCAATTATTATCATTGAAAGCATCATTCACATTCTTAGGTTCAATTTGAGATACAAAGGTAACATGTTCGCAAAATATAAGTTTGTGTCTAGTGGATACTCCCTATCTAATATCACCAATAATGTTGTCCTTTATTAGCCCTTTAGGTTCGATCCAATTCTTTGGTAAGTTGTTGTCTGTAGCTATTTCAGTCGACTATTTTTCCTTTTTAGTAGATTGATTTTCTACAACAGATTACTTTTATACAGCAAATTGCTTTTCCTGCAATATATCTTCATATGCATTCTTTGACACTTGATCTTGTAGCTTTAGGTTAGTTTCATCAAATACAACATGCATGGACTCTTCAACAATCATTAGTCTTTTGTTATAAACTTTATATGCATGACCATGTATAGCATAACCAAGAAAAACACCTTCATTCGCTTTGGCACCAAACTTTCTAATTTGCTCTTTACCATTATTTAAGATGAAACACTTACAACCAAATACTTTAAGGTGGCTTAAAACATGTCTTCTCCCTTTGAAAAGCTCATAGCGGGCTTTTCTTTAAAATAGGTCTAATTAACACACGATTTAACACATAATAAGCTGTGTTGACTGCATCAGCCAAAATTACTTAGGTAGTGAGTTTTCATTTAACATGGTTGCAGCTAATTCTTCAAGTGATCTATTCTTTCTTTCAACTACTTCAATTTGTTCTAGAGTTCTTAGAGTAGAAAACTTATGTTTAATCCCATGTTTTTCACAAAAAGTGTTCAAATCTTTCATTTTGAAACTTTCCACCATAATCACTTCAAATAGACACTATTTTATAACTCTTTTCATTTTCTAAAACCTCGGCAAGTCTTTTAAAAGCATGGAGTGTGTCATTTTTGGCTGGTAAAAACAAAGTTCATGTAAACCTAGAAAAATCATCTACTATGACTAATGCATAAAGGTTTCTACCAAGACTTATGGTTCGAGATGGACCAAATAGATCCATGTGAAGCAACTCTAGAGGTTTTTCAATTGAAACACAATTTTTGGGTTTAAAAGAGACCTTGTTCTGATTTCCCTTTTGACAAGCTTCACATATTCTATCCTTCTCAAATTTGAGTTTTGGTAAACCTTCAACCAACTATTTTCTATTTAATCAATTAAAATGCTGCATGTATGTGTAACCATCTATCATCCTCTTTTGTAAGCAAACAATGAATTCTAAATTATGCATGATGCAGATCAATAGTGTATATATTGTTGACTCTTTTTCCTATCAATACAATACTACCACATGCATCATAGATAAAGCAATGATTTGGTTCAATTACAACTTTAAAACCTTTGTCACAAAGTTGGCTTATACTTATCAAGTTGTGCTTTAACCCTTTTACTAGCAGCACATTCGATATGTTGAATGAGGATCCATTGCTTATGACTCCATTTCCAAGTATTCTTCCATTTTTGTTGTCTCCATAAGTCACAAATCCTTCATCCTTCAACTCCAACTTAGCAAACTTGGTCTAGTCACCTGTCATGTGTCTCGAACAACCACTATCAAGGTACCATAAATCTTACTTGGTACCTTTTGATAGGTTGGGTCCATCATGGTTACACCTTTCTAGATCCTTTTGGGATCCATTTCGTAACCCCTTTAGGAACACCATACTTTCTAGCATAGCAATTCTTAATAACATGACCTTTCTTCATACAATAGTTGCAAGGGATGAGTGGCATATCATTTGGCTTACTTTTTGAAAAGAAACTAGAGAACTTCTTGGCTTTCTTTTTGAAAGTAGGATTGTAACCAAGCCCAAATTTCCCAAGCACACAATTTTGAGAGTCAAGAACAACTTCTAGGTTTGCTTTCCCACTTATGAACTTTGCACATGTTTTCAAAAGGTATTTCACTTGATTTTTTTAAAACAGTGGAGTTTAGGCATTCAATTTTCATATGTCCTTGCTTTCCATAACTATAACAAGTGAAATTAGAAGAATTTGACTCAAATCGCTTGGAAGTGTACCTCTTTTGATTACCTTTGTTACCTTTCTTTTCGAGATACTTCCCAAACCTTTTGACAAATAGATTCAGGTTCTCATATTCATTTGATTCTGCCACTTCATCCTCGGGTTCATTATTCCTCTTAGTGCCAATTTTCAAGGCTATAATATTCCTCACCTTTTTCTCACTTGACTCTTGCTTATTATTCTGGTATTTTGTGTAATTTTCCTGAATAAATTTTTGTGCCAACTCCAAACTCTCATTTTAAATATATAATTTTTCATCGTCTTTTCATGATTTTGGTTGCGATAAGTCACTAATGTGTAAGTTTTTTTATTTTAATTAGAATATTTTTTAGTGGCTAAATTGATTGCAAAAATAGAAGCATTTAGTGACCAGCATATTGCAATGGCTAAAGAACAAATTTGAATAGTTTAACAATGAAAATATCAATGACTAATTTTATGTACATGACTTTATTAAGATTATAAACAATATTTTGACATGCTTGTAAACCATTTTCTAACTTGTTTATAAATACTACAAATTTAGTTATGCTAAATAACAACCAACTCCTATAATAATATAGTAAAGAGTAGTGTAAAAAATAATAGTATACATATTACATGATCCAACATAAAATCACAATGGAAATAGTTCTAAATAAATATGTAACTTTTAAAGTCATAATACAATTACATATAACTAATGGTCTTATGGTTTACCATCACTAGAACGATCTTACTATATCATTTCCACTTCTAGGAGATCAAAAGGAATTGACATAATATTCTTCAACAAGATATGTTGTAAAATAAGTTCTTGTTGGAATATGCATTCACTTTGTTGCTGATAATTTTTCATCAAACACTTCATCTTCTCTTTAAGTGTCCTCTCATTGGCATCCTTTGTCATAAGCTCGACATTTAATTTCTAAATAGTTTCACACATTTCTTTTATTTGATTAACAACTAAAGCTTGGTTGGTACAAGGGATAAGAATTCGGGGTGCGCCAGGCGAGCTAGAATATCTTTTTATGCATTTTAGGTTAACAAATTTGTTCCTATATTGTAAGATGACATGTTGTTATTAGACTTTAGCTATAATTTTTGTTGCTATTGTTTCTTGTCTTTGATTAATTAAACTATATGGAATTATTTCGATAGGAAATGAATATCAATTATTATAGGAAAATAAAAAAGGTTTTGTTTTTCTCATGACAAAAATTTTTGTTTTTGGTCATAAAAAATGTGGGTCTGCAAGGTGGGGCAGACCAGGAAAGTAAAACTAATTTTGAACTATGGCACAGGCCAACCCGACCTGCACTTTGCGGGCCAAAACGTAGGGCGCTCCAAAATGAGTTGTACTAGCCTGCTTGGCCATCCCTAGTTGGTACTAAAGTTGGCACTTGTAAAAATAGGAAACTTTTTTCTTAATGTAACAAATCCATACACAATCCCCTTTTTAATTTTTCACCTCCAACAATAGCAAAGGGTCCGATTCTTTCCTTTGCTCACAAGTTCTAATTTGAACTCAATTTCTAAAAAAATTAATTTACTCCTATTTTTCTTTTCAAAATTAATTCTCGTTTTTCTCATACTCCCTCTGTTTTCCAATTTCTCTCTTTTTACCCTTTCCATTTTTTAAAACACTAGAGCCAACTAACTACTCACTTTCATGTTCACTCCCTTCCCAAATTTACTCTTGTTCCACTTTCCAAATCCACTCTCGCATTCACCCTATATCCTAATTCATTTTCCATTGAAACACTCACTTTCCCAATTTATTCTCATTTTTTGAAACTCTCGACCTAGTGTTAGTGAAAAATGGCAAGTGCCTGGTTGCACATAGCAAGTAACAAATATCGTTCTCTCCATAGGGACTTGTCCAACATATGACAAATCTTGCAATTCACAACTCAAATAGACAATAAAACTTACAAAAACACAAAGAAACTCTTTTTGGTATTTTTATCAAATAGTTGTTTTGCAAGAAGAAATTTTAACATAGAGTATTTACAACTATCAAGAGTAGATTTCATTCAGTTCATTCTCATGCATTGGCAAACATCTCATTTCCATATTCAAGTCAAAATCAACTCACCAATATACTCAAATCCTATCCCTAGTGACTTTGAGCTTATAATAAATCATCAAGTTCCAATTCCTTGAATCCTTAAAAAGTAACCATGCATCAAGTTCAAAAGTCTTAAGATTACTAATGAATCATGTTCTATCCTTAGATACAAGCTCCATTAGGTATTCAATTTCACTTTTAGGTTCAAAAGACATTTGTCAACACTTCAAGAACCACAAATCATGCATGGATTTCCAAACCAAAGCAAGCATTAAGCATGGAAATCAAATACTAACATTGAAATGGAAAAAATATGTATTAACAACATAAATTACACAACAATTCAGTTTCTTACGTCTAATCTCAACAAATAGGGTTAGCTCTCCATGGTGGAGAACCTAGGGTTTACAAATATAAGAGACAAGGAAGAAAGGGAAACCAAAGAGAAGATGCAAGCCCTCTCCTAGGTTCTTGGCAGCCACTACATGCTCCAATTACACCTCCCATTCACATCTCCATCTCCCAATCGCAACTCATCTTCCTTTCTAACCCAAAAAGGGAGAAAAACCACCATAAATGGAGGAGAAGATCCAATAAGGAATGAGAGAGTTTCCCAACACCCTTAACAACCTCTAAGAGGCTCTCCAAGCACCCAAAAGTATTTCTCTATCTTACCAAACGAGGAATCGTCCAAACCCTTGCGAGAAGCAAGATTAAATACCCATTTTTTGACATCTTAGAACACCACTATTGAGCCTTGTCTCAGCACCTCTCAACGCCAAGTTTTACGAATTGAATGGCGTTCAACCCCACTTTTGTATCGCTCAACCATGTGGGCGCTCAACCTTACTTGCCACCACTTAGCCTGTGGGCGCTCAGCCTCACTTTCCACCGCATAGCCTTGTGAAGTTTGACAACATTTTGTATTTGAAACATTGGGCATGATTCTAGTGGCGCCTGACGTGGGTATTTATCTCAAATTGATATTTTCTTATGCAAAATATGCTCCCTTGAGTTTTTGCTTGTTTTCCTCCACCACAAATGCTTCCTATTAACTTATTTAACATATTGAAAATAGAGATTAGAGGTAAAACAAGCATAAAATAATTAAAATACAAAACAATACAAAACAAACTAAAGTTGAGAATATACCAAGATAAAAGGTAGGAAAGAGTTTATTTATTCATGACAATAAACACATAAAAGAGGTAAAAATGGACATTATCACCTAGTCACATTCTAACCCACCAACTCTTATTGTTTAGTCTTCATTGTTTCGAAAAGATTAGCAAATCATGATTCCTTGCTCATTGTTTGCTGTTTGTTATTCGCTGTTTGCTATTCCCAAACGATTTGCATCAGAGGCTATTTGATATTTCTCGCTAGTTCAAGGTAGCCCATTTCGTGTTCTTCGTTGATTCATTGTTTTCTATTAAAAAATGTGTTTTATGCTTTTGGTTTGCTTCTTTCGATAGTTTGTTACTCATAAGGATAGTCTAAAACGTGTTTAGATCAGTATTCTTTGAGTGCACTAAGGGATTGCATGATTTAGCATTCTTTAAAGTTGCATAAGGTTTCCAATGTAGGATTAGATGAGAAGGTAAATAAGAAAACAAGTTTGTAATATATTTGCTCTCCTTTACACATGTTCATTTCCATGTTCTTGTGAGTTTAGATGCTACTAGAAAAGCCAAATTCTATTTCATTTTTCTTAAAATTTGGGTGTTTGTTTTGTTAGCTTCGTCCTTGTCCTTAACGAAACAAATAAGACATGCCAATTATAAAAAAAGATATATTATTGTTGATTGAGTATAAGCAAACTTAATGTGTAAGTTGAATCTTTATAGCATGATCCATGCTCAAACTTAGTTGTTAGAGTCAGATGGAGGAGTTGGCACTTCAAGTGAATAATCCAGTGGAGGTGGGAGATCCTTAGTTTCACTACACACAACAAAAGGATCACATACAAGAGGAATATTGATTATATTAGAACTGTTGACATGAGAAGCCAAGGTGGTTTGCTTCTTGAAGATTTGATGAAGATTGAATGAAGCTCTTTTGAACTATCTTGGAGCCATTACAATTGTAATGAAGCCTACATTGATAAGGAAAGGAGATTTGATGATATCCATGGTGATCAAGGCTGGAACGTGTGCTCTTCGTGTAGTTATATCATTTAGAAAGTGAATTTGTAGTTTGTAATTCATGTTGTAGACCTTGTAGCATTAATTAGATGTAGTTTGGTCTTTATTGTGTTTTTAATCTGTTGAATGGTTTTTCAATAGGTTAAAATGTCTCTTTTAGTTTGTTGAATAGTTTTTCAACAGGTTAAAAGGTTGGCTGTAGTAGTCTTAAACTGCAACAAATTCAATCAGTTGATTTAGTTTTTAATCAACTGATTTCACTTAAGTCAAGTGAAATCAACCGATTGATTTGAAAATCAACCTATTGAATTTCATAACAGTTTGACTATAAAAGCTGTGATTTTTGAAAGAGAGGCTTGTTGATAATTTTAGAGCACAAATTTGTTCGGGAAACTTGTGGAAACTTTCTCCCTCATGATCATACGTGTTGCAGCTGTTGAAGATTGATCTTGGATCAATTCTTAGAGTTGTTGGCTTGGTTTGAAGCTTGGAGAAAGTGGTTTGTGGTAGGATGGGTTGTGCTACCACTGAGGTTTGATCTTTCTCAAGCTTTTTGTGTGTGCCTGGTGGTTTTCCAGGTCTACAAGAGGGTTCTTGTTGTGCCGGTGTGATTCTTGTGTGATTCAAGAGTCTTTTGTGGTGTTTTTGCATATTTTGGAAGTGTAAGTGATGAGTTCAAATTTTTTCCCTCATTTAATATTTAAATTTGGGGATTTAATTGAATTTTCTGTGCTTAAAGATTGATTTAATTAGAATTTGTGATTATTGGATTTATTGAGTAAGTTTGGTAAAAGTGGCGTAAAAATTGATTTTAGTTGCATAAAATATTATTGGATATTCTAACGTTTGTTGATGCAGCTGGAATTTATTTTTGGTCAATTAATAGTGTGATTTTAAAATATTCAAAGTTACAAAATAAGTCCAAAATCAAGAAATTCTGAAAAAGAATAAATCAGGAGCTAAATGCACCCCCAGATTTTATTTGCACACTCCTCCCTCAAGTGGACCACAAAAACCTGTTCTGCACCCCCAGTTTTCACTAAGTTGCACCCCTCCTACCACTTAAATTCCACTCAACCAGATCACGCCATGTGGCAATCCCCACCTCTTAAAATTAGCCAACCAGAACAAGCCACGTGTCATAATCCTACCCTCACCAAGTTAACCAATCAGATTCTGCCACGTCATCATCTTCATCTCCCAAAACCCTAACTCTAATTTTCTCCTCTCCTTCCACCCTCCACACAGCCGTCGCCGCCAACCTTTTCCGACCACCATCGCAGCTCCGCGCGAACCTTCACCGTGAGCACACAGCCACTTCACTCACGCATCAGCCATGGAAACTGCCACACCTCCGCTCGCCACACCTCCGCGAACCAGAACACCGCGACGCAGCACCTCCATTTTCTCTCCATCATCTTCTCCGTCGCGCTCACCATGACAACACCATCTTCACGCCTCCGCGAGGTTTGCTTCGCGACCACCACGATTCTGCAGCGCACAACCATGGAGCTCCTTCGCCTGCACCAGTTCCTCCACCATCGCGATCATCTTCTTCACTCGCGCCACCAGATCGCGCAGTCACCACCTGTTCTGCAGCACCATCTTCGCGCGAACCAGTGCCGCCACTGCACCTGCAACCACTGCGCCCACCGGACGAACCACCGCGAAGCGCCGCCACCTTCTCCGCACCAGATCTACGGCCTTCGCACGCCACAATTGCAGCACACACATCTCCTCGCCGCGCCACCACCATCTTCCACCATTCGCGGCCGTCACAGAGCATCGCGCACTATCTTCACCACTGCAGCAGCACCTCCGCGTCGCGCCACCTCGCCGGAGAAGAAGCCGGAGCAGCCGCCGTCAGCCGCGCCGCCAGGGAGGAAGGAGGAAGGGGCAGAAACCCTAATTCTGGAAAGTGTACTCTGCGCCACGTGTCAGCGTCTGATAGGACAGTCAAACTGGTCAACTGGTCAACTCTGGTCAACTGGTCAAAGTCAGCAGTCAACTCTGGTCAAAACTGCAAATATGGTTAAATGAGAAGGGCAGAATTGGAAATTGGACAGGAATTAAGTTGCTAATTAATTAAATAAAAATAAAAGATTTTAGCAACTGACAGATAAAGCCCAAAGTCCAGTTGAAGCCTATATAAAGAGACTTAAGGGAGCAGAAACGGGACACAATTTGACGATTGACAATTTTACAGCTGACAGCTTAGACACTTAGAACTCTTTGGTTTTGGCAGATACAGTCTCCACCACATCTCTCATTCTCTTCTTTTATTTTCTTTCTTTCATATCATCATGTATTCCATCAAAGCCATGGAGGGCTAAGCTTTAAGGGTTGATTCCACTGTAATTTCTTAAATGGATTCTGAGGTTAGATGAATTTATATGTTTTGTTATTTTGATTATTGTTGTGGTTTTTGTTTATCTATGTCCTTTGCTTCTTAATCGAATAGAAAATAATGATTTTAAATCTACATGCATGCTAATCATATGAGTTAAAAGGTTTTTAAATTAAATTGAGACTTTACTTTGATTTTGTTTAGAAACTTTCATTTGATTAAATAAGTTTTTGTCAATAATTGAGACTTTAATTTGATTAGAGGTAATTACTTTAACTAAAATTAGTCAAGACTTTACTTTGATTAATTAAGTTTTCTATTTGGTAAAGGAACAAAGGAATAGACATGATTAGGCATAGTAAAATTAATTGAGACTGTACTTTGATTGAATTTACTATGGATAATCTAACAATTCTCACTTTTAATTGAGACTGTACTTTGATTGAAAGTGAGGATGCCAACAAATGAATTGAGTCTTTACATTGATTTATTTGTAAATCAACAACAATAATTAATTTAACAATAATCTCTAGATAACCAATGAAGAATCTGATTTAGAAAAAGCAGTGGAATTGACCTATTTACTATTACTGTGTTTACAATCTTCCGTGTCATTTTTTTTGCATATCAAAACCCCCTATTTTTATAATTGCTAATTGCATTTTTAAGAATCAAATATTTGAGATCAATTCCGTATTCGTTGTGAGACGACTCAGGGTTATCTTAACCCTAACTATTTTCTTCACTACAAACTGGCAATACTGAAGTTGCTAAGTAGTGGTAATTTGATCGCCTAACGACAGCGATATCAAATTTGGCGCCGTTGCCGGGGAATACGGTGGACTTGCATAGTGCATGACTCGGGCCAATCCGGGTCAAGTTTATTAACTTGATTCAGAACTTGAAAGGAACTTGCGTAAATCACGTAGGAGACTTGAACTCAGGTGTTCTACTGAAGGAGCACCATCATCATCTGAACCTACCAATGAAAGTGTACCGCTAGAATCACCTCCGGTGATTAACATATCTTCTGATCCATCACCTGAACCAGAAATTCAAGAAGATAGAATGGAAGAAAGAACAATAAGAGAGTTGGCTTCACCGGATGCAGCAATTACACAAAACATGTGCATCCAATATCCAGATGGAGAATGTGAGCTTAAGTCTGGGTTAATCCATCTTTTACCCAAATTCCATGGATTAGTAGGAGAAGACCCATACCATCATTTGAAGGAATTTCATGTTGTTTGTTCATCCATGAGACCTACAACAGTGACAGAGGAACATATCAAGCTTAAGGCTTTTCCATTCTCATTGCAAGATGCCGCTAAGAATTGGTTATACTGCCTTCCGCCAGGATCCATCAATACCTGGGAGACTCTGAAAAGATTATTTTTGGAAAAGTTTTTTCCAGCATCTAGAGTTGCGGCTATTCGCAAAGATATTTATGGGATAAGGCAACAAGAAAGAGAAAGTCTTCACGAGTATTGGGAAAGATTCAAAAAGTTGTGTGCTTCCTGTCCTCATCACCAAATAAACGAGCATCTCCTCATTCAGTACTTTTATGAGGGATTGAGTATCATGGATAGACAAATGATAGATGCTGCAAGTGGAGGGTCATTGGTGGACAAAACGCCAACAAATGCAAGACAATTGATTGAAACTATGGCGTCGAACCATCAACAATTTTCCACAAGGAGTAATTCTATAACTCTATTGAAGGGAACCCATGGAGTAGAAGCTTCATATGTTGCAGATCACAAGAAATTAGAAGGGAAGTTGGATGACTTAGCGGCCATGGTAAGGACCTTGACAGACTTACAGAAAAAGCCTATCCCTTCTACTTTATGTGGAATTTGTGCTTCTACTAATCATCCTACAGAGGCTTGTTCTATGTTAAAAGAGACAGGGACGTTAGACAATGAACAACCTCAGGCATATGCTGCAAACATCTATGGCAATAATAGACCACCTCGGCAGCAATACAACCATGATTTGTCCTCCAACAAGTACAACCCAGATTGGAAGGAATATCCCAGCCAGAAATGGGGAAATCAACAGCCTCAACACCAACAAGTCTATGTTCCACCTCAACAGAGGCAACAACCACAACCAGCGGCAACCTCTGGTGATTCAAACATGGAGGCAATGATGAAAATGATGGCTGACATGATGAAGGGACAAATCAATGAGTTGAAACAAACGATGGAAGCAACCAATCAGAATTTGCAAAATCAGATTGGACAAATGGCAAATGAGTTAAATCAGATGAAGTCTCAACAAGGCTCAAGCAATTTGCCTGCACAAACTGTAATCAACCCGCGAAATGTAAGTGCTATTACTTTAAGATCGGGTAAGCAAATACAAGGTCTTGGGGATGCCCAAGAAGATGAAGATAAGGACAATGAAGTTGTACCTAATGATGAAAGAGGAAGATCAGATGAAGCAACACAAGCAACATCTGAAATACCTGTACCCAGTGATAACTCCAGGTTGGTATCCCCTAATACTTCCTCTGAAAATCCTTCTCCTTATTCTCCTCCTCCTCCCTATCCAAACCGTTTGAAACCAAAAACTAAAAAGATGGAGGAGTTAGACAAAGAAATCCTGAATACTTTCAAGAAAGTGGAGATAAACATCCCTTTGTTGGATGCTGTGAGACAAATTCCTAAATACGCCAAGTTTCTCAAAGAATTATGTACACATAAAAGGCGTATGATGGACAAAGAGGTAGTGAACATGGGAAGAAATGTCTCTAGCTTAATTAAGAAGCCTGCAGTCAGAATGCCGCAAAAGTGTAAGGATCCAGGTATCTTTTCTATTCCCTGCATTATAGGTAGTACTAAGTTTGACAATGCTATGTTAGATTTAGGAGCTTCCATTAATGTAATGCCTTTATCTGTTTTTACTTCACTTCATCTTGGACCTCTTAAGTCTACTGGTGTGGTCATTCAGTTGGCCAACCGTAGCACAGTTAACCCTGCAGGTGTGCTAGAAGATGTGCTTGTCCGTGTGGACAAGTTAATTTTTCCTGCAGATTTCTATATCTTGGACATGAAGGATGATGAAGGAATGAGTTCAACCACAATCATCTTGGGAAGACCATTCATGATGACAGCACGTACCAAGATAGACGTGCATGCAGGATCCTTGACTATGGAGATAGGAGATGAGAAGGTGCAGTTCAACGTGGTAGAAGCCATGAAGCACCCAATTGAAGACCATTCTTTGTTTTGCATTGATTTATTGAGTAATGTAGTGAACAATTATGCTTTTGGACTTTTGGACGCTTTATCTGGTTTTTCTTTGGATTTTTCTTTTTCGAATGTTTCGGGCTCAATTTTAGACGAAAGAGAAAATTGCAAAACAGGTGATGTTGAGGACGCGGTGTCACTATTTGATACCTCTATGGCGTCCGAGTATGATGCTGAGGTGGCTGAAATTACCTTAGGCAATAAAATGTTGCCATCTGTGGAACAACCACCCACTTTGGAGTTGAAACCTTTACCATCTCATTTGAAATATGTTTATCTTGAGAGGGATGGGAAACTCCCTGTTATTATATCTGCCTTGCTTACTAACGAGCAGGAACAAAAGCTATTGCAGGTTATCAAAGATCACAAGCGAGCAATAGGCTGGACTTTGGCAGATATTCCTGGTATTAGTCCTTCTTTCTGCATGCACAGAATACTCTTGGAGGAGGATGCTAAGCCAGTGAGGCAACCTCAGAGGAGACTGAATCCTCAGCTGATGGAGGTTGTGAAGAAAGAAGTCACCAAGTTGCTACAAGCAGGTATTATATATCCCATTTCTGACAGCACTTGGGTGAGTCAAGAATGAGAAGAACGAGTTGATTCCTACTCGTATTCAGAATAGCTGGAGGGTCTGTATTGATTATAGAAGACTAAACCAGGCCACCAGGAAGGACCACTTCCCTTTACCATTCATGGACCAGATGTTAGATCGATTGGCAGGTAAGTCTCATTACTGTTTTCTTGATGGATTCTCTGGGTATTTTCAGATTTGTATTGCCCCAGAGGATCAACATAAGACTACTTTTACTTGTCCATTCGGTACATATGCTTATAGAAAAATGCCATTTGGCCTTTGCAATGCTCCTGGAACATTTCAACGATGTATGATGAGTATTTTTACAGATTTGTTGGAGCATTGTATTGAGGTTTTTATGGATGATTTTAGTGTATATGGTTCATCTTTTGATCATTGCTTGTCTAATCTTGCTAGAGTCTTGGAGAGATGTGAAGAAACTAACCTTGTTCTAAATTTTGAAAAATGTCATTTTATGGTGGAACAAGGTATAGTTTTAGGTCACGTTGTTTCCAAGAATGGTATATCTGTAGATCCTGCTAAAATTGATATTATTGCACAATTGCCTTACCCCTCTTCTGTGAAAGAGGTTCGATCTTTTCTTGGACATGCAGGATTTTACAGAAGGTTTATCAAGGACTTCAGCAAGATAGCCAACCCTCTCTCCAACTTATTGCAAAAGGATGTAGTATTTGACTTTGGAGAGAGGTGCAAAGATGCATTTGATACATTGAAAAAGGCGTTTACCACCACTCCTATCATCCAGCCACCTAACTGGACATTACCATTTGAGTTGATGTGTGATGCATCAAACTTTGCAGTAGGAGCGGTGCTTGCACAAAAAGATGGGAAGCTATCACATGTGATATATTATGCTTCCAGAACATTGGATACAGCGCAGGCTAACTACACCACGACTAAGAAGGAATTATTGGCTGTTGTGTTTGCCTTGGACAAATTCAGACCATATATACTTGGTTCCAAGGTAATTGTTTATACTGATCATGCAGCATTAAAATTCCTTCTGAAGAAAGCAGATTCGAAACCAAGGTTGATCAGATGGATGCTACTGCTCCAAGAGTTTGACATTGAGATTCTAGACAGAAGTGGAGCACATAACTTAGTAGCCGATCATCTTAGCAGGATTGAAAATGGAGAAGATAACATTCCTATTAAGGATGACTTTCCTGATGAAGTCCTCCTAGCATTGACTGCTGTGAAAGGTATGTTTCCTGAACCTTGGTTTGCTGACATTGTTAATTATTTGGTTGTTTCTGCTATTCCTCCTTCCTTCTCCAAATATGAAAGAATCAAGCTAAAAAGTGAGGCAAAGTACTATATCTGGGAAGACCCAATCTTATGGCGCATTGGTAGTGACCAAGTCATAAGGAGGTGTGTTCCAGATATCGAGATACCTCATGTGCTTGAGTTCTGTCATTCATCTCCTTTTGGTGGACATTATGGCACACAAAGAACAGGTAGGAAGGTGTTGGATTGTGGATTATATTGGCCTACTATTTTTAAAGATGCACAGAGGGTATATGAAAATTGTGAGCAGTGCCAAAGGGCAGCCAGATCCATTACAAGAAGGGATGAAATGCCTCAACAACCCATGCTATATTGTGAGGTATTTGATATTTGGGGTATTGATTTTATGGGTCCTTTTCCTCCTTCTTTTGGGTTTTCTTATATTTTGCTTGCTGTAGACTATGTCTCCAAATGGGTGGAAGCCATAGCTACAAGGACTAATGATTCTCGAGTTGTTATGAGTTTTGTCAGGTCTAACATTTTCTGCAGATTTGGGATACCACGAGCCATCATCAGTGACCAGGGGACTCATTTCTGTAATAGGCTACTTGAGAACATGTTGAAGAAGTATGGGGTGACACATCGCATTGCTACACCATATCACCCCCAAACCAATGGGCAAGCAGAGATCTCTAACAGAGAGATTAAAAAGATACTAGAGAAAGTAGTGAAGCCTAGTCGAAAGGATTGGGCCACAAGATTGGATGAAGCACTTTGGGCACACAGGACAGCCTACAAAACACCTATAGGTATGTCACCTTTCAGGGTGGTTTTTGGAAAGGCTTGTCATCTACCTGTGGAGATTGAACATCGGGCCTATTGGGCCGTGAAAGCATGCAACTTGGATTTGGAAGAAGCAGGAAATGAGCGAAAGCTTCAGTTGCAAGAACTAGAGGAGATTAGGCTAGCAGCCTATGAAAATTCAAAGTTCTACAAAGAGAAAACCAAGAAGTTCCATGACCAAAAGCTTGTGGCTAGAAAGGATTTCAAGGTAGGCCAGAAGGTTTTACTATACAAATCCAAGCTTGGTCACATGAGTGGTAAGTTGCGTTCTACTTGGGAAGGACCATACATTGTTACAGAAGTCTTCCCTTATGGAGCAGTGGAGATCAAGGAAGAATCTTCAGCAAGAACTTTTAAAGTTAATGGGCATCGTCTTCGGATATTCAATGAAAATCAAGATATGCTGAACAAGATGATGGATGGGATGAACTTGACGTCTCCCTCATACCTTCCACCTTGAGGAGGTAAGTACACTTCATACTTTTTCTTTGCATTTTATACATATTGAATACATTGAGGACAATGCATGGATAAAGTGTGGGGGTGTGGGGAGATTTCCCCCTTTTCTGTTTTCGTTTTCTATTTGTTTTGTTTTTCCTTTTCTAATTTTGTTTTTTGTTTGTTTTTATTTAAAAAAAAAGTTTCTGTTTTCAATAAAACATATTGACATTGGATTTTTGGATTTGATTTACTAATTGGAACGGTCATAATTCTGGGAAAATAAAAGTCATGTGCTATGAGTGGATTGTTGTCTGTGATTTACTGATTGAGTTGATTTGAGAGTGTCTGGAATAAATCTTTTGTGAAAGAGTTTTTGACCTTGTGAGTTTTGAGCTTTATTGTAAGGATGAACTACCATGTGCCATTCCTATTTTTCTTGTGTGATTTGCTCATGTCTTGTTGGTACTCAAATGTTTAGCTTGATTCTGTTGTTTTGCATCTTAGGTGAACATACATGATTTGATATGACTGAGGCATTTCTTGTTTTTAGCTACTTGGCCAAATAAGCTAACCATGACATTGATCCATTGGTAGCCCCTTGAGCTTAAACCTCTTTTTCTTGTTTTGAGCATATTGTTAAACCTTAAAAAGAAAAAGACCATGTTTGTCCTTAGGGAGAAAGAAGGAGCTAGTGGATTATGTTGAGATTGGTTGAGGAATAAAGTGTGGGGGTGTGTATTTCCCCCACAAAGTTGTAAAAATGGCAAAAGGAAAATAATTATTGATGACAGAGTGTTGAAATGAAAAATGATTGCTGTCTGAAAAAGAGCAACAAAGGATAAAAGAGAAAAAAAGAAGAAGATGTAAAGATTGTTTTTGAAACTGTGCTCCATAACTCTTTCTTCCTTACTATTTCAAAAACACACAAATCCTAAAGTTTTTCCTACCTTTGCCTTGGCCTCATTATAACCTGTGGAAAGTCCTCATGATTTTTGAATGCATGTTTTCTGAAAGCTGTGAATATTAGAGTCTTGCTAAGCATTGAGAGTGTTTACTTGCATGGGTATTTTGAGTGAAAACACAAGCCAAAACACTTGAGCGAATCTTGGTGAGAAAATATATATTTAACTTGAGTGTTTCTCTTTCATATTTGATTATCTTGTAAACTCAAAAGATTAACTCATGTGTGAAAAACAGAATTTCATCCATTTGTTTGTGCATGACAACATGATTTCTAGAAGATTGATCTGTTTCCATTGGTATTCATTTCTTTAATCCACTGAAAATATGGAATAAAAGACCTCAGAAAAAAGTTTTGAAATTGTTCAATTTTGCCCAGGAGTGCAAAAGGATAAGTGTGGGTGTGTGATGAGTTCAAATTTTTGCCCTCATTTAATATTTAAATTTGGGGATTTAATTGAATTTTCTGTGCTTAAAGATTGATTTAATTAGGATTTGTGATTATTGGATTTATTGAGTAAGTTTGGTAAAAGTGGCGTAAAAATTGATTTTAGTTGCATAAAATATTATTGGATATTCTAACGTTTGTTGATGCAGCTGGAATTTATTTTTGGTCAATTAATAGTGTGATTTTAAAATATTCAAAGTTACAAAATAAGTCCAAAATCAAGAAATTCTGAAAAAGAATAAATCAGGAGCTAAATGCACCCCCAGATTTTATTTGCACACTCCTCCCTCAAGTGGACCACAAAAACCTGTTCTGCACCCCCAGTTTTCACTAAGTTGCACCCCTCCTACCACTTAAATTCCACTCAACCAGATCACGCCATGTGGCAATCCCCACCTCTTAAAATTAGCCAACCAGAACAAGCCACGTGTCATAATCCTACCCTCACCAAGTTAACCAATCAGATTCTGCCACGTCATCATCTTCATCTCCCAAAACCCTAACTCTAATTTTCTCCTCTCCTTCCACCCTCCACACAGCCGCCGCCGCCAACCTTTTCCGACCACCATCACAGCTCCGCGCGAACCTTCACCGTGAGCACATAGCCACTTCACTCACGCATCAGCCATGGAAACTGCCACACCTCCGCTCGCCACACCTTCGCGAACCAGAACACCGCGACGCAGCACCTCCATTTTCTCTCCATCATCTTCTCCGTCGCGCTCACCATGACAACACCATCTTCACGCCTCCGCGAGGTTTGCTTCGCGACCACCACGATTCTGCAGCGCACAACCATGGAGCTCCTTCGCCTGCACCAGTTCCTCCACCATCGCGATCATCTTCTTCACTCGCGCCACCAGATCGCGCAGTCACCACCTGTTCTGCAGCACCATCTTCGCGCGAACCAGTGCCGCCACTGCACCTGCAACCACCGCGCCCACCGGACGAACCACCGCGAAGCGCCGCCACCTTCTCCGCACCAGATCTACGGCCTTCGCACGCCACAGTTGCAGCACACACATCTCCTTGCCGCGCCACCACCATCTTCCTCCATTCGCGGCCGTCACAGAGCATCGCGCACTATCTTCACCACTGCAGCAGCACCTCCGCGTCGCGCCACCTCGCCGGAGAAGAAGCCGGAGCAGCCGCCGTCAGCCGCGCAGCCAGGGAGGAAGGAGGAAGGGGCAGAAACCCTAATTCTGGAAAGTGTACTCTGCGCCACGTGTCAGCGTCTGATAGGACAGTCAAACTGGTCAACTCTGGTCAACTGGTCAAAGTCAGCAGTCAACTCTGGTCAAAACTGCAAATATGGTTAAATGAGAAGGGCAGAATTGGAAATTGGACAGGAATTAAGTTGCTAATTAATTAAATAAAAATAAAAGATTTTAGCAACTGACAGATAAAGCCCAAAGTCCAGTTGAAGCCTATATAAAGAGACTTAAGGGAGCAGAAACGGGACACAATTTGACGACTGACAATTTTACAGCTGACAGCTTAGACACTTAGAACTCTTTGGTTTTGGCAGATACAGTCTCCACCACATCTCTCATTCTCTTCTTTTATTTTCTTTCTTTCATATCATCATGTATTCCATCAAAGCCATGGAGGGCTAAGCTTTAAGGGTTGATTCCACTGTAATTTCTTAAATGGATTCTGAGGTTAGATGAATTTATATGTTTTGTTATTTTGATTATTGTTGTGGTTTTTGTTTATCTATGTCCTTTGCTTCTTAATCGAATAGAAAATAATGATTTTAAATCTACATGCATGCTAATCATATGAGTTAAAAGGTTTTTAAATTAAATTGAGACTTTACTTTGATTTTGTTTAGAAACTTTCATTTGATTAAATAAGTTTTTGTCAATAATTGAGACTTTAATTTGATTAGAGGTAATTACTTTAACTAAAATTAGTCAAGACTTTACTTTGATTAATTAAGTTTTCTATTTGGTAAAGGAACAAAGGAATAGACATGATTAGGCATAGTAAAATTAATTGAGACTGTACTTTGATTGAATTTACTATGGATAATCTAACAATTCTCACTTTTAATTGAGACTGTACTTTGATTGAAAGTGAGGATGCCAACAAATGAATTGAGTCTTTACATTGATTTATTTGTAAATCAACAACAATAATTAATTTAACAATAATCTCTAGATAACCAATGAAGAATCTGATTTAGAAAAAGCAGTGGAATTGACCTATTTACTATTACTGTGTTTACAATCTTCCGTGTCATTTTCTTTGCATATCAAAACCCCCTATTTTTATAATTGCTAATTGCATTTTTAAGAATCAAATATTTGAGATCAATTCCGTATTCGTTGTGAGACGACTCAGGGTTATCTTAACCCTAACTATTTTCTTCACTACAAACTGGCAATACTGAAGTTGCTAAGTAGTGGTAATTTGATCGCCTAACGACAGCGATATCAGTAAGGGTGGATACTTTGTAAAACTTTTGAAATAGTGCAAAGTCAAGCTAAGGTTGCCTTGACAAACTGGATGTAGCTCAGGTTTGAGTGAACCAGTATAAAAATCTTGTGGTGTCCTTTCTTCTCTAACATTTCTCTCTTGCATTTTCATTTTAAAGTTTCCAGAACTTGTGCTTTAATCATCTTTTTCATGTTCTTGCATGTTTCCATGGCATCTGCAGCATTGAGCATGTTTGTATAATCCTTTGGAACTGGTCTTGATCATTCTTGAGCATTGTTTCTGGTTTAAAATTTAAATTTGCATTTCTGTATTTTTCCTAGTATTTCAGTCCACTGTTTTCCTTTTTCAATCGGTTGATTATACCAGAACAGAATCTGTTTAGTAAAATCAATCAATTAACTCTATTTTTGATCGATTAAAAGTGTACAATTCAGTACTATTTTCATCCTAACTTGGTGATCTATTTGATTCAAATAAAGGTGGTTTTTAACTTGCAAAGATAGCCTAAATTTTTAACTAGCCAATTCAACCCCCCTTCTTGGCTTTTCAACCATTTCAAAACTAACAAGTGGTATCTAGAGCAAGGTACTTGAAATTTGATCAAGTAAGGTCCTAAATTTGTTTTGAACTACTTGAAATGGCTGAAAACAAGTTACCCTTTGGTTAAGGTGCCTCAATTCATAGACCCCCTATGTTTAGTGGCATTAATTACCAATTTTGGAAAATTAGGATGAAAATCATTATTGAGTCAATAGATCAAGGAATGGGATGCAATCATAAATGCACCATATACTCCTAAGCATATTGTTGATGATGTGCAGGTTAATAAGCCATGGACTCAATGGAATGAGGAAGAAAGGAGGAGAGCCCAATATGATTACAATGCAAAGAATATCCTCATTTTATCTCTCAACATGGATGAGTTTTTTTGTGTTTCACAATGCAAGAGTGCCATGGAAATGTGAGAGGTTCTTGAAGTGACTCATGAAGGAACCAATGATGTTAAGAGAACAAGAAAGCATGCCTTGATTCAAGAGTATGAGTTATTCAAGATGAAATAAGGAGAATCCATAGCGGATGTGCAAAAGAGATTCACTCACATAGTCAACCATCTCATAGGTTTGGGTAAGGAATTTGACAAGGAAGGGTTAAACATCAAGGTGCTAAAGTGTCTTGATAGATCTTGGTAACCAAAGGTCATGGCCATCTCAGAAATAAGAGATCTATCCACTTTGACTACAGCAACATTGTTTAGTAAGCTTAGGGAGCATGAGATTGAGATGCAAAGGCTTAATGAGCTTGAGTCAAGTGAGAAAAAGGTTAAGAACATAGCCTTGAAGACTAGCACCAAGAAGAATGAGGAACTCAAGGATGAGGTGGTTGAATCAAGTGAAAGTGAGAACTTCAATCTCCTTGTCAAGAGGTTTAGTATGTATCTCAAAAGGAAAGGTATCAAAGGTAATCCCAAGAGGTATACTTCCAAACACAATGAATCAAACTCTTCTAATTTTACATGTTATAACTGTGGAAAACAAGGACATATCAAAATTGAATGTCCAAATGCTAACAAAGAAAAGGAGAAGAGTGTTGATAGGAAAAAGGAGAAGAACCCAAAGGAGAAATGTGCATACATTGCATGGGAGGACAATGATGATTCAACAACAAGTAGCTCCTTACAAGATGAGAGTGAAGAAGCCAACTTGTATCTTATGGCTGGTTATGAGTCATCTTCCTCAAGCCAAGTAAGTTCTCTAGACTTAAATGATTATAATAAATTGTTGCATGATTTTGAAGAGTTGCATAATGAAGCAAACAAGATTTCTGCATTAAACAATTGATTGATAGGCTTAAACAGCTGGTTGGAAAACAAAGTTAGCCAACTGGAAAAAGAAATAGCTGATTTAAAAACTGATTTTGAGCATTTAGAAATCATTCACAGTAATTCAACTGATTATTTTAGAAATCAACCGGCTGAAAAACCCTGTGAAAACTCCACAGTTTTGAAAAATCAAGTGAAATACCTTATAAAGACCTGTGCAAGGTTCACAAGAGGGGAAGCAAACTTAGGCTATGTTCTTGGTTCTCAAAACTGTGTGTTTGACAAAGCTGAACTTGGTTTTAATCCTTCTTTTCAAAAGAAAACCAAGAAGTTCTCTAGTTTCTTTTCAAAAAGTATGCCAAGTGACATGCCATTCATTTCATGCAACTACTGTATGCAAAAAGGTCATGTTATTAAGAATTGTCATGCTAGAAAATATGATGTTCCTAAAGGGATTATGAAATGGATCCCAAAAGGATCTAGAAAGGCATAACCATGATGGACCAAACCTATCAAAGGGTACCAAATAATCCAAATATGTTTTGTAGGTCATGAAAGGTGATAAGAAAGATTTGTGGTACCTTGATAGTGGTTGTTCAAGACATATGACAGGAGATAAAACCAAATTTGCAAAGTTGGAGTTGAAGGAGGAAGGGTTTGTAACCTATGGCGACAACAACAAAGAAAAAATCCTTTGAAATGGAGTCATAGGGAATGGATCCTCTTTCAACATCAAGAATGTGCTGGTCGTAAAAGGACTCAAACACAATTTGATAAGTATAAGTCAACTATGTGATAAAGGCTTTAAAGTCATGTTTGAACCAAATAGTTGTTTGATATATGATGCACATGGTAGTATTATTTTGATAGGAAAAAGAGTCAATAATATATATCTACTTGACCTACATCATGCATCATTTAGTATCCATTGTTTGCTTACAAAAGAGGATGATACTTGGTTATGGCATAGAAGACTTTGTCACATACACATGCAGCATTTCAATTGGCTGAATAGAAAATAGCTGGTTGAAGGACTACCAAAACTCAAGTTTGAGAAGGATAAAGTGTGTGAAGCATGTCAAAAAGGAAAACAAACTAAGGTCTCTTTTAAATCCAAAAATGTTGTTTCAACTAAAAGATCTTTAGAGATGGTTCACATGGATCTATTTGGTCCATTTCGAACCATGAGCCTTGGTGGCAATCTTTATGCATTAGTCATTATTGATGATTTCTCTAGGTACACATGGACTTTGTTCTTAGCTACCAAAAATGACAATTTTCATACTTTCAAAAGACTTGCCAAGATGCTTGAAAATGAAAAAAGTTCCAAGATAGTGTCTATTCGAAGTGACCATGGTTGGGAATTCCAAAATGAAAAGTTTGAACACTTTTTGTGAAAAGCATGACATTAACCATAATTTTTCTGCACCAAGAACCCCACAACAAAATGGTGTTGTTGAAAGGAAAAACAAGTCACTTGAGGAACTAGCTAGAACTATGTTGAATGAAAACTTATTACCTAAGTACTTTTGGGCTGATGCAATCAACACTGCTTGCTATGTTTTAAATAGAGTGTTGATTAGGCCAATTATGAAGAAAACCCCTTATGAGCTTTTCAAAGGGAGGAGGCCTGTTTTAAGTCACCTAAAAGTATTTGGGTGTAAGTGCTTGATCTTAAATAATGACAAAAAAAGTCTTGCAAATTTGATGCAAAAGTGGATGAAGGTGTTTTTCTAGGCTAGGCTACACAAAGTCATGCATATAGAGTCTATAATAAGAGATTGATGACTGTTGAAGAGTCTATGCATGTTGTATTTGATGAAACTAACCCAAAGTTGCAAGATCAAGTGCCAAAGAATGCAGATGAAGAAGATCTACTGCAGAAACAAATTTCTGCTACAGAAAAGTCTACTGTTGCAGGAAATCAATCGGCTGAAAAGGCAAAACAGTTGACTGAAAAAGCTGCAAATAGCAACTTGCCCAAGGATTGGATCCAGCCTAGAGGTTTATCAAAGGACAATATCATATGTGATATCAAACAAAGAGTATCTACTAGACGTAGGATTGTATTTTGTGAACATGTTGCTTTTGTATCTCAAATTGAACCTAAGAATGTGAATGATGCTTTGAATGATAGTAATTGGATTGTAGTTATGCAAGATGAACTCAATCAATTCACAAGAAAGGATGTGTGGTTTCTAGTGCCTAAAACTAATGATATGAATATAATTGGAACCAAATGGGTTTTTAGAAACAAAATGGATGAAGATGGTAATATTGTAAGAAACAAAGCTAGACTAGTTGCTAAAGGTTATAATCAAGAAGAAGGCATTGATTTTGATGAAACTTATGCACCTATAGCTAGGCTAGAAGTTGTGAGATTACTCTTAGCATATGCTTGCATGTGTAACTTTAAATTGCATCAAATGGATGTGAAAAGTGCATTCTTGAATGGTTTCCTAAATGAAGAAGTGTATGTATCACAACCTCCTGGATTTGAGGATCATCTTTATCCTAACCACGTTTTCAAACTGAAAAAGGCCTTATATGGTTTGAAACAAGCACCAAGGCAATGGTATGAAAGGCTAATGAATTTTCTCTTATCAAAAGGCTATGCTAGAGGTGTAGTGGATAAAACACTCTTCATTAGAAAACATGATAATGATGTTATACTTGTTCAAGTGTATGTTCATGATATCATTTTTGGTTCAAATAACAACACACTGTGTGAAGAGTTTGTTGCAGCTATGTAGGGAGAATTTGAGATGTCCATGATAGGTGAGCTTACCTACCTTCTAGGGCTGCAAGTCAAGCAACTCAAGCATGAAATTATTTTAAATCAATCAAAATACTGTTTTGACTTGTCGAAAAAGTTCAAAATGGAGGATTGCAAGAAATTTGCCACTCCAATTGTAACAAATTGTCTTATGGATGAAGATGAGGCTGGCCAACCAGTGGATTCAACCAAATATAGAGGGTTGATTGGGTCTTTGCTCTATCTTACAGCAAGTAGGCAAGACATTTAGTTTGGAGTATGCTTATGTGCTAGGTTCCAAGCAAATCCAAAGGAATCACACTTTAAGGCTGCAAAAAGGATTCTAACGTACCTTAAAGGAACAACCAATGTTGGTTTATGGTATCCATGTGATTCTAACATATCTCTTAGTGGCTTTTCAGATTCAGACTATGCAGGGTGCAAATTGGAGAGGAAAAGCACAAGTGGTACTTGCTATTTGCTTGAATCAAGTATAATCTCATGGAATAGCAAAAGGAAAGCTTGTGTGGCACTTTCCACAGCTGAAGTTGAATATATTGCTGTTGGACATGGCTGTGCACAAATCATATGGTTGAAACATAAACTTTTGGACTATGGTGTAAGGCTAAGCAAGGTACCTTTGTATTGTGATAATACTAGTGAAATCAACTTAACCAAGAATCCAATACAACATTCTAAAACCAAGCATATAGAGATTAGGCATCACTTCATTCGTGATCATGTTCAAAAGGGAGATTGTGAAATCAAATTTGTTAAAACTGAAAATCAATTGGCGGATTTGTTTACAAAACCATTGGCTAGAGATAGGTTTAACATGCTAAGAACTGAACTAGGCATTTTAGACATCAAGAATGTGGTCTGATGTGTTTATAGCATGTTAATCTTATGTAGTCATGCATTGGTTTCATAAAAATATGTTGTTGTATGCAAAAGTTGAAAACTGTCATATTCAACCTGTTGATTTTGCATTTCAACGTGTTGATTTCACTTAAATCTGCCTCTATTTGCACAATTCATGATCTATCAACCTGTTGATTTTGTTTTCTACATGTTTATTTCACTTAAATTGCCACTGAATGATGAAAAATTGATCTGCTATGATTTTTAATCTGCTGTTGATCACATTAAACTAAGCATTAAAATTGTAATCAATAATCAAATCTGAATTTGAACCCATATTATTGATAGGGGGAGCAGGATCACATTTGTATACTTGCTAGCTTGTGTGTATTGCTACTGTAAAATGTTTTTCAGGTTCACAAGCTTCAAGCTAAGGTATCACTTCATCAATTGGTATCCAACAAATGGAAGCATTTTGCAATGGAAGATAGAAAAAGATAGATGAAAGGAAATAGAGGTTGGCTTCATCAAATCATGGGGAGATTGTTGACATGAGAAGCCAAGGTGGTTTGCTTCTTGAAGATTTGATGAAGATTGAACGAAGCTCTTTTGAACTATCTTGGAGCCATTACCATTGAAATGAAGCCTACATTGATAAGGAAAGGAGATTTGATGATATCCATGGTGATCAAGGCTAGAACGTGTGCTCTCCATGTAGTTTTTATCATTTAGAAAGTGAATTTGTAGTTTGTAATTCATGTTGTAGACCTTGTAGCATTAATTAGTTGTATTT
This sequence comes from Vigna unguiculata, assembly GCF_037176805.1. Lineage (NCBI taxonomy): Eukaryota > Viridiplantae > Streptophyta > Magnoliopsida > Fabales > Fabaceae > Vigna > Vigna unguiculata. Next base: position 14,824,366 of record NC_140801.1, read on the forward strand.
TGCTCTTTATAGTGTTTTTAATCTATTGAATGGTTTTTCAACAGGTTAAAATGTCTCTTTTAGTCTATTGAATAGTTTTTCAACAAGTTAAAAAGTTGGCTACAGTAGTCTTAAACTGCAACAAATTCAATCAGTTGATTTAGTTTTTAATCGACTGATTTCACTTAAGTCAAGTGAAATCAACCGATTGATTTGAAAATCAACCTGTTGAATTTCGTAACAGTTTGACTATAAAAGCTGTGATTTTTGAAAGAGAGGTTTGTTGATCATTTTAGAGCATAAATTTGTTCTGGAAACTTGTGGAAACTCTCTCCTTCATGATCATACGTGTTGCAGCTGTTGAAGATTGATATTGGATCAATTCTTGGAGCTTTTGGCTTGGTTTGAAGCTTGGAGAAAGTGGTTTGTGGTAGGATGGGTTGTGCTACCACTGAGGTTTGATCTTTCTCAAGCTTTGTGTGTGTGCCTGGTGGTTTTCCAGGTCTACAAGAGGATTCTTGTTGTGCCGGTGTGATTCTTGTGTGATTCAAGAGTCTTTTGTGGTGTTTTTGCATATTTTGGAAGTGTAAGGGTGGATACTTTGTAAAACTTTTGAAATAGTGCAAAGTCAAGCTAAGGTTGCCTTGACAAACTGGATGTAGCTCAGGTTTGAGTGAACCAATATAAAAATCTCGTGGTGTCCTCTCTTCTCTAACCTTTCTCTCTTGCATTTTCATTTTAAAGTTTCATGAACTTGTGCTTTAATCATCTTTTTCATGTTCTTGCATGTTTCCATGGCATCTGCAGCATTGAGCATGTTTGTATAATCCTTTGGAACTGGTCTTGATCATTCTTGAGCATTGTTTCTGGTTTAAAATTCAAATTTGCATTTCTGCATTTTTCCCAGTATTTCAGTCGACTGTTTTCCTGTTGCAATCGGTTGATTATACCATAATAGAATCTGTTTAGTAAAATCAATCGATTAACTCTGTTTTTGATCGATTGAAAGTGTACAGTTCAATATTGTTTGCATCCTAACTTGGTGATCTATTTGATTCAGTTAAAGGTGGTTTTTAAGTTGCAAAGATAGCCTAAATTTTTAACTAGCCAATCCAACCCCTCCTTCTTGGCTTTTCAACCATTTCAAAACTAACAAGAAGGAAACAAAAAGAAGAAGTAAAAGACTTAAAAACAAAATTCTTAGTGAAGGTGACATATACTAAAATGAAATAACAATTACGAGACTGAGAAAAATATTTATATCCTTTTTGTGATCTAGTAAACCCTAAAAGGCCATATTTGTGTGACCTAGGAGATAATTTATCAAGGCTAAGACTAAATTTACGAACAAAACATGTGGATCCAAAAACTGTAAAAGGTAAGAGATGGAAAGGCTCATACAGAAATAAAATAGAATGAGAAATTATGTTACCTAAAATCGAAGATGAAATACGATTAATGACATAATATGCACTAAGAATAACATTAGCCCAAAAGCACTAAGGAACCTCACCATTGGTTAAAAACAACAAATTACATCTTTAATAATCATCAATAATAGTGGAAATAAATATTTAAAACATAAATTTAACTTCACACGACTGTCCTTAAATGTTTAAGTAAGGAAGAAAGGGGTGAAACATTTTGTGAGATACTTTTAGGGAAAGAACTACGATTGTGTTTTCCTAATTAACATGACTTATAAGAAAAACTAGGAACAACTTGTTGCATCTTGGCTAGGTTAGCATGACCTAGTTGAACATGAATAAGAGAAGGAGAATCAATTACCAAACCAAACTATGTAGATGTCCATAGATGATAAACTTTGACATTCATACGTGATGCTTGTTAGCAAAACAAGAAGAATTGTGTTGCAAGCTTTTGATGATGAAAACCATAAGGAACCTCAAGAAAATATTAGAAAGACATTATGTTATTGTTTAAATTCTCTTGTAATAAGTTATTGTTTGTATTTAGTATGTATAAGTTAACTTAGAAATTCATAACACAGCAGGTTGCACTTAACCACTATGGGAAGGTTGTTTGTTTTTCACAAAACGCACGATGATAATCGATTATCACTTATGATAATTGATTATCATAAATATTTTTCAATTTTCGGAAATAACTCTTAAATAATTGATTATCAGCGAGAAATAATGTTTTCAGAAATTGCTCTGGAATGATCGATTACCAGATGTATTAAGAGGCTATTGTTTTTTTTTTGTAGGGGTTGTGAGAGTACAGGAAGACGTTATAACGAACCATTAACATCTACAAGACTTGCAATTGAACACAAACTACAGAAAACACCAAAAGGATGTCAATGTCTTATAGATTATTTCCTAAATTATAGATAGATGTCTTAGGAAATAATCTATAAATAGATTGGTTTGGAAAACATCTTTGGTAGGCCTGTATCTAAGTTACTAAATGGAATTTGCTTATGCATATAAAAATTGTACATAATGTTTGATGGTACCATGTACTTATTTGTAAAAGGGATAGAATACCCAAAGTGTTCCTCTTTAATTTTATATATTTTTTGTTGATAAAAGAAATATACCTTAATTTTACACTATATTAATTTAATGCAAAACTTAAGTTCCAACAGATAAAGAAAAAAAATACTTGTAAAAACATTACTCAACGATTACAAACGTTGATGAACATAGACAAATTATTAAGATAAAAAATTAGTTCGAAAAAAAAAAAAAGAACATTTATCACATTGGTAAAATAATGATGCAGTGAACGTGGATCGTGACCTTTAGATCTTCAGTCTGACGCTCTCCCAACTGAGCTATCCCTACTTAATGTCTTTAGAAATATATTCTATTACAAGGGAACATAATATTTAATTGAAAAACACAATATTAATTTAATGAAAAACTTAAGTTCCAACAGATAAAGAAACAATACTTGTAAAAACATTACTCAAAGATTACAGTTGTTGATGAAAATAGACAAATTATTAAGATAAAAAATAATGATGACATTTATCACATTGGAAAAATAATGATGCGGTGAACATGGATCGAACACGTGACCTTCAAATCTTCAATCTGACGCTCTAACAACTGAGCTATCCCTGCTTAATGTCCTTGGAAATATATTCTATTATGATGGAACATAATATTTAATTTAAAACACAATAGTAATTTAATGCCAAACTTAAGTTCCAAAAGATAAAGAAACAATACTTGTAAAAACATTACTCAATGATTACTATAGTTGATCACCATAGAAATATTATTAAGATAAAAAAAAAGAAAAGAACTTTCATCACATTGGTGCAATCATAATGCAATGAACATTGATCGAACACGTGACCTTCAGATCTTCAGTCTGATGCTCTCCCAACTAAGTTATCCCCACTTAATGTCTTTAAACATATATCCATTAGAAGGAACTAAAAATTTAATTTAAAAACACTGTTAATTTAATGCAAAACTTAAGTTCCAACAGATAAAGAAACAATACTTGTAAAAACGTTACTCAACGATTACAATAGTTGATGAACATAGACAAATTATTAAGATAAAAAATTAGTTAGAAAAAAGAAGAAAAAAAACATTTATCACATTAGTAAAATAATGATTTAGTGAACGTGGATCGAACACGTGACTTTCATATCTTCAGTCTGACGCTCTCCCAACTGAGCTATCCCCGCTTAATGTCCTTAAAAACATATTCTATTAAAATGGAACATAATATTTAATTTAAAACACAATAGTAATTTAATGCAAACCTTAAGTTCCAAAAGATAAAGAAACAATACTTGTAAAAACATTACTCAATGATTACTGTAGTTGATGAACATAGAAATATTATTAAGATAAAAAATTAGTTAGAAAAAAAAGAAAAGAACTTTCATTACATTTGTACAATCATAATGCAATGAACATTGATCGAACACGTGACCTTCAAATCTTCAGTCTAACGCTCTCCCAACTAAGTTATCCCCGCTTAATGTCTTTAAACATATATCCATTAGAATGGAACTAAAAATTTAATTTAAAAACACTATTAATTTAATGCAAAACTTAAGTTCCAACAGATAAAGAAACAATACTTGTAAAAACGTTACTCAACGATTACAGTAGTTGATGAACATAGACAAATTATTAAGATAAAAAATTAGTTAGAAAAAAAAAGAACATTGATCACATTGGTAATATAATGATGAGGTGAACGTGGATCGAACACGTGACCTTTAGATCTTGAGTTTGACGCTCTCCCAACTGAGCTATCCCCACTTAATGTCCTTAGAAATATATTCTATTAAAATGGAACATAATATTTAATTTAAAACACAATAGTAATTTAATGCAAAACTTAAGTTCCAAAAGATAAAGAAACAATACTTGTAAAAACATTACTCAATAATTACTGTAGTTGATGAACATAGAAATATTATTAAGTTAAAAAATTAGTTAGAAAAAAAAAGAAAAGAACTTTCATCACATTGGTTCAATCATAATGCACTGAACATTGATCGAACACGTGACCTTCAAATCTTCAGTCTAACGCTCTCCCAACTAAGTTATCCCCACTTAATGTCTTTAAACATATATCCATTAGAATGGTACTAAAAATTTAATTTAAAAACACTATTAATTTAATGCAAAACTTAAGTTCCAACAGATAAAGAAACAATACTTGTAAAAACGTTACTCATCGATTATAGTAGTTGATGGACATAGACAAATTATTAAGATAAAAAATTAGTTAGAAAAAAAAAAGAAAAAGAACATTGATCACATTGGTAAAATAATGATGCGGTGAACGTGGATCGAACACGTGACCTTCAGATCTTCAGTCTGACACTCTCCCAACTGAGCTATCCCCGCTTATTGTCTTTAGAAATATTTTCTATTACAAGGGAACATAATATTTAATTGAAAAACACAATATTCATTTAATGCAAAACTTAAGTTCCAACAGATTAAGAAACAATACTTGTAAAAACATTACTCAACGATTACAGTTGTAAAAAAAAGAAAAAGAACATTTATCACATTGGTAAAATAATGATGCGGTGAACGTGGATCGAACACGTGACCTTCAGATCTTCAGTCTAACACTCTCCCAACTGAGCTATCCCCGCTTAATGTCCTTAGAAATATATTCTATTAAAATGGAACATAATATTTAATTTAAAACACAATAGTAAGTTATTGCAAAACTTAAGTTCCAAAAGATATAGAAACAATACTTGTAAAAACATTACTCAATGATTACAGTAGTTGATGAACATAGAAATATTATTAAGATAAAAAATCAGTTGGAAAAAAAAAGAAGTTTTATCACATTGGTAAAATCATAATGCAATGAACATTGATCGAACACGTGACCTTCAGATCTTCAGTCTAATGCTCTCTCAACTAACCTATCCCCACTTAATGTCTTTAGACATATATTCCATTAGAATGGAACTAAAAATTTAATTTAAAAACAGTATTAATTTAATGCAAAACTTAAGTTCCAACAGATAAAGAAACAATACTTGTAAAAACTACTCAACGATTACAGTAGTTGATGAACATAGACAAATTATTAAGATAAAAAATTAGTTAGAAAAAAAAAAGAAAAAGAACATTTATCACATTGGTAAAATAATGATTCAGTGAACATGGATCAAACACGTGACCTTCAGAACTTCAGTCTAACGCTCTCCCAACTGAGCTATGCACTCTTAACATCTTTATAAATATATTCTATTAAAATGTAACATAATATTTAATTTAAAACACAATATGAATTTAATGCAAAACTTAAGTTCCATCAGATAAAGAAACAATACTTGTAAAAGTATAACATTACTCAATGATTATAGTTGTTGATGAACATAGACAAATTATTTAGATAAATAATTAGTTAGAAAAAAGAGAAAAAGAACATTTATCACATTGGTAAAATCATAATGCAATGAACATTTATCAAACATGTGACCTTCAGATCTTCAATCCAACACTGACCCAACTGAGCTATCCCCATTTGATGTCTTTAGAAATATTTTCTATTAAAATGAAACATAATATTTAATTTAATACACAAATTAAGTTCTAAGAGAAAGTTAAAGAAATGAGACTTATAAATAAAACACACCAAGTAGTCTTATCCTATCAAAGTAAAACCTATCTAATTTTATAATTTGAGCTTTTGCCTCTAATTAGGAGGGTGAAAATGAGCCAACCCAGCACAACTCAGCTTACTTTTTGGTGAGCCAAAAACTTTACAACCCAGCCGACCCACCACAGGTTGGTGGATTATTGAGTTGACTCATACAATTTTTTTTTGCAATTTATTTTATATATTTATTGCATTACAATGAAAGTGAATTGGCTAGATTTATTTTTTATAATAGCAGAATCAAAGTGTTCACCTAATTCTTGAAATATTATTTTGAAGATAGTAGTTAAAGATTAAAGTATCAACACATGTAACTTGACAAACAAATAAATTAAATATTCAAACTATTCAAATATTATCGAGCAACATTCTAGTATTTAAAAATATCAAATTGTAACTTATATAATTAGAAGTGCTAAATAATTATAACAAAAAGAAATTAAAAATTGTAAAAAAATTAATAGTGTTGTTGGTGGGTTGCGGGTCAACCCACCTTCAACCCGGCTTGAACTCGTTTAACCCGTGGATTAAGTGAACTAAGTTCAATTCAACCTACTTTAAAAAAAAAGGAAATTTTCTCAACCTAACCCAGCTAGAACCCTGGTGAGCCGGATTGGCTTAAGGATTGGATCCCATTTTTACATGTCTACCTCTAACTTTTCCAACATTATGTGAAAAATATATATATAGTAGTATGATGATGAAAAATCTTTCAATTCTTTCTTTTCCTAAGTCTTTACAAGCTTCCCTTTGAATGGATGAAGTGCAAGCTTATGTGAGTTGCATAAAGTGGTCCTGAGGTGATCCTTAGTAGACTCTCATTTGAGATTAATGAGTCATTATGTTACTCCATTCCACTAGCGTTTGTGTACCCATTTGATAGTTGTTTAGTGCTTAATTGTCTTTTATTAGTTCATTTTCCTCAATTGAGCTTCATTGGACCATTATTCCGAATTTTGAGTAATTTGGCATTAATTGGTCTAATTATTATTTGTAATTATTTTTAGGTATTATGTGGAGCAAATTTTGGAGCTTGGACATTTATCTTAAGGTCAAGAGAGAGTTGTCACGTGATTTTCACATCATTGCCACGTCTACGCCATGTCAGTCAGCCCGTCCACGTCATTAGGCCAACATTTTTACCCTATAGTGGCATTTTTGTACTTTTGAGTGGTAGAATGACATTTTTGTAATTATGAGTGGTAGAATTGATGTTTTGGAGAGCACCATTGTTAGGGTTCATGCATTTTGTTGATTCTTCCACAAATTGGAGCAATTAGTAACGATTTCTGCACATTATCTCTTTAAATTTGAGTTTTCTGTCTTATTTTCTCCTCTTAACTATGCATTTCAGTTCGTAGTTTTTTGTTGATTCAAATTCTATGGGCAACTAATTTTCGTATGCATTGATTCCTAGCAAAGAATGAAATGAAACCTTGAGATTAATGTTTTGTTTAGTGGGTTTTGTTATTTCTTCGTTGTGGATTTGCGTTTGTGTTTTAATTGAAGAACCCAATCTGGTTTTGCTTAATTTTCAGAGTGGGAAATTCGTTTTAGTTGATTTTCATGCTTAATGAACTATGACAAATTCATGAATGCTTGCATTACTTAATTGCATGTTGAATTTGTGGTTAACCTCCACTTACTTGTTTAACAGCGAGTTTCATGAGGAATAACGAAACCATTTTAGTTTGTAATCTATGATAGGTGAAATTTCATTCGAAGCAAGGAATCACTGCTATTTTCGTGGCTGTTTAATCAAAATTGCAATTACGTTTTATTGTTATGTTGAATTTCTGGAACCTATCAACCCCCCCTCCCTTTGGTGCAATTACTTTTAACCATTTGTTGAAGATCACTTTCTATTTTAAGGCCTAGCTCACCTTAATGAATACTTTTTGGCCATGTGAGGTGCTCCTTGGTAGACTCTCCAATGAGGTTTTTGACCATCTAATGGAGAGGGTCGAAGATCACTTTCTATTTTAAGGATTAGTTCACTCTAAGTCCCAAATTGGCTAATTATTGTTTCACTTGATTTATAATGCTTGATTCTTTGCGTGATGGTATGGCCATGTGAAGAAAGGTCTTGGTTGCCCACCCTTTCATTGATGAAGACCTACTTTTGCTTCTACTTTTTACAAAAGAAAATCTATAAAAATACATGCATCTAAATAGAAAATTACTCTATACATTTTTGTACAAGACTAAGAAGAAGAAGAAAATCTTTATTTTCTAATCTTCAAATGTAGAGTCTTCCTCCATGTAAAGAAAGGTATTGGTTGCCCACCATCTCCTTGATGAAGACTTCTTGAAGACCTACTTATTGTTCTACTTTTTACAAAAGAAAATCTACAGTTATACATACATCTATAATAGAAAATTACTCTAAAATCTATAGTTATACATGCATCTACAATAGAAAATTATTCTATATATTTTTGTACAAGACTAATAAAAAGGAAGAAGATCTTTGTTTTCTACTCTTCAAATGTAGAGTCTTCGTCCATAAGGCTTTATGTTCTCCTATTCTCTTGGCCATAGTTTTTTTCGCTGAATGGTTTCCATCATGATAACATTGATAAATTATGACAATTATCAAATGCAACATGCTACTAATGGAAAAATAAAAGCTATGTGAGCATAAGATGAACACTATCTTGATATAAATTTCTGTTGTTTAAACTTAAATTAAAATTATTTATTTATTTATACTATTTAAAAGTTCAATTACATAAAGAAAAATAAAAGTAATATGTTTAAATCTAAATGTATCATTGCTCATTTATATTTTATTATAAGTTGAAAAGCGTAAATAAAAGTCATTTTAAGTATTCATTAACAAAAGACAATATCAAGTCACTACTAAAATTTTGGATTTTTGCATCAGTTTAATGTGTTATTTAGTGGCGATTGGAATTGCCACTATTTTTTCTACCGTTAGTTAATTTAACTGTCATAGAATTTAGCGCCACAAAGTAATATAACGTTGGTTTACTAAAACCGTCGGCATAACCACCACTAAAATGGTTAATGTCGATTTAACCGCCTCTAAATCAATTTTTTTTAAAAATAAATACTTAACGACAGTTGCAACCGCTGGTAAGCCTAGGAATTTAAAAAAATGGTGGCGATTGTAACTGCTAGTAAGTTTTGGAATTAAAAATAAATTTTGGCGATTGTGACTTGTAACGTCCCATTTAATAAATAAACTTGATTAAATGAGATATCACATGCAATATAACATAAAGAGCCACACAACGAAGTATATCTATGTTAACCATTACAGTCATCCAAAATATACTAGAAGAATAACTAAGGCACACCACGATGCCATGAACAGAATAAGAACAAAAGTTTGACAATTATCCAAAAATACATGCTCATAGAGCAAGTTAGTACATAAGCCACATTGCTTTAAGAAATACTCGGAGCAAGGGAATCCAACCCAAGATTAGCTACGCTGCGGAGTTTCTATCACCCTGATGACCACTAGGGGTTCCCACATCTGCTCACATCAATAAATTGATGATCATCGCAAAAGGAGAAAATCACACGCAAGGCAAACACAGACAAACATAAAGGGTAAGCTAGATTATAAATCAGTTTAACATGTTATGGCACACAGACACTTAAAGCAAATCATAAACATGCAACAAGATAAGTAAACGATCATGTGATAGCAAACAAGCAAGACTCGAAGACTCAATTATCTGGATACATATAATCAATCGGATTCACTAGATGCTTGCACTTGTGGTGGCCTCTACTGCTCTGCACAACCATTGCCAATGGGTTTCACCCTACCACACACAAGCTTAGCCTTCAAACATCTAATGCTATTATCCTGCCAAAGACTAGGGCATCCTACTATTCCCACCACTTGAGTCAGTATGCTCTACGTGAGACTAACTAACTCTTTAAAGTTTCAGGATGCAATCCTTACTTGAATCCATACTTAATTATATATGCTAAAGCACCACCACAAAACCTTACTAAGAGGTTCGTGGAATTTCGTCCATTACTTGAGGCATCACCATGAGCTCTCACCAAGAGGGTCATGGAATTATGTCCATTACATGAGGGACCAACATGAGCTCTCACCAAGAGGGTCATGGAAGTGCGTCTATTACACATGGCACCACCATGAGATCTCACCAAAAGATTCATGGAATTACTTCCAATTCATACCATAGCCATGCTTCACCAACCAACCATAGAGTTATCATGCATACCAATCTCATGCCAATATACAACCAACCATCCAATCATGTTTCATATGCATAATCATACCAAGCTCATAAATTCCTGCCCACACAATCAGATATTAGATGCATATTCACATACTTCATACTTTAAATAGGGTACTCCAACCAATCATATAACTAACAACCAAAAACATGGAAAAGAATAGCAATAGAGCAAGTTCCTGCACTAGTCTCGCTCAAGCTGTGGACCCTCGCTCAGGCGAAAGAGGTCTTTCGCTCAAACTACCAGCCCTCGCTTAGGCGAGACTGCCAACAAAGAGCCCCGTAGGTTTCGCGAGTTCTCGCTTGGGCGAGACCTCCTCGCCCGAGTGAGACTACTTTTTGCCCAAAGGTGAGGTCCCTCGCTTCAGCTACAACTACAGTGAAACACATCAGGCTCTCACAAGTTCGCGCTTAACCGAGACTCTCTCGCTTGAGCGAGATGCTTCCTCGCTCAAAACGAAAGCCCTCCTCCTAAGCAAGAGCTCGAGCAGAAACTAGGGTAAGGTTATGCTATTCTCGCCTAGGCGAGACAAGCTCGCTTGGGAAAAAATACCGGTCCTCGCCACTATTCAAACACGCATCAAATAGATATTCAATGCCAAACACCATCTCAAGGTTTTCCATGCAATCACAATATCACACAAGTCATATGAATCATGAAGCAAAGCTATAAACAGGCATATATACAAAAAATACGCAAACCCTAGCTTCCCTTACATGGAAAATGCTAGCAAAAGACACAGACACCCCAAACAAACAAACACTATCGCTCCAAGAGCAAATTCGCGAGCTGGAAACATTGGAACAAATTGAATACGAGGTTACCACGGTGAATCCTAAATGGAATCACGAAAACAGAGCTTAGAAAAGAGAGGGTATGGGTTGAGAACCAACGTACGTGAAATGGAAGATGGGGTTGAGCTAACTTGACAAGGAACGAGACCAAACCCTAGCAAAGCTCTACGTTTCAGCTGTGAGAGGAAGGAGAGGAATAGTTTTCTGAAAATGGGCAGAATGAGATGGTTAGGGATGGTTTTGGGGTTTTAAGCACCATATGGGCCAGCCTTAGGCCCAACTGATTAGGGTAAGCCCTTAAACATTGGGGCAGAAAATAAGTGGGCCTTACATGACTACTAGGAAGCTTAAGAATTTAAAAAAGTTAGTGGCAGGTGTAACCGTCGGTATGTTTAGGGTATAAAGAGGTTTTACTTTTAATTTAATAAAATGATATAAACATTTTTTTAAATAATTGGACCAATGTCATGATTATAAGCATTTTTTGTCCAAAATGATTATTCATTAACCTAAATTCCTTGCCCCATGTATAGTTACCCATGCTTGCCTCTTTTATTTAATTTTATATAACCTTTTTCCAAATCCTTAAAAGGTTGTTCTTACAGCACCAATAGCAACAACGAAGGTACCAATGCAAAAGGGAATACCCAAAACCTTTATCTTTTATAAATCCTAATCTCATTGTTGAATACTACTGAAATTTGTTTATAACCTTTTTACATGCAGAATAAAAGATTTGAAGGTTCAATATGAACCTGTTGTACCTGCACATGCTAGTAAAAGTTTTGCCTTCTCTTATTGGTTTGACACTAAAATCCATTGTTGTTGTTATTTATTAGAGGTTCCACAATTTTTATGTCTTTAAATAAATTTTTAATTTAATTATCTACTATTGTCTTAGTTATAAAGTGCATATATTTCTTTTGTCAATTTAAAGACTAATTAATGCAATTAACTTTTAACAAACACAAAATTAAACCAAATAGATATTCAAATATTAAATTAGCTACATCAAGATATATAACTCATTGATCCAAGTTTTAGTGAAAATTCCACCTAAAATTAAGATTATTACAAATATTAACTAATGCACATTATTTCATCAGAATTATGCAATTAAACGTGTTTATATGAGAATAATATTAAGATTGTGAAAAGTCCTCTTATTGCACCTCAAAATTGAAAAAAAAATGAAGGGAAATAAACATTTAATGTGCATTTTTTTTCCTTATAAACATGCAGGTTATGATGGTTTTGGGCATGACACTTTCTGTTTTACTACCCTTTTCGAAACCTTACTGGAAAGAAAATTGCAGAGAATAGAAGGTTGATGAATATCTCTTACACATGGAATATTGAACAAATAATGTAATTTCTTAAATTTTCCAAATATACTAAGAAAATTTATCTGAGGAGAATAACTAACGAAAAGTGGTAGAAAAAGTGGCATGTAGCAGAAAAAGTATATGAGGATGTAGCAGAGATGCTTCCCGAGGATGGTAAACTAAGGAAAGTAACTTTGTAACATGCATAAAAAGAAGCAGCACATGATGCTCAGTTTACTCAACAATTCATACATATGGTACTAATATACTCTCTTAATCAATGTTTAGTGTTTAATGCTTGAGATGCTACCTTAACTCCAAAGATAGTCACTATATCACCTGAGATGTTTAATTCAAAAGTCTGACTCAAAATGATGACAACAACATAGTCACTATATTGTAAGACCCGTGGAATTAAATTAATTAATTAATAAATGTGGGTAGGAAGAACATTTATTGTATTAAATTCTGAATTGTATGACGTGAAAAAGTACTAGTTCAAGTGGTTGAGAGTATTTTTATTGTGTGAGAGGACTTGGGTTCAAGTCCTTTGTATGCCAATTATAGGTTATCTATGTGATTTTATATTTTTATATATACAATCATGTTGTGGAATGATATAATAATTAAATTATATTAGTTTGCATGAAACACGAATTGGTTAATTGGTTGTACATTGATTTGGCAATTGGAATGGTTATAGGTTCAAACCATGGTGGAACCTATATTAAGCTTTCTTTTTGATAAACTTGATTTTTGGAAAAGAAGAGAAGGGGTAGAAACCTTAGCAGCCACGTTGAGGCAGCCAAAGGGCTGAAAAACAACTCCATAATGGCGTTGAATGATAATTATCATGAACATTAAAACCAATTTTCGTTTTTGATAATTAATCTTCATTAAGACCTAATTAAAAGGTATTTTGGAGGGGAGGAAAGGGTTTTGTTTGGTCTCTGTTGGTATTGCACGTAAAGGGAGAAAAATCAGAATGAAGAGAGTGAGTTGAGTGAATTATTGAGGCAGTTTTGAGGGGGACTAAGGGAGACCATTTGGAAGCAAGTAGGAATCTAGAGCCATTCAAGTTTTAAGCAAAAGGATCTAGGTTAGGGGAGTTTTCACGTAATTTTTTTTATGTTGTGTATGAACTGTATGAATAGTGGTATAAATTATATGCATGTTTCTAGTTCTGGTTGCATTTTCAAAATTATGGAAAATTTCCAGAATCCGCCTGGCGGGCTGTTCATAGCCGCTAGGCGGCACATGCACTTAATCATGGTTTCGGGTCTCTGGGGAGGAACCGCCTGGCGGAACATTCCCGGCCGCTAGGCGACGCATGGGGTTTTTACCAAATTCTAGGTTTGTGGAGGAAGGGCCTGGCTGTGCTGATCGAGCCGCTTGGCGACGCGAGCAATATGTCTCGATTTCGTTGATTTTGGGGTTCTGGGTGATTTCCAAGCGGGGAAAATCTATGATAATGGTTTATGGATGATCAGATGTTAAAAATTACTATTGAATGTTGTGTAATTGAAGGGTAGTTGACTTAAAATAGTGCGAGTAGGTATTAAGATAGAAAATATGAAAAATTGATACTGTAGAACCATTGGGGTGTCAATTTTGACAGAAAATTTATGGAACAGGTGTAGTTCGTATATTGGACTTCATGTAGGTGAAGTTAAGGGAGAAGTGGGAAGATTTGACTCTCGCGGTGCAGTGCAGAATTCTGGAATTTCCAAGACTGATGCACCGCCTGGTGCCACGGGGCTAGTCGCCAGGCGCCAGCGTAGGGAAATGCCTCTGCATGGTGGCAAAGTACAGTTTTGCGTTTTGGGAGGTCTGATGAATAGGGGGTGTGGAAAAATAAAATTAGGGATTGGTAGTTTGTTATTTCGTAGGTGAAGAAAGTGTAAAGAGGTACGTCTAAGTGGGAACCTTAGTACAACTATCACTAAGCTTAACCATGATATACTGGAAATTGGGGGATTAATATAAATAGGAGGGAGAGCAGTTAAAGGAAGCAAATAATTTATTGTATTGGACTTGGAATGATGGCTATCTAATCTGTTTTGGTATCAAGGGTTTTAAGACTTAGCTTAGTCTAAGGTTCGGTGCAAGGGAAATCATGACTTTGGGTAATTGTGTGAGTGAAATTCAGTACATGAACAGTTTCTTAGAGGATAGTAAATTATGAAATGAGGTAGGGATGCACACTTAGGTGGTGAATGAAGCAAGGAACTTGGTACTCCTAAAATAGGTTGGAGTAAAGAGTAAGAAGATTACCCTAAAGTTCAAATGGCAACATTAGAGTGGATTCCATATCAGAAATCTTAATGAGAGAGAGGGATCAATAAGAGATTGGATAATATAGGGAGAAGTTTGAACCATAATATGCAACTAAGTCAAGAATCTGGTATGTGGGTTTGAGGTAACATCAGAGTGGCAAGTTGTACAAGCTGAACCAAAACTAGTAAGCTCGATGTACTGGTATAGCGCCTGGCTGGGATGTTGGTCCCGCTAGGCGATAACGAGGAAATAATGGGGTTCTGGTGCAGGAGGCGCCTGGCAGAGGGGGAGGTTCCGCTAAGCGATCGTGGCAGAATCAGGGGACTTCTGGAGTACGTGTGCCTGGGCGTGTGCTGTCCTGCTAAGCGTTGTCTACGCTGATTGATGGTTTTGAGGCGCTTGACACCTGGTGGTACGTGTCCCCCGCCAGGCGGTCTGGCAGCAACTGGCGGCACGTGTCCCCCACCTGGCGATTTTTTTATTGCAACACTGGGTTGTTGAAGTCTGTATGCGTGATCTACAAGGCTTTTGGTGATGCTTCAAAGGTGGGATTGTTGGGTTCCTTGAGTTGAGCTCGGAACGTATCCCTTGAGTTGAGCTCGAGATAGGGGTTACGCACGTAGCATTCCTCAAGTTGAGCTCGGAATGGCATCCCTCGAGTTGAGCTCGAGATGGCGGATGAACACGAGGGACCCTTGAGTTGAGCTTGGGTTGGCGAGTGTTGTCGGTGTGAGTGTGCTGGTTGTGGCTAGTACGGATGGGTCCAGATGGATTGCCCTCCTCAGTGATGAGCTGACGAGTTTGGTAGTCTTGGGATGTTTATATAGGAACTCCACCTGGCGTTATGGTGTATGATCTGTAGCATGGTTTCCTGCACATGCTCTATCGGTTGTGGCTGATAGGTATGGCAGCAAGTCACCTTGAGGTAATCATTAAAAGAGGTAGAACACAAATGACCTGGTTGTGGCCAGGGAAGATGAAATCGATTGAGGGATTTTGTTTGGCATGTTGCATGAAATATATAAGTGACTCATATATATGTATATGAATGTGTTTTGTATGCTTATTTTGTTAAGCTCACCCTATCTGCTTGTGTTTGGCGATGATCGTGTGCGCGGTACACGTGAGCAGATGATGTTGATGTAGGTGGTGCTGGTGAGACTTAGCCACGGAGAGGAGATAACATGGGAGTCTTTTTATTTATTATATTTGGAAATAAATTGTAAACTCTCATGAGACATTTTGGTTATTATCCCAATTTAAAACACTATGGCTATTTTATATTATTTTTTAGTTTTATACATTATGGAATTTTGGACTTGTCTTAGATTTAATAAAAGTTTTACATTTCCCGCGTTTTAGAAAATGAGATTTTATTAAATGAAAATGTTTATTAATTCTTTATTTATTGTTAAAATCCGTAATATTCTGACGAGATGTTACATATATCATCATCATTCCCTCATTCCTAATACCAAGCACAAGATCTAAAATATTCTAATAGAGCTTAAGATCTAAACCATACTCTAGTTAAAACATCAAAAGTACAATAATAAGTAGAATACGAACTTCAAAGTAATTATAAGGTAAAGACTGGTGTTAGCATTTGATGAGCAAGGATGGTCACTAGAACTTTGTTGTTGTTGCAACAATAAAAGTAAAAGAATAATTAATTATTTCTACAAATATATTGATTTTTATAGCTAATCATGGAATATGGTAAGAAAAACTTACAATAACATCAAGAAGTTCAGCAGGTACTGTCATTGATGAATGTCTTAGCAGTTGAGCAAGAAGTGTAGCCATTGTTTTCATATTCCCATCCTTTGTCTCTATTTGATTTATCAACTCTTGAACTTCAATCTTAAGTTCTTGAACACAACTAGTAGAAGTAGGAATGCCACCATATCGTGGGTTGGAATGTCCAAAAATTTGGGATGGAAAAACTCTATCTCCCACACCTCATACCCAACCTGGATGTTCTTTTCTAAACACTTGACCAAGAGAATCGTTAGGTGAGATTTGCACAGAAGTAGTTCCATGATTCTTTATCTCAAAAATCTTCTCCTGTGTAATTAAAGTTACATGATATAGATATAACTTAAAAAAATGAACCAAACATACAAAAAATTAATCATTTACACAAACAATTCAAGCCTCTTCATTATGTATGTCCCATCAACTCTCATATGAGTATGAATATACAAACTACTCACTGGTTGGCCAGTTTCCATCATCTATTTATAACAATCATATTTATATTTGTTAAGCATATCAATTTACCAAAAAGGAAAAAAAACAATAGATTGGACTTGTTTTTAAATACTTACAATCTCCGCTCTTTTTCTTTTAAATTTTTTAGATCCACAAGTGTGACTAATCTTGAGTTTGGATCTATTTTCAGCATTCCTTTTCCACATTTTCTACAAATAAACATACACAAAAAATGAACTTTATAATCACGGGCAACCAAATTATAAATATTGAGTAAGAAAAATACCTTTGTGTTTTCTTTCAATCTATAGTCTATGAAAGTTGTCCACTCAATTTCTGGAATTGACAATGGTGGGTTCTTCACATTTTCATCTCGGCTCTTTTTATCACAATAGTAAGTATAAAACAATTTTAGCCTATTCTCGTTCCTTTTTTTGCATATGCCTTTCATCATATATACTTTTGCTGCAGTTTCGTAGATTGGATGCCACCATAACTTAGCCTAGAATAATTAATATTTGTATGTAACAATAAAAGCAACTCTTTATGACAATATATAAAAGTAAAAATAAAAAATGTACTTTTTGCCTTAATGACATCATTCCATGCTCAATTTTTGTAGTTGTTAAGCACCAAATGCCAATTCTCAAAATAGATGGGAAACATTTTAGAATCTGCTACCAATTAACCTAAAAATCCTCCTAAAAGACCATCTACATTTGTGGCACTTTGTTGGTTTCCATCAAAAGGTATCACAACTTTATCTCCCAATGGAAGGTAATAAATTTCCTTAACCATTAAACCAGATTCTTTTATCTCTCCTTCATTAGCTATAAATAAGAAAAGAATTGTTAACAAATTGTTATCAAACCTTTCAAGTAATGCGAAAACAAATATTTAGATTAACAAATGCACATTATTTGACTTACTTCTCACTTGAACAATCCAATATTTTCTTTTTGATTTATTTCTATGCGAATGGGATGATAGTTCATCATGATGATCATGTTGAAATGACTTATCATTGGCTAAATCATGAGAATTTTGAGGTGTCTCTATATAAAGAAATTAGAATATACCTATTTACCGTAAAAGATAACTCATTAAAAGTACCATAGAAACCTAACATGAAATATTGTCTTCTTATTCTTGATGAACCTGCAACTGCACAAGTATATTAGAAAATATACCTTCTCCTTCTTCTTTTCATCATTGCCAAACTTGACTTACGAAATAATATATTTATGAATATTAATCCAAAAGCATTTGAGTTTAAAAATATGGATAGTAAAATTTAATCCAAGACAAACAAAAAATGAAATTATTATGACTTTAATTCAAAACTAGACACCTAATCAAATTCTACATTTACACATGGCCTAGACAAATGAGTTTCAAAATTATCATCTAAACAAAATGAGGCTACCTGTGGGTGTAGAGACTCACTTTCCTAAGTTGTCACTATAGTATCCCCACCCATTTCAAATAAGTATATCGGCTTTAAGTGAACGGGGGTACACCATCCTTCAGCTTTCTTGTCTTCCATATAATACTCAAGTTGAGCTTGAGAAGCTTGAATGTATGGTTCATCATCCTCCCTTTCACCTGTATGTATCAAATGAGAAAAAGTGATTGATGTGAACCCCAATGCATCTTTTCTAATATATCTACAATTTGTAGTGTTACTCCATTGGCATTTAAATAAATGCACCATGAATCGACAAATAGTAATTTAATTCAATAATGTCAACTAGCTTCCCATAATATATTGGCCTATTATCACTTGTACATGCATAAATTTTAGTTCCAAAGCTACAAAACAAACCACTATTTTGAGTTTCCATCCTTTGCTCATGTTGTTTTGTTTGAAATTTATTCCCATTAACATTATATGCAGTAAACGTTTTGGCTTCTTGAAGTGGGCCTTGTGTAAGGGCATGATCGCATCAAAGTAAGCTTTAGGGTTATTGTTTATTATCTACTTGAAAAACAAAAACAAAAATCATTAGCAATTCATATTAACTATTTAAAAATTACAAAAATCATATTTCATTACTCACATGACATCGAAACCACTCAACAATGCCTCGATGAACTTCTTTTTCTATCACACTTGATAACCTTGTTCGATTTCTTAACCTCCTTTTCATAATAATTCTAAATTCCCTATATATAAAATTATGTTAGTAATATATATAAATATTGCTTACATAATAGTGTGTGTGTGTGTATATATAAGTTGTTTAAGGAAGGCTTACTCAATGAAGTGTTGTACTTCTTTACAATTAATTAACACATGTCGATGTGCTTGAAGCAATTCAATTGGAGTCAAAGTGAAAAAAGATGAACCTCCAATAGGTTTGCCTATATTGGGAAATAGAATTGATGAAGACTCAAATGGAACATCATCGACACGACCTCCTCGGTCGAATCTTGTCTCTATTTCATTATCCAAGTACCTTGAGTAGAAAGTTAACATCTCTTCAGAAAGGCAACCTTCAGCTATCGAGCCTTCAGGTTGTGCTCTATTATGCACATAAGACTTTAATTTCCCCAAAAATCTACAACTTGGAATAATTTATTACATTTAGAAACTTCAAAAAAATAGCAAAATAAATATTTGAACACATTAAAGTTTAGAAGTCGTAATACCTTTCTATTGCATACATCCATCTATAATGTACTGGCCCTCCAAATTTAGTTTCATCAGCTAGATGCAACATTAGATGAATCATAATTGTGAAGAATGATGGATGAAACAACATCTCCAAATGACACATTATAAGAGTAATTTCTTCCTTAAGCTTGTCTAGTCATTATGGCTTAACACTTTAGCACATAGTAACTTAAAAAATCTGCATAAATAAACCAATATAGTTGCAACTTGGACAGGTAACACATTTCTAATGGACAACGGCAACAACAGCTCCATTAAAATGTGACAATCATGGCTTTTCAACCCAAAAATCTTTCTTTGATCTATATCAACATATTTACAAATGTTGCTTGAATATCCATTTGGCACCTTAACATTTTTCAATGTGTACAACAAAAATGTCTATCTTTTTTTTTTGTAGTGTAAACAAAGTTGCAGGAAACTTTTTCCCATCATTTGGTGGCCAAAGGTGTCTTCTTATACCCATTGCTTGCAAGTCTCTTCGAGTCTCAACATGATCTTTTTTTTGTCTTTGTCATTTACCAATGTGAAAATTATTTTTTCACATACATTCTTTTCAATATGCATCACATCCAAGTTGTGTCGCAACAAATTAAACTCCCAATATGGAAGTTCAAAGAATATGCTTTTCTTTTTTCATTGTTGTGTTTGATGTTTTTTTTTCCACAATTTCTCTTTTGTTTATCTAATGATTTAGGTTTCTAACCAAATGTGATGTTTATATTCTTGACTTGCTCCAAAATTTCCAAGCCAGATAATTGTTATCGTGGGTCCCTATCCTCAATGTTTCCATTAAACTGGACTCGGTTCAATAGAAATTTATGCCCTCGAGACAAAGATCGTCGATGACCCATAAAACACCATTTATTACTAAATGGAAGCCGAAGTGAAGTTGCATCAAAATTACAAGATGGACAAGCTAGGCTGGTAAAGTATTCCATCCTGAAAGCATCCCAAGACCAGGAAAGTCGCTAATGGTCCATAAAAGACATGCTTGCATCATGAATACTTCATTCTTTGAAGCATCATATGTTTCAACACCTTTTTCCCACAACTCTTTCAACTCTGTATAAGTGGCTGCATGTAGACATCAATGTCATTACCTAACATTCGCTTTCCAGGAATTATGGTTGATAGAATAAAGTATGTTTACTTCATAAACATCCATGGAGGAGTGTTGTATGGAATGAGAACCAATGGCCAAATACTATAATTATTGCTCGAAGATCCAAAGGGATTAAAACCATCACTTGATAAGGCCAATCATACATTTCGAGGATCCAAAGCGAAATCATGATATTCTAGATCAAAAGTCTTCCAAGCCTTTGAGTCTCTAGGGTGCCTTATCAACCCATCATTGTTATTATGCTCAATGTTCCAAACCATACTCTTAGATATCTTTGAAGACATAAACATCATTTTCAACCGTGGGATTAATGGAAAGTAACGTAAAACTTTTGCTGGCAATTTTATTTTGTTGCTTCTCATTAATCAAATTGTGTTCACTAGTAGTTTCATGACCATTTTGCTTCCATTTAGATCTCTTACATGTTTTGCATTCCTTTTTACCTTCATCCCTTCCCTAATATAACATACAATTGTTAGGAAAAGCATGAATCTTAGTATAATGAAGGCCAAGCTTGTTGAGGAGCTTCTTTGTATTATAATTAGATGAAGGAATATTTCCATGTTTAAAGGCATTGTGTAACAACTCAAGGATCATGTCCATTGTTTTGTTCCTAATTTGACACAAAACTATAATGTGATACAATTTCACCAAGAAAGACAATTTTGAAAACTTTGCATATCAATCGTAGAGTGGTTGCTTCTCATCTTTAAGTAAATCAAACAACTCTTGAGCCATAATATTTCCTCCATGTTGTGATTCTAATACACCTCCTTCAACATCATCTACATGTTCAAATGATGATGCAAATGACTCTTCATTGGTGTACATGTTGGACAATCCAAATGCATCATTTATCATTATTTGCATTGGATCTTCATATTCTGTATTTTTCATGCCATCTTCATTTACCAATATAGGCTCCTCCGATATTGGTTCCATGTTATGACACCAAAATGTGTAACCTTGAGAAAAGGGTTTACAAAGGAAATGGCCATATACTTCTTCTCGAGTTCTCCACTTCCTAAAGCCACATTTACTACATGGACATACAATCGTATTCGCATTGGCGCCATATTGAAAGGCAAAATCCAAAAAGTTATTTAATCTCACTAAATCTTTGGTGTATTGCGTTAAGGGTGTTCGACCCAGGCCGCTTACTTGTGATAAGGGTGGGGAACTAAAAACGAATGCGAAAGTTAAAATAGAGAATAGTCGTACAGTTGAGAACCCTTTGTTTTATTCATTGAATATGGGGTAGGGTTGGCAGTGGTAGTTGCATAGTCATTGCAGAATTTGGTGTGGAGGGTCTGCATTTCCTTCATGCGAACATAATCGGCCGCACGCAACTTGAGTTCGTGTATAGAGGAAAGTGGGTGGAGGCACTACAAAAAAAACAAATATTAACGGAGGTTATTTTTTTTATTACCCAGGGTTAAAACCTCCGTTAAGTCATTTACCCGGGGTTATAATTTCCCCCGCTAAACCATCCCTGGAGAATGTGTTAACCGGGGTTTTTTTGAACCCTAGGAAAGACTGATCAATTGTTGGGGTTTTTTGAAACCTTTGCTAACTACCATGGGTTTTCAAAACCTCCGCTAACTACCATGGGTTTTCAAAACCTCAATTAATTACCATGGGTTTTCAAAACCTCCGTTAACTACCATGGGTTTTCAAAACCTCCATTAACTACCATGATTTATCATTTATACATTCGTATATATTTTTTCAACCACAATAATTTCCAGTATATAGTTAAAATATTTCTCCGTTACTATATAATTATATGCTACAATTAGAACCAAGCAACCTGATAAATAAAACATGGTCCTCGATGAGGTTACAGTATAACTGTATTTTATAATCAAATGACTGGCCCTCAAAATTAGCTTAGATGCTGAAACAAATTTGTAAAGTATTTCATCTTGCAAAACATAAAGGAACTTCAAAAGTGAAATGAAGCAATTGGCTTCTTCATCAAAACTATGTTGGCTCTCAATATTTCGTTGCTGGAATGTTAGCATTAGAGGATCAAAGCAACTAATAGCATTAGAGAGATATTTAGTTTTGCTATTTGATGGAGCCAAATTAACTATATCAAGTGACAACAATGGTATTAACTGCAAATCAACATCTAGTTCGCCACAGCATGAAATATACTCCCAAATAATCGCTAATAAAAAATAGATTTTTGGTAGTGATTCTTATGTATGTAGGTAGCTAATTCAACTTTCAAGTAAAGGGTAACCACATGGAAATTTGCTGACCTCCAAAGCTTTTTCTTCATCGTACACAAATTTTGGAAGTTTCCTCATCAAGTCTTTACGGTCTGCTCCAGCTATTGCCTTGCTTATTTGCAAAGTTAATATAACAGAAGTAAAAAATAATCTCTTTCCTGACCTTTACACTCAGTAAACAATCTTTCAAGTTAAAAAAATTGACATATATAAAATTTGATAATGTAATAAAACTAACAAAGATCAAATAAGATTTAAAATTTTAGATAGCAATCATAAAACATAGCAACATTTACCATGTAGAAGAAAACATAGTAATTATCATATCCATAATTTTTGCAAACAATATAGTGATGCCTTAACATTCTCACTTTTATTAAAAACATACCGCAGTTCAAACATGTTGACTAAAATAAAATGCTAGTTTAAGATGAAAATAAAAATGAAATTATTTTCATCACAAGTTTATCACATATTTCTAAGGAATAGAGATATCACATCCATGTATCCAACAAATGACTGCAGTAGAACAAAAAGTCAAATTATATTAGATAAAATACTATATCCAACAATTTTTGGAGATATTTTTTGCTTTATTTTCTTCTCTAAAAATATGGAGACTTTTCTCCTATTTTATGCTATTCATTTAACAGTTAAGAACTAAATAGAAAGTTAAATCAGAAAGTCAAATTAAAAGTTAAAATTACCAACTCATTACAATGTTATTTGTTTTAAATCAAAAAAATAGACATAACAAAAAATTAATAACATTATTCTAATGCGGTATCAATCATGATGATCATGCTTTTTCATTTTCAATCATGATGATCATATCTGCAATCATATTTGGGAAGGCCATGAAAGAGCTAGGAAGAGTTCATGAATGAGATCATTAGCCAGCATCTAGTAAACCACAACATCAACATCAGTTGTTATACCAAAGTACTCACTGTAATTTCCAATGAATGCTACCTACAACAAGATGAATAATACAAAAGAAAAAGTTAAATGATTGAGAAAGAATATCTAAGTGAAACAAAATCCTCTGCTTCAAAGTCTAACCAAGGTAAAATAGTTAATGCACATAAACTCAACACAAATATCTTGTTAAAACTCACCAAAGCTGGAGAGCTACTAAGCTTTCATTCACTCCAGTCACTTTTCCAGAAACATGAGAGTTGACTAAAAAAAAGATTGAAAGAAAGAAATTTACAACATAATTGATTAAAGAGTCTTGTAAACTAGCAACGATGTAACTTTGTGCCATTAGTGTGGTTGGAACCTGACTAGTCTATTATTATCCTTATCAATAATGCATTAACTTGGTGTAAGAAAACATTGTGGATATCATTTTTAAAATATAATTCTTTTAGTAACTAATTTAGTTCATCACAAAAATATAAAAAAGCTAAGGAAATAAAGAAGTCTTGTGTTAATATTAATAACGTTGGGGGAAAGAGAGATGATATAGGTAGTGATGCAGATGATATGGCTAATTTTCCTTTCAAAATATTAGGGATTAGAAGGCACTGCTTTTTTCAGCCAAGCTACACAACATCACACATTGAAGATAGAGATTATATATATATATATATATATATATATATATATATATATATCCAAATAAAAAACAATTATCACATATCAGGTCATGTAATACGTGTATAACAAGATTCAGAATCCAAGTTGAAAATGGCATATCCCTAATTGGAATTATAGCCATGATTGAAGTATTATTTGGAGATAACATTGTTGGTTTTACATCTCTTAGAAAGTAAACTACACAGTAAAAAAGTTAGCAAAGCACTGCTACAACAGTCAAATAATAATAATAATATGCAATATTCATGTAAGCAAGGATCACCAAATTCTATCTTCTCAAGAATCTAAAAGTAAAAAAGATAGAAACTTATACTTACCTATGCAAAAATTTATAGCAGCAACATCAAGAGCTATTTTTATTTTGTCATTATAACCAATTCTGCTAATGGCCTCCTTAACAAGATCCAGGGCTTCTCTAAAGCTGTTGATAGTTAAATAAATACAATCAACTAAAAAATAGAAATAAAATAGAAAGACCTTCAAAAGTACTTTTATTAGAGTTGAGAAATACTTCTATAACGAGATTAGCCAGGTGAAAGTTTCATAAATATGTATTGATTTCAGATTTAAAAAAATATACAAATTTTTTGTAACTTCAAACCAATTCTTTTTATATTTAAATCTGCACACTTCAGATTCTGAGTTATATGTTTTTGTTTCACCTGAATTTAAAAATATTCGTACACATAGGAAACTAGCTGGTTTAGTGATCCTAAAATACTAATGGCAATCATAAAACATAACAACATTTACCATGTAAAAGAAAACGTAGTAATTATCACATGCAACATTTTGATAGTGATGTCTTAGCACTCTTACTTTTATTAAAAACATGCCACAATTCAAATATTTTGACTAAAATAAAATGCTTGTTCAAGAGGAAAATAAAAATGAAATTATTTTCATCACAAGTTTATCACAGATTTCTAAGGAATACAGATATCACATCCATGTATCCAACAAATGACAATGTACAATTAGAGAAATTAAAATTGCAGTAGAACAAAAATTCAAACTATATTAGATAAAATATAATATAAAATATAAAATATAGGAGCTTGCCTGTAGATATTAAAAGAACATACAAAGAATTGATTAGAAATACAACAAAGATTCTCATTCATAGGCATGTGCTACTCTCTCTTATCTGGGGATAAAATTTCCAATTTAGCATCTCTACAACAAAATAAAAACAACCATTTTACCTTCAACAATTCATCTCACCCACATCCCGGCAACCCTTTTCTTCTTGTTCTCTCAAGCCTTTTCTTCTTGTTCTCTCGCAGAAGTGGCTTCTCAACCTGCCAATGCAAAATGTTAAGCATTATCGCAAGGTGCATAACTTAAACTAATATAATGAACAAAACTATCATACAGAAAAGAAAGTCAGAAGGAATACCTTTCAATAGGGTGAAAATAGTATAGGGCATTTACAATGTAATAAGTATTTGTTTTCTCAGGGTAGTTCAGATCATCAATGGATGATATTATAGTTAACAACTACATCAACATGAAAGACAACTCAACGATATAATAAGACCCTGGAAAGTTTTTATGCATTTTGATGTACCTTTATCAGTATTCATTTTGATGACAAGGTATCTGTATGAATTAGAAAGTACCTTGATCTGATTCAGGGCTGACAACTTTAGACAAATCATATCCAAAACTTTTATACATGTGGTAATAGGATGTCAATGCTTCTTTGATACAGAAGGCTACAAGCATAGTCGAAACAAACAAAAAGGCAGAAGCTAAATTAGCAGGTTAATAAAAAATTAAGAATCTAAGAGGATTTCAAAGTGAAATGCCCACCAATATTACACAATCACAATATACATTAATTTGAATATGAGACTACACATAATAATGGACCTGCAATTATGCAAGCATGCAAAATAGTGTTAGAAGAGATAAGAACAGAGGCTTTTAAGTTGAAGAAATAGATAGTGCCCCAAAGTTCAAACATAGAAATTAAAAATGCTAAGGGATGCTTTGTCAAATGTGCTAAGCCCAACACCAATTACAAAGACAGGAAAGACCCTAAAAAGTATGGAAGGCATAACAAGCATTAAAATTGGAAAGATGTGATATAACAAGCAAGTTAGATAATCTTGATTAATGATAATAAAAATGTAATCTAGAACAACTAAGATGATATGTACTGAGGTTAAGATTGTGTTTGAGGAGCACCTCTCTTGAGTAACTGACAAACCTATAAGTTGTGAATCGCCAATGCCTCGGTATAAATCAATGGGAATTATGGGCTTCTGAAAATTGATGAGCTCAATGTCTAAATCAAGTCATGTAATGCAAAGTAATAACCATACTAATTGCATTTGAACTTTTTTAAAAGGTGTATTATCTATTCAAAGAAACTTTTACGGTTGTTGGTCAAAAGAAACTTTATATGTCCTGCATTTTAATAATGTTTCTCCCTTCAAAGCATTGTCATATCTGAATAAAACCAATATCGTGAAGTAAATTACAACAAAAGATTAAAATGGGACTCAAGTACTTTGACAAGTAAAATTGCAATAATTACTGCACCTATGTGTAATGAACATTTTCTTACCTGAGGCAATGTAGCCATAGGAACCAGCCACAACAGACATAGATTTTGAGAAAGAAAAATCAATCGACTTTGCCAAGCCAAAGTCTCAAACATAAGCATAAAACACCTCATCAAGTAATATGTCACGATGAATGATTTGAGGTTTGCAATCATAATGAAGATAGCATAAGCCTTCTGCTATTTACATACATACCAGTCATCCCTTAACTTTGTAAACACTCATGAAATCGTGAGGCATCCATGCACAACATTTCATGAGTAATTGCTTTGATGCATAACGGTGACAAACCATATATAATTAATAAATTAGCTTGCTTATAATATGCTAGTAAGATTTTATTCACTATCACTACTGCTATTAATTTGTTTTCAATGAATTGTTGACTCTATCCATTTATATAAGAGAGAAAGAAGAAAGGGACAAACATATGAAAAATCTACCAACTTACGAAGCAACAAAATCAGCGAAGCAGTTGCCCCCCGTGAAGCACCAGCAAACTAGAGAAGCACTACCCCGTGAACTCGTGAAAACACTATAAACTGAGCGAAAAACAAAACCAGTGAAGCAGTTGTCACTGTGAAGCACCAGTAAACTAGCCATGAACCCCTGAAGCAACAACGAACCCATGCAAAGTAGTTGCAATCTTCTGAAGCAGATACTAGAGCAAACACAATTATGAAACATAAGAACAAATTTGTTGAACAAGACAGGGGATTGTAAACCATTGACCTAGGGTTTTAGAAATTGGGAGAGTGAAGAGCAATGTTAAAAAGTCAAGAATGAAAGAGGAAAAACAAGTACCAATTGGATGATCCACCCTAAGTAGAGGAACCGGAGAAATGGAATTTGAAAAAAAAAAGAATTCTTCCTTAGAGATTGAAGATATATTGAAGATATAAGGAGGAATGAAGATAGAATAAGCGAATAGTCGTACGGGTCAAGGGAGGTTAAAAGAATAGAAGAAAATAAAGATGGAAAATGAGGGGAAAATTAAAATTTTAAACTTTACTGCGGTTTAATAAAAAAACCGTAGATATTTATAAGGGGTTTCGAAAACCCTCTCTACCTATATCTTTTATCATAGGTTATTAAAACCTCTAGTAAAAAACCTCTACTAAAATCAAGGTTTTTTGTAGTGAGGTAGACGTTTTTGGCGAAAGGGCCAGGTTGTAGGGTGAGTGTCATGCACTGGAGAATCATTTCTTAGTTGAGGTGTGGGGTGCGAAGGGCTGTCTTGCTGAAATGATCGATTAATGCTCTGAGTGGTTCCCCTTGTTCTTGCCTGATGCCCAAGAGGGAGATTGTGGTAGTTTGATACGGTCGGCTGCTAGCAAAATGGGTGGAGAACATACGGGAGAGTGCGTCAAAGCTGTCGATGGAGTAGGGTGGAAGGGTTGTGAACCATTCTAGAGTAGGACCCTTGAGGGTGGTGAGGAAGGCCTTGCAAAAGACCGCGTCCTAGGACGTGTACAGGGCGACATGGGTGATGTAGACTTTGAGGTGTTCATCAGGGTCGGTTTCACCGGTGTAGCGGTCCAGTGTGAAGGGTTCCCATTAGGCAGGAAGGGGGTGTTGGCGATGAAGTCGGTGAAGGGGTGGCGACGTCTGGGTTATTGGGGTGGTAGCGGATGGGGGGGATAGGATGGTTAACAAGAGTGGGAAAGGTGGAGGTGAAGTTATGAGGGGGGATGTGGGTTGCCGGAAGGTAATGTGGGTTGTAAGGTGGGACGTGGGTAGTGTGTAGGGTGGTGAGTATGTTGTAAGGGATCTGGGTGGTGGGGAGGGTAGCAGCAGGGGTAGGGGCTGCGGTGTGCCCTGGTTGTGTGGAGGGGAAGTGAGTGGGATGGGTGGAGGGAATGGGTGTTTGTTGGGTGGTAGTGAAGGTGTGAGGGGTGGGGTTGTATTCGCTTTCTTCTTCTATGGGGTGGAAGTCCGGGGACCTTGCAGCCTCAGACGCCTCCTTGGCTTTTCCTTTCAGGGTGGGATCAGCTTCGATCTTTCGCCTGAGGCGAGAATTCTCTTGTCGTAGCGCCTCCATCTCATCAGCATTGCGTTTCTTCAGATCTGCCAACTCTTGTTGCATTTTAGCCTGGCCGTCTAGGATGGCGTCTAGGTCAGGAGTGATGTTAGTGGGTTTTGAGGGACCAGCATCAGCCTGCTTATTAACTCCAGCTCTGCTGCGGGTAGAAACCATCTTCAGAGAAAAACAGGTACTAAGGAGTTGTCTCGTGCCCCACGGTGGGCGCCAATTGTTCCTGCAGAGAACAAACAAGATAAGTTAGGCACAAGCGTCACCTTACCCATGTAGTCCGTTATCTCCCTAGTTGGCCTCTTCTCGGTTAGTACATGTCGGCTTGGACCCAAGAGGGGTTAACTATAGAAGGGGCTCCGAAGCTCAAGTGAGTCAAAGCTTTCAAAAGGTCAAATCAGATGATTAATGGAGTAATGAATGCATACCTTTAATTATTGGGGTCCATGTGTATTTATAGAGCATTAATTATGTTTGGTTACGTCATGGGCTGGACCCTAGTTTGGGCTGTAGGTGGGCCTGGGCCTTGGCCCAGGCCCTTAGTTCGATTATTGTTGGCTTATTGGATGTTAGGGGGCTTTCATTTCGCTAAGTATTTAGGAACGGTCTGATCTGGTTACTTCTCCAGTTGGCTGACGTCATCTTTGGCCGTGCACTGTTCTAGGTTGGCTGTTTTGTTATGAATTTAGGTTTATGTCGGCCTGAGGCGTGTACTTGGGTTGTTTCCGGCATATACGTGAGGGTCGTTATTTATATGGTTAAGTTGGCCAGGTACGGTACACGTGGCAACTTAATCCAAGATTTATCCATCTCTAAATATAAACACATGTAATCATTAGGTGAATATAGAAATAAGAGATATAAGATGGTGCAAAACAAATTTAAATTACTTATACAAAAAACTTTATGTCATACATTACCTCAATCTGTAGGTTAGCGTTGTATTTGTGTTACAATGCACCTAGTAAAGCAAAACCTAGTATAATATAAACCATATTATAAGTTTTTTATAGGCAACAAAAATGTCAAAATATTTTTGGCATCTATAGTATTGCAGTGAGATATAATATCTTTACTTATAAAATATCTTTATTCTCTTATTGAGAACAACAAATGCAGAGAAGAAATACTTGAGAACAAAGCTATAATAATGGGGTCGATGTTATTCTTAAATTCAAACTTAACCTGGAATTGGTGTAAACCTATTCATGTTACGCTCAACTTTATAAGGTGGTGGGCAATAGAAAATGATTTTGATAAAATTGGAAAATACAATAACATCTTTACTTATAAAATATCTTTATTTTCTTATTGAGAACAACAAATGTAGAGAAGAAATACTTAAGAACAAAGTTATAATAATGGGATCGATGTTATTCTTAAATTCAAACTTAACCTGGAATTGGTGTAAACCTATTCATGTTGCGCTCAACAGGTGGTGGGCAATAGAAAATGATTTGGATAAAGTTGGAAAATACAATAAGTGATGTTTCCATAAATTGAAATACGACGTGACTCATTTGTTCTACTACTACTACTACTAACAACTACCATTATGTGTGTGCATTCATGATACTCAATTCATCTACATTATTATAACCCACTTTCATGCTCTATTGGCAATTCATTCTTGACAACCCATTTTGAATATTCTTCCCATGCCTTGTTGTAGTGTTGTTTAATATTGGACATGGAGCCGATATGGCGGAAACCGGTAGCGGTTTTCCGACCAGCCGCCAAAACAAGGCGGGGGCGAATCAGATTTTTCGTGGCGGCCCATGGCGGCCGCTTTGTGCGTGGTGGGTGGCGGTGGCAGAGTGCTCATGGTGAAAATCTTGGACAAAATAAAAAAAAATGGAGAAGAGAAGAAAGAAAGCAGTGTAGTGTGTATTAGTTGGAGGAAGAAGATGCGACGATGCTGGTTGGAGGAAGAAGCGACGGTGCAGGTGTGTTGGTTGGTGGAAGAAGGAGAAGATAACAAAACCTAAACCTAATTGTATGGTCTATGGTCTGATACATTTAAAATTGGGCCTAGCCTACTTCCCCAACGTGGACAACGAATATATGTGCAAATTTCCATTACTTTACTATTTCACCCTCATTTCAGCCACTTAACATTCAGTCACTTAACATTGCAGAAACTTCTTCTCTTATTATTTTACTTTTCTACCCTAATGCAGAAACCTCTTCTCTTATTATTTTACTTTTCAACCCTAATTTTAGTTACCATTTTTATTCTTTAAAACCTAAGCCTGGCCTATTAAACACATATTTAACCTAACCTATCTGCCAAACTTTCTTCATTGTCCATTATTTTATTCTTAAAAACTATTATTTTATTCAAAACCAAAAGTTTCTAAAGCTTCCCTACCGGCCACTGCCACCCGCTGCCACCAGCTGCCACCCACCGTTAGTGGCCACCGTCGCTGGCCGCCACTGTCGTCGGCTGCCAAGTTTGTTGTTTTTTTCAATTTTTTATTCTTTTTCTATTTGTCTAATTTCACTATAATTATTTTGTAAAAAATATACCTATTTTTCAGCAATCATAATGGCCAATGATAATGATCCTTCAAGACATCCCATAGGAGTGACCCGAGATGGAAGCATTGTCATCCGATGGATGAATCAAATTTAAATACAATTATTTGCATTTATTGTGGAAAAGTTATGAAAGGAGGAGTTACTAGAGCAAAAGAACATCTCATGGCAAAGAAGGGCAATGTTGATGCTTGCACCAAGACTCCGAAAAATGTGAGAAAAGCAGACAGCTCCTCCTTCAATCCTAGATATACTGCAACCAATAATAACCATGAGAGTGAAGATGAGGTTAAAATTTCCACGGCTAGTAATGATAAAGGGAGAAATAGCAGTGGAAGAAAAGGACCAATGGATATGTTTTATAGAAATCCAACTGCTACAATAGAGAAGAGAAAAAAGGAAAAATTAAGGCAAGCTAACATCAAAGAGGCATGTGACAAAAATTTGAAGGCCTCAATTCATCAATATATTGCTCGATTTTGGTACCAAGCAGGCTTGTCATTCAACCTTGTGAAGTTGAAAAGTTTTCAAGATATGATTGATGCCATAGGGACGAACCTAATTTACCCGCTCCTAGTTATCATGAAATCAGAGTTCCATTTCTCAACAAGGAAGTTGAGTACACTGAAAAGTTGTTACAAGATCATAAATTGGAATGGAGCAAACATGGTTGTTCTATTATGTCAGATGCATGGACTGATCGAAACCAAACAATGCTTAATTAACTTTTTGGTGAGCTCCCCTGCAGGGACAATGTTTGTCAAGTCCATTGATGGTTCAAACTTTGTGAAGATAGGAGAAAAACTATTTGAGATGCTTGATTCCCTTGTGGAAGAGATTGGGGAAGAAAATGTTGTTCAAGTTATAACAGATAGTGGGAGCAATTATGTGTTGGCTTGATTCCCTTATTGGACTCCTTGTGTTGCCCATTGTATAGATTTGATGCTTGAAGACATTGGAAAGCTTCCTCTGATAAAGAAAACAATTCAAAGAGGAGTTAGTAACACATGTCAATCTAGTACCTTAAGTTTGTTGAGGCAATTTACAAATAAAAGGGAATTAGTAAGACATGTTGTTACAATGTTTGCTACCTCTTATTTATCATTACAAAGGTTTCATCAAGAGAAGGGAAACTAGGTTGCATCAAGAGAAGGGAAATTTGAGAAAAATGTTCACCTCTTCCTTTTAGCAACATGTCTTGAAATTTTGACTCAATTCAACTTTTCAAAACTATATAGCAATGAAGACAGTCTAAATACTCTTCAAAAATTGAAAAAATGAAATGAATGTAATTCCATCAGATAAACATAAAACAGCTATATGAGGAAATGTTATATTGGTCTGGATTCGTATATGCATTATACATTTCAATAAAGAATTGGAGAAGGTTGCAATTGTTATTGGAGAAAGTGCACGAATGGAAAAAAAGAAGGTAGACAATAAATAAATAAATATATATATATATATATATATATATATATATATATATATATATATATATACACACGACTATGGTATTTTCAAATGTTATTAATAATATTCTTGTATCCATGAATAAGCAGTTTTATCAGAAAGAACAGTTTTATCATGTCTTATCCAATCTTCAAATCTTTTGGATGGATACTTTTCGGTCCTGCCGAGTGATGTGACCCCACAAAGCCCAAGCCCAAGCCCAAGCCCATTAATAACACACACACCCAACAGAGATTCTAGCCAGTCCAGACACTCATAGCAGTACGCCATCTCAAAGAATCCACAAACCACAACGATACAAGCCAAATCACACCACATAGAGAGGTTCTAGCTTCCCTTACCTGGAACGAGCTAGTTTTAAGTGTCCCGACACCGAACAACGGAGTACCACACCTCTAGGAGGAGATCGCAGAGCTGGAAAAACGAACAGGGAGTGTTTACTACTGAAGCTCTAACACTACATACGAAAAATAGGATCAGAGATTTTAGGAGCATGGATTAGAAACACTTACGTGGGTCAAGAACGGAGTCAAGTGGAACGTGAATTGAAGGTGTGCTTTGGAACCCTAGCAGAGGCGGCAGCAGCTCTAAGAGAAGGGAAATCTGTTTTTACGAAAGTGAGCTCAAATTAGGGTTTTGGGCACTTTAGGTCAGGAAACGAATTGGGCCAGCTCCCCTTAGGCCTAAGAATTGGACAGCCCATAAAAATAAAATCAAACGGAAATAACTGGGCCTTACAAATAACACAACTATAACAATAATAACAATATATATTCCATGACTTAAGATTTTAGGTTAAAAGTAATGTAAATTTTTTATGTTCACTATACTTAGATCATATTTTTTCTTAATGAACCTATTGGAAAAAAAATATCCAAGAGTGGAATCAAAGTTGATTATTTGTCTTGATGATAGACCAAGACCGTGGGGACGAAAACAACCAAAGTATAAGTAAGTTAAAGACTTTATAAAAAATAAGAGATTGTTGAGAAATTAAATCCAAAAATGAGTCTAATCTTTCCATAATGACCCCATAGAAAAGAGAAAAGCAAGCTACACTATCCCAAAATAGATTATTAGTGATGAAATTTTTTGACTTTTTTACATATGTGAAAATGAGTCAGGTAACGAAATATTTACAAAAATAGAACATGTCGTACTGACCAAAAACGATGTCTAAAATGAAATCGTCTTGAAAAATGTAAAGTCATCATCAATCATTACCACTTCTTTAAATTGACAATGAATGAAAATTATTATGAGTCTTAACAACTTTATTTCAATTGTGACATTGTTCCATTTAAAAATCATTATGACTTTCATTCATTAAGACTTGTAATGACTTTCATTCATTGATACAAAGAAGTCGTCATGATTAATGACGGTCACCTTTTTCAAAATTTTTAAAGAAGTTGTCCACTGACCCATTTTTATAATTAACGGCCAAATTTGACGCACACATATAAAAAAGCCTGATTTTTTTTCAATTGAACAAATTTAACCTGCAAACAAATCTTAATCTTTTCACTAGCTCCATTTACACTATGCATATACAGAGACAAGGAATTGAGGTAGAAGAAAAGAAGAAAACAAAAGTTCTTCGATGGTGCTCTATGCTGTTGTTTCTAGCTTGTTCCTTTCAGTAGCTCTTATATAGCAGAAAACTGACACCAAGAAGGTGGTGGCAAGACCTCCAAGAATGACTCCTGCCCCTGCTATGGATTTGTCAAATGAGTGGTGCTGCTGCTTCGTCAAATGGATCTGACCATGATGAGAACCCAAAACCCCTCCATTTTCTGGTTCAATAGAACTTCTTTCGTTAATGCTCCCTTCAGAACCAGAATGCATTTTGTTTTCAGTTTTCGGTGCTTCAGACGGTGTGGGACTTCTGGTATCATAGGACCTGATTTCATTACGTTGGTGCTTACCAAGTTTCCTTCCAAAGGGTTCTAATGTCTCTGATCTCTGGTCACCAGGACTCTGAGCAGGAGGGTTTGAAGATGATGTTGAAATAGATTGAAAAATAATTTGAGGCTGGTTTGCAGCATTGGTTAGACTCAAAAGGGTATTTGCTAAACAAAAGCACAAGAAAAGAAACTTTGCCATTGTTATAGATTTCTCAAGAAGTTAGGCTTGAGGCTATGGAGAGGAAGATGTTTTTGGGGTTGGTTATATAGCTTGTGTATTATTATATATAATGAGATCCTACAATCGTGTGGTTGGCAGAAATTTCCTGTTGGATTCTGACAAATAGTTTTATTTTCAGTTTTTTTATGTTTCTTTTGTGTGGAGTTGTCTGAGGGAGGGGAGAAATTAAACTACATGTGGAGACAGTAGAATAAGAGAAATACAACTAAGAAACAACAGGGAACAAGATGTCACTGATGTTTATAGACAGAGTTGTGATACAATTGGATTCCATAATTATAAAAATCAGAGCCTAGTTTCTGCAAAAAATTTGAAGTTAGGGAAGATGATTGGAAGTTGCTTAGTTTGTAATGAAAGGGCCTGATTTTTAAACCCTTTTGTTTTCCCTGTCACGTGAGCCACATCCTACAACAGCATGGGAAGTTCATTTCATGCAGACACCAAAAAATTCCTGTTTTTCTTTTTGACTATTTTCAATGGATTCGATCTGCTTTAAAAGATTGCAATGAAATATGACACTGTTTTTTTCTTGATAGTATTAAGAGAGGGTAAAAAGCCACAAATGCCGAATTGCTCACAAATTTGAGTAGTGATATTAAAATTCAGGACGATTATATTTTGACAACTTATTTTTATAATACAAAATAATAGTTTTTAAATAGTTTTAAAACATAAAGAAATGAAAAAATAGAAAAATTGAACGCTACTTAAAAATTGTTACTTATGTTCTAAAACAAAATTTTCAAATTTAATTTTCAAAAAATTATTTTCCTAAAAGTTAACACTATCATACATTAGTTCCCTGTTTTGGAGAATGCAAATTAAATGGCACGCTTAGCGAAAAAGGAGATATCGGCCCAATGGTCATAATTCATCACACGAGCACAATGACAATTAGAATAATTTCGGTTGTTTCATTTCATTTATTATTTAGTAAGGAAATCTTCTTTCTTTCTTCATGCGCATATATTTACTTTACTTTTTTATTAATTACTCAACTAAATTTTTAATGTTTTAAAATTTTTAACAGTAATAATTTAGAATGTGAAAAAAAAAATAAAAAAAAAATTTACTAAAATTGAGTCATTTAGAGACAACTTTTCATTAAAATTATAAGACCAAAATCATGTCAATATGGCATGACTTTGCTTTCTTTACGTTCATAAAAAAGTCTTTCTATTTTGACACGACTTTTGATTAACAAAAATCTTCTTATTTTGGCACTACTTTCCTTTAGTGAATTTGTTTTTTAAATTTGCACCATAAAAAACAAATTGCACCTGAATTCTAAAAAAGACCGAACAAGTTCATTCAAGTAAAAGTATATTAAAATATTATAAATAAATGAAAATATTAATCTATATATTATTTGTCCTTCCCTTTCTAAAAAACAAAGCAAAACTTAATCTCCTTTTACAAAAATAATTTTTGTTGTTTTCAGTTGTGTCTTCTTGAGAATTTGAGTCGATCAATCTTTAAATATTTTTAATGAATCAAATAAATTTGATTTTGTAGATTCTTATGGGATTAAAAAAATGTTTTTTGATCTAAGTTGGAGTATTTAATTCAGAATTCGAGGATCAACACAAAATTTATTTGTAAACCATTTATATCTAGAATGAACTTTATAAATATATTTAATTCAATGTATTGTCGTTTTATATGAATATTAGTTAACAATTCTTGCATTGCTTAAAATAGATAGATCTTTAGAAAGTTTTAGATAATTTGATGGAGGCATGACTAAGATCGTTCCATAGATTTCAGAGTAATTGATGGAATCATGCCTAGAACCTTCAAAGAGATCTTGAATTAGCTTCGAATCGCATAATAGAAACTCATGTTGTAATTTATTGTAATATTTATGTTTGAGCCTTATCAGACCATTAATCGTGTTAAGATTTTTTGTGTTTTGGCCCATAGTATATAAACCCTTGTGAAACACCTTGTATTCAGATTTGAGTTATATGAAAATTTGAGTTTGCTCTCAAGTCTCGAGGTTTTCCTTAGAACCACCAATCCTTATCTTTAAATCTCTGATTCAAAGTGGCGGATCTTTCTCACTTGTCTTGGAACCTCCTCCAAGTGACGTGCTTTCCTCACGTTTCGCAAACCCCAAATCAATGTCCTCCAATTCCCCCCCCCCCCCCCCTCCCCATTTGTTTTAGGGTTCATACCCAATTTCATTTAAGACCAAAATTTGCCCCATATCCAAGACGATCCTACATCATAATCTTAAAAAACGTAACACTTAAAATCCTAACTTGCTTTTGAATAACGTAAATGGTAATGTTGAAGAAAAAGATAATAAATGTGTTTGAAAAAAAAATGAATTGAAAAGTGAACCAAATTGCTACAATCTTCATTGGAGTTGTCATTGTCCTATTTGTGACATTCTTATAGTGTTTTTGTTGTAAATACAATTTGCCACCATGTTTTGAACACAAGTAATCCATTTATATTTCTTATCCCTTTTGATAGTTAAGTCAAAATAAAAATAAAAATAAAATTACATAATGATAAGGATAACTGTCTAAATCTGCTCATGTTTGCATCAATTATTGTCCACTAAGTCCATGTATGCAACAGGTGCTTCTCTTCACCATCCCCTTCAGTTTTGTAACTTCTCCTTTGATCTTATTTGTGAATGCTTCTATTGATAAACTGAGTTTTCCTCATTCTCCATCATCCTTTGACTCCTTAATTGTCTTCCCTTAGCTTGATCATTTCCCGATGTTTAGGGGTGGCTCTAGAG
The DNA here is from genome assembly GCF_037176805.1 of Vigna unguiculata. Lineage (NCBI taxonomy): Eukaryota > Viridiplantae > Streptophyta > Magnoliopsida > Fabales > Fabaceae > Vigna > Vigna unguiculata. Next base: position 14,862,499 of record NC_140801.1, read on the forward strand.
TTTGGGTGACCAAAAGCAAACTTAAGAATGAGGCCTTTTATTTAAAATTTATTTTTCGAGTTTTTTTTGCAAACTTATTTATTAAGTTTTTGAATTAATTTCATTTAACATTTCTTTTTCAATAGATAATAAGGCTAAGTTTTTTAATCTTTTTATATATTTTTAATAGTTATTGTTGTGGTACACCCAATAAGTCACACATTGCTTAGGAGTCGAGGCTAAGTGCAATTTAAATACTTTTTCCTCCCTTCACCCTCTAAGGCGTCTTTTAAGGACAAAATCGTGACGAAGTTCAACGCTCCAATGACGAGGCTATATGTATTTTTTTTTTTTAAATTATGTATATTTTAAAATTATTTAAATTAAATGTATCTTTTTAAATTAGATAGTATTATATTGAAGAATTAATGAAAATTAAATTAATTATTATTTTTATTTCTTTTATAAACTATAATATTTAATATTAATAAATAGAAAAAAATCAAAAAAAATTATTAAGATAATTTTTATTTTTTCTTCTTATTGTCTTTTGAGTTTTTCATATGTTGTAGTCATCTCTCACCTTTACCTAATTTCTTTTGTTACCAAAGAAAAAAAAAAGTTAAATTGAAACTCATTATTTTTGTTCTCATTCTTTATATCTTTTCTTCCATTTTTTAAAGAAAAAAACTTGTCTCACTTGATAGTGAAATACTTGTTTAATATTTAGCACTATTTTTTATCTCATGACATTTTGTATGTTATTTTTTATGAATATAGAAGAGTAAGTAATTTATTATGTGATTTTTTATAGACAATTTTTAAGTGGACTTGATTATCATAATTTTTTGTTCTCTCTTAATTTTTCATTATATTGTGATAAATTATTTTTTAGTCTTAAACTTATTTTTTAAATAGGTATATTGATGAAAAACAAAAGAATAAATCCATTTTTTTAAAATTGATAAAAAAGTGAAGATCAAAACAGGACAATATAGTTAGTCACTGCATAACAATGAAATAAAATTTTTGTGATGACTTTTGAATGGATATATGCACATTAGTAAAATGGAAAATGAATATTTGTAGATAATATGGTTATTTATATTGAAAAAAAAAATAGCTGAAAAATTTAGTTATGATTGAATAATTTGATAAGTTCAAGAATATGAAAAAATAATGGATAATTCTTCGTATATGTGTAGTTTCTTTTATAGTTATAACTATACTAAATTATCTATTTATTTTTTATTGAATTAGTAATAGTAATGTTAAATATATAAATTTTAAGTATATTATTTTGGCTCCCCCAATAATTTTCGTCAAGATCCGCCACTGTTTTCACCTATATCTATATTGTTATTATCTTGTTCATTCAAAGAGCACACATTTATATTTCTTAATTCATTTTTATTATCTATTTTTATAAATTTATTCACACCTCCTTTTTGTGATGCAATTAAATCCTTAACTTTTCTCTTCTTTTGGATTTTTAAATAGTCCTATTCAAATTTTCTAATTCACATATCTATATATTTTTATATGAAATAAAAAAAATTAAAATATATAAAACACTACTAAAAATAAGTAAATAAAAATAACAAGTTAAAACAATAAAATATGTAAAATCTGGTTTCGGTTGTCAAAAAAGTAAACTCAATCATAGACTTATAGTATCTTAAAAGTCTCTTTCTCTTTCTCTTGCAAGCCTATGTTGTGGATCCAATATCATTTTTGAATTTTCAAGCATGTATTATCCATATTCATATCTGTATTTAGTCAATACAGAAATTTCTCTTCGAAATGAAGACGAATTTAGATAATACTCACAAAACATATTAATTTGTCATCTCTATTTGAAATGTACATAATCAAAGGCTCTATAATTTTTTTTTTTACTTTTAATTTTCTTGTTTAAATTTCTATTACAAAATTTCATTAAAAACATAGAAACGCAATAATCAACTTTCACCTTTGTCTCTCTTCCTACATTCCTTATTTTTTCAACATTTATTTATTATTCATAATAACTGTATAAATATCTCTGTTACTATAAATCACGTTAGGCCATAATCATGATATTACGATGTAATATAATTGAAACTTTACGTTAAAGACAATATTAGAATGAAGGAGACCCGTAGTAACATTCTGGAATATGGAGCTCATATTTATTCGTGTCACAAAAATCCAGACGCATCGAACACTTTTTGAAGTAGAAGCTTCACCAAATCATTAATTTAACCTTATTTTTAATTGATTAGCAAAAGATAATATCGATGATCATTAAGTAAAAGGTGTTATGCATACCTCGGTACCCGGAGCCTAACACAGGGTTCTATTTGATTATTGGTTTATGTCAGTAACTGTCTGTGCATTATTAGAATTGAACTGAATTTGGTTCATCCAAAATGTTAAACAAAAACAGTTGGAAACAATAGCCAGCTCATGCATAAGTGGGCATCCAAATGCACAGACAGAGGTGTGCTGGAATGCTCAAATTCACTATAATTTAATATATACGAATATTAAAATTAATTAAATTGTAATAGTAGAAGTGTTACTATTCAAATGTTGATTTGGTCTACTTTGTCACAATAATTAATACATCATGAAACAATCTCTCAGCAATTATCTCACTAGGAGTCAAATTCTCTTTAGTTATAACCCAATCCACTTGTCTACACCACAAAATAATTATACACCCGGTGAAAATCTCTTCCTAAGTAATTGTTCATAAAAAATCAAAATAAGTAATTGCTCATAGAAAATCAAACTCGTTATTTTGACTCTCAAAAATTATAATTAATGGTAACAACACAATTCTTTCTACTAAAAAATGTAGTAGTTTAAGTGTCACAATTTGATTGTAATTTGACCCAGTTATAACCTCTATCATAGGATAATGGATGTCTCCTACAACACATATAACTAATGATTTAGATTATGAAGTAATTTGGATAGATTATTAATGTTATAAACTTTTAATAAAAATCTCTATCTTATTTTTAAATAAATAAAATAAATATATTAGTGCATATTGACTTCATATAATCTTGTCTAAAAGGTTTCTAGAGACCTGACATTGTTAGACGACTCAGCAGATACATTTGTAGTATGTGAATATTAGATGCCCAATCTTATATAGTCTATTACAACATGTATAATTTATTTGCATCGTCTTATGGATATTGTCTAATGGTCACTCAATGATATGTTAGAAGCACTAAACATGTGTATTCAAATTTGAGTATATGTGTGTCTCGTACTTGTTAGTTATAACAAAATTGTTGTGTAAATAGGATCTCTTAGCCTTGTATTATGTTAACTTTTGAGTTGTGTTGAGTGAGAGTTTTATAGTGAGAAAGAAAACTCTATGTGTTGTAATGTTTGATACAGTGAATTCCTTTTGTGGAGGTAGATTGAAGTTCTTAACTCTTCATTTAAACCACGTTAAATTTTTATGTGTGTTTATTTTTCTTGTTTTCTTCGATTTATTTTTTACTATTTTAAGTACTAGTGATTATATTTTGTTTTCTACTATTTGTGTAGTAAGACGATTTTGAATGAGTTTGTGAACAATTTCACAATAATATCAAATTTCTAATAAAAAAGTTACATGTATAATTTTAATAATTATTTTCCAACAGTAAACTATAATTCTATATATTTTAAAAAAATTCTAATAAAAAAATATCATACAAAAATATAAAATTTAAAATACAATTATAAATTTATAAAAATTAAAATTTCCATAATTGTAATCTACTACCTCAATTCGAGTGTTATTATTTATTTTATTAATTTTGTTTATCACATTATGTTTTCAATGGACTCGACGACACACCCAAATATTTTTGGGATTTCTTTTAATTTGTTAAAATTGCTTTTATTTACTAAGGGCAAGTGTGTTAATCCATCCCCACATAAAAGCGACAAAGGGAGTTTTGAGGTTCTAGAAAATGGTGCTCCATGCTTGACTTGAGGATACATACCAACAATGAAAGGATCTTAAAAGATATTGTTGGAAAGATTCTTATATTTTGAAAATGAGTTTCATTATTTAGACATATAAAATAAAGACATACAGTATAGAACATTTGATATAATTGTTTTTATGTCTCACTTTTTTACAGACCTATACAGTAAAATATGGATCAAATTCAAATGAAATTCTTTTCATTGAAATTGTTCTCAAAACATCAATTATGTTTTCAAAATTTTAGGTTCTTTCGTAATACCTTTGAGCATTTAGATTATTATTCCCTTATCAAGTTGTTGTTCAATCGTTTTTTCTTGGTGTTATAGTCCCGTGTCACAAGTAATGAACCGACGTCAAACTAAAATACAACCAAAAGTTTGTAAAAATCACCCGAAGAGAGTACCTTTATCATTACAAAATTACCAAAAACTTAATTAAATCTAATAAAGTTATATTTATGTTTATCGAGGTTTATAGGAAGAATATTTTCCTCAATTGATCTCAATGACTTGGAATAAATACACTGTACAAGTCGTAATCTTAGAAAACTAATTAGGTAACTAATAATATAAGGCATATATTTAGGAAACTAATTATAAACTAAATATATGCTTACCTAAAATACAATAACAAAATATATTTGCAAATATCTTAACATCTTAACACAGCCCGCAGTCACAACAGGTGAACGACAAATACTGAAATTGTCCCTAAAATCATCAAACAACAAATGCGGAAGTCCCTTATAAAGATGTCTGCGATATGATATCGTGAAGGCACAAGAACAACTCGAACCTGACCATGTGCAATCTTTTCCCGTACAAAATGTATGTGCATCTCAATATGTATATGTTTAGTACGTTGATGTTGCAAAAGGTTATCCGACAAATAGATTGCACTAATATTGTCATAATATAAAAAAGTAGCCTTGGTAACCGGACAATGCAATTTCAATAACAAATTGTGAAGCCAACACAACTTAGAGACCACATTAGCAACACCCTATACTCGGCCTCTACACTAGACCAAGAGAGTGTATATTGACTCTTAGAGAACCATGACACCAAGTTGTCACCTAAAAAAACAGTAACTCGAGGTAGAACATCTTGTATTAGGGCACCCACCCCAATCAACATCAGTATCAAAAATAAGAGATGAGGTCCAAGATGAATTGAGATGAAGACCAAGATCAGGTGATGTGACTCTAACAAGTACAACATCAAGCCAAGGTACACCTTTAAGCCCAAGCTCATCAAAAGACCCAATAACAAGGGACATGCTCAAAAAGATCTAATTGGACTTCATTCAAGATGGCCCAAACCCACATGGGCTTCTCACACTCTTCAAATGGGCCAAAGAAGATGTAAAGATTTGAAGAGGTTTATCAAAGAGTAGTAGAATAACAATAAGATTGGCCCATTGTTTAGGCCTTGTTTTCAAGAATAATAAGTCAAACAATGTGTAGTTGAATTGCTAAATTGGGCTTGACTAAACCCAATAGGAGATTTTTCCATGAGCTACCAAAGGTCTAAGGTGGACTAAGTGGAAGTCAACATTCCTTCCTACACCTCACGGATCCAAGGGCTAGGAATGCTTCCTCCTTTTTCAAGACATCATCCAATGGCCGTGAGTATTACTCCTTCTCCAAGCCATCTTCCACAGCCAAGATTGAATTTCTTTCTCATTCAAGGGCTAAGAGTGCTTATGTGTATTTACTTTCATATAAAAGCCTAAATTTTAGGCTATTGTAATCACTCTTGAATTTTAAGCAATAGACGCCTAATGTTGAGAGTACTCCACTCCTATTGCCTTTTGAGTAGTGCTCCTTTTGAGTAGTGCTAGGCAAAAATAACTTAATTGTACTATACTTAAGTTAAATGTACTGTTTTAAACTAAAAATAACTTGATTATTAATCGTAAAATTAGATTGTACTACTTTTAAGTTAAAGTTTAAAATACTGTTGATGAGTTCAAATTTTTGCCCTCATTTAATATTTAAATTTGGGGATTTAATTGAATTTTCTGTGCTTAAAGATTGATTTAATTAGGATTTGTGATTATTGGATTTATTGAGTAAGTTTGGTAAAAGTGGCGTAAAAATTGATTTTAGTTGCATAAAATATTATTGGATATTCTAACGTTTGTTAATGCAGCTGGAATTTATTTTTGGTCATTGATAGTGTGGATTTGAAATATTCAAAGTTACAAAATAAATCCAAAATCAGGAAATTCTGAAAAAGAATAAATCAGGAGCTAAATGCACCCCCAGATTTTATTTGCACACTCCTTCTAAAGTGGACCACCAAAAAACCTGTTGTGCACCCCCAGTTTTCACTAAGTTGCACCCCTCCTACCACTTAAACTCCACTCAACCAGATCATGCCATGTGGCAATCCCCACTTTTTAAAATTAGCCAACCAGAACAAGCCACGTGTCATAATCCTCCACTCACCAAATTGACCACTCAGATCTTGCCACGTCATCATCTCCTCCATCTCACACATAAAACCCTAACCCTAATTTTCCTCCTCTCCTTCCAACCTCCACAGTCGCCGTCACACCTCTTCATGCCGCCGCACCACCACAGACCTGCAACCACGCCGCATCTACACCTTCACGTCTCGCCGGCCACCATGACGCACCATCGCCAAGCCGGAAACCACCGTAGTGCGCGACCATCATCTCCGCACCTCACACCATCTTCCTTCTCGCCGGTGAAGCCACGAACATGCGCATCTTCGTTAGCCACCATCAGCACCGTGACAACGCGCATCTTCTTCACTCGCGCCACCACAGTTCACGCACCACCATGGCAGTTATGCAGCAACAGCAACAACCAATTTGAACACCACCACCGCGAGTTCTTCTTCCCACGAGCGTTCAGCCACCGCGATGCAACACCTCCATTTTCTCTCCACCATCTTCTCCGCACCGCGCCTGCACCTGCTCCATTTGGCAACCACCGAGAGCTAGAACCAGAAACGTGCATTGCAGATCTGCACCTTGCGCCACCACGAACCTGCACTGCGAAGCACTTCGCCGGAGCACCAACACCTCCAGCAACGTCGTTCGTTCACGCACCTGTCCTCGTCGGAAAAGAAGACCTCGCCAGAAAACGACAGCAGCCGCCGTCAATGCACCTTGGCAGCCAAAGTGTGAGAGAAACCCTAATTCTGGAGAGAGAATCTGCATTGCCACGTGTCAGCATCTGATAGGACAATCAAACTGGTCAACTGGTCAACACTAGTCAACTGGTCAAAGTCAGCAGTCAACTGTGGTCAAAACTGCAAAAGTGGTTAAATGAGAGGGGCAGAATTGGAAATTGGACAGGAATTAAGTTGCTAATTAATTAAATAAAAATAAAAGATTTTAGCAACTGATAGATAAAGCCCAAAGTACAGTTGAAGCCTATATAAAGAGACTTAAGGGAGCAGAAACAACAGACAATATACAACTTAGACACTTAGAACTCTCTGGTTTTGGCAGATACCGTCTCCACCACATCTCTCATTCTTTCTTTTATTTTCTTTCCTTTATATCATCATGTATTCCATCAAAGCCATGGAGGGCTAAGCTTTTAGGGTTGATTCCACAGTAATTTCTTAACTGGATTCTGAGGTTAGATGAATTTATGTGTTTGTTATTTTGATTATTGTTGTGATTTCTGTTTATCTATGTCCTTTGCTTCTTAATCGAATAGAAAATAATGATTTTAAATCTACATGCATGCTAATCATATGAGTTAAAAGGTTTTTAAATTAAATTGAGACTTTACCTTGATTTTGTTTAGAAACTTTCATTTGATTAAATAAGTTTTTGCCAATAATTGAGACTTTAATTTGATTAGAGGTAATTACTTTAACTAAAATTAGTCAAGACTTTACTTTGATTAATTAAGTTTTCTATTTGGTGAAGAAACAAAGGAATAGACATGATTAGGCATAGTAAAATTAATTGAGACTGTACTTTGATTGAATTTACTATGGACAATCTAACAATTCTCACTTTTAATTGAGACTGTACTTTGATTAAAAGTGAGGATGCCAACAAATGAATTGAGTATTTACATTGATTGATTTGTAAATCAACAACAATAATTAATTTAACAATAATCTCTAGATAACCAATGAAGAATCTTATTTAGAAAAAGCAGTGGAATTGACCTATTTACTATTACTGTGTTTACAATCTTCTGTGTCATTTTCTTTGCACATCAAAATCCCCCTATTTTTATAGTTGCTAGTTTTAATTGCATTTTTAAGAATCAAATATTTGAGATCAATTCCGTATTCGTTGTGAGATGACTCAGGGTTATCTTAACCCTAACTATTTTGTTCACTACTAACTGGCAATACTGAAGTTGTTAAAGTAGTGGTAATTTGATCGCCTAACGACAACGATATCAACTGTACTAGAAACAGTTAACTGTTTAGACCAGTATAGTGAACTGTAGTTAGATCGCGCTCTCCTCAATCTCTAGATCCCACGACCCACACTCCATCACGCCTCCATCTTAATTGCACGCTCGCTGATGCATTTTCTCCTCCGCTCTCTCTATATATATACCAACACTTTTCCTTTTTATTTACCTAAATAATATATTTAATTATTTATTTATATAATAATACACGCAAAAAATAATAATTACTTCTGCTTCAACTTCTTTCTTTATATACTCAACCTGTATAATATATTCATATTAATCCTTTTTTTCTTTCTTTATATTCACAATTTAAATCTATTATATTTATTAATGAAGCAGGATTCATGTGTTCATTCTTTTTCTTTTTAAATTTTAATTCATAAAATATGTTATTGTAATAATTGAGAAATTACGATAAATATATTTTTGTTAAGATTTGATGATTCAAACCAGTAATATAGGTATATATTTTGACTCAAGTTTATTTTATTATTATTATATATATACAATATATACTTTAAGGCATAATCACAGAAATTATTACCGGTATGGTTTTCATGATTTGAAATCAAATTAATCAAACCAGAATATATTTTGATTCAGATTAACTAATAATACCCGTATATTTTCTAATACACGATTGGATGGAAAATACAATTTAGAATAATATATATAATTACTTTATCTGTATTAAGTAATAAATATTTTATTTGATTGGGATGTTTAAAAATGGTTTAATTATTTTTATTTGAAACTTATTTTTTTATTCTTTTATCATAAATGATAATTTCCATTTTTTAATACTAAAAGAACTATAGTTAATAAGAGAAACACCTTTCTATATACTTTTTAATGAGGATCTTAAAGAGCTTGATGAATTTGAGCAAGGTGACTTTATATGAAAATTTTATATACTTTTTAGTTGATACTTTATATGAAAGCCTAAAATATGTTTTTTTGTAGATATAACTTCTCAAGACGAAGTGGGACCTTCAAGTGCAATTAATTTAGATGATTGAAGATGTATTAAGATGTATTAACATTTTGATGTTGTTTGTGGGAGAACCTACTGGAGAACCTATGTATTAAGATGTATAAATATTTTGATTTTGGTGTATTGAAGTATGATGCATATTTCAAGTATTATTTCCTAAGCACTTTCAAATTATAAACTTTATATTATTATTGCATATTACAATCATATGTAATTAGTGCAATTCAGTTCAAAATAGTGTAATTCAGTTCAAAAATAGTGCAATTCAGTTCAAAATCAATGCAATTCGGCTAAAAAATAGTACAATTTGGTTCATAAATAGTGAAGTTTATTCAAAATCAGTGCAATTCGATTCAAAAATGGTTCAAAAATAGTGTAGTTAAGTTAAAAATTAGTGCAGTTCAGTTAAAAAAATAGTTCAGTTCAGTTCTGATGTAGTGCAGTTCATAAAACAATTCAGTTTGTAACAGTTCAGTTCAGTTCATATTATAGTGCAGTGTAGTTCAGTGCAGTGCAGTTCAGTCTAGTTTATTTTTCAAAAAAACAGTTCAGTTCGTCTGAATTGTTTTTCAGTTCAGTGCAGTTCATGCGAACTATTTTTTAGTTCAGTGCAGTTTTTGGTAGTTCAGTTCAGTTTGGTTTATTTTGCCCAGCCCTACTTTTGAGAGTCACTTGAGCTAGAGGATTGAATCATCTCCTCTAGCCACCTTCCTCTATCTTCTCTAAGATAGAGTTCATTACTCACCTTTCACTCCGAATTCCAAGAACAACCTTCATCATTCACCTTACTTCTGCTAACCCACACTCTTCCGTGGAGCTCTCTTCTTCACCTTCATCCAAGGGGTTCCACCATAATGGTATCTAGAGCCACTCAAGCCATTGTTCATCATTTGTGTTGGTTTGAGTAAGGTTTCCTTCCATATCTTGTGTTTTTCTTTTCATTTTCGTATTGTTCATCTTTTGTTTTTGTTTCCTCATGTTTTCTTCCTTTTCTACCGATTTTCATTGAGGCTACATGAATCTTGTTGATTCAAATTGTAGTACTCCTTGCTTCAATGGTGAATATGTGTTTTTAGGTTCCATTTTTTTTTTGTTCTAGCACTTGCTCTTTGACTCCTTGTTGTGTTTTATCATTTTAATCGGTGCATCTTTTAATTTTCAGTTCATCATCTTGTGTTTTGTCTTAAGTCATGTTTAAGCATTTTGTTTCATCTTCATTTTCGTTCTTATTGTTAAATTACGCACTTGCTTGATGAGAACCACGTCTTACATTACACATTTGAGCTATGAACTTCAAGTGATGCTTGTGGATGTGTAAGGCAAATGTCTCACTGTTTTTCTTCCATTTCACCTATTGGATTATGCTTTAGAGTGTCCTAGATGTTCATCTTGATCTATACTTAATTTTAGATCATAATCAAGCTCCAAATCGAATTGATTTGTCCATTGAACATCTTCCACTTTCAATCTGTTTTTGCTTCAGTTTTCAGTTTGAGAAGTGTCACGAGTGACTCAGTGCACCAAATTTTAATCTGATTGTTTCTTTGAAAAGCTAAGTCATGGAAGAAAATTCTCCAACAAGAATCATTCAATTATGTTGAGAATTCAATTCTATACAAATTTTTGAAGTAGAGGCAACTTTCTGCGTTTTTCAGTGCAAATATGCTCCTGTTTTCACTTGTGTCCTAACGCACACTTTTCTTATATTATTTAACTGGAACGATTCATAGCACCGAATCACCTTCTGATTTTTGCCTAATTTTCTTAACATTTGGACGAAAAATTAGAAAAAAAGAATCATTCAAATATGTCTAGTACAAAAAATATGATAAATCTTCAAAGTTAAGGCATGTGTCAGCGTTTTTTGGTGATTGTTTTCAGAAAAATCATTGTTTAGTGCATTTTTTGTGTGTTTTGCTTCAGAATTTCAGTGCTCTTGCTCTATACATTTGCTTGTTTATGTGTGTATTCCATATTGCCATCAATTGTTTTCAATTGGAGTGGATTAGTTCCCTCAAATTAGCACCAATGCAATGAATACCATAAGCATTTTATGAGCACTGCAGTTTTTGTTTTCAGTTTTTAATCTATTCTCTTCCATTCTAGGATTCCTTTTGATGTGTTTTCCTTTCTTTCAAGCATTAATTTCTTGATTGTCCTTTTTGGCTATTCAATTCATTCTTGTTTTAGGAATTCCACTTTGGTTTAACATTTCTAATTGGCTTTTCTTGCTTTATTTGTTGTTTCCTTCCAATTACAATACTCTCAATTTTTGTGGTTTGATTTGGTGATGCAATGCTTTCTTCTTATTGGTAGATAGTGGTAGCATCTTAGGTGGTGGATGTGATTCAATACTTTAGCTTAATGCTTTCAATTGGCAATTACCTTTCCTCCCACACCTAGTTCGATTTGAGCTACAAATTTTCTGAGAGTGTTGAGTGCTAACCATTTGGATTTGGCAAAGTTTTCTTTGTTTTTGTTTGTTGTTTTATGTCATTTCTTGTTGTTGTTTGGCTATTTGGTGCTGCAATTTTCTTATCCACAAAGTGGTCAAGGGTGTTCAAATTGGTGTGTGCACATAAACCATCAACTAAAGCTTTCTTTACTAGTGGTCAAAGGAGCTCATTGAACCATCATTGTGAAGACTTTTGATTGGCCATTGTGGCTTGTAATTGTTGCATCTTAATAGTTTCCATCTTTCTCTACAATTTGGTCACTTCTTTTGGTATATTTGGAGCTTCCTTAGTGCCTCATTTTTTACCCAAAGTTCACTAATATCATAGTGCTCTCGGGTTGCTCCTAATAGTACCAAATTTTGTGCTCTAAATTTGCTTGCTTTTACTTGTAATTCTTGGCCTACTTAGGTGTTTGGGGGAACCACAAGGTGTTCAATCCCATCTCCTAAGTAGAACCTTTGCATACTAAATAGTGAGTCGCTTTAGTTGTAAGTGTGTTGAAAGTTTAAGTGCTTTCTCACCTTACATTACGCCGTATAGCTTATATTCATGTTTTCTTGCAATACATTTTAGAGGCTTAAGTTGTGAGACCAAAGTCTCTTATATTTTTGCCATTTAGGGATCCGTTTTAGTGTAAATTATTTTCTTGTTTTGCTTTGTGCTTGTTTGTGTGTGTTGGTGATCTAGTCTCAAGTGATCTTCTCCATTTATTGCTTGTGTAATTGAGTGAGCATTTAAGTAAGTAACAACAGTAACCTTGGCAAGGACAAGCTTTGGTACTCAAGTAGTCCAAGTGACTCACCTCGCTTACCTGGAGGTGAAATTGTGAAAGTTTTTCTTGCTCCACTCTTTGTCCAAGTTCTTAAGTTGTCAAGATCACCATGAGTACCAAATCTCCATCAAGAAAGAGAGTTCCTCGCCATAGTGAGCTTCTCTCACAAAAAGATGACCTTGATCTATCAAAAGTGAACATCTTTTGTACAAGATGTGACATTTTAGGAAGTACATGTTTTCTCATCATGGACAGTGAATCTTGTTCTAATTGCTGAAGTACTAGAGTGGTTGAAAAGTTGAATTTAGCTATGTTACCCCATCCTAAACCTTACAAACTTCATTGCCTAAATGAAGATGGGGATTTCATAGTTAAAAATCAAGTGAAGATACAATTTTCCATAGGGAACTATAATGATGAAGTTTTATGTGATATTGTTCATATGAATAATTGTCACATTTTATTAGGAAGACCGTGGAATTTTGAAAGACAAGCTATTCATAAAGGTATTTCTAACAAAATCACCCTCTATCAAAAGAAAAAGAAATTTATCTTTCATCCTCTTACCCCAACTCAAGTGGCTGCGGATCAAGTACAAATGAAAATCAATAGGGAAAGAGACCAAAAAGAGAAAGAGGAGAAGGAAAGAAGAGATAGAGAGAAAGAGGAGAAGGAAAGAAGAGATAGAGAGGAAGAGGAAAGGAAAGAATATGACAGGGTGTTTAGAGAAAAGAGACAATAAATAGAGTTTGAGAAGATGGCGAAAGAGGAAGAAGAAATTCTTCTAAAACAGGGACTGCTACTGACGGCACCTCCCACTCCCACAATTATACTTGACTCAAAATTTTTAAAGGGAGTCTTCGAATCTTTTAACTCTTCTCATTTCATCAATCATTCTCATTTTTTCAACCCAATCTTTATTTTTGATGAGTTTTTCAAGCCAATTTCCCTTCCTATGTTTTTAAACTCCTCAAAAGATTTTGCAAAATCATACTTTGAGCTAATGTTGCCTACTAGGTTTCAGATAACTCAAAGTACACCAATTTTTTTTTTGTGAAGTAGGCCTCATTTATTTTCAAGTAACTTTCAACAATACAACAAGACCTTCTTTTGTCCTCTACTTTAGATATACTTTTGCTCTTGTACAGAAAACTCTTTAACATTTGTCTAATAATGGTCATCATAAGATTGTACTTGGTTTTTTATCACTTCCACAAGTGGTACAAGAAAAAGAACAAACTCACTTAGTCAATAACATAAGACAACTAAAGGATATGTTCTTTACAATCACACCTTCTATACATGGTCCTTTTCAAATACTTAAGAAAATTAATGACAATCACTAGTGCAGAATTGCGTTTTTACCTCGCCTTATAGGCCTCGGTTGGAGAGGAACCGAAGCATATAACGGTGCGGTGGCAATTTTGAAATTAAAGGCAACTTATAGGCCTCGGTTCACACAAAAGCCGGTGCGAAACGCAGTTATAGGCCTCGGTTCAAAAAAAATCGGTGCCAAAAGCTGTTATAGGCCTCGGTTAAGGAGGCCCGAAGCCAAAAAGGTTGCCAGAAATTTCAAAAATGCCATTGACGTTGGCACCTATAGGCTTCGGTTGGGGAAAAGCCGGTGCCAAAGGTGTTATATGCCTCGGGTGTTAGGGAACCGGGGCCAAATAGGTGTTATATGCCTCGGTTCTAAATTGAACCGAGGCCATATGGTTTAATTAGGGCTCAAAAACAGAACCCCTTTCTTCCTCGCGCGCACCAGCTCCTGCATTTCTCTCTGCAAATTCTGGCCAGTCATTGTCTCCTCTTCTCTCCGCGACTTCCGGCGAGCCCACCACCCGAGACCACCACACGAGCCTCCTGCCACCGCCGTCTCGTCTCGCGTCCAGCCACCACCACGCGAGATCACCATGCGAGCCCCTTGTCGCCGTCTCGTCTCGCGTCCGTCCACCACCACGCGAGACCACTACACGAGCCCCCTGCCACCGTCTCGTCTCGCGTCCGGCCACGCTGCTCCGGCCAATCGTCCCTCTCTCTGTCTCTCTACAAGTGTTCCGGCGTCCCTCCACCACCACGCGAACATTTTTGTTCTTTTGCCGCAATTATCGCGCCGCGGTTTTCTTTAAGGTAAATTTCCAACGCGTTTTTGTTTGATTTTATGTTTTTGTGTATGTTAATTTTAAATTTTAGTTATTGTGAGTGTTAATTTGGATTGAGATTGAAATTGTTTGGAGTGTTTTGATTAATTTTGTGAAAGGATTGAGTCTCAATTTAAGAGCATTGTGTCTTCAGATGTAGAGCATTAAGTCTGAATTTAAGAGAATTGTAAAAACACTACAATTAAATAGGTAATATATGATGTTAAGGAAATTGTTGTTTTTGCTTTTATTTGTTACTTATGACTTTCTCTTGTGTTTTTTGTTATCTCTTGTAGCTTTCGAACGCGTTGAATTGCATCATCTTCCACTGTCATCTGCTCTTTTTACGCGCTCCCAGGTTCCTAATTCTAATATTTTTCTATGATGCCAATATGTTGTTTGCTTTATATATTTTATTAATTATTTGTTAAAACATGTTGTTTATTTTTCTTATATGTGAGTTAGCCTTAGTTTCCCGTTTGAGATTCAATATGTAAATTATGTATTGTCCCCAAGTTTTCATTTTGAAAAAACTACATTTTTTTTAAATTAGATTAAGGGGATACAATACTAATAATTTAAATGTATTGAATCTTGAATTGTCCGATTGGACAGTTTAAGAAGATTAATCACTTTCTAGTAATTTATTAGTGCATATATATATATATATATATATATATATATATATATATATATATATATATATATATATATATATATATTTAAAATACATATCTTAAAATTCATGAATATTTGTCAATTGTGTTTTGTATTGATCTTCGGGTGCATATTTGATTGTGGTTTATAATCACTTTCATTTCGTGTATCCTGAAGGCCAATGCGAAATGCTGGCAAAATTTCGTGAAATTTAAGATATGTATTTTAAAAGTAATATGTACCAATAAAATAAAGAAAGTGAATCTTCTTAAATGGGATAGGGTCACACCTTGATTACAATGTGAGCATTGATTCAAAGATTACTAAAATTGTTCACGCAATTTCAGTATGGATCGAGATTGGATTAATTTACCACGTATTAGCGCTGAGTATGAGAATGGAGTAGAGGAATTTATAAAATTTGCGCAATGTTATGAGGAGAGATCAACGGCTAAGGCAAAAGGTCTTGTATGGTGTTCTCTCCAGGTTTGATATTTCTATCCATATCTTTATAATTGTTTGTTTGATTTTCTTCCTTAATTAATTGTAACGTTGTTGATATAATGTAGTGTAATAGACAAACCGGCTCATATGAGTGCGGTTACTATATAATGCAATGGATGACAACCACTGTGCGTGCTCGTATTACAACAAATTGGGAAACGGTAATATATATTTGAATTAAAACGAATACTTTGCAATATTTCCTTTTTATATACTAACTTAACTTAATCTATTATTTTGTAGACATTCAAGAGTCCTGCAGCAATTCCCGCAAAGTTCATCAAGTTTGGTAGGATAGCATGTGCCAAATATATAATTGAAATGTACAATACTATTGATTAGGACATCTATCTTGATTGTAAATGATTTGTAATTGTCTTTTAAATGAATTTGAATTGTGGATGCATTATAAAATATCTTGTTCTGCTCTATTCTGGTCTGTGCTGGGTGTTGAATAAAATTTGCAGGTTTAAATGTGGGAATAACACCAAAACAGAAATCGCATTAAAAAAAAACAACATATTAGGCCTCGGTTCATACCAGAACCGAAGCAAAAAGGTGACATATGGCCCCGGGTAATACATTAACCGAGGCCTAAAAGTGACATATGGCCTCGGGTAATACTCCAACCGAGGCCTAAAAGTGACATATGGCCTCGGGTACATCTCCAACCGAGGCCAAAACATGAGCGAATTTTTTAAAAATGTAAAAACGTGAGCACATATGGCTTCGGTTAGGCCAGAAAACCGAGGCAGAAGAGAGTCTCTATGGCCTCGGGTACATGGGAACCGAGGCAGAAGAGGGTCTCTATGGCCTCGGGTTGCGACCGAGGCCAAAGGCTATCCTTCTTTGGCCTCGCCCCAATATGCCTCGGTCCAGGAACCGGTGCAGAATATGAAAAATAACCGCTGCCAAAAGGCCTTCCTGCACTAGTGAATGCTTATCAATTAGACCTTCCTTTTAAGTATGGTGTTCATTCCACTTTCAATATATCTAATTTGATTCCTTTTGTAGGAACCATGGATGATGAACATTAGGATTTAAGGTCAAATCCTCTTCAAGGGGGAGGGGATGATGTGACCCTAACAAGACCAACATCAAGCCAAGGTACACCTTCAAGCCCAAGCCCATCAAAAGGCCCAATAACAAGGGGCATGCTCAAAAAGATCCAATTGGGCTTTATTCAAGATGGCTCAAACCCACATGGGCTTCTCACACTCTTCACATGGGCCAAAGAAGATGTGAAGATTTGAATAGGTGTATCAAAGAGCAGTAAAATAGCAATAAGATTGGCCCATTGTTTAGGCCTTATTTTCTAGAATAATAAGTCAAATAATGTGTAGTTGAATTGCTAAAATTGGCTTGACTAAACCCAATAGGAGATTTGGCCATGAGCTACCAAAGGTCCAAGGTGGACTAAGTGGAAGTCAACATTCCTTCCAAGGGCTAGGAATGCTTCCTCCTTTTCCAAGGCATCATCTAATGATCGTGAGCAGTACTCCTTCTCCAAGCCATCTTCCACAGCTAAGATTGAATTTCTTTCTCATTCAAGGGCAAAGAGTGCTTATGTGTATTTACTTTCATATAAAAGCCTATATTTTAGGCTATTGTAATCACTCTTGAATTTTAAGCAATAGATACCTAGTGTTGAGAGTACTCCAATCGTATTTCCTTTTAAGAGTCACTTGAGCTAGAGGATTGAATCATCTCTTCTAACCACATTCCTCCATCTTCTCTAAGATAGAGTTCATTAGTCACCTTTCACTCCAAATTCTGAGAACAACCTTCATCATTCACCTTGCTTCCGCTAACCTACACTCTTCCATGGAGCTCTCTTCTTCACCTTTATCCAAGGGTTTCCACCATCAGGTGTACCTTGTAAATACTAGATAATGCGTTTAAGAGCTTACATATGGTCCACCCTCGAATTGTGCATATATAAGCAAACTTGTTGCACTGCAAAAGAGATATCTAGCCTAGTGAAAGTGAGATATTGTAGAGCCCTAACAAAAATCCTATAAAGAGTGGGATCCTCATAAGGTGTGCTAGAAGTAGTACCCACCTTAGCGTTGGTGTCAATCGGTGTTGAAGACGACTTGCGAGAAGACATACCAACCCGGTCAATAATTTCTTCGGCATATTTGCATTATGAAAGGAATATACCACCCTTATGTTGGGTCATTGCAATGCCAAGAAAATAGTTCAAAGGACCATGATCCTTCATAGCTAATTCCGAGCTCAAAAGGTTCATAATATTTAATCGAAGAGCATGAGAAGATGCAGTAAGTATAATGTCATCAACATAAAGCAAAATGTAAGCCATGTGCGAACCTTTTCGATAAATAAATAATGAGTGGTCATATTTGCTATTTGAGAAACCTAGAGACAAGACATAATCAACAAATCGCTTATACCAAGCACGGGGTGCTTATTTAAGCGCATATAATGACTTACACAAACGACACACATAAAATAGATGAGTACGGTCATGATACCCCAATGGTTGATGCATATAAACTATTTCTTATAGTTCACTATCAAGAAATCATTTTTGACATCCAAATGATGAACGAACCATGCCTTTGAAAGAGAAATAGAAAGAACGGTGCGAATCGTAGCCAGTTTCACTATCGAGCTAAAAGTTTCTCCACAATCAATGCCAAACTGTTGAGCTTTCCTATTACCTACGAGATGAGCCTTATGCCTCTCAAACATACCGTTAGATTTCTCTTTATGAGTAAAAATTCACATAGGCTGAATAACATTAACATTAGGTGGATGGGGCACTAACTCCCACGTTTTATTTTTAATAAGAGCTTCATATTCATCATCCATGGCCATTTTCCAATTGGGATCACGGAGATCCGCAATTAGGTTATGAGGTAATGGAGATTGACTAACTAAAGTGGCTAAGCCATATTCATCATCATATTTCTTGTTTGGCTTAAAAATGCCTATTTGGCTTATTGTGACCATACTGGGCAGTTGGATGGGACTGTGGGGGGAAGGTACTGTTTGGCTCGTTGGTGTAGAGATAGGAGAAGAGGATGGACTAAGGGAAGGGGAGGCAGGTGGTGGTGAAGGGAAGTGTGGCTTGGCGGTTGATGAGTTCAAATTTTTGCCCTCATTTAATATTTAAATTTGGGGATTTAATTGAATTTTCTGTGCTTAAAGATTGATTTAATTAGGATTTGTGATTATTGGATTTATTGAGTAAGTTTGGTAAAAGTGGCATAAAAATTGATTTTAGTTGCATAAAATATTATTGGATATTCTAACGTTTGTTAATGCAGCTGGAATTTATTTTTGGTCAATTAATAGTGTGATTTTGAAATATTCAAAGTTACAAAATAAGTCCAAAATCAAGAAATTTTGGAAAAGAATAAATCATGAGCTAAATGCACCCCCAAATTTTATTTGCACACTCCTCCTGCAAGTGGACCACAAAAACCTGTTCTGCACCCCTAGTTTTCACTAAGTTGCACCCCTCCTACCACTTAAACCAAACTCACTCAAATCATGCCATGTGGCAATCCTCCACTTATTAAATTAACCAATCAGATAAAGACATGTGTCATGATCTAGCAACTTAAAATTCAGCCAATAACATGTTGCCACGTCATCACCTTCAACCTCCCAAACCCTAGCCACCATCTTCTTCTCGAATCCAACAGCGCCATCACGCACACCACCTTCACCTGCAACGCCGGCAGCCACCATTGACGTTCCAGCACCTCCATTGCACGTCGGAATCAGCAACCACGACGCACCAGCGGAGACGTCCGCACACGAGCCACCACAGCCCCCGCGACGCGCCACCACCACCATGCCTCCGCGAAGGTTGTTCCGCGCATCTTCTCGCCTCCATCACTACAACACCCTCGAGCGATCACTGCGGTACACCTGAGCCAGATTCGCACACACCGTTGGCCACCATAAACGTTGCTGGAGCGAAACCACCATCATCCATTCAAGCTGCTGCACCTGTGAAACATAGTCGCGCCACCTCCATCGAGCTTCCACCGCACCTGCACTAGCAGCCATGGCAGCCTTCATAAATCTGTAACAGCAGAGACGAGAAGCGAACCAGTAACGGCCATCACGCTGGAAATCCGACCGTCGCGCCGTCAGCCGCGCCATTTCAGCACCCACAAGCCTCCATGAAACCCTAAACGCAGCAAACCCTAGTCTGGAGAGAGAAAGTGCATTCTGCACCACGTGTCAGCATCTGATAGGACAGTCAAACTGGTCAACTCTGGTCAACTAGTCAAAGTCAGCAGTCAATTCTGGTCAAAACTGCAAATATGGTTAAATGAGAGGGGCAGAATTGGAAATTGGACAGGAATTAAGTTGCTAATTAATTAAATAAAAATAAAAGATTTTAGCAACTGACAGATAAAGCCCAAAGTCCAGTGGAAGCCTATATAAAGAGACTTAAGGGAGCAGAAGCGGAACTGACAACTTACAGCTTAGACACTTAGAACTCTCTGGTTTTGGCAGATACCGTCTCCACCACATCTCTCATTCTTTCTTTTATTTTCTTTCCTTCATATCATCATGTATTTCATCAAAGCCATGGAGGGCTAAGCTTTTAGGGTTGATTCCACTGTAATTTCTTAAATGGATTCTGAGGTTAGATGAATTTATGTGTTTGTTATTTTGATTATTGTTGTGGTTTTTGTTTATCTATGTCCTTTGCTTCTTAATCGAATAGAAAATAATGATTTTAAATCTACATGCATGCTAATCATATGAGCTAAAAGGTTTTTAAATTAAATTGAGACTTTACTTTGATTTTATTTAGAAACTTTCATTTGATTAAATAAGTTTTTGCCAATAATTGAGACTTTAATTTGATTAGAGGTAATTACTTTAACTAAAATTAGTCAAGACTTTACTTTGATTAATTAAGTTTTCTATTTGGTAAAGAAACAAAGGAATAGACATGATTAGGCATAGTAAAATTAATTGAGACTGTACTTTGATTGAATTTACTATGGACAATCTAACGATTCTCACTTTTAATTGAGACTGTACTTTGATTAAAAGTGAGGATGCCAACAAATGAATTGAGTCTTTACATTGATTGATTTGTAAAACAACAACAATAATTAATTTAACAATAATCTCTAGATAACCAATGAAGAATCTTATTTAGAAAAAGCAGTGGAATTGACCTATTTAATATTACTGTGTTTACAATCTTCCGTGTCATTTTCTTTGCACATCAAAATCCCCCTATTTTTATAGTTACTAGTTTTAATTGCATTTTTAAGAATCAAATATTTGAGATCAATTCCGTATTCGTTGTGAGACGATTCAGGGTTATCTTAACCCTAACTATTTTGTTCACTACAAATGACAATACTGAAGTTGCTAAAGTAGTGGTAATTTGATCGCCCAACGACAGCGATATCAAATTTGGCGCCGTTGCTGGGGAATACGGTTAGTATTTCTTTTATTTTGATTCTGTTTTTATTTATTGATTTTATTTTATTTTATTTTATTTTTTATTTTTTATTTATTTATTTATTTTACGCATATACGTTTAATATAGTTTGTTATTTTGTAGTCTCTAGTTTTCTTTTAATATATTCCAAGCAAAGTTCTATTTTTGTTTTGATTAAGAATTTCTTTTAAGAAATTTTTTGAGACTAGTTGGGAAAACTCTGTCTAGGAAAGACTTGGTATTTAAGTTGTCCATTGTGACGCACCTCTCTTTCCTGGGAGTAAACCCAACGACATCTTAATTTATTTCTTTCTTGAAATCTTTCTCCAAAACAAGAATAGGAAGAAAAAAAAAAACACATAGGGAAACACTTTCAGGTGGACTGCATAGTGCATGACTCGGGCCAATCCGGGTCAATTTTATCAACTTGATTCAGAACTTGAAAGGAACTTGCGTAAATCACGTACGAGACTTGAACTCAGGTGTTCTACTGAAGGAGCACCATCATCATCTGAACCTACCACTGAAAGTGTACCACTAGAATCACCTCCGGTGATTAACATATCTTCTGATCCATCACCTGAACCAAAATTTCAAGAAGATAGAATGGAAGAAAGAACAATAAGAGAGTTGGCTTCACCGGATGCAGCAATTACACAAAACATGTGCATCCAATATCCAGATGGAGAATGTGAGCTTAAGTCTGGGTTAATCTATCTTTTACCCAAATTCCATGGATTAGCAGGAGAAGACCCGTACCATCATTTGAAGGAATTTCATGTTGTTTGTTCATCCATGAGACCTACAACAGTGACAGAGGAACATATCAAGCTTAAGGCTTTTCCATTCTCATTGCAAGATGCCGCTAAGAATTGGTTATACTGCCTTCCGCCAGGATCCATCAATACTTGGGAGACTCTGAAAAGATTATTTCTGGAAAAGTTTTTTCCAGCATCTAGAGTTGCTACTATTCGCAAAGATATTTATGGGATAAGGCAACAAGAAAGAAAAAGTCTTCACGAGTATTGGGAAAGATTCAAAAAGTTATGTGCTTCCTGTCCTCATCACCAAATAAACGAGCATCTCCTCATTCAATACTTTTATGAAGGATTGAGTATCATGGATAGACAAATGATAGATGCTGCAAGTGGAGGGTCATTGGTGGACAAAACGCCAACAAATGCAAGACAATTGATTGAAACTATGGCGTCGAACCATCAACAATTTTCCACAAGGAGTAATTCTATAACTCTATTGAAGGGAACCCATGGAGTAGAAGCTTCATATCTTGCAGATCACAAGAAATTAGAAGGGAAGTTGGACGACTTAGCGGCTATGGTAAGGACCTTGACAGACTTACAGAAAAAACCTATCCCTTCTACTTTATGTGGAATTTGTGCTTCTACTAAT
Source organism: Vigna unguiculata (assembly GCF_037176805.1). Classification (NCBI taxonomy): domain Eukaryota; kingdom Viridiplantae; phylum Streptophyta; class Magnoliopsida; order Fabales; family Fabaceae; genus Vigna; species Vigna unguiculata. The sequence continues at coordinate 14,885,266 of NC_140801.1, forward strand.
CATCCTACAGAGGCTTGTTCTATGTTAAAAGAGATAGGGACGTTAGACAATGAACAACCTCAGGCATATGCTGCAAACATCTATGGCAATAATAGACCACCTCGGCAGCAATACAACCATGATTTGTCCTCCAACAAGTACAACCCAGATTGGAAGGAATATCCCAGCCAAAAATGGGGAAATCAACAGCCTCAACACCAACAAGTCTATGTTCCACCTCAACAGAGGCAACAACCACAACCAGCTGCAACCTCTGGTGATTCAAACATGGAAGCAATGATGAAAATGATGGCTGACATGATGAAGGGACAAATCAATGAGTTGAAACAGACAATGGAAGCAACCAATCAAAATTTGCAAAATCAGATTGGACAAATGGCAAATGAGTTAAATCAAATGAAGTCTCAACAAGGCTCGAGCAATTTGCCTGCACAAACTGTAATCAACCCGCGAAATGTAAGTGCTATTACTTTAAGATCGGGTAAGCAAATACAAGGCCTTGGGGATGCCCAAGAAGATGAAGATAAGGACAATGAAGTTGTACCTAATGATGAAAGAGGAAGATCAGATGAAGCAACACAAGCAACATCTGAAATACCTGCACCCAATTATAACTCAAGGTTGGTATCCCCTAATACTTCCTCTGAAAATTCTTCTCCTTATTCTCCTCCTCCCTATCCAAACCGTTTGAAACCAAAAACTAAAAAGATGGAGTAGTTAGACAAAGAAATCTTGAATACTTTCAAGAAAGTGGAGATAAACATCCCTTTGTTGGATGCTGTAAGACAAATTCCTAAATACGCCAAGTTTCTAAAAGAATTATGTACACATAAAAGGCGTATTATGGACAAAGAGGTAGTGAACATGGGAAGAAACGTCTCTAGCTTAATTAAGAAGCCTGTAGTCAGAATGCCGCAAAAGTGTAAGGATCCAGGTATGTTTTCTGTTCCCTGCATTATAGGAAGTACTAAGTTTGACAATGCTATGTTAGATTTAGGAGCTTCTATTAATGTAATGCATTTATCTGTTTTTACTTCACTTCATCTTGGACTTTTTAAGTCTACTGGTGTGGTCATTCAATTGGCCAACCGTAGCACAGTTAACCCTGCAGGTGTGCTAGAAGATGTGCTTGTCCGTGTGGACAAGTTAATTTTTCCTACAGATTTCTATATCTTGGACATGAAGGATGATGAAGGAATGAGTTCAACCACAATTATCTTGGAAAGACCATTCATGATGACAGCACGTACCAAGATAGACGTGCATGCAGGATCCTTGACTATGGAGATAGGAGATGAGAAGGTGCAGTTCAATGTGCTAGAAGCCATGAAGCACCTAATTGAAGACCATTCTTTGTTTTGTATTGATTTATTGAGTAATGTAGTGAACAATTTTTCTTTTAGACTTTTGGACATTTTATCTGGTTTTTCTTCTTCTTTGGATTTTTCTTTTTCGAATATTTCGGGCTCAATTTTAGACAAAAGAGAAAATTGTAAAACAGGTGATATTGAGGACGCGGTGTCATTATTTGATACCTCTGTGGCGTCCAAGTGTGATGCTGAGGTGGCTGAAATTACCTTAGGCAGTAAAATGTTGCCATCTGTGGAACAGCCACCCACTTTGGAGTTGAAACTTTTACCATCTCATTTGAAATATGTTTATCTTGAGAGGGATGGGAAACTCCTTGTTATTATATCTGCCTTGCTTACTAACGAGCAGGAACAAAAGCTATTGCAGGTTATCAAAGATCACAAGCGAGCAATAGGATGGACTTTGGCAGATATTCCTGGTATTAGTCCTTCTTTTTGCATGCATAGAATACTCTTGGAGGAGGATGCTAAGCCAGTAAGGCAACCTCAAAGGAGACTGAATCCTCAGCTGATGGAGGTTGTGAAGAAGGAAGTCACAAAGTTGCTACAAGCAGGTATTATATATCCTATTTCTGACAACACTTGGGTGAGTCCTGTACATGTGGTTCCCAAGAAATCTGGGATCACCGTGGTCAAGAATGAGAAGAACGAGTTGATTCCTACTCGTATTCAGAATAGTTGGAGGGTCTGTATTGATTATAGAAGACTAAACCAGGCCACCAGGAAAGACCACTTTCCTTTACCATTCATGGACCAGATGTTAGATCGATTGGTAGGTAAGTCTCATTACTGTTTTCTTGATGGATTCTCTGGGTATTTTCAGATTTGTATTGCCTCAGAGGATCAACATAAAACTACCTTTACTTGTCCATTCGGTACATATGCTTATAGGAAAATGCCATTTGGCCTTTGCAATGCTCTTGGAACATTTCAACGATGTATGATGAGTATTTTTACAGATTTGTTGGAGCATTGTATTGAGGTTTTTATGGATGATTTTAGTGTATATGGTTCATCTTTTGATCACTGCTTGTCTAATCTTGCTAGAGTCTTGGAGAGATGTGAAGAAACTAACCTTGTTCTAAATTTTGAAAAATGTCATTTTATGGTGGAACAAGGTATAGTTTTAGGTCACGTTGTTTCCAAGAATGGTATATCTGTAGATCTTGCTAAAATTGATATTATTTCACAATTGCCTTACCCCTCTTCTGTGAAAGAGGTTCGATCTTTTCTTGGACATGCAGGATTTTACAGGAGGTTTATCAAGGACTTCAGCAAGATAGCCAACCCTCTCTCCAACTTGTTGCAAAAGGATGTAGTATTTGACTTTGGAGAGAGGTGCAAAGATGCATTTGATACATTGAAAAAGGCGCTTACCACCACTCCTATCATCCAGCCACCTGATTGGACATTACCATTCGAGTTGATGTGTGATGCATCAAACTTTGTAGTAGGAGTGGTGCTTGCACAAAAAGATGGGAAGCTATCACATGTGATATATTATGCTTCCAGAACGTTGGACACAGCACAGGCTAACTACACCACGACTGAGAAGGAATTATTGGCTGTTGTGTTTGCCTTGGACAAATTCAGACCGTATATACTTGGTTCCAAGGTAATTGTTTATACTGATCATGTAGCATTAATATTCCTTCTAAAGAAAGCAGATTCAAAACCAAGGTTGATCATATGGATGCTACTGCTCCAAGAGTTTGACATTGAGATTCTAGACAGAAGTGGAGCACATAACTTTGTAGCCGATCATCTTAGCAGGATTGAAAATGGAGAAGATAACATTCCTATTAAGGATGACTTTCCTGATGAAGTCCTCCTAGCATTGACTACTGTGAAAGGTATGTTTCCTAAACCTTGGTTTGCTGACATTGTTAACTATTTGGTTGTTTCTGCTATTCCTCCTTCCTTCTCCAAATATGAAAAAATCAAGCTAAAAAGTGAGGCAAAGTACTATATCTGGGAAGACCCAATCTTATGGCGCATTGGTAGTGACCAAGTCATAAGGAGGTGTGTTCCAGATATCGAGATACCTCATGTGCTTGAGTTCTGTCATTCCTCTCCTTTTGGTGGACATTATGGCACACAAAGAACAGGTAGGAAGGTGTTGAATTGTGGATTATATTGGCCTACTATTTTTAAAGACGCACAGAGGGTATATGAAAATTGTGAGCAGTGCCAAAGGGCAGCCAGATCCATTACAAGAAGGGATGAAATGCCTCAACAACCCATGCTATATTGTGAGGTATTTGATATTTGGGGTATTGATTTTATGGGTCCTTTTCCTCCTTCTTTTGGGTTTTCTTATATTTTGCTTGTTGTAGACTATGTCTCCAAATGGGTGGAGGCATAGCTACAAGGACTAATGATTCTCGAGTTGTTATGAGTTTTGGCAGGTCTAACATTTTCTGCAGATTTGGGATACCACGAGCCATCATCAGTGACCAGGGGACTCATTTCTGTAATAGGCTACTTGAGAACATGTTGAAGAAGTATGGGGTGACACATCGCATTGCTACACCATATCACCCCCAAACTAATGGGCAAGCAGAGATCTCTAACAGGGAGATTAAAAAGATACTAGAGAAAGTAGTGAAGCCTAGTCGAAAGGATTGGGCCGCAAGATTGGATGATGCACTTTGGGCACACAGGACGGCCTACAAAACACCTATAGGTATGTCACCTTTCAGGGTAGTTTTTTGAAAGGCTTGTCATCTACCTGTGGAGATTGAACATCGGGCCTATTGGGCCGTGAAAGCATGCAACTTGGATTTGGAAGAAGCAGGAAATGAGCGAAAACTTCAGTTGCAAGAATTAGAAGAGATTAGGCTTGCAGCCTATGAAAACTCAAAGTTCTACAAAGAGAAAACGAAGAAGTTCCATGACCAAAAGCTTGTGGCTAGAAAGGATTTCAAGGTAGGCCAGAAGGTGTTACTATACAAATCCAAGCTTGGTCACATGAGTGGTAAGTTGCGCTCTACTTGGGAAGGACCATACATTGTTACAGAAGTCTTCCTTTATGGAGCAGTGGAGATCAAGGAAGAATCCTCAGCAAGAACTTTTAAAGTTAATGGGCATCGTCTCCGGATATTCAATGAAAATTAAGATATGCTGAATAAGACGATGGATGGGATGAACTTGACTTCTCCCTCATACCTTCCACCTTGAGGAGGTAAGTACACTTCATACTTTTTCTTTGCATTTTATACATATTGAATACATTGAGGACAATGCATGGATAAAGTGTGGGGGTGTCGGGAGATTTCCCCCTTTTCTGATTTTGTTTTCTATTTTTGTTTTTCCTTTTCTAATTTTGTTTTCTGTTTGTTTTTATTAAAAAAAAGTTTCTGTTTTCAATAAAACATGTTGACATTGGATTTTTGGATTTGATTTACTAATTGGAACGTTCATAATTCTGAGAAAATAAGAGTCATGTGCTATGAATGGAGAGTTTCTGGAATAAATCTTTTGTGAAAGAGTTTTTGACCTTGTGAGCTTTGAGCTTTATTGTAAGGATGAACTACCATGTGTCATTCCTATTTTTTTTTCTTGTGTGACTTGCTCATGTCTTGTTGGTACTCAAATGTTTAGCTTGATTCTGTTGTTTTGCCTCTTAGGTGAACATGCATGATTTGATATGACTGAGGCATTTCTTGTTTTTAGCTACTTGGCCAAATAAGCTAACCATGACATTGATCCATTGGCTCCTTGAGCTTAAACCTCTTTTTCTTGTTTTGAGCATATTGCTAAACCTTAAAAAGAAAAAGACCATGTTTTTCCTTACCTTAGGGAGAAAGAAGGAGGTAGTGGATTATGTTGAGATTGGTTGAAGAATAAAGTGTGGGGGTGTGTATTTCCCCCATAAAGTTATAAAAATGGCAAAAAGGAAAATAATTGTTGATGACAGAGTGCTGAAATGAAAAGTGATTGCTGTCTGAAAAAGAGCAACAAAGGATAAAAAAAAAACAAAGAGAAGCAAGGATTGTTTTTGAAACTATGCTCCATAACTCTTTCTTCCCTACTATTTCAAAAACACACAAATCCTAAAGTTTTTCCTACCTTTGCCTTGGCCTCATTATAACCTGTGAAAAGTCCTCATGATTTTTGAATGCATATTTTCTGAAAGCTGTGAATATTAGAGTCTTGCTAAGCATTGATAGTGTTTACTTGCATGGGTATTTTGAGTGAAAACACAAGCCAAAACACTTGAGCGAATCTTGGTGAGAAAATATATATTTAACTTGAGTGTTTCTCTTTCATAGTTGATTATCTTGTAAACTCAAAAGATTAACTCATGTGTGAAAAACAGAATTTTATCCATTTGTTTGTGCATGACAACATGATTTCTAAAAGATTGATATGTTTCCATTTGTATTCATTTCTTTAATCCACTGAAAATATGGAATAAAAGACCTCAGAATAAAGTTTTGAAATTGTTCAATTTTGCCCAGGAGTGCAAAAGGATAAGTGTGGGTGTGTGATGAGTTCAAATTTTTGCCCTCATTTAATATTTAAATTTGGGGATTTAATTGAATTTTCTGTGCTTAAAGATTGATTTAATTAGGATTTGTGATTATTGGATTTATTGAGTAAGTTTGGTAAAAGTGGCGTAAAAATTGATTTTAGTTGCATAAAATATTATTGGATATTCTAACGTTTGTTAATGGAGCTGGAATTTATTTTTGGTCAATTAATAGTGTGATTTTGAAATATTCAAAGTTACAAAATAAGTCCAAAATCAAGAAATTCTGGAAAAGAATAAATCAGGAGCTAAATGCACTCCCAAATTTTATTTGCACACTCCTCCTGCAAGTGGACCACAAAAACCTGTTATGCACCCCCAATTTTCACTAAGTTGCACCCCTCCTACCACTTAAACCCAACTCACTCAGATCATGCCATGTGGCAATCCTCCACTTATTAAATTAACCAATCAGATAAAGACATGTGTCATGATCTAGCAACTCAAAATTCAGCCAATAACATGTTGCCACGTCATCACCTTCAACCTCCCAAACCCTAGCCACCATCTTCTTCTCGAATCCAACAGCGCCGTCACGCACACCACCTTCACCTGCAACGCCGGCAACCACCATTGACGTTCCAGCACCTCCATTGCACGTCGGAATCAGCAACCACGACGCACCAGCGGAGACGTCCGCACACGAGCCACCACAGCCCCCGCGACGCGCCACCACCACCATGCCTCCGTGAAGGTTGTTCTGCGCATCTTCTCGCCTCCATCACTGCAACACCCTCAAGCCATCACTACGGTACACCTGAGCCAGATTCGCGCACACCGTTGGCCACCATAAACATTGCTGGAGCGAAACCACCATCATCCATTCAAGCTGCTGCACCTGCGAAACACAGTCGCGCCACCTCCATCGAGCTTCCACCGCACCTGCACCGACAGCCATGGCAGCCTTCATGAATCTGTAACAGTGGAGACGAGAAGCGAACCAGTAACGGCCACCACGCAAGAAATCCGACCGCCGCGCCATTTCAGCACCCACAAGCCTCCATGAAACCCTAAACGCAGCAAACCCTAGTCTGGAGAGAGAAAGTGCATTCTGCGCCACGTGTCAGCATCTGATAGGACAGTCAAACTGGTCAACTCTGGTCAACTGGTCAACTCTGGTCAACTGGTCAAAGTCAGCAGTCAATTCTGGTCAAAACTGCAAATATGGTTAAATGAGAGGGGCAGAATTGGAAATTGGACAGGAATTAAGTTGCTAATTAATTAAATAAAAATAAAAGATTTTAGCAACTGACAGATAAAGCCCAAAGTCCAGTGGAAGCCTATATAAAGAGACTTAAGGGAGCAGAAGCGGAACTGACAACTTACAGCTTAGACACTTAGAACTCTCTAGTTTTGGCAGATACCGTCTCCACCACATCTCTCATTCTTTCTTTTATTTTCTTTCCTTCATATCATCATGTATTCCATCAAAGCCATGGAGGGCTAAGCTTTTAGGGTTGATTCCACTGTAATTTCTTAAATGGATTCTGAGGTTAGATGAATTTATGTGTTTGTTATTTTGATTATTGTTGTGGTTTTTGTTTATCTATGTCCTTTGCTTCTTAATCGAATAGAAAATAATGATTTTAAATCTACATGCATGCTAATCATATGAGCTAAAAGGTTTTTAAATTAAATTGAGACTTTACTTTGATTTTATTTAGAAACTTTCATTTGATTAAATAAGTTTTTGCCAATAATTGAGACTTTAATTTGATTAGAGGTAATTACTTTAACTAAAATTAGTCAAGACTTTACTTTGATTAATTAAGTTTTCTATTTGGTAAAGAAACAAAGGAATAGACATGATTAGGCATAGTAAAATTAATTGAGACTGTACTTTGATTGAATTTACTATAGACAATCTAACAATTCTCACTTTTAATTGAGACTGTACTTTGATTAAAAGTGAGGATGCCAACAAATGAATTAAGTTTTTACATTGATTGATTTGTAAAACAACAACAATAATTAATTTAACAATAATCTCTAGATAACCAATGAAGAATCTTATTAAGAAAAAGCAGTGGAATTGACCTATTTAATATTACTGTGTTTACAATCTTCCGTGTCATTTTCTTTGCACATCAAAATCCCCCTATTTTTATAGTTGCTAGTTTTAATTGCATTTTTAAGAATCAAATATTTGAGATCAATTCCGTATTCGTTGTGAGACGATTCAGGGTTATCTTAACCCTAACTATTTTGTTCACTACAAATGACAATACTGAAATTGCTAAAGTAGTTGTAATTTGATCGCCCAACGACAGCGATATCAGCGGTGTTTAGGCTTACATGATCTAGGCTAGTAGGGGTTGGGTTTGTGTTTCAGGTCGGTCTATGTGAGGAGCAAAAACATTTGGAGATTGATTATGAAGGTGATGCATTGTGTAGGCACTCATACCATCACACAAGAAATCATAAGCAGTCGAAGAAGGGGAATACAATTTATGAAATGGAAAAACATGCTCATCAAATGAGACGTGACGACAAATTATAATTTTACTAGAAGATAAATCATAACATTTGTAGCCATGATGATGCGAAGGGTAACCCAAAAACACAAAGGGGATAGATCGAGGTTGTAATTTATTGAATGTGGTGGAGGGAAAGAGAGGATAGCATAGACACCCAAACACCCTAATGTGAGAATATGAGGGATCCCGTTGGTATAGAATTTGAAGAGGAGAAGTACTTTCCAAAACCTTACTTGGAAGTATATTAAAAAGATATGTAGCCATTTGTAATGCATGATGCCAATAAGAAGAAGGAAGAGATGCATGAGCAAGAAAAGTACAAGACATATTATTAATAGTCCAAATTTTTCGATCAACTTTCCCATTTTGAGGTGAGGTATGAGGGCAAGAAAGATGGAAAGACATACCATGAATTTTACAAAAGTCCCAAAATGGTCCATTGTCAAACTCTCTCCCATTATCACATTGTAAATCTTTTTATGACGTCCAAATTGAGTGAGAATGTAGGCTTGAAAAGCTAAGAATTTCTCAAAAGCATCAAACTTTCTAGCCAACATAAAAGTCCACAATAATTAGAATAATCATCCAAAAATAAAACATAATATTGATGTCCGACCGAACTCAAAATAGGAAATGTCCAAATATCACTATGAATAATATTGAAAGACATATACGGACTCGTAGAAGAGGAAACAAATGGCAACTTAATATGTTTTCCTAAAACACAAGATTAACAAAGATTAGAACTAGAAAGGCGATTGCAAGCAATGCTTTTATTTTGCCTAAGAACATCTAAAATAGGAACACCTGATTCACCCAACCAATCATGCCAAACCTTAGGAGAAATGGCGGCAAAGGTTGAAGGAAGATCACTCTGGCTATCACATATCATTATTGGCATCCTCGTCTAAAAATCCTTCACAGAAAAACCAAAAGGATCAAATTCCATGGTCACAAAGTTATTATTAGTGAATTTTCTAACCAAAATAAGATTCTTGATAATTTTGGGAGCATGTAGAACATTTGTGAGAGATAAAGAAGGATTAGGGGAAGGCAAGCAAGTATGACCATAGCTATGAATCGTGATAATATGACCTCTACCAACAATAATGCTATGATGATTGCTCGAATTAAAATAAGACGAGAAATTGCCATTGGAAGATGTCATATGAGAGGTAGCTCTGGTGTCCATGTACCATGATGGATCAAGGGGACTCAAAGACATAATATGCATTGTTGCCCCTTTTAAGAGGCCATGTAAGCCTGTTGTGGTCCTAACCCAAGAACGTCAGGTTGTTGTTGTTGTCTCTATGGTGCTGGACCCCGTGCCCACCCTTGGTTTGGATATGGGCATGAAGGAGCCCATTGAGGCATCCAATCCCAAGGTGGGTAATTCGGCCAAGGCGAAGACCCCCATTGTGGCTGCTTTTACGGACTCCCACTAGACTACTTTAACCACTATTTCCACCACCGCCACTGAATTTTTTCCTAGAATTCTTGCAATATCCAAATGGCTTCCCATGGTGTTGATGGTGGTGTAGCTGGTTCGTGTAAGACTTTAGAAATTAAATAAATAAATATTTATTTATTTAATATCAATGCAGGTAATATAATCTTTATAGTATTTAATGCGGGGAGTTATGACAAGGGATTGTAATAGCTCAAGTGGTTGAGCGTGTGGAGTGGGATGGTGAGGACTTAGGTTCGAGTCTTGTGTTTGCCATTAGTATGTTAATTTAATGGTTTAATTATTTTGCATGTACGCTTGACCATGGAGCGTGATAATATAATCATAGATGAATATGAATCATCACGAAATATCAATTGGTTGGTTGATAATATAATCATAGATGAATATGAATCATCACGAAATATCAATTGGTTGGTTGGTTGTGTATTTCTTGGTGATTGGGTGGATGTGAGTTTGAACTCAATTTTTGAGTTTCTGCCAGAAACCACTAGGTGACATGAACTAGGCCGTCAGGCGACACAACAAGAGTAACCAGCTTTCGGGTTATGGCATGATCCGCCTATCGGTGATGAATGTCCGCTAAGCGACGCAAAGGGTTTGGGAAAAATTAGGGATTCTGGGTTTAGGAGATAATTGTTGTATGAATTGCACTGAGAAGTTGGTCAGATGTGTATGAATTATCATGAAACATGAATTGGTTGGTTGGTTGTGCATGGATTTGGTAATTGTATGGTTGTGTGTTTGAACCTTGATTGACACTAAATATGTCCTTTTTGTCCAAATTCTTTTTGTCATGAATGGGCAGGTTCATAAACCCTAGCCGTCATAGGGAGTAGTTGGAAGGGCTGAGAAAACCAACAATTTGGAAGGGCTGAGAGAACCACCTATTAATGGCATTTGATGGCAATTAATGTTCCCTTAAATCCATATTTTAATTTTTATTTTAATTTAATTAAATTAAGGGCTGAAAAGGGGAAAAGGAAGGGTTAGTGGAAAAATGAAAAGAACAATTTGAATGTGGCAAGGTAAGAGAGAACTTTAAGAGCACAAAGTTGGACCTCCAAGGAAAGGAAAGGCTAGGAAGGGGGAATGCAATTGCTAGAGGTTAAGAAGAGACCAAACCTTGGGTAAGTGGAATCCTAGAAAGGTTTTTGGAGCAAAGAAATCCATGTTAGAGGAGCTGAAATTCATGTATAATTTCGTTTGCACAATTGTATGATATATGATTGTGTTTTTTGTCCTCTATGTGTTCTGAATTCTATTCACGTTTTTGGAAATTTTCCAAAAATTGTCTAGCGGCCTTGAAGGTCCGCCAGGCAACATAAACTTTTTATGTCATTTTCTGGGTTTTTGGGGATGAATCACTTGGCAGCATTGAAGGTCCACCAAGTGACACCTCAGGAATAACCCAATTTTCTAGGTTTTGGCAAGAACCGCCTGGCGGTGATGAACGCCCGCCAGACAACTCATGCAGATTTAACTCGTTTTTGGATTTTTGCGTACTTTAGGGTGATTCTGATAGAAAAAAATGGTCCTTAGTGTTTTATTGATTGATAGATGCTATGAATTTATGAATTTTGTGGGGGTTTGGATGATTTGGGGAGCATATGGGTGAATAAGGGTTGAGAAAGAATGCAAAAACTGAATTTTAATATGGATAATAATGAATTGGTAATTAGATGGTGCAATTGGAGGTGGATGAATACTGGAACATTATTTAGGATTTAAGTCATACGGTGGGATTACTAGGTCACAAGATGGGGAAAATTTTGGGTTACACGCAGGTGTAGGGGATTGTGGAACTGCCCAGAATCTGATGCATTGCCTAGCGACTCGTCCTTGCATCATAATGTTGTGGTTTATGATGCAGAATAGTACTAGCTCAAGTGGTTGAGAATACTTAGTCATGTTGAGAGGACTTGGGTTCGAGTCTTGGGTGTGCCAAATCAATTGTATGTTGATTTATTTATTTATTATTTTAATAATATACTTGATCATGGTGAGTGATGATATAATCCTAGATTTATAGTAATTATCACGAAACATAAATTGGTTGAATTGGTTGTGCAATTAGGGAAGAAGCTCTAGAGTCGTCTTCTTGTTTGCAAATAAGAAAGTCTTTGATTTCACGTGTGGTGCAAGCAGCATGAAGAAGAGTGGCCACCTCTGCAATTTGTGATTATTATCCCTAGAAAACCTTCTAGGCCTCAGTTCACTCTTTAATCAAGGCCAAAATTTTGAAAATTTAACTAACTTTTAGGCTTTGGTTTTAAGCAACATAAGCATATAACAACATTAGGTTTTGGTTCTCTGGGATCTGAGGCCATGGCTCACATAAAATAATAAAAAATGTGGCAGTTTTAAAATTTGAGCAAACTTATAAGCACCAGTTCTTTGGAAATCGAAGCCCAAACACTTAAAGGCACTGATTCTGAAGGAACTAAAGCATACAAGCTTGTTATGCTTCAATTATTAAGATAACTAAGGCACAAAAGTTCACAAAAATTGTAAAAATGCCACCACATTCTAATATGCTTCATTTCCGCAAGAATTGAGGCATATAAGGTGATTTTGAATCAAAAACTACACTAGTGCTACCATGGAAAATTGTTGTGGATCCCTAATTGTCATGGCTTGTAAGGACACCAAATCGAACTTCTCCAAAGTTGACCACCATGACAATTTTCCCAAAGTTTAATCTGTCAATATTGAACATACCTTAGAACAACAAAAAAAACTAGAACCACGAAGAACGAACAAATCTCCCAACAAAGAAAACAAATTGCAAACATACCAGAGCATAAAATGTGACAAAAAATAGGGTTCAAAGTGAGAAAAGAATTTTCTCTTAGAGAAGAACAAACATAACCTAAGAAACCGAAATATGTCACTTAAATTCAATTCACATAGTAATTTACAATGACAATGCTACAATGAACACACATAATATGTATTTGTATTTATTATGTGAGTTCTAAATTCACCAGATATAATAAAGTTAATCTTTATTACAAAAATTGTCATCACTCTACTTATTATGACCGTTCTAATATGAACTAACATAATAAAGTTGATGTTCCTTACAAAACTTTGACTGCTTTGCTTATTATGATAAGTGAATTACACCCTCCTCATAACATTAGGTAGAGGGGGAACCACAAGAATTACTTGTAGTCAAAACATAGGTTAAACATCTTCGATGCAAACAATAAACTTTGTTTTGATTGTCAAATCTTAAATCAAATACTCTACCTTAGATTGAAAAATGAATTGTTTTCTAATCTCATTAAAAAAAATCTACAAATTGAGTTTATTTGGTTGATTAAAAGTATTTGAACCAAGTATCAAGCTAAATTCTCGAGAAACAATATATCTTAAAAGTTGTTTCTTGTTTTTTCTCATTTAAATTCAAGAAAATAATATTTAGTACTTAATTCTTATACTCATTTTAGATGTGTTAAAGGTTTAATTACGAAAAATAAAGTTGAAGGAAAAATAGGTAAGGTTGTTTTGTTAAGATAATATTTTGTGGAACGTGTTTGTCTTGAAGGGTTTATGGTTTTCCTAATGTTAGCATTTTTATTGACCTTCTCATTTAAAGAAAGGTGATGCTCTCTTAAATATAATAAACATTTTAATAGGGCCATAGATTTCTTGTTAAAATTCTCAAATTTCATAGTTTCATAATTATGATAGTAGTTAGGGATGACAACAGTGCGGGACGGGACGGGACAGGCCGAGGCAAATTTCACTATTCCATACCTATTTCTATAGAAAAAATTCATCCTCATTCTCATATTCAAACCCAACGAGTATCAAGCTTTTGTCCATCCCCACCATCCACCAGGTAACAGGTATATACTCGTATTCGTACCGTACGTGTTATCTTACAATTTCAATATTAATTAATTAATTCTTATAAAATATTAAAAAATTACATTAAAAGAAACATAATATTATTAAATATTCAATATTAAAAGGAATTTTGCTTCTTCAATATCAAATATTTAGAAATAAATTATATTATAATTATATATATATATATATATATATATATATTTCAAATTAGAATACCAAATAAATTTCATGAAAACCAAAATATTTATTAATTTTGCAAATATTAATGAAACTTAATTGATAAAATTTAAAAATATTTTTTAAAGAATATATAAGGAAAATAAATATTCAAATTAAAAATTATTTTAAATGTCTATTTACTTTAATTTTAAATTATTTATCTTTTTTTTGTATACTAAGAAAAGTTATATTATAGCATTTGATCAAAATCATATAAAGAACAAAGATTAAACTAATAATAATAAAATTTTAACATAGATCTTTCATATTTTGAACTTCAATATATTTTGGATGATGATAAAAAATATTCATGACAATTAAATTAAATTATTATATTATATTATATTATATAAAATTTATTTACAAAATTATAGTGATAAAATTACACATATGATAATGAATTAAAAAATAAAAATAAGTATATAAAAAATATCAAAATAATATTCTACATTATAAAAATAAACAACAAATAAAAATATTAAGAAAATTATCAAATGTGTGTCTTAGAAACAATTTGAGATACCATTAAATGAAATCGTACAAAGAGAAACAAATGTATAATTAAGGGTATGATAACATGAAAAATACCTTAGAGGTCTAATAAAACTTTTTAAATATCAACTTAGTCGATAATTGATATATAAAATGATTTTAGCCAAAGAAAAGAGTTTTTAAAATGAAACAAAAATTAAAAATAATATAATAAAGAAGATAAATTTTTAATATTGCCTAATAAATGAAAGATTTATACTATGGAACATTTAAATTGTTAGTGTTAAACATTCTCATGTGAAAAAAAAAATTCAATAAATAAAAATATTAAAAAGAGTGTAAAAATACATCATTTGAACATAATTGTATAAAAATTGTGATAGGACGAAAAATATATTAGAGATAAAAATAAATTTCATGACAAAACAAATAATAAAAAGAAAAAAATATATATATACACACACACACACACACACACACATATATATATATATATATATATATATATATATATATATATATATATATATGTGTGTGTGTGTGTGTGTGTGTGTGTGTGTGCGTGTGTATATAATAATAAATGGATATAAGGTTACTTAATAGACAATGAGTATTTTAATAATTTAAATAGGGATGAGGATATAGTGGGGATGGATATTAAGGCGGGTATAGGGAGGGGGATGAGATGGATATGTACATCCACATCCCCATACCTACTAATAAAAAAAGTCGGCTATTTCTCATACTCATACCCATACCCAATTAATGCAGGAATTTCCCTTTAAAATGGGGACAATTTTGAGCAATATCCATAGGGGGTTTTATTTGCCATCTCTAATAGTAGTTACTTATAGGGATGGCAACTTGGCGGGGCGGGGACGGGTTTCGCTATCCGATACCCATCCCCGTAGAAAAAGTTCATCCTCATCCTCATACCCAAACCCAACGGGTAACTTTTATCTCATCCCCATCTCTACCGGGTAACGGGTATAATCTCGTACCCATACCCGTACCCGTGTTCTAACTACTTCAATATTAATTTTTATAAAAGAAAAAAATTACAGTAAAGAAAAAATAATATTATCAAATATTCAATATCAGGAAGATGATTATTTCTCTCATATCAAATACTTTGAAATAATTATAATTGTTTACATTTTAGATTAAAATACCAAATAAAATTTCATGAGAACCAAAACATTTATTAAATTTGCAAACTACAAACATTAATGAAACTTAGTTGATAAAATTAAAAAATATTTTAAAAAAATATAAAAGGAAAACAAATATTAAAATTAAAATATATTTTAAATGTTTGTTTACTTCAATTTTTTAAATTCTAATGAATCTCTTTTTTATACACTAATAAAAGTTATAATACATAACTTGATCAAAATGACACAAAGAACAAATAATAAACATAATAATAAAATTTTGAAATAGATTTTGTATCTTTTGAACTCCAATATATGTTGGATAGTGACAACAAAATATTCATAGTAATTACATTAAATTTTAGATTATAGTAAATAAAAGTTATTTATACAATTAAAGTGAAAAACTTACAGTATGATTAATAATGAGTTAGAAAATAAAAAATAATAAAATAGAATATATCGAAATATTATTCTTCATGATGAAAATAAACAATAAATAAAAATATTAAAAAATTAGTAAATGTGTGTCTTAGAAATAATTTGAGAAACTATTGAAAGAAATCGCACAAAGAAAATCAAATGTATAATTAAGAGTATAATAAGATGAAAAATACCCTAGAGATCTAAGAAAAGTTTTCAAATATCATCATATATACTTAATGGTTGAAAAATAACGAAAATTATTTTAACAAAAAAAAAAAGAGTTCTTTAAATTAAACAAAAATTAATAATAATAAGTAAAGATTTTTTTTTATATTACCTTAAATTGAGAGTATAAACATTCTCATGTGAAAGGAAAATATATAATAAATAAAAATATTAAAAATAATAGAAATATTCAAATGTGTGGCATAATTTTTTTTAAGTAACATACATCATTTTAAAATAATTACATAAATGTTATGATAAGATAAAAAATATATTGGAGATACCCATATCCAATCAATGCGAGGATTTCCCGTTAAAATGGGGACGGGTTCGGGCAATACCCACGGGGACAGATTTATTTGCCATTTATAGTTACTTAGGCATTCCTTGCACGGATACTACACAAAATCAAGAAACTTGTTAGCTTTGTAATTATGCCAATTGCATCAACGTTGTTTTAGTACTTGCTTGAGCACTAAGTAAAGTATTTTTCCGTGTATAAATTCTAAAAATATCAGGGTTAAAAATAAAGTAAAGAGCTGTTTTTGACATTATTAAACACCATAATCTTGTCATATTTATCTTTTGTTAAAGGCCATAATTTGCTTCAAGAAGAGCTATAAGGTTGTCCTAGTGTAAAAGTTAGAAGGTAGGGTGGGAATAGGGATGACAAAAGTACTCATACCCGCGTGTATCCGTGGATAAAATTCGTGGTAGATAGTTGGTAGTCGCTAGTAGCGAGTATTTTAATACTCATTTATACATGAATCAGATGCGAGTTTCATACTACCCGTACCTACAGATATCCATTATCCTCAAAATAAAAATAAAAAATTAATTTTTTTTTGTATTTTTATTTTATTTTTTTAAAATTTATAATTTTTTTAAATATCTACGATATCCACGGGTATCTACAAGTTTTAAAAAAAACCAGTGAGTACTTTTTAAACAGGTATCTGACAAGTAATGCGACGAATAACAAGTGAATTCTTTTTGTTGCAGATCAGGTTACGGATAAACACTATCCGTGTTCAACTCTACCTGTTTTATCTTTAGGTACAAAATATTGTAAGTTCAACTCCATCCACTAACAAAACTAAAAACTAATATTTATTAGATGAAAAAAAACTTGTTACAGTAACCGATAATGTGACCAAGAAGGGCCATAAGAGTTTTAGAGCTTTATAGTTCCTTAGCAACTTTCCCTCAAAGTTTTACACATTTTAGATGACAGTGTTGTGAGTCTTGCCCCTTTTAAGGGATATGAAGTGATGTCCTTGCCGGGGCATGAAATATAATTATCTAAAATCAAATTCAACTGCAACTGAATAAATCAAACTAGGTTTCAGATATTCGTTCTAGGTTTGGACGATTGAAGCATGTCGAGTGTCACGGAAAAGGTAGCATAAACCTTGTAACAAGTAACTTGGCGAGATGCTATGTTTTCCTAAATGAAGTAATCTAACTAAGGAATAAAAACCAGAAGTCACTTGGACAGACTTAGAGCAAAAAGCTTGTGATACAGACCAAAATTAAGATTATAAATTTCATGTGTTCTACTTCTTTCTGATATTGCAATGTTGGGGTCGTTTGCATTATTATTTTTGCCATGAAACGACTTTATATTAAAATGTGAGGGGTGTAAAATGAAATTAAATTAGAACACATACCAACCTATAGAAAAGTGGCGTGCGAGTTAATAAAGTGCGTAGACGAACAAACCAAATACAATCTAAAAAACAAACAAACAAGGGGATATGAGATAGTAGACAGTGTGGTGCACAAAATAAATTGCGCAATGTAAAACAAATGAAAACAAAAAAGAAAGCATAAGTGTGAGGAAAGTAAAATGGGGTGCACCAAATAGAATGTCCAGGCCAACCCAACTTCTTTTTAAAACAAAAGTCACAACGGCTCCAACTCCTCTTTCATCTCCACGTCACACAACAACACCAACACCAGTTACCATCGTTGCACCCCTCAGGAGCCGTCGTCGGCATTACCGGTCGCCACCAGAAGCTTCGCCGGAGGCAACATGATCTAAAAAATTTTCTTCTTTCCAAATTGTGTTTTTTCTATCTTCCAATACCCATGTCAGACACCACCTCGACCCCCACCGCTAGTGTCGGTGCAATCCGAAGGCCCGGCGGCGATGTCGTAGTTGTTACACGCGTTTTCCTATGACACGCATTTTCGAGGCTAGACAGTTTTAGCTCCGATACCTTTTCAGAACTGGTTGTGTCTTCCCTGACGTGTTTATAAATTTGACTCAAAAAATGTGTCCGATACCGTGTCATGCACAAACACCCGACAGAAGCGAAGATACGCGACACCGGAACCGTATTGGAGCTTCATAGTTTTCTATTGTAAAGTCAATCAATTAGATTATAGATTTTTCGTCTTTAACCCCTTACACATTTAATATTTTAATCTATCTTTTGGTGGAAATTATTCACACTATATTAGTTTTCCAGATTTGGTCTGTATATTTACTTAACGTCTCACAAAATAATTTCCACAACGCAAATTTTCTGGTGGTGCAGTTTGAAATTTGTGCTTTTCTCTTTTCCAATGGACTTTCTTATTGCGATTAAAGTACACCAGCAATTTGTGCTGTTAATCATTTGACTCGATTTTAGGATTTGGTTACGATTCAAATTTCTTTTTCCTTGCGCGAGTTGAAGCGGTAATTGAAGTTGTTGCGATTCAATATCATGTGGTTATGGGAATTTTTGGAGTGGACGTAATGTGCAATAACCGTGAATCATGAAGCAATTCAACTGAATTGGAACAGAATATGCAAGAATTGCAGGAGTCAGTGATTTTTCTGCCGAGATCCTAATCAAGACATTGGAGTGTGAAGAAGCTTTCTGTAATTGAATTTTTATTTAATCAAACGAGAGATTTGTGTTGATCAATCGGCAGTGCGGTAAACTTCACTGGTGCAAAATTCATTTC
This sequence comes from Vigna unguiculata, assembly GCF_037176805.1. Lineage (NCBI taxonomy): Eukaryota > Viridiplantae > Streptophyta > Magnoliopsida > Fabales > Fabaceae > Vigna > Vigna unguiculata. The sequence goes on from NC_140801.1 coordinate 14,904,450, forward strand.
CTTTACACGAGTTCTGTTTGCGTGAGATTCTGAATCAGTGGAGAGTGGAGGCGGTGGCGAAGGCGAGACAGTTCTCATAAGAGCAAAAGTCGGAGCTGTGGCGGTTCTCTTGGAGCCACAGACCGGCTTCGCGCGTCCTCTCATCTTCTTCATCTCAGAACGGCGTCGGAGCTCCGCCAGTAACGGTTCGAAGTTCACGCTGGCCACAGTCTTCAAAAGAAACGCCGAATCACATTGCGTTGTGGTTAGTGGTTCTTTGTCCTGATCGCTGAACGGTGCTAATTCATCAAGCATTTCGCTACTCGGAATTCTTGATTTTTTTAATGAACCTTTGAAATGGTGCAAGTTTTTGAATTCAATCCAGTGCAGTGGAATTCCGTTTCGGTACAAATTAAAAGTTGTTCGGTGAATAATTTCGGAAGCAGCGCGCTGCAGTGTTGGTGATTGAATGGCGAAATTGTTCGGGTTTTGATCTACGTGATTGAATTTGTTGTTGAACAGCAAAAACATACCGAATTGAATACTAACGTGGTAGAACAAACGTGCGGTGCAAGCTACAAATTCTAAGCAACAACTGTAATTTGAATCAAGTGTGGAATTAAAAACTGAATGCATGTTCTGGTGCTGGTTCCGGTCTTGAATTTGGTGAATTCGTGAATTTTCTGAAAATTTGGAATTCATCTGGTGCTTGTTCGGTGCAATTGAATGATTCCGTGGCAAAAAATTTCGTGAATCAGGGCAAGAAAAAAAATCAAGGAAAAAAAAATCCTGTAGCTGTACAATTGATTTTTACTGATAACCCCTTTCAATGCCATTAATTCTGCCACAGTCAACATTGAAATTGGATCAAGAAAGCTAAAGCAATAATGTGTATTTGCTTGCATTTAACAATTGGTAAGTGGCAGCACGTTTTCAGTTGAATTTCACGTAGAGTTTTCAGCAGATTTGAGAAATTCGCAGTCGTGGGACCGATGCCTTTGAATTCAATTTCCTATCCCACCTTATGTCGTTGATTTTGCTTTGGTATAATTGAATGGAATAATCGAAGAAGACTTCAATAACAAAGTTAAATTAGCTCCACTTGGAATTATTTAACTGGTTAAGACGTTTTCTTAAAATGGCCCAGTCGATCCTATAGAAATGATAAGAAACTTACATAAGCGGATGGATGAAATGCAATGCAAGAATGAAGAGGAGTTGAGAACCTTATGTTCTGAAAATACAACAATGCGCTAAGGACAAGGAACGAAGGGACTGGTGCCTTCTACACCAACCCTTCCAGCATCAACCAAACAAGGTGATGAGCCTGACCGTAGGTTCAGGAAAGCAGCTTCGGGTCCAACAAAGATTATAACCTGTCGTTGCGACAGTTGACACTGTCAAGATGCTTCCCTATACCACAAGGATCATGGAAACTCCACTGTCCAATCACCAGAGGATGCTTGTGTTTCAAATATATGACGGGTTACACTGACCTAGATGAGTATATGAGGATGTTAATGAATCAAATGTGATTGTGTACGAAGAGTGACGTCATCTGATGTATAGCCTTAACTACCTTGTTGAAAGGGGAAGCTTCGGCCTAGTTCTCATTATTTTTAGCCAATTCCATTGATTGTTTCGATAACATCTGATAGATTTTTCGGGCCAAAGTTTGCTACTAGCCGTTCGAACTGCCTAACCTCTATCGGTTTGTAGTGTTAGACTAGAGAAAGATGAACCTCTACGTCAGAAAAATAGTCATTCGAATAAGGAACCTAAGTCCCAAAGTGGTTATGCACCACATATCACCGCCTTCCGTCTCAGACCCTTCGTGAATAACCTATGCACACAACTGTTATGAACAAGTAATCAAATAATGATGGAACAGTATATGTATGGTCACTGTGTATGTATCATGTCAAGTATAAATTTCTTACAATGGTAAAGATGGCTACCAGAGTAGCATACACATGAAAACAGACGAAAAAAATAAAAGATCTAGAATAGACCCATGGTCTAGCAATAGAAAGAAGATTTCCAATCAGATTTTCCACACCTCCTCTCCCCATAACAGAAAGACTATATATTGAACTCTGCCCACACGTAATCCTTAAAACGTGGATTGATTGTTTTAATTCTTCCACTTCCTCTCTTTTGTTGGTTATTATCACATGGTCATTATTCATCCCATTTCTTGATTCTTATATTTGCTTTTCCTTATTTGTCCCTTTTATATTTTTTTTATTACAATTCTTCCCCAATTTAGAGCAACCTTGTCCTCAAGGTTAAGCTCTGGAAAAGCTGCATTTAAGGACTTATGATCCTCCCAAGTAGCATGTTCTGCACCTAACCCTTCCCATTGCACAAGATGTTGTGGAATGTGTTGATTGCCTCGAATGACAATACAACTCTTAATAATACCAGCAGGCTGAATGACGGGAGCTGAATTGGTCTAAACCATCGGCAAAGGAGTATAGGGAATGGGATGATCTCCCTTGCAAGATTTCAATTGAGAGTAATGGAAAATCGGATGAATTCTCACTTCAGGTGGCAACAAGAGTTTATAAGCAACCTGGCCAATGCGCTCAATCACCTCGAAGGGTCCAAAATACCTCATGCTCAATTTCTGATTCTTCCTTAAAGCAATTGAGTGTTGCCTCTAAGGTTGTAATTTCACTAGCACTTGATCCCCCACTTTAAACTCCATAGGAATATGCCTTTTGTCAGCATATTTTTTCATGGTTTGTTGAGTCTTTTGAAGGTTAAGTTTGAGTTTATGTAGAACCTGGTCTCATTCAATCAATACCTCTTGAACAGAAGGTGAATCTTTTGGCATCAGGAACATATTTAGCAATGCCTGAGGGTTCTTTACCATATACTACCTTGAAGGGGGTCATGCCAATGCTAGTATGGTAATAACTTTGCCCAGCTTTGAGGAGAGTTAGTGTCGTTAAAGAAGTGCTAACTAGGAGGCAACCTAGTGTTTATTGTTGTTTCATAGTTTTGTTTCATAATTGTTGTTTTGAATTTGTCGCCAAGTGAGCAAGAGGGTCGTCCAACGAGTCTAGCTTTTCAAAAAAAAAATCTTATATGAATTATGCAGACTCGTCCAACAACAACTTTCCTCGCCCAACGACTAGAATCACTATAACATCTAGAAAATTGGCCAATAAAGTCGTTGGGCGAGCTCACCCAGTGACCAAAGCTCTCTTATTTATACACTTGTTGGGCCACTACCACTCGCCCAACGATTAATGGAGGAGTTTCTGGCCTTGGGATCAGTGGTTGGGCGGCCCATGGCTCGGCCAGTGCAACTGATAATAAAACAAAATATTAAAAGAAAAAATAAAAATAAAAATAAAGATAAAATAAAAACAAATGAAAAAAGGTGTTTGAAATTTGAATTCTGGAGAGGGAAATTGCTTTACTCATCCAATGCGTGCCCCGACTCATCCAACGAACAATGTAGCATTTAATGTTGTCAGGTAGTTATTGGGACAAACCCGACTTTTGTTGAAAAAGAGGCACACACCCAGCGAGTGGTGAGTGTTGCAACACGTTAATTACAATTTTCCTTTTTCACTTTTACACTTCTTTTCTCTTTTCACTTTAACCTACATTCACTCTTCTTCTTCCTTGTATGTGTGCCATTTCCTCTTCCTTTCTCTTCTCTATTAATCTTCTTGCTCATCTCTTGCTTCCTTCCACCAGGTAAGTCATTCCTTTTCCTTCTTTTATTTTTTTGATTTAGATTATGCCTAGGGTTTTTGGTTGCTCGTTGATAATGTTGTTGTTAACGCGATCAAATTAATACTATTAAAATATAGCAACTTAAGTATTGCTAAGATAGTAGTCAAGAAAATAGAAAGGGTAAAGTCAACCCTATGTCATCTCCCAACGAACACGAAATTAATTTCCAACAAATTAGAACAAGAATCAAAAGAATAAACAAATTTATTAATTCTAACCTCATAATTCATAATGAAATTACAATGGAACCAACCCTTGAGGCTTAGCACTCCATAAAATCAAAATAAAAGAAAAATAGAAGAAAAATGAAGAGAGAAAGAAATTAGGCCCCCTAAAGGGTTCCTAAGCTCCGAAATTCCGAACTCCATTTTTTACTTCCCTTTGGTCTCTTTATCTAAGACTTCTTGGACTGGGCTTTTCTGGTGCTAAAATCTCTCTAATATATTTTAAAATAAAGATAAGTTATCTTTATAGTGATTATGAATATTTAAAAATATTTGGGCAGATATAGTCAATTTTAAAACTATTTCGCAAATATAGTTGGTTGATAATTTTTTTATATAATTAAATAAATTAATTACTTAAAGATATCTAATAAATTATGACCAACTAATATTTGCATTATTTTCTCAAATTAGTCCTTTTCAATCTCTTCCAATTATCTTTTAAATAATCTAATATCTTCAAGATATATTTGTTTGTTGTGACGATCTAAAAAGATTTAAGAAGATCTTGCCATATTTAAAAGGATTTGGTAGTTATTATCTTTTGATATTTTGATATAATTAAATAAGAGAATTTTAAAAATATCAAATAAAATATATAAAGATATGTTTCCCCAAATTATCTTTTATCATAAATATTTATGAATTATCAAAGCCTTTTTTCTGGAAAAAGATAGAGAAAACCAGATAGTCCAAATTTTTGTTACTCGTTCCCTCTTCTTGTCTTAGTGAAAATCTTCACTTTTTAAAGCTTTTCTTGCCTTCTTCATGGAATGCTTCATAATTCTTCACTTAAAAGTTATCATTCTTCAATTTTTGTGATTTTGATAATTTCTATTCTTGGATTTATCTTTAAGGTGTTATGAAGCTTTAATCAATTTATTGCCACACTTCTATCAACTTAATTTAGCTGCAGCTGCACTAACATACCTCAAAATATCCAAAAAATATTTATGCATCTAAAAGCTATTTTTAACATATTTTGTATCTCATGCTCAATAAACCCATTATAAGAAATCTCAATTAAATAAATCTTTTAAGAACAAAATTCAATTAAAAATCGAGAATTAATCATTAAATGAGGGCATAAATACGAACTAATCACTTGCCCAACAATTGTACCTATTTCTATTTCTAGATTTGCTACTGTTTAGGGTTTTGATGTTGTCTTGTTGGGCAGCCTATACACTTGCCCAACGACTTGAACCATTGTATGTGTGAGTTCATGGTTGTTTGTGTTGCTCGCTAGGTCTGCTTGGTGTGCTTGCCCAACAAGTCGTACCTTACACACCTAGTCACTGATGTTATTTGTTTGTTGAGTTTTTTTGGGCTGGCATATCTCGCCCAACGACTAAGGCATTGTTTTGTTGATTTCCATGTATTGTTCTTGTGCTTTTACATTTGTTAATGTTTTTCAGTGTTTGTATTGTCTCCATTTAGTTGATGGATCCCCCCAAGATTTCTCCAACGGCCTAAAAGAAAAGATTGAATCGTGGGTCCTCCTCTTGTGCTCCTCAGCCAAATTACATGGAGGTAGAATTTGTGTAGAATTATTACCAGCACAAGTTCTCCTCCAATGATGTTTCCAAGTAATTTGTCGAGATTATGCATCAAAGCCTCATCCGGAGTGCAAGGTGAATATTTATTTGGGGGAGTATGATGATTTTCGCCTTGAGTTTGAGAGGAGGAATTGGCATAAGGTATTAGAGGATCTCCCTAACGAAATTGATGAGGTGTTAGTGATAGAATTTATGTCAATGCCTACCAGAAAGTCAGGACAGGGCCATGCTAAGCCAAGGTGCAAGGCAAGATGTAACATCCTGGCCGGATATTACTAATTTAAATAAAATAGAAATAATAATAATAATAAAATATTGCATTTAATAAAACCTTTTTCCCTAAACGCGGGAAAATTTCAAACATTTATTAACTCGCCATGATAAAATCCATAAGGTTCTTACAACTATTACAAGGTCATAATCCATTAAAATAACTATTTAAAAAAACATAAAAGAAAATCCATAAAAGCTTTCCCAAGCTAGCCCCTCTCTGGCTCTAAGTGTCACCAGCTCCACCTACGACATCATCTGCTCCTATGTATTGAATTACACAATCATCACCAATCACAAACAAATAGGGTGAGCTAATTGTATAAACATTTTATAGCCAAGATAAAAAAATGCACACATGCACTCGTTGGAGAACCACAATTCTCCAATCCAAAAAACATGGTCACCACCATGCTCATCTATGTTCTACATCCTTAGATGATAACCCTAAGATGTTCTTTGCTGCCACAAGCTACAACTAGTGGTTCCACCATCTACAAGCCATAACTCGTAGATACACATGTGGGACTATCCAGTTACGAACCACAATCTGTAATGCTAGGTGGTTTTCTCAATATGAACCACAATTCATACTCTTGACACAAGATTAACACATCCCTGGCCACAACCTTTGATTGCCCAATAAAGTGGAGACAATCCATACGACCCACAACTCGTACACTCACACCGATTACCAAATCACCAGGCCACAACCTGGGATCGCCACGTGTTTACCCTCCATTTCGAGCCATAACTCAAGGAATGTCATTCCAAGCCACAACTCAAGGAATGCTTTAGCAAAATCCAGACTTAAGATATCATCCAAAGCCTTGTAGACCATGCACTATCCAAAAAAAAACAGCCCCTGCCCCTACGTTATCGCCTGACACTACCTAAGCGCCGCCAGACGAAAACCAGTTGTAGACTACCTAGCAGAAGCCTCTTGCCGCCAAGCGCCACACACCCCAAAGTCTCTGATTTTGCGGCTATCACGTGGTGGGATGAACCTCACTACCAGGCACCTCGCGTTCCCAGTGCCACTGCCCACACAACTGTTGCCTGGCGGGATCATCCACATCACCAGGTGTTAAGCGCTCTAGTAGCCCTCTATATTTGTAGCTATCGCCTGACGGTTCAGACCTTACCATCAAGCGCTACACCAATAACGCGATTTTATTGCTTTTACACTTTGCAAAACCAAGTCTCCCCTTCTCAAATTCTAGTAGGCTCACTTTGATTCAACAAATTCTAAACTCATAGAATTTATCTTGATCCATTTGCCCGCATTCCTACACAGTAACAATGCAATCTTACCATTCCCCTTTGGAATCATATCCACCTTCAAACTCATTCACAAGTTAAGCCTAACATAGGGAGTCTTATTCCAACAACTAATAATACCATATCTCAATTTGAATTCAAGTCTTAGATAACTAATTAACTAGAGTCAATCCTTCCAACCAACTTTCCTACAATTCCAACGTTAACCACCGACACTTAGTGAAATAGTTGCACCCAAAGTTCACTTGGGCAATTTACAAAGGATCTCCAAATTCAAAGTTCTATTCTGTAGTTAATCTTATACATAGTTCTGGTATCATGCACATGATATACACATGTTTATGTCACAATTCTCCCAACCATAACCTAACCTTAAATTCATTTCTCCCTCTTAATCTAGGTACTTTTTTCTCACCTTCGTCCTCTACTCAAGGTTCCTTATTCCACTCTCATAATCGAGTCAATATTGCTCGTGTTCCCTACAGGGTGTTCATTGCCGCTAGGCGGTTCATACAGAAACCCAAAAGTTTGGGCTAAATAGGTTGGCAGAAACCCAGAAGATTACACACAATGTTATGAATCGCCGGATGGACATTCAATACCGCCAGGTGGTTTCTGGAAAATGTATAGAAACGAGCATATAATCTAGAAAAAACCCAATAGAATACCAATATAGTTGATGCAATATACGAATTTAATAAAGCTACAACCAAGCATGAATTTAGCTCTCCTAACCTGGATTCCTTGCTCAATTTTGCAAACCTAGATCCTTTGGTGTTAGGACGGTTTTCCAGCCCTTCCAACTGCTCTCTTAGACGAGTAGGGTTTTCTATTCCCTCTCATTTATACCAAAAATCAATTTGGCAAAAAGGAACCTATTTCGTAGAAGTTAAGGTTCAAACGCACAACCCCACAATTTCCAAGCCAATCCACAACCAATCAACGCATTCATGTTTCGTGATAATTCCTACATGTCTAGGATTATATTATCACTCATCATAGTCAAGCATATTATTAAAAATAATAAACAATTAAATTAACACACAATTAGCATTCATAGGACTCGAACCAACATGGCCAAGATTCCATTAAATGTGATAAAGATTCCATTACCTGCATTTATATTAAATAATTATTTATTTAATTATTTAATTTCTCAGGTCTTACACAAGATGATTAAATATGATCGGCACACCTTGAACACTTTTTTTAGGATGACCTACGCTTCTCCTGGCCAGGTAACTCCTTTTAGCGCCTTCATGAGTGGCCAAAAAGATTATGTCGAGATCACTTTGGTCCTATGTTTTCTTGGCCAATATTTTGTATGGGTGTCAATGACACTCTAATTCGGCTCCTTAGGAAACATTTGAGGTCATTGGCCTAGGTGTGGAGTGGATTTTTTTACACCAACCTATGCCCCCAACAGGCATACTTATGATTTGAATCTGGAGAGGGTTTATCTCATTTATAGGATAGTCACTATATTGGACATGGATGTTGGAGCGCTTATCTCGCAAGACATAGCCTATACTACTGATGCTCTTAATGTAAACTTGGGTTTTCCTCGTATATTAACGACACTTTGTAGGGAGAAGGGCCTTACTTCTAACACTCTTGTGCTGCTTGCTCTCTCTCCTCCCCTAGATAAGAAATTCTTCTAGAAACATTGCACCAACAGGGCAGTTGATGCCCCTACACACTAGTCTTGTCGTTCCCATACTATTTCCACTGATTTTGAGGTGACTTTCCATACTACCATGGGCAAGATTTTTGCTAAACAGGATGATATGTGGTTTGCTCATCATATAGTCCGCCATGGCCAGGTATCCCATATGGACAACACGCAACAACTATCTTTGGGTATTCCAGACTTTCTCGGAGATGCTCTCATGACAAGTACCAAGTTTGAGGCACATATTCCTTGACTTGAGGGCAGGCCTACATCTCAGTGAGGGGATAATGTGCCTGTTGATGATGAGGATGAGGAAAAACAAGAGTAAGAGGAGCAGCAAGCTTTATCCACTTTGGAGCTAACAACAAGAAGAGCAGTAAAAGCCTACTTGGAAACATTGGCTATGATGGCTACACTTGATGGATGTTGTCTTTATTTGATACTTTTAGTTTTTTTAGTTGTTAGTTTCTTTATTTTATTATTAAGTTGAGTAGTTTTGACACATTGTAGTATTGTTTACATTGTGTAGTTCTTTATGTTGTAAAAAATGGCATTGTGATCTTATTTCATATGGTTTTGCATGGTTTTGGATTATTTGCCTGCAAATATGATTGAGTAAGATACTTGGATGTGGTTGTAGTTTGATTCATTCCTTATTATGTTCTTGAACATGACCCAATGATTGAATGCCTGACTATTGAGAATATGAAATTTAGAGAGCATGACAGGAAAGTTGTTATTGCTATAAAGTTGAATGTTGCATGATTATTTGAATGCAATCACACACACTTGGTTAAGGATGAAAAAGGCAATTGTTTGTTGTTATGAAATGAAGCTACTTGACCAAATAGCTAACCTTTGTGCATAATGTGAAACAATTTGTGAACCCTTTTTTAGCCTTGATGTATTGTTTCTCTACCCTAAGTCTTAAGAAATATTATCTTCCCTTACACCATGGAAGAAGAGTACACGTTTTATGCTATGAACATGGGTATGGGTTGAGATTAAGTTTGGGGGAAAGATGATTGAGAAAAGAGGAGCAAGTTGCTTGAAAATCTTAAATTGTGATGATTGAAATTCTCAAAAATTCTCAATGGAAATGAAAAAAAAAATAGAAAGAAAGAAAAGAAAAAGCAAAGGCAAATTAATGAAAAGGGTGCATGAAATGAAAATTATAAGGTTGAGTTATCTCTTATTTGTCTTTATTTCATGTGTTTTGTGTTTATTTTATGGGAAGTTCATATGTGTTATGTGTTTTGTTTAGTAAGGAATATTTTTCTTTTCTTTAGTCATTGTGTAGGAAAATGGAAGATTAGAGAAGACTTCAAAGTTGTCTGTCAGGACCATCTCACCCGGCCCAACCTCCACCAATTGCCCAATGAGAAGTCTGTCTCGTCAGCGAGATAGAGCAATTGACTTGAGTTTAACAGACTTCTCGCACAGCGAGAGATCAAAAATCAAATGAGGCAATTCTTTGGTGTGGAAACATAGGGAAACTCGACACTTCAATCAAGGGAATTTTTGGGACGAAATTACAACAAATTTGTTCATCTATTCGAGCGAATTCATGAAATTTGTATGTTCTAGATGATTAGGAGTAGTTAATCTCTATTTTCATTAGGATTGGATGTAATGAATTCATGCTTTATGTAACTTTTCCTATGCAATATATTCTCTTTCATATTCAATCATTCTATATTAGTTATTAACTAGTATGAGACCCGTGCCTACGCACGGGTCGTTTTTTTGTTGTTTTTTTTATTTGGATGAATTTTTCTTAATAATTATTGTTGTATTTAAATAAATTATTTGTTTATATAATTATATTTTATTATTATATAATTAATATAATTATTGGTCATATTAATAATAATAGATTATGCTAATAATAATATTAATAATAATGATAAGATTAAAAAATAATAATCAAATATGAATTTGTTTGTTTTAAATCATAAAACTCACTAATTGATAAGTAATGTGTAATAAAACAATATTGTTACATTGTTAAAATTTACAATTGTAGTTTTGAGTTATATATTATCTTAAAATAAAATGTGCATGCAAAGTCGTTGTTAAAATAAAATATAGATAGATTGTGTAATATGGTCCCGTACAAAATAAGTACAACATGACATTTGTTAAAATTTTTAAATAAAAACACATGTAGAAATAAATAGATGTATATTATATTAAAATTAAATGTGTATGCATTGTTGTTAAAGTAGAATGTAGGCATATTGCGCAATATGGTCCCGTACAGAGTAAATACATCATAAAATTTACGTTAAGAAAGTATCTCCCAAATACAAAGTTTAACTCTCTTCTCAATTCAGAGTAGCAACTTATAAAAATACTTAAACTAATAATAATAATAATAATAATAATAATAATAATAATGTTAATATCAATGTTAATCATAATAGTAATATTAATAATAATATTAGTGTCAATGTTAAGGTTAATAATAATAATAGTACTAACATTACTACTATATAAGGCCCATTTTCATTGTTGTCCTAATTTTAAAGGGGCTACCCTAATCGGTTAGGCCTAAGGCAGACCCATAAAGTGTCCAAGACCCTAAACTGCACTAACCATCTCATTCCACTCATTTTTCAGAAAAACAACTTCTCCCCCCTTTCTTAGAGCTGCAACCACCTTCTGCTAGGTTTTGGACTTTGGCTCTCTTCACGTTAGCTTAACATTTTCTACCCATGTAAGTCAGTTTTCAACATATACTTTTTCTCCTTCCGCTTATTCTTCATAGTTTCAGTTAAGGTTCGTCTTGATAAACTCATTTAAATCTATTCTGTTATTTGTCCTGCTCTTGAATATGTTCCTAGAGCAGTTGTGCTCCGCTGTTTGGTGTCAAACTTTTTTACTAGCTCTTTCTAGGTAACGGAAGCTAGAGTTTCGTATTTTAAATCGATCTTTGCCTATTTTTGGGTCTGTTTCGTATTTTTGATGTATGTGTGGTATTTAAAATGATATGAACATGAACTGTGCATTGCTCTGGTTGAATATTTGTGTTGGCTTACGTGAACAGTGGAAGGAATCTGATATCCTCGCCCAAGCGAGTAGGTCTCGCCTAAGCGAGAGTATCAGAAGCCCCTCCTAGGTGTTGCGCGAGCTGTCGCTCAGGCAACGAGGTCCAGTCTTAAGCAAGAGGTCATCTCGCTCAGGCGATGAGGTCTCACCTAAGCGAGGGAACGCAACAGCACCATTGTTCCACTTTTCGAGCTCTCGCCTAGGCGAAAGGAGCTCGCCTGAGCGAGAGAACCCTCTCGCTTGAATGGTTTATGGGTTGAAATTGATGAGTTTGGCATGATCTTAGTGTGTAACATGAATGGGATGGTTGGTTATAAATGTTAACATGGAATTGCCATGGATAATGACTTTGTGTTGATTGGAGAAACATGATGTTGGTATGGTTAGGACGTAATTCCACGAAGGTTTTGTGGTGGTGCCTCATTGGTCAGGAAGTAGTTCCATGAAATCTCAAGGTGAGATCTCATAGTGGTGCCTCATTGGTCAGGACGTAATTCCATGACCCCTGTTAGTGAAAGCTCATAGTGGTGCTTCAAACTTAGGACGTAATTCCATGAAGTTCATGGTGGTGCCTCATTATATAATTTAGTAAGGATTCAAGTAAGGATTGCATCCTGACACTCTAAAGAGTTAGTTAGTCTCACGTAGAGCGTACTGACTCAAGTGGTGAGACTAGTAGGAGGCCTTAGATATTTGAAGACTAATCTTGTGAGTGGTAGGGTGAAACTCATTGGCAATTGGCTTTGCAGAGCAGTAGAAGCCACCACAAGTGCAAGCATCCGGTGAATCCGACTAATTATATGTATCCGAATAAGTCGTGTCTTGAGTCTTAGTGTATTGTTTGCGAGTCATCACATGCATGGTTGATGTATGTATCTTTGGCTTTAAAATTGTATGTAATTGCATGATAAAACATTTTTTTCACTCTAGCTTACCCTTGCTGCTTGTTTATATGTTCTATGTGTGGTTTTCTCTTTTTGCGATGATCATCAATTTATTAATGGGAGCAGATGCGAGAAATTCTTGTGGTCATCAGGGTGATGGAGGTTTCGCTGCATAGTTCGTCTTGGGTCAGATCCCGCCTCTTCAGAGTTTTTCTTTAGGGTTGTAGCCCATATATTTTCTTGCTCCTAGAGCATTTAGTTTGAATACTGTTAAACTTTTGTCTCATTTTGTTATTAGCATCGTGGTGTGCCTCAGTATTTCATTTTAAGTACCTTGGATATTTGTAAGGAGTGACGTTATACTCCATGACTTTGCTTCTTATATTATTTTGTGTGACATTTCATTTAATTAAGGTTATTATTTAAATGGGGTGTTATAAGTACTACCACTAATAATAATCTCAATAATAATAATGTTACAAATAATATATGACCATTTAGAAAATATGCACGTAGTTGAAATATGGTCCCGTAGAAAATAAAAACATGAGATTGATGTTAAAATTTGTAAATAGAAACATATGTAGACATCGATAAACACATACAAAGCTATTGAAATATATTTATATATAAAATCAAAGATATTATTTTAGATAAAAAATGTTAAGATTAAAAAATAACATTTGAATCAATAGTTAAATTTTAAAATAGTTAAAATTGAATACAAAACTACCAATATAAAATGTAATAAAAATTATTAAAAAGTAATTAAACATAAAAAACAACTACCAAAGTAACACATTAATAAAAATTACTAAAGACCATTTAAATAAAATAATATATATATCACAGTCAAAACTTATTAAAAAGTAGTGGATATGGATTGCAAGAATTAGTGTTTAAATATATTTGAAGGTATTATATATTAAAAAAATAAACTTAAAATTAAAATTGAAATTTAAAATAATTTTTTATTTTTAAGTAAATATAACATGAAATTGATGTTAAAATTTTTAAATCAAAACATATGTAGATAAAACATATGTATATTACATTAAAATGAAATGTATATGTATGGGTCATTATTTAAGTAAGATGTATGCATATTGTGTAATATGGTCCCGTACAAAATAAATACAACATGAAATTGATATTAAAATTTTTAAATAAAAACACAATGTATATTATATTAAAATGCGTATGGACGGGTCATTATTAGAGTAAAATGTACGCATATTGTGTAATAGGGTCCCGTACAAAAAAAAATACAACATGAAATGGATGTTAAAATTTTTAAATAGAAACACACATATATTACATTTAAATGAAATGGATATGCACCGGTCGTTGTTAAAGTAAAGGTGTATTGTGTAATTTGGTCCTGTATAAAATAAATATAACATGAAATTGATGTTATAATTTTTAAATAGAAACACATGTATGTTATATTAAGATGAAATGAAACACATGTATGTTATATTAAGATGAAATGAAACACATGTATGTTATATTAAGATGAAATAAAATACATGTATGTTATATTGTTATAATTCAAATTTTATAACAATAGTTCCCAATACTTTAAAGCTCTGACATTCAATTTCATTCCACATATGAGAATTTGGTTTCCTAGTTTATTAGTGTAAAATTGACACTACAATCACTATTATTCATGCGTATGTACATTTTTGTGTTAAATTAAAAATTTGACATAATAATTTATTAGTGATATGTACTAAGAAATCATTTATTTTTTGTGTTAAAAAAATTTGACACAATAACTATGAACTTGTACGTTTGTTTTTGTTTAAGTAAATCATTTTCTTTTATTTTCAATTAAAAAAATTAATATTCTTTTTTTCTATGTTTTGGAAATTAGAATATACATTAACAATTAACAATAATAAAATAAATAAAAAGAAAATTAAACATAGATATAACAAATAAATCACCTAATATTCAAGTGAAAAGTTGATGCTAACATGTATCTATTCATATTTAAATGAAACAATAAAATTTGGTCCACCTTACTCTTAGATGGATGTAATAGGTTGTTTTAAGTCAATAAAAAATATAATTTTGAATTTTAAAGCATTAGAAATATATTTTAAAATCGAAGTACAAAAATAAAATTATTTTACAATAATAAAATGATATTATTTTACGATAATATAAATTTATAATTATTATTTCTAAAGATGTCTCGATAGATCTTCCCAACACAAGTTTATTTGAACATAATAAAATAATAGAAATTGTAACATATATATGGTGACCAAAAGCTCAAAGCTCAATTATTTTGATTTAGGCAATATTTTATGTTCAAAGTATTAGATCCATTCAACCCATAAAAAACATTACAGCAAAAGATGAATAGAAAATCAATTAAAACAATTAAAGTTAGCATCCAAATCGATGACCCAAAGAAACATGTTTAAATATTTATTTTTAAATATTATGTTGAGATACATACAAAAACTTACATAAAAAGAAAAGTTGCTTATAGAAGATTGAAAGTATTCAACAAAATGGGGGCAATGCACTTGAGCAAATACTCTGAAGGGATTATTCCTGATATCATACGATGTCAACTTTTTACTCAGTTAAATAAGAGTTATAAGTTTTACACATTTATTTCAATCAAATAATTTATGAATAAATATCAAAGCACTTAGAACATTATGTCAAGGTAGTAAAGAATCCAAATAGATGAACCCTAACATCAACTTCAAATACATATTACGTAACATCAATACACAGTTGTAAGAATTGTACATATGAGGAAAAACAATATTACAAAGAAGTCAATTGGATCATGTGACTTTTTTGCAATGACAACTTTTACTACTTTTATACAAAATGTTATTAAAAGACTTTCAAATCATTTAGAATTCCTGTAGTTTTAGGTGACAATATCAAAGCAAATTAAAAAAAATGACATTCACAAAGAGCAAACTCTTTCTCAAGGCAAACATTTGCAACAATGATGTGGAAACTAACTGATCTTGCTTTGGAATTGAATCAATCAGTTTTCAAGAGCTTCTCCAGAAAAATCTTGTTTGTGAACCATTCTCTGGTAATCTACAAGGTATATTCCATGCACATACCCAATTAAAATATACAAAAAAATCTCAAAAACTTAAGAAAAATCCAACAACTGGTGAACAAAGCAATTAAAAAATAGTTTTCCAAACCTTCCTTATCATTCCATAATGCTGGAGCATAGCTATTCCGAGGAGTCTCCAAGTTAGGCTTTGTCATTAGAAAGTAAATTGGTCAGACAAGCATGAAGAGATGAATGTAAAGCACAAAAGATATCAATATCAAGACCAGACCTTCCAATAAACTTTGAATAGATATAAGAATAATTCTGCAATCATAAGTTGAAGACCACTTGTCCTGTAGAAACACACAAGTAAGACAGTTATTAGCCCCAAGATAGTGTGTGATGGATGGAACACTTGGTGCAGATTGATGCAATGAAAATCAAAATTTCATCTATAAATATACTTGGCATTCATATTAATTGTAAATCCAAACCCAATTAAACAAAAATAATGAATACTTAAAGGATGTCCAAACAAATGTTGCCAAACTGGTCAATGTTTGGATGAAAACACAATGTCTAAAACTTCACTTGTAGGGCTTAAAAGGGTATAGTCCAATGGAAAACGTAAAGAGATTTTATAAGATAAACCATCATACAGAATTCCTTTTTCACCTTCATATTGTACCAATCCATGTAAAAAAATACTCTCACCATCAGGGAAAGTCGATACTCCAAGATCTCCTCCACTCATTTGCAAGAAAAGTCATTTTTAGCATTTCATATTGCTAGTGGTTATGATAGAAAAATAACAAATTCTAATAACTAGAAAAGGAAAGCATATGTTACACCTTTGTTTCTTAAAATTAGTTGATATCCCAATAGAGTTAATTTACACAATTTACCACCCTAATATAGATGATGATTTAAGAGAGTACATGAATAAATAAACACATGCTTTGCAAAGTAAAACTTTTCATTTCTTCAAAATAAACCACCATGCTTTAAGTCATAAATAAAATTGTTCCATTAAACCGTCACCTGGACCAAAAATAGAATGAAAACAATCATGGTTTTCTAGATGCTCCTTGCGAATTTAACTTTCTATATCAGAATTTATTCTAGAGTCATGAAAAGGTCCATAACAATAGTATCAATAATGGTTGATGGAATGTTTGACATTCCTAAAAAACTAAAATCACTTTGTCAAACTCAACTTTCTTCCTTTAAACCAACATATTTCATAAAGTCCAGTACTCATCATGTCTCAACCTTTGTCAAACTCAACTTTCTTCCTTTAAACCTACACTCATCTATCCTTATTAGCCTACTATTAATATACCATTCATTTGTTAGTTTTGAAATGGTAGAAAAGCCAAGAAAGGGGGGTTGAATTGGCTAGTTAAAAATTTAGGCTATCTTTGCAAGCTATAAACCACCTTTAATTGAATCAAATAGATCACCAAGTTAGGATGCAAACAGTACTGAACTATACACTTTCAATCGATCAAAAACAGAGTTAACAAATTGATATTACTAAAGAGATTCTGTTCTGGTATAATCAATCGATTGAAACTGAAAAACAGTTGACTGAAATAGGGGAAAAATGCAGAAATGTGAATTTGAATTTTAAACCGGAAACAATGCTCAAGAATGATCAAGATCAGTTCCAAATGATTATACAAACATGCTCAATGCTTCAGATGCTATGAAAACATGCAAGAACATGAAAAAGATGATTAAAACACAAGTTCTTGAAACTTTAAAGTGAAAATGCAAGAGAGAAAGGTTAGAGAAGAGAGGACACCACAAATTTTTATACTGGTTCACTCAAACCTGAGCTACATCCAGTTTGTCAAGGCAACCTTAGCTTGACTTTGTACTATTTCAAAAGTTTTACAAAGTATCCACCCTTACACTTCGAAAATATGCAAAAACACCACAAAGGACTCTTGAATCACACAAGAATCACACCAGTACAGCAAGAACCCTCTTGCAGACCTGGAAAACCACCAAGCACACACTTAAAGCTTGAGAAAGATCAAACCTCAGTGGTAGCACAGCCTTGCCTACCACAAACCACTTTCTCCAAGCTTCAAACCAAGCCAAAAGCTTCAAGAATTGATCCAAGATCAATCTTCAACAACTGCAACACCTATGATCACGAAGGAGAGAGTTTCCACAAGTTTCCAGAACCAAATCGTGCTCTAAAATGATCAACAGACCTCTCTTTCGAAAATCACAGCTTTTATAGTCAAACTGTTACGAAATTCAACAGGTTGATTTTCAAATCAATCGGTTGATTTCACTTGACTTAAGTGAAATCAGTCGATTAAAAACTAAATCAACTGATTGAATTTGTTGCAGTTTAAAACTACTGCAGCCAACCTTTTCACCTGTTGAAAAACCATTCAATAGACTAAAAGAGACATTTTAACCTGTTGAAAAACCATTCAACATATTAAAAACACAACAAAGACCAAACTACATCTAATTAATGCTTTAAGGTCTACAACATGAATTACAAACTACAAGTACACTTTCTTAATGATGTAACAACATGGAGAACACACATTCCAACCTTGATCACCATGGATATCATCAAATCTCCTTTCCTTCATCAATGTAGACTTCATTCCAATGGTTATGGCTTCAAGATAGTTCAAAAGAGCTTCATTCAATCTTCATTAAATCTTCAAGAAGCAAACCACCTTGGCTTCTCATGTCAACAATCTCCCCCTGATTTGATGAAGCCAGCCTCTATTCCATCTATCTTCTTCTATCTTCCATTGCAAAAATGCTTCTTTCATTTGTTGGAAACCAATTGATGAAGTAACACCTTAGTTTGAAGCTTGTGAACCTGAAAAACATTTTACAGCAGCAATACACACAAGCTAGCAAGTATACAACTGCGATCATGCTCCCCCTATCAATAATATGGGTTCAAATTCAGATTTGATTATTGATTCCAATTTTAATACTTAGTTTAATGTGATCAATTATCCATTTTCCAATTTTTTCAATTTTTCTCCCCCTTTGGATTCATCAAACAGAACAAATGCATAAAGATAACAAGCATTGCATTTCATTTGATTAATACTGGAAGGAAATACAGCAAACAGAAACTGAAAATAGAAAACATATGCATAAAGCTGATACAATCAGCTGACTGAAATGAAAAACAACCAACTGAAACTAACCAAACTCAAACTGAAAAATCACAACCACCACACATAGTCATCCTGAGGGTCATTTCTAGTCTAGAATGAGTGGAGCATATCATGGATATCATGAATTTGGCCATCCAATGCATTGAACCTCTCATTGCAAAAGTTGTGATGTTCATGTTGAGACACATTGAGCTCATGCAGCTGGTTCAGAACCATCTTCTCAAAATGTGAGTACACAGGGCCTCTATCCTCTGGAGGATTGTAGGGAATCAAGTCCATAGGTCCAGCAGTTGGTTCTTCCTCTTGATTTACACCACTTGGACCAACTTCATGGTCATGTGCACCACCACCAACAGCTCTAGCAGTTGTCCATCCATTTTCCACCTTGATAAAGCCTATTTTGTGCAGATTTTGGTTGGAGGTATGGTTCAATAGTCCAGTTGACTCCTCTAGCTCATCCTCTACATCAATACCAAAGTATTCAATGAATTTAGACACCAAAACCACATATGGAAGCCTAAAATCCGTGAGCCTCTTAGCCTTGAGCATGTGATCACGAAACACATAGATCCAATCCACTTGAATGTTGTGTTGAATGCCGTACATAAGTATCAAATCTCCTTCATTCAATGTTGAATGGTTGCTACCACGTGGAACAAGGATTTTTGTTACAATCATAACAAGTATCCTTTGATCCACCTTGAGACCACCAACATGGAAGTGTTTGATTTCAGCAATAGGATTTCTCAAGCATTGGCCATAGTATTGCATCTTGTTGAATTCTGGAACAGCCCCAGTTTCACCTTTTCTCACTTGCACACCCCTTGGTTTGAGTCCAACCACATCTTTCCAAGCTCTCTTGTTGATCTCCATTTGAATACCCTTGATGCTGGACAGTAGGACATCATTTTTGAACTCCAAGTTGGTGAAAAACACCTTCACCAAGTCTGGATATATTTTCCCTGAAAGTTCAAGGAAGGACTTCAACTTTTGATGCTTTAATTGTTGTAATAGGCTCTCAAAGCCTTCAACCCTTAGCCAAGAGAACCTCAACACCTTAGGAATGTTGATCTGCTTCCTATTCATCTCAATGAGGAACACTTGAATGTTGTCCTCATGATCCTCAAACCATGGTTCAATTCTCCCATGGCTTTCATGATTTGGAGACCTTGGAGTAGGAGGAGTGGAGTGCTCATCATCAGATTAGGTAGCTCTTTGGGAACGATGAGGCATGATGAGTGTTGGTGTAGCTGTTTCTAAGAGATGTATGATGCAAATGCAACAACACAAGTGCAGTATTTATAATTCAACAAACTGATTTTCAGAAACAGTTGATTAAATGGTGCAGATTTTTCTAATTAATTCGTTTTTTGTTACCCAAATCAATTTAATGCAGTCCAAAACAGTATCTCATGTATTCATGATGTTTTCAATGTGTTTTTATGAGAGAATGAATCAGTTCAGATCATGTGAGCTGCATGCACATTGGAATTGTACACTAGAATGCTTTTTGGTCAAACAATTCAGTAAAAGTAACACATGGCTGATGAAATGGGCAGTTAAGAGCAGATAGTACCTGACAAAAAGATGCTTGCTTTGACTTGCTTAGCCTTACACCATAGTCCAAAAGTTGATGTTTCAACCATATGATTTTTGCACAGCCATGTCCAGCAGCAATATATTCAGCTTCAACTGTGGAAAGTGCCACACAAGCTTGCTTTTTGCTATTCCATGAGATTAGATTTGATCCAAGCAAATGGCAAGTACCACTTGTGCTTTTCCTATCCAATATGTACCCTGCATAGTCTGAATCTGAAAATCCACTAAGAGATATGTTAGAATCACATGGATACCATAAACCAACATTCGTTGTTCCTTTGAGGTACTTTAGAATCCTTTTTGCAGCCTTAAAGTGTGATTCCTTATGATTTGCTTGAAATCTAGCACATAAGCATACTCCAAACTAAATATCTGGCCTACTTGCTGTAAGATAGAGCAAAGACCCAATCAACCCTCTATATTTGGTTGAATCTACTGGTTGGCCAACCTCATCTGCATCCATAAGGCAATTTGTGGCAATTGGAGTGGCAGCTTCCTTGCAATCCTCCATTTTGAACTTTTTCAACAAGTCAAAACAGTATTTTGATTGATTTAAAAATGTTCCATGCTTGAGTTGCTTGACTTGCAGCCCTAGAAAGTAGGCAAGCTCACCCATCATCGACATCTCAAATTCTCCTTGCATTGCTGCAACAAACTCTTCACACAATATGTTATTATTTGAACCAAAGATGATATCATCAACATACACTTGAACAAGTATAACATCATTATCATGTTTTCTAATGAAGAGTGTTTTATCCACTGCACCTCTAGCATAACCTTTTGATAAGAGAAAATTGCTTAGCCTTTCATACCATTGCCTTGGTGCTTGTTTCAAACCATATAAGGCCTTTTTCAAATTGAAAACATGGTTAGGATAAAGATGATCCTCAAATCTAGGAGATTGTGCTACATACACTTCTTCATTTAGGAAACCATTCAAGAATGCACTTTTCACATCCATTTGATGCAATTTAAAGTTACACATGCAAGCATATGCTAAGAGTAATCTCACAACTTCTAGCCTAGCTACAAGTGCATAAGTTTCATCAAAATCAATGCCTTCTTCTTGGTAATAACCTTTAGCAACTAGTCTAGCTTTGTTTCTTACAATATTACCATCTTCATCCATTTTGTTTCTAAAAGCCCATTTGGTTCCAATTATATTCATATCAATAGTTTTAGGCAATAGAAACCACACATCATTTTCTTGTGAATTGATTGAGTTCATCTTGCATAGCCACAATCCAATTACTATCATTCAAAGCATCATTCACATTCTTAGGTTCAATTTGAGATACAAATGCAACATGTTCACAAAATACAATCCTACGTCTAGTAAATACTCCCTGTTTGATATCACTTATGATGTTGTCCTTTGATAAACCTCTAGGCTGGATCCAATCCTTGGGCAATTTGCTGTCTGTAGCTTTTTCAGTCGATTGTTTTTCCTTTTCAGCCGACTGATTTCTTGCAATAGTGAACTTTTCTGCAGCAGAAATCTGCTCCTGCAGTAGATCTTCCTCATCTGCATTCCTTGACACTTGATCTTGCAATTTTGGGTTAGTTTCATCAAATACAACATGCATAGACTCTTCAACAATCATCAATCTCTTATTATAGACTCTATATGCATGACTTTGTGTAGCATAGCTTAGAAAAACATTTCTTTTATAAGAAAGCAATGTATATTATATGATGCATGATGCAAATCAATCAAGTATATACTGTTGACTCTTTTTCCTATCAATTTCAATACTACTACATGCATCATAGATAAGACAATGATTTGGTTCAAACACAACTTTAAAACCTTTGTCACTTAGTTGATCAAGGTACCACAAGTCTTTCTTTTCACTTTTGATAACCTGCAAAACAAATATATATTACATGTACCCTTTGATAGGTTGGGTCCAACATGGTTACAGCTTTCTAGATCTTTTTGGGATCCATTTCATAATCCCTTTAGGAACATCATATTTTCTAGCATGACAATTCTTAATAACATGACCTTTTTGCATACAGTAGTTGCATGAAATGAATAGCATGTCACTTGGCATACTTTTTGAAAAGAAATTAGAGAACTTCTTGGTTTTCTTTTGAAAAGAAGGATTGAAATCAAGTTCAGCTTTGCCAAATACATAATTTTGTGAACCAAGAACAGCCTCTAAGTTTGCTTCTCCTCTTGTGAACCTTGCATAGGTCTTTATAAGGTATTTCACTTGATTTTTCAAAACTGTGCAGTTTTCACAAGATTTTTCAGCTGACTGATTTCTAAAACAGTCGGTTGAATTACTGTAAATCATTTCCAAATGTTCAAAATTAGTTTTTAAATTAGCTGTTTCTTTTTCCAGTTGACTAACTTTGTTTTCCAGCTAATTGTTTAAGCCTTTCAACCAATTGTTTAATGCAGAAATCTTGTTTGCTTCATTATGCAACTCTTCAAAATCATGCAACAATTGATTATAGTCATTTAAGTCTAGAGAACTTACTTAGCTTGAGGAAGATGACTCATAACCAACCATGAGACACAAGTTGACTTCTTCACTCTCATCTTGTGAGGAGCTACTTGTTGTTGAATCATCATTGTCCTCCCATGCAATGTATGCACGTTTCTCCTTTGGCTTCTTCTCCTTTTTCCTATCAACACTTTTCTCCTTTTCTTTGTTAGCATTTGGACATTCAATTTTGATATGTCCTTGTTTTCGACAGTTATAACATGTAAAATTAGAAGAGTTTGATTCATTGTGTTTGGAAGTATACCTTTTGGGATTACCTTTGATACCTTTCCTTTTGAGATACTTACCAAACCTCTTGACAAGGAGATTCAAGTTCTCACTTTCACTTGATTCAGCCACCTCATCCTCAAGTTCCTCATTTTTCTTAGTGCTAGTCTTCAAGGCTATGTTCTTGACCTTTTTCTCACTTGACTCAAGCTCATTAAGCCTTTGCATCTCAATCTCATGCTCCCTAAGCTTACCAAACAATGCAGCTGTAGTCAAAGTAGATAGATCTCTTGTTTCAGAGATAGTCGTGACCTTTGGTTGCTAAGATCTATCAAGACACTTTAGCACCTTGATGTTTAACTCTTCCTTGTCAAATTCCTTACCCAAGCCTATGAGATGGTTGACTATGTGAGTGAATCTCTTTTGCACAACCGCTATGGATTCTCCTTGTTTCATCTTGAATATCTCATATTCTTGAATCAAGGCATGCTTTCTAGCTCTCTTAACATCATTGGTTCTTTCATGAGTCACTTCAAGAACCTCCCACATTTCCTTGGCACTCTTACATTGTGAAACACGAAAAAACTCATCCATGTTGAGAGATGAACTGAGGATATTCTTTGCATTGCAATCATATTGGGCTCTCCTTCTCTCTTCCTCATTCCATTGAGTCCATGGCTTATTAACCTGCACATCATGAACAATATGCTTAGGAGTATATGGTCCATTTATGATTGCATCCCATATCCTTTGATCTATTGACTCAATAAAGATTTTCATCCTAATTTTCTAAAATTGAAAATTAATGGCACTAAACATAGGGGGTCTATGAATTGAGGCACCTTCACCAAAGGGTAACTTGTTTTCAGCCATTTCAAGTAGTTCAAAATAGATTTAGAACCTTACTTGATCAAATTTCAAGTACCTTACTCTAGATACCAATTGTTAGTTTTGAAATGGTAGAAAAGCCAAGAAGGGGGGGTTGAATTGGCTAGTTAAAAATTTAGGCTATCTTTGCAAGCTAAAAACCACCTTTAATTGAATCAAATAGATCACCAAGTTAGGATGCAAACAATACTGAACTATACACTTTCAATCGATCAAAAACAGAGTTAACAGATTGATTTTACTAAACAGGTTATGTTCTGGTATAATCAATCGATTGGAACTGAAAAACAGTTGATTGAAATACTGGGAAAAATACAGAAATGTGAATTTGAATTTTAAACCGAAAACAATGCTCAAGAATGATCAAGGTCAGTTCCAAATGATTATACAAAAATGTTCAATGCTTCAGATGCTATGAAAACATGCAAGAACATGAAAAAGATGATTAAAGCACAAGTTCTTGAAACTTTAAAGTGAAAATGCAAGAGAGAAAGGTTAGAGAAGAGAGGACACCACGAATTTTTATACTGGTTCACTCAAACCTGAGCTACATCCAGTTTGTCAAGCCAACCTTAGCTTGACTTTGCACTATTTCAAAAGTTTTACAAAGTATCCACCCTTACACTTCGAAAATATGTAAAAACACCACAAAGGACTCTTGAATCACACAAGAATCACACCAGCACAGCAAGAACCCTCTTGCAGACCTGGAAAACCACCAAGCACACATACAAAGCTTGAGAAAGATCAAACCTCAGTGGTAGCACAACCTTGCCTACCACAAACCACTTTCTCTAAGCTTCAAACCAAGCCAAAAGCTTCAAGAATTGATCCAAGATCAATCTTCAACAGCTGCAACACCTATGATCACGAAGGAGAGAGTTTCCACAAGTTTCTAGAACTAAATCGTGCTCTAAAATGATCAACAGACCTCTCTTTCGAAAATCAAAACTTTTATAGTCAAACTGTTACGAAATTCAACAGGTTGATTTTCAAATCAATCGGTTGATTTCACTTGACTTAAGTGAAATCAGTCGATTAAAAACTAAATCAACTGATTGAATTTGTTGCAGTTTAAGACTACTGCAGCCAACCTTTTAACCTGTTGAAAAACCATTCAATAGACTAAAAGAGACATTTTAACCTGTTGAAAAACCATTCAACAGATTAAAAACACAACAAAGACCAAACTACATCTAATTAATGCTTTAAGGTCTACAACATGAATTACAAACTACAAGTACACTTTCTTAATGATGTAACAACATGGAGAACACACATTCCAACCTTGATCACCATGGATATCATCAAATCTCCTTTCCTTCATCAATGTAGACTTCATTCCAATGGTTATGGCTTTAAGATAGTTCAAAAGAGCTTCATTCAATCTTCATCAAATCTTCAAGAAGCAAATCACCTTGGCTTCTCATGTCAACATCATTTACTTATAAAAATATTTATAAATTATTATTATTTTACTTTCTCATTGAATAACATTGTTAACATGATTTTAGCTTGAGTTTCTTTAGCCAGGCACTGGAAGAATTAACAATAATCACTTTGTTGAATTATGTTACTTCACTTTACATAATAATAGCCCTTCAACATCAAATCTTATATAGCATATGAGAATTGGGAAATTTACCAATTAAGAGTTTTCTGAGTTGAGGTTTGAAGATAAAAGTATTACTTTTTTTCCTTATAATCTTATAACATATACCATAATAAACCAAGCTAAAAAGTAAAAGTACACAACATTAGATGATCAACAATGTATGACTTTAGCGGCCACACTTGGGGTCTTTTTAACTCTTTGTCTAGTCCTTTACCCTGTTAAACTCATTTTAAAGAAACAGGGAGAAAATCTAGCATTAGTTGGAATAATAAGAAAAAAACTCAAAACCAAGTAATAATTTTAAATCTGATGTTGAAATTGAACCAAAGTTTGTTTAATGTTGTTCTGCTGATGATAATCTTCTTCTACATAAGAAAGTAAACTAACAACGACGCATGTATGAACAATGTACAAAGAACTATCCTTCTTAAAGCACATTAGTAATCCACTAACCATGCTACAAAATTTATCTACAAACTAAATAAATAAAGCGTTTCATTATTTTTCTAATTTTGAAAAAAAAAAATAGAACTTACATGCAAAATCCTTATAAGTTTTTTATATTTTGTACTAAATGCTAGTTTTGGTATTCCACATAATAAAAACTTGTTAAAAAAATACTACAATGTCCCAGTGTTTACTCCAAAATTTGAATCTGCATTGTAGTGTAAATTATAGGTGAAACTCTAACTCTGATTATTAGATTCAAAAACATTCCAGCATGATTATTACATTTAAAAATAGTCCTAAAGGTCTATGCGCTCTATGACATTCAAGAAAAACAAATCTCACCTTTTTATTGCTTTGGAATTGACAATTTTAATAGGAAATACTAAAACCTAAAATTTTTGCATTCAGTCCTACACCATAAAAAACCCTCATCATAAGACTAAGAGCCCCCCATAAAGGCATAAGGTTAAGAAGACACTCGTAAAGGCATAAAATACCATAATAAACATATTAGTGGTCTAATAAAAATTTCAAACTGAAATCTAAAAGACACATGCATACATCACAGTTATGGGTTAGAATAAATACTTACTTGATTAGGAGACTTCTCGTAGATATTGTTCAAAGCTTCAAATACTGATTAGGTTTGTGATAATAATAAAATTACCTGAAAGCTTTAACCTTTCTTCAACTTTCTACATAAGGGAGTAAAATCATGACATGAGTAACTCGTAAAACTAATACAGATTCAAATTTAGAAAGCAACCAATAACATGTTTGAAAAGTTTAGAATAAATACTTACTTGATCAGCAGTCAATCTTGTCCAAAGCTTCAAATACGATTAGGTGGTGATAATAATAAAATTACCTTAAAGATTTAACCTTTCTTTAACTTTCTTTAAAAGGGAATAAAACCATGACATGAGGAACTCATAAAACATAATATTGATTCAAATTTAGAAAGTAGCCAATAACATGATTGAAAAGTTTAGAATAAATACTACTTGATCAGCCATAGATCTTGTTCAAAGCTTCAAATAAAATTAGGTTGTAATAATAATAAAATTACCTTAAAGATTGATCCTTTCTTCAACTTCCTTCAAATAGGAATAAAATCATGGCATGAGAAACTTGTAAACATAAATTTATTAGTAAAATGAAAACCTTAATGATAAAAAAATAACCAAAGTTATGAAACTATACATACTAACTGTTTACAAATTGTTTCGTTAAAATAAAACGTCGAAGCAGAACAATATGAGATGTAAATCTTTTTTGGAGACATCTGTCACAAAAACAAACAAAAGCCAACTAAGAATTCTTATTTGATCAAAGCAGAAGAAATAAGTAACTCTGAAGAATTAATAAAATCAAACTCAAAAAAATGGGGAAATAATAAAATCAAACCTTTTTACATATAAAACCTCTTAATAATGATTTTTCATTCTTCTACCTTGAGAACTTCGTCTTGAGTCTTTAAAAGTCTCTGATCTACTCTTCAATAGAAGAAACGTTAAAGTATAGAGGGAAAGAAGAATAAGAAAAATTAGAAAACTCTAGAACACACAAATGGTACTAACAAAAAAAAAAGAAAAGCATACCCTTTTACACAAAAACTTGGAGTCAACACCTCAAGATCACAATCCTCACAAACAGAAACGACAGCATGATCCCGAGCCAATGCCCGTCCCTGTCGTCATCTTCGTTATTCCAACACGATTAACCAAAGTGAAAGCAACATACATCAACCAATTTGGTAACAACTAAATCACTTTTTCCTTGGAACCGAAAAATGGAGTAGGAGCAAAAAGGGTGTTTAGGAGGGAGGAGGAGCATAAAGGGTGTTTAGGAGGGAGGAAGAGCTGAAAGGGTTTTTAGGAGGGAGAGAAGACGAAAGAACTTTGAAATTCATAAGCCATCCTCGTAAGCCACAAAACCTAAAAGATGAGCGGGAAGGGAAGCAGAAAGGTTAAAATAGTTAAAAGAGGAGAATGACAAAAAAACCAAAAAATTGAACAGATGTCGAAAAATTAAATATAGGTATAAGGGTAACTTCCAAAGGTGTTTGTTTTCATATAATTTTTAGATGTGTGTGATGTAATATCATATTATTTGTTACTACCGAATCATTGAAAAATGAATTGGAACTAGACAGGGATAGAACACCTAAGAGTTATGAATCTAGGGATAAACATAATATCTTAGTCATTCTAGAAATATGATCTTAATGGCAATTGTATATTAAAATGGTTAAGGAATTAGAGTTTTGACATATGGATTTAGAACTCGCTTGTAAGGAATTAGAGTAAGTATGGTTCTAATATGGATGTGGATAAGTTAGAGATATATATTGTGTAATGTTACATTAACTTGATTCATGAAATCTAATCCTAACAAAGCTTTTACCGAATCACATCTTTACTTTTATAACTTAGAATGCTTTTCTTTTAGATTTAATAAAAAATATTTTTCACAATTACTAAAATCAATAAATAATCATAAGTAGACAAACAAACACAAATCCCTAGGGAAAACGACCCTTGGACTTCCATTTTACTAGTTGTAAGGAATTGGTATACTTGCCAAAAAGTTAACAATAAATCAATCTCTCAAGTTGAATACAAAAAGAGAAGTTATCTAGAGTGGTCGAAACATTGTCGTTCTGAATGCTTGAAGCTTTTTGTGCCCAATGCTTTGTTAGAAGATGATACCTCTTTGTCTACTAAGCAAAACCCTCCTCGTGATGTTGTAGATTCATTTTCTTTTTATATCCTTTGTTTACTAGGAGTGGTTGCATTCCAAAAAGTATTCTATTTTAAGCTAGGATGGATATTATTTAAAACAATATTCGGGTTATCTAGCCAAAAGTAACTACATTCCAAACAATACTCTATGTTTCTAGTCGATAGTGGTCGAGTGTTCAAACACTACTTGAGTTTTCTAACAAGAGTGCTTAAGTTTCAAATAATATTGTACTAAATCTTTGTAGTATTGGTTTGCCTAGTGAAAATTGTTTAATTGATCACGAACTAAAACTAGCATTCTTTATAGAAATTTTATTTATAAAAACATACAATTTAAATCCTTCTTTTCTTTAAGCACACAAAATAATGAGAGCTTTAAATAAAACTCCATTTTTTGAAAAGATCTTAACAAATCATCTCTCAAGTTAAAAACTTATGTTTGCCTTCACATCATCATATGCGACTTTATGGAAGCCATAAAAAAACTAATAATACATAATTCACCTCTCTCTTCTTATGTATTTAACCTATATTTTGACAAGCATTTAATTTATCTCTTAACTCAAGATTATGGTTAGACGTAAGTAATAAGAAGGACTTTATTGTGTCATAGTGACTAAAAGATTTGCAATGATTAATTTCTTTTAAATTCTATATCAAGGATATATTGTAAAGAAGTAATACTGGCAAAATAGATGCAACAAGAACGAGAACAAACTCTTATAGTCCTAAGTCATTTGTAGCCATGTATTTGTCATGAAGAACATTATTTGTGTTCCATAACTATCTAGAAAAGTGCATAACCTTTGTATTCATTTTAAGATGGAACTTCTCTTTCTATTGAACAACATTATTATCTTTTAGATCACTTTCTTTGTAAACCTTTTAGTTTTAGCCATGTATGGCTACGTTCTGTATAATATCCAGTCTTAGCCAAAAGTGGTTGTATTCCAAATAAAACTTATTCTTAGCTAGTAGGTGTTGTACTCCAAAGAATGCTCAGTCTTAACTATGAGTAGTTGTGCTCTAAATAATATTTGGTTTTTGCCTAGGAATAGTTATGTTCCAAAGAATATTCAATCTTATCTAGAAGTGGTTATGTTCAAAATAATACTTGGTCTTACTTAAGAGTTGTTGTATTCTAAATAATACTCGATCTTATCCAAGAGTTGCTGCATTCCAAACAATACTCGGTCTTAGCAACAACAATTGTGTTTCAAAATACTTGGTCTCTTTTAAGAGTGGTTTCATTCTAAAGACAACTTGCCTTAACTAGAAATGGCTATGTTCCAAAGAATATGTAGTCTTAGCTAGAAGTGGTTGTGTTCTAAATAATACTTAGTCTTAGCCAATTGCAACTACATTTCCAATAATACTCGGTCTTACTCAGAAGTGGTTGTGTTCCTAAGAATGTTTGGTCTTAGTTAGAAGTCGCCATATTCCAAAGAATGTTCGATCTTATTCTAGAGTAGCTTTGTACCAAAGAATACTTGGTCTTAGCCAAAAGTGGTTCTATTCTAAATAATATTCATTTTTAGACAAGAGTGGTTGTTTTTCAAATAATACTCATGTATAGCTAGGAGTCATGATGGAGGACCACCTACGAGAAAACACATTAGACCTTAATAAGGTCCATGGCTAAGAGGATAGAAGAATATGAAGCTTCAAAGAAGATGGATTTACTACTTTAGAGAGTAGAATATTAGGATTTTTTCTTTCTTTCATTTTAGGATTGTAAAAATTGTATAGGTGTACATATTTCCTAATAATTGTAGGATTTTATAGAGACATATGTGGGATATCCTTGGGCCTTCATTAAGCCTCCAATTGATTCATGTGCTCTACGTGATAAGCCCTAGAAGATATCCAAACATGGAAGAAGACCATGGAGCAAGAAGTCTTACATCGTGTAGAATAAGCCACTTTTAAACTAATTTTGGATGGCACTTGTAGGTAGAGTGTGATGCCACTAGTGAATCCTTAACCACACATGATGCCATAGAAGCTCTCCCTAGAAGAATTACAAGAAGCATGACTTTTTCTTGGTTGACTTGACCTTAGTTGACTTGTTGACCTTTGACTATGATTAACTAGTTGACTTTACCTAAGTTGACATGTTGACTTGTTTTCTTTATTTGTTTTGTAGGTTGAGCTTAATTAGGAGAGGATGAGAACTAATTGGAGTGGATTAGAGCATTCCTACATGGCATGGCTTAGATGGCATATATGAGGTGGAGGAGAGAGGAAAGCATAAAGCAACATGTACCACCATGCTACATGTACCTTGCACTAGTGCATAATTGGATTTCTACCTCGCCTTATAGGCCTCGGTTGGCCAGGAACCGAAGCCTATAATGGTGCGGTGGCAATTTTGCAATTATTGGCAACTTTTATGCCTCGGTTCCCCTACAACCCGAAGCCAAAACCAGTGATAGGCCTCGGTTGTAAAAAACCTGAAGCCAAAAGCCCTGTTAGGCCTCGGTTAAGAAGGCCCGAAGCCAAAAAGGATGCCCAAAATTTCAAAAATGCCTCGGTTGTGAGAATAGCCGGTGCCAAAAGTGGTTTTAGGCCTCGGGTGGTGGGGACCCGAGGCAAAAGGGGGTATATGCCTCGGTTCTAAATTGAACCGAGGCCATAGTGTTTAATTAGGTCAAAACTGCAGCCCCTTTCTTCCTCGCGCGCGCAGCTCCTCCATTTCTCTCCTCCATTTCTCTCTGCAGGAGCAAAACCAGCGGCAGCAACAACCAGAACAACCTTCCATTGCAGATCTGCGCATCCTCGCTGGGCACCACCAACCTCTGCAGCGCCAGCTCCGCACACCACGGCGCAGCTATGGCAACCACCGCAACTCCGTCGCACACCGTTCACGCATCCAACCTCCATCATCTCTGCACCTCGCGCACTCTATGGCAGCGCCACCATCGTTTTCTAACCTCTGCAGCGCCAGCTCCGCACACCACGGCGCAGCTGTGGCAACCACCGCAACTCCGTCGCACACCGTTCACGCATCCAACCTCCATCATCTCTGCACCCCGCGCACTCTATGGCAGCGCCACCATCGTTTTCTATCTTCACAGTAGATCCGCAAGACCACCACGCCTCCGCGAAGCTTGTTCCGCGCACCACCATGGCCACCGTAGACCTGCAAAACACTGCCGAAAAGGGTTTCGAAAAACACTACCGAAACCACCAAAAGGGTTTCGAATCTAAAAAAAAAAGAGTAGCTCATATGGCCTCGGGTGGCACAGAAAACCGAGGCCAAAAGGTGGGCTCTATGGCCTCGGGTTCGTCTGAACCGAGGCAGAAGGGCACTCTATGGCTTCGGGCCTTAACCGAGGCCAAAAGCTGTGCTCTTTTGGCCGCGCCCCAATATGCTTCGGTTCGCGAACCGGTGCAGAATATGATAAACAACCGCTGCCAAAGGCCCTTCCTGCACTGGTGTTGGTTGTCCAAAAGCATGGAGGAGGACGTGAAATCAACATGGGATCTTACACAAAGAATGTGTCACATTCTTTACCTAGTTTCTAGAAGTTAGGGTTTCTTATTTGTAGACATGCCCTTGTACACTCTTTTTTTTACACAGAGACCTGTAAAACTCATTTATATAAGGAAGCTTCTTGTCTTGTAAAATGGTTGATCAATTGAAGTTTATTTACATATATTGTGTCAACTGTGGTGTGTGTTTTTCTCCTTTGGAGAGAAGCTCCTCCTTACCTTATCTTGAGCAAGCTCAAGTGGCAACTTCCCCACTCATCTTAAGGATTGGATATCCTTTTGGCCCCCCTTCAAGTGGTGTGCTCCATCTCTTCATTTCCATCTCATATCTTGCCATTTTCTACTTGTTATGATTTTAATTCGACTTTTATGTTATTATTGTTGTCTTTTTTTGTTTTCTTGGTTAAATCAACCTTTTCCTTCTCTATAACCTCTTGAAGTGAACCTTCACATCTAGATAACTTACTATCTTAATCTCCAATGGGAATGATGAAGGATTATGTTGTTTTCTTTTAAGATTATTGAATATGGTGTGAGTTGATTAAGAAAGCTAAGTGAAATCCCCACTGGACATTAAGATAGCATGCTATCTAGATGTGAAGGTTCCTTTCACAAAGCTTAAGAGAAGAAGATGATGGATTGATTCAAAACAAAAAGGAAATGGAAGGCACATAAACCATAGAAAACCAAGAACAATTAAAGGAAGAAGAAAATATAAAATGAAAAGAAAAGAAATGGTAAAAAATGTGAGAAGCACGCCACTACAAGGCTAGGCTAGAAGCCATGGCAACCTTGAAGATGAATGTATATGTGCCGCCACTTGCTTTGCAAGATAAGGCTTAAAAGTATTCACTCCCTAGGGAGGAAACTCTCACAAATGGTTGAGACATAAGAGTGTTTTTACTTCAAAATCTTCAACCCTTTTACATGTCTAGGAGAACCCTTTATATAGAAGTGTTTAGGGGCCTCTAAGCAAATAAAAGATACTTAAGGATGTCTCTACAAAAACCTAACCCTAGCTTCTAGAAACTAGGTCAAATAAGGTTACAAAAATGAGAGACAAAAGAGCAAACTATGGTGTGTGCAAGGCTAATTTCGTTCTAGCACAAAAGGAGACAAAGAATGTGTCTCATATGTCTCCAAAAAGTGGCCAAAGAGTGCTAAAAACAAAGGAGACCAAAGGTACATAGGTACACTTGCTTCATGCCTTTTACTTTATGCTTTATGCCTTTGCTTTACTCTCTCTTCCACATCATTTATGCTCCCCAATCACCATGCGCCACCTAGCACTGCTTTCTTACTCCTAATTAACCTACAAAGCAAATAAACATAGATTAGCATGTTGGCTTAAGTCAAGTCAACTATAGTCAACAAGTGAAACCTAGTCAAAGGTCAACAAGTCAACTAAAGTTGATTCAACTAAGTCAACTTTGGGAATCAAAAATAACAAACACAAATGAAAGGGATGAAGGATTAGTGAACTTCCTTTCTAAACATGCTTAGTCTTTTTAAGCATGTGCCTCCATCCTTTGTTGCGGTCAATCCTTCATCATCCTCCCCTCCTTGGAGAGAATTTGACAACAAATTCTTTAAGCCTTTGTAGATAGAGCTTGACTTGATTTGGGGGAGGATTTGCACCTCCCTTTTAAGAGCTCTTGTTCCATCATTTCTAAGGGTATTACCCCTAGCTTTGGTTAGGCCATCCCTCTTTTCTAAACCATTCTTCCTCTCATGCTTGCACATTGGGTCTTCCTTTTGAGCCTTGGAAGAGAAGGAAGAATGGTGATGTCCATCTTGCTTTGGAAATCTTTTTTTGGAGGCAAGTAACACTTTGGAGGTAACTTGCTCTTTTTCTTTTTCATCTTTTCTCTTATCTTTCACTTTATTTTGGTCCTCATTTGCTTGATTGGGTGAGAGAGGTAGGAGTGTGAAATTCTTGCCTTGGAAGGAGAAAGCATATGTATTAGCATGGCCATCATAAAAGACTTTTCTATCAAATTGCCATGGCCTACCTAGCAAAATATGAGTTGCTTCCATAGGCACAACATCACATAACACCTCATCTTTAAAATTTCCAATTGAAAAGTTAATGAGGACTTGTTGAGTTACTTTAATGTCTTCTTCCTTAAGCCATGATAGCTTGTAGGGCTTGGCATGAGGGATAGTTTTCAAGCCAAGCTTGTCCACAACCCTTGTGCTAGCCACATTTACACAACTTCCATTATCTATGAGGAAGGGACATAGTTTGTCATTGATATGGCACCTTGAATGAAAAATGTTTTGTCTTTGAGAAGGGTCAAGTTCCTTGGAAACTTGT
Organism: Vigna unguiculata; assembly: GCF_037176805.1. NCBI lineage: Eukaryota > Viridiplantae > Streptophyta > Magnoliopsida > Fabales > Fabaceae > Vigna > Vigna unguiculata. Next base: position 14,939,173 of record NC_140801.1, read on the forward strand.
CTTAGTTGGGGCCTTATCATTAACAATCCACCTTCAAGGGGTTTAATCCTTTCACTTGAAGAAGAAGTGTGGGAAGAAGTACTTTTATGGGAAGGGGGAGAAGAATGTTCACTCTTTACTTCTCTTTTAAGGTTTAAGGCCATGGTTCTTTTGGTAGGACAATTTGAAGCTATGTGCCCATATCCCAAACACTTAAAACATGTTATAGAACTTGTCCTTGTACCTTGAGAAGAATTAGGAGTTTCATTAGAAGGCCTAGATGAATTTGTCCTAGGAGGTGGGTCTTGGGAACTCTTGAGTGGTAATTTATCATGTTTTCTTTCTTTATCTTTCCAAGTACTAGAATAGTAGTCATTATATGAACCACTCCTCTTGGCCTCTTTTTTCTTTTGCAATTGGGTTTCAACTTTAATGGCCAAATGTAAAACTTTGTCAATAGAGGAGTACTCATATAACTCTACTAAATCTTGTATATCCCTCCTTAGCCCACTCACAAATCTAGCTACCTTTTCCTCTTCATTTTCAAATTGGAGTCCTACTTTGAGAAGCATGGACTCCATCATTTTAAAATATTCATTCACACACATGGACCCTTGTTGAAGTCTTTGGAGCTTCAAAAGAGTCTCCCTCCTATAGTAGGAAGGAACAAATCTAGCGCGCATCAAGGTCTTAATGTCCATCCAAGAGGCCGCGGGTGGTTCTTGGTTAATATTTTCCATACACAATTGATGCCACCATGTCATGGCGTAATCCTCAAATTCTAAAACCACTAAATCTACTTGCTCTTGATCACTAACTAAATGAATATTAAATATTTGGTCCACTTTTTGTTCCCACTCAATGTAGATATTTGGGTCATTTTCTCCTTTGAACTTAGGAATCTTTGGAGTTTGCTTCTCTTGTGATGGGTTGCGCCTAGAATTCCCTCTTTTCCTAGCCTCTCGTTTTTTCTCCCTAGCTTCAAGCCTTTGAATGTGCTCTTGGATTCTTAGGTCATTTTGCTCCTTTTCTTTTCTCAATTGTTCAAAGGACTCCTTCCTAGACAACTCCAAATCCTGAAGCAATCTCATCAATGTATTGTTTTTTATTGGAGTAGGTGCATTTGATAAACTTGCCATGATTCCTACAACAAAACACTCAAAGCCAAGACAAAATAAATGAATTAGGGGTTAGACAACATGAAAAACGAGACCAATTCCAACCCAAAATGCAACCCAAGTGTTTAGATCACACTCCCAAAGTAACAAGGCAAGGCTAGCACTCAAAATCCACCAAAGGATTGAAGAAAACACTTTTAAAAACTTGTGCAAAACCTTTCAAATGCAAGACAAGTGATTCGGCCACAACACCCCAAGAGTTTCAAGAAAAGAAAACTAGTAAGACAAAACAAAGAACACCTAGTGACAAGCAAGAAAAGCACAAAAACAAGGAAAGCTAAACTCTAAAGAAGAAAAGTTTGAGACAAAACTTTTAACAAGACTAAAACAAGAAAAACACATTTTAAAGACTCTATGGAGAGTACTTGATAAGCATCTTCAAGTCTTAAATCATGCATACACCAAGAAAGATCATAACCAAGTTAAAGCATGGAACTAATATGCCAATATCACCCAATTCTCAAGTATGAAAACTAGTAGCATAACACCTAGTCAAAAACACACTTTTAGTTCACCAAGGAGCAAGGTTGCTCTCGGTTTTTAGGCAAAAATTGGTGTAAAACTTTCTTCTTTCACAACTAGTTTCATAAAATGGTGAGAAAGAGTTTTAGGTGGCTTGGACACTTAGTTCCTCAAGTTTTAGGCCAAAATCAATTTCATGGAGCATACATCAAGCAAGACATAAAGTGAAAGCAAGATTCAAATACTTGGAAAAACAAGAATAAGAAAACTTCAAGTTAACATATGACATATGACTCAAGTAAAAGTTAGACACATTTAAAGACTCAACATGACATACACAAAGACACAAACATGTAGCTATCATGCATTTAAACTCATGGATTTGAAGCTCAAAGACTAAGCATCCAAAGAAATGTTATCCAACCACATTTAGGACCTTAAAGAGGTGCAAAAACCGTAGCCAAACTGCCACAACAAAACCTGAAAACGTTGATTCACGTATTCTTGGCAGATCTGACCTTTGCTCACTAATTTGATCATAAATTTCTCCACAGAACTCAAAATGCGTTGGTTCTTTTTTTTGGAAACTAAACTCAAAGAGTTTTCTTTTGACACCAAAAACGTAATGTTTGGACCGCTGAGCTGGTGCCGTTTAATGTTTTAAAATCGTCAAGGCTTTTACCAGCACTGTTTTTGTGTGTCATGGAAGTAGATTTGAACCATACCAAGATAACTACAACAAGACAAGGTTAGCACATGAAAAACACCATATTCAAGATAACCTAGGCTCTAGATACCAAATGATGAAGGATTATGTTGTTTTCGTTTAAGATTATTGAATATGGTGTGAGTTGATTAAGAAAGCTAAGTGAAATCTCCACTGGACATTAAGATAGCATGCTATCTAGATGTGAAGGTTCCTTTCACAAAGCTCAAGAGAAGAAGATGATGGATTGATTCAAAACAAAAAGGAAATGGAAGGCACATAAACCATAGAAAACCAAGAACAATTAAAGGAAGAAGAAAACATAAAATGAAAAGGAAAGAAATGGTTAAAAATGTGAGAAGCACGCCACTACAAGGCTAGGCTAGAAGCCATGGCAACCTTGAAGATGAGTGGATGTGTGCCGCCACTTGCTTTGCAAGATAAGGCTTAAAAGTATTCACTCCCTAGGGAGGAAACTCTCAAATGGTTGAGACACAAGAGTGTTTTTACTTCAAAATCTTCAACCCTTTTACATGTCTAGGAGCACCCCTTATATAAAAGAATTTAGGGGCCTCTAAGCAAATAAAAGATACCTAAGGATGTCTCTACAAAAACCTAACCCTAGCTTCTAGAAACTAGGTCAAATAAGGTTACAAAAATGAGAGACAAAAGAGCAAACTATGGTGTGTGCAAGGCTAATTTCGTTCTAGCACAAAAGGAGACAAAGAATGTGTCTCATATGTCTCCAAAAAGTGGCCAAAGAGTGCTAAAAACAAAGGAGACCAAAGGTACATAGGTACACTTGCTTCGTGCCTTTTACTTTATGCTTTATGCCTTTGCTTTACTCTCTTTTCCACATCATTTATGCTCCCCAATCACCATGCGCCACCTAGCATTGCTTTCTTACTCTTAATTAACCTACAAAGCAAATAAACATAGATTAACATGTTGGCTTAAGTCAAGTCAACTATAGTCAACAAGTCAAACCTAGTCAAAGGTCAACAAGTCAACTAAAGTTGATTCAACTAAGTCAACTTTGGGAATAAAAAATAACAAAGCTTAGTGAACTTCCTTTTTAAACAAGCTTAGTCCTTTTAAGCATGTGCCTCCATCCTTTTTTGGGGTTAATCCTTCATCATATCTTAATGTCCAATGGGAATCTTCACTAGGTTTTTTTAATGTACTCAACACCATATTTGAAAAACAAAAAAGAACCTTTTTTATCCTACATCAACAAAATTTTCCCAATTACAACTAGAGATGGCAAATAAACCCGTCCCCGTGGGTATTGCCCGAACCCGTCCCCGTTTTGACGGGGAATCCCCGCATTGACTGGGTATGGGTATGGGTATGGGGAATCCCCGACTTTTTCAGTTGGGTATGGGGATGGGTATGGGGATGTACATATACCCGCCATAATACCCGTCCCCGCCATATCTCCATTCTCGTTTAAATTATTAAAATATTCACAATTAATCAAGTAACCCCTATATATATATATATATATATTTTTTTTCTATTTTTTATTTCTTTTAATTATTTCATTTGTCATGAAACTCATTCTCATCTCCAATATATTTTTTATCTTATCATAACCTTTATGTAATTATGTTAAAATGATGTATGTTAATTAAAAAAAAATTATGCCTCACATTTGAATATTTATATTATTTTTTAATATTTTTATTTATTATAAATTTTTCTTTCACATGAGAATGTTTATACTCTCAATTTAAGATAATATAAAAAAAATTCTTTACTTATTATTATTATTAATTTTTGTTTAATTTGAAGAACTCTTTTGTTTCATTAAAATAATTTTCGTTATTTTTCAACCATTAATTATATGTTAATATTTGAAAAGTTTTCTTAATTCTCTAAGATATTTTTCGTCTAATCATACCTTAGTTATACATTTGATTTCCTTTGTGTGATTTTTTTCGATAGTCTCTCAAATTATTTCTAAAACACACATTTGTTAGTTTTTTAATATTTTTATTTATTTTTTTTATTTTCATCATGTAGAATAATATTTCGATATATTCTATCTAATTATTTTTTATTTTATAACTCATTATTAATCATAATGTAATTTTTTCACTTTAAATTCTGTTTGAAGTGGTTAAAATTTTATATATATATATAATGATATTTAGGAATAGTATATGATAATTCACTACAAGAAAAACATGAAATGGTGACTGATTTAGTCAGTAACCCATATCAGTCACTATTTTTCGTCATTGGTGGTAGTAGTTGATTTATTGTCTGAATCAATGACTAAATTAGTGACCGATTCAATGATCGAATCTGTACTTGATTTAGTGACCAATTTAATTACTAATTTATATGTAATTTAATGACAAATTTTTTGGTCACTAATGATATTTCTATTTAATTTTAACCACTTCAAACATAATTTAATAATTAGTTCTGTAAGGTATTTTTCATTTTATCATACCTTAATTATACATTTGATTTCCTTTGTGCGATTTCTTTCGATAGTCTCTCAAATTATTTCTAAAACACACATTTGTTAGTCTTTTAATATTTTTATTTATTGTTTATTTTCATCATGTAGAATAATATTTCGATATATTCTATCTAATTATTTGTTATTTTATAACTCACTATTAATCATACTGTAATTTTTTCCACTTTAATTGTATAAATAACTTTTATTTACTACAATATAAAAATTTAATGTAATTGCTATGAATATTTTTTTGTCACTATCCAACATATATTGAAGTTCAAAAGATACAAAATCTATGTCAAAATTTTATTATTATGTTTATTATTTGTTCTTTGTGTCATTTTGATCAAGTGATGTATTATAACTTTTATTAGTGTATAAAAAAGAGATTCATTATAATTTAAAAAATTGAAGTAAACAAACATTTAAAATATATTTTAATTTGAATATTTGTTTTCCTTTTATTATTATGTTTATTATTTATTCTTTGTGTCATTTTGATCAAGTGATATATTATAACTTTTATTAGTGTATAAAAAAGATATTCATTAGAATTTAAAAAATTGAAGTAAACAAACATTTAAAATATATTTTAATTTAAATATTTGTTTTCCTTTTATATTTTTTTGAAATATTTTTTAATTTTATCAACTAAGTTCATCAATGTTGTAGTTTGCAAATTTAACAAATGTTTTGGTTCACATGAAATTTTATTTGGTATTCTAATATAAAATGTAAACAATTATAATTTATTTTAAGGTATTTGGCATCGAAGAAAATCCTCCTAATATTGAATATTTCATAATATTATGTTTTCTTTACCATAATTTTTTTTCTTTTATAAAAATTAATATTGAAGTAGTTAGAACACGGGTACGGGTATGGGTACGAGATTATACCCGTTACCCGGTGGGGATGGGGATGGGAAAAAAGTTTGATACCCGTTGGGTTTGGGTATGGGGATGGGGATGAATTTTTTATGCGGGGATGGGTATGGGATAACGAAACCCGTCCTCGCCCCGCCCCGTTGTCATCCCTAATTACAACTCACTTTATAAATTTAATAAAATTTGTATATTTCAAAGGAATTGTCTTGTTCTTTTGAAAGTCATTAAAAAAGTAATTTCTCCTAGTTTCTTCTTCAAGGAATATTGCTTAAAAGAATATCCAAATCAAGTCTCTTTATAAACTAAGTGAGTTTTAAGAATCTTTTAATCCCCTTTGAAGCTTTTATTATAATGATGTGAGGAGAATTCATCATTTAGCATTGTTATTCCAATCTTTAAAATAAGTCCTCATCATTCTTTATATCTTTTCTAGTTTTTTGTTTTATTTCGTAGTTGTTATGGGTATTTTATTTTGATTTTATTCTTTATATACCATGACTATTTTTGTTTTTAATTAATTCAATTAATTTGTTCCTATTTCTTGAATCAATTCATAAGTATTTAAGATTCTATAACATGTTTTTTTTATTTTTTTTTATTTGTTTTTTTTTTTTGCATAGTTTTAGTTGGTCACATGATTAGGCTTTATGGTTTGATTTTAAAATCTTCTAAGTTATTTAGAGTTATGCTTAGTGATAGACCAAATGAGCTCTAAAAGAGGAGGAGTTGAATAGAGCTAATAGACCTTTTCTGTAAAGAGTTTAGACTAATCGTCTAGAGCCAAAAACATGCACACAAAAATTAAAATTAGTTTAGCCAAACTCATGGGCTACGTTCAATTATCTCTTAAGCTTTCAACTTAAAAGGTTCCACTAACAAAATACAATTGATTACGAAGAGTACATTAACCTCTCCAGGTTACCACAAGTATATGAACTTCTCTAGGTTACACAAGTACAAACATCTCCACATTACCACTTTTTAATCTCCCTTTGAGATTAGAAACTCTCAACAACCCAAGGACCAAAATTCTCATAGAGAGCATGATTTCATCTCACATAGGAAAAGATTCACAAAGTGAAGTATTACAAGGTTTAAAAACAATTCTAGACACATTATAAAACAATACAACTAAGTGTTGTTGTAGTATTTTGTTTCTTTAATTTGTCATGTTATTCTATTTATAGTTGTTGAGAATATGACTGTTTGAAGCTTTTAATATTGGATAATTAGAATTTGAATTATTGCGTATCAACATCTTTTTGTGAAACTTTAATGATTGTAAGTTCTTATTGAATCTTCAATACAATCTTCAAATCTTTTTGTGAAACTTTAATGATTGTAAGTTCTTATTGAAACTTTTCAAGCAGATTATGCATATTATAACTAATAAGCAATTATTTTTCGTATGAAATTCAGAATCAGAACCAAAATAATCTGATTGCATAAAGTCGACACTATCAATAACAACAAGGAATGCAACAAAAATCCTAGAGTCTCCTACAAATGAATTTCTACTATGTCTAACTAATCTATGGAATGCCCTAACTATTTCAAGATCAAATGGTTGTAAAATGCCTGGATTTCCCCAAGTTATGCATCATATGCATCAAAAAGCAATAACTCATGTATCATCCAACAAACACAGTTAAACATGTAAGGATAAAACTTGACTTTCACTCAAACGAACTCAAAATGATGTGAAAATTTTTAGAAAACACACATGAAAAGCTAACTATATGAACTACCTATGGAAAGCTTAGAAAAAAAAAGAAAATAAAACTTAAAAATTGGAGAAAAAATAGAAAATTACCTTTTTCTACTCCAAATGCATATATAATATGTTGAATTCTGACAACCGGAGCAAAACTTATAGTTGTTTGAAGTTTTGTTCAAAATTGGTTTCAAAATATTTGTATCTTGCAAACTAGACCAAACTAAGTGCTTCCAATATTTTTTTACACAAAATATGGTTTGAAAGAAGAACGCGCACAAAACTTCAACCAAAAATAACTAGATATCAAAAACAAAAAATTACAACTTATAGAAAAAAACTAACACTAATCACACACATTATTCATCTACTAGAATTCTTGGAACAACGCCATAACATAGACAAAATTACGCACTGAACAAAATTACTACATAAAACACACATTATCATAAATTACATACTGAACAACGAACCAACACATAACACACATACACAAAATAACATTGATTCCCTTATTCGAATCCAACTCCATTTATCCAAGGTTAGGAAAATGATGCCTTGTCCCACTCTTATTCCACTTGAAAACAACTAACTAACTGAAGATTAAAACGAGTTTCATCATATGATTAAGCAACACATACATCATTAATTTCATCCGCATATTAAGCAATTGTGAAAACATCATTAACAACAATCCAAATTCTTTAATTATGAACAAAGGTTGAGTTAAACGCAAATACACCAAACTGAGTATTAAGCATGCACAAATTCATGTTCATTAAGCATAGAAATTAAATGATAAAGATCAAACACGAGCATGAGATGATAACTAGACAAAAATTTCAAAGCTTCATTGTATTCTTCTCAAGAAATTTGTTACAAAGTTAACCTTCAATGGAAATGAAGTTGCAATAGAATTAGAAAACAAAATACAACATTGAAATGGAATGAAGAGTAGAGAAACATGAACCAGAGGAGAGAAAACGTAAAATCTTGGTGGGTGGCTGTCTAAACTCCCAAAATGTGAATGGCAAAGTGCAAAATGTAAAAACTACGAAAGTGGTGAAGTGTGTGGGCTGTTAAAACGTAAAACTCTAAATGGGAGGCTGTAAAAACAGGGCCACATCAGCACTAAGAAAAACCCTAAACTACCCCTAGGTTTAGGCCCATTCTTGGTGTGGAAAGTTGTCCTAACACTAATGTTGATGTGAACAAGCAACTAACATGGCACAACTAATGTGGCAAAGCTCTCTTTAGCCCAAGAAATAATGTCCAAGCCCAAAAATTCTTTGAAACTATTCCTAAAAATAATTAATAAAAGAAAGTTAGACCAAGTGAATTCAAATCAATTAAAATTTGAATTACTGGTCCACTGAAGCCCAATTAATAAAAATGCACTAGTAACAGACAATTAAGAATGAATCAACAATTAAGATTGGTACGTAAAGGTAAGAAAATAGGGAAAAATAATTGTTCATCAATAACATTAACAATAGATCAAACATAATTTTTTTTTGCCAAAATTATTATAAAAGAGATGTTGGAAGAATTAATACAATGATAAACTATTCATTGAGCTTGAGTTAATCATATTGTTGTATCAATATTAAATTTAGTTAAAGCATAAAGTATCTAAAACATGAATAATATTATCAAATGATAAACAACAAATGAGTTCTTATAGTTGTGTGGTCCTTTGAAATTACTTGATACTTACACTTATTGTCTCCATATACTTTTAAGTGCAAAATTAAACATGTTAGACAAATCATTTCATTTATTTTCATTACTTAATAGTGTTTGTTATAATTAAAATAACTTAGAACTTTCGTCTAATAGGATGTCTTGTATTGTTTGGTTCCAACACTTAGCTCATTTACATGTTCCTAATTCTATTAGAAGTAATGCTAAACATTTTGCAAAATTTTGACACTAGAACATGAAATTGAAACATTTATCTCTCCATTCTTCTTATTAAGTTGATAATGTAATTTTATATCATTAGCAAGTTTCCAAAATACTTTCTTTTTGTATATGTTGTAAGTCAAGACATGCATACGCCTTTTCCTTTACCTCGAATCAATTGCTTAGAGCATACAAATAGAACGCTACAAAAAATTAAAGTAAATATGGCGGTTTTAATATGGCAGTTCTAAAAAACTACCACAATTTGCTTTATAATTATAACTTCCACCTTTTGCATACAAATTATGGCATTTACAAACACCATGATTCTATATTATACTATTTTTTCTGCATCTCTCACTCATCTCCCCCTTGCACTCCTCTTTACCTCTCATTTCTAGTAAAAGTCCCTCTCATTTATTCTTTCTTAGTAAAGTAACTTGTTTAAGTGATAAACCCTTCATGTTTAACTCTAAAAGAAAGAAAAAATGAACTCCTAATGTTTAGCCCTTAAAGAAACACAATCAGTCAGATTAATCTCTCGCTGTCAGTTTTACTCTCAATGAGGAATCAATTGAAATTGCAGTCAGCCACCATAACACTTCGCGTGTCAATTGAAGCCACCATAACACATCGTCATCAGCCAAAGATAGATCTTCATTAAACTTGTTAGAACCGTTGCGACAACTAGAGCAATACTTGTCGAAAATAACACTTCATTGTTACGCCAACAGGACCTCGTGACAATTCGAATTCAAGACCTCGTGACCCACGCAACAACAGTAACCATGCACATCAACTCTAGCGACGTTTCATCCCCTTTCATTGGAAACCCAAATCATTCTCCCATCAAGAGCAAGAAGAAAAGGGTAACCCTATATTCGTCTTGGTTTTTGTCAAGCATTTTTCTATGTAGATTTTTGATACCTTGTTATTCTATTTTCATAGCACATTTATGATTTTATTGACTTTCTCTTTCTTTAAACTCAATAGTCTCTATGATCTCGGTAAGTTTAATGTGTTAAACTAATATCTTATCTGAATGTAACTTGTACTATCCAAAATTGGAATTTCAAATTGGATAAAATGAATGATTTCTTTGCTTAGTGATAGTTAATATATTTTGTTTTTAGGTTAGTTTGATTCGGTCTCGGCAAGAAAATTGCTAGCTATAACCCTTAATTTGTTACTGTATGTGTATATGTTTTGTCTTTGATGAACTTGGGTTTGATAAGCTTTTCTCATTTTAGTTCATTTAGTTTGGTGAGTGAGGAAGTTGAGCAAGTTATGAGATTATGGTCACACTCCTTCACCAAGTCTCCTTCATCCAGACTCCATGCAATGAAGCAACTATCAAGCTTGCAATTATGTTTCAACAAGAGGCTTTTCCTTCCAACTTGCATATGTAGCAAGATTCTTGATGATGATGAGAACCCAATCAACATAGTTGTAAAAGATAAAAGCAATAATAACCAAATGGTCCTCACACGTCTCCCACGCGCAATCAAGTTGAGGTTCTAGTTATTGATGGAGATTTTTCTCCTTTTAAAAACGTGGATTGGAAGAGTGATGAAGACACATAGTGAAGGAGAGACATGGGGATAGGCCTTTTCTTGTTGGAATATTGAACTTGATCATGTGCGATGGAACTACACCAACTAGGGATATGGAAATCATAGATAACTCTAGCTGGATTTGTTGTAGGAAGTTCAAAGTTTTTATGAAGGTGGCACCAAGGAGTAACCAAGGAGTTTAAATTCGTGAAATTATGTAAGTTATGCATCAACTTCAAATATTACCAATATATAACTTAGTGTTTCTTTTATTTATGAAGTATATTTTTATACTCTTTGTACTCTGAAAATTAATTTGCTTGCTTGTTAAAAAGAAAATTGATGTGATTAAGATATATCTAATTAATGAGTGGCAAAAAATTCTTTCAAAACCTTCTCTTTCATTACTTGTCACTTGCATTTTTGTCATTCATTAACCAACTTGGTGACATTTTATTTTGTATTTTGGAAGATTGTTATTAAAATTAGTGAATCACAATGACAAACTTTAGTCTATTATAAATGTAACGTCTTAGCCGAATATTACTAATTTAGAATAAAAATAATAATAATAGAAATATTAATAAACAACATTTACTAACCAAATAATTTCCCAAAAATGCGGGAAATTTCAAACTCTAGTTTACACGCACCAAAAGATAAAAAATTCGTAAATATGTTCACGCTAACAAATATAAAACAATTCATAGTAACTGATTACAAAAATAGTCCATAAAATCCCTAAAGATAATCTCATGTAAAATCTCCCATGATTGGCCCCTCTCCGACTATAAGTGTCCACATGCTACATGCATCCACATTTGCTCTCATGTAATGAGTTACATGATCATCGCGAAACACACACAGATATGGTGAGCTCAAATAAAATGAAACACAATATAAAATCAAATACAATTTCAAACCCATGACCCTTATTAGAACCCCAAATCCTTAAACCTTGACTTTCAAATCTTTTGTTGGATGCCTCTTGATTCTACACCTTTTGATGATTACATTGATCGATCTTTGCTGCCACAAGTGTCTACTCGCCCCTCTGACTACAGGCCACCACCTATAGTCCACACGCGGGAATAAACATGTCACAGCACAATCTACAACACTAAGTGAAGTTCCCCAATACAAACTACAGTCTGTATTTACCCTAAGACTACCAAACTCATTGGATAACACCGAGGAGGGCAATTGATGTGACCCCACCAAGCCCAATTGCACCTTCAAGCCCAAGGCCAAGCCCAAGCCCATTAAAAGGCCCAATTATAAGATCAATGATGAAAAAAATTCAAAAGGGCCTCCCATTAGATGATCACAAAATCAATGGGCTTCTCACATTCTTTACATGGGCCAAAGAGATCATAAAGACTTGAAGAAGTGCATGTAAATCTAGTAGTGTAGATTTAAATTGGGCCATTATTTGGGCTTTGCTTTCCAATAATACATAAGACATGAAAGGAACATAGGATGGGTTAAAATTGGGCTCGGCCCAATTCTCTTCATACATGGCCAAGATTATCAAGACAAGGAGGCTCCTTTGCTTCATGGTTTGACTAAGGTTGGTCATCACATCTAAAGGCTAAGAATCCTTCTTGTTCTTCAAGCCAAGATCCAAGGGGCGTGATCTTGTCTCCTTCTCCTAGCTTGATCTAAGGGCCAAGATCAAGGACCACTCAATCCAATGGCTCTCCTTTCTCATGTGTAAATGGCTTCATATAAAAGCTAAAATTTCACTCATTTGTAGACACTCTTGAAATTTTATGCAATAGATGCAACTTGAGTTGAGAGCACTCCTCCCTCTATTGCCTTTGAGAGTCACCACTTTCTAGAGATTTTCTCTCTCTACCTCTAGCCACCTTCCTTAGGCTAGCATAGATTAGGAAATCCTATCACCTCTTTCACCTTCCATTGCTTGCAAGTGTCTTCCAACTTGCCTCCATTCCTTCATCCATTTCCGCTGCTCATGGAGCTCTTCATACACCTTTGGAGCTCCACCATAATGGTATCAAGAGCCATCAAACCATGGTCTCTCAAGGTTTGGTAAGGTTCTTTCCTAGTCTTGTGTTTCCTTCATTTTTCCGTCTTGTTCTCATCTTCTTCTTCTTCTTTTTTGTTTTTCTCTCACATTTATCGTTCATTGTCTATTATATTGTGTTTCTCCATTGATTCCATGCAACTATGAGACTACAAGAGTGTTCTACACTCTATTTGTAGATTTCCTTGTTTGCTATGGTTCACATCATTTACTAGCTTTCCTTTACATTTCAGCACCACTTTATTGCTTCCATTGTGTTTCTTGTCATTTTTATTCGGTGATTCTTTTTTCTTTTCAATTTACACTGTTCAAGTTGTGTTCTATGTCTTGTTCATGCTTTCTTTTACATGTTTCTTCAATTTTTCACCGTTTACAATCATTTTCTACACTTGCTTGAGTGAAACCCTGCCAAACTCCACTCCAAAACGCAATGAAGCTTCATGTTATGCGTGTGGTTGTTTGAGTTAGCTTTCCTCACTGTTTTAATGCCATTTCACCGATTGGTTTGTGCCTTAGAGTGTCCTAAGATGTTCATCTTCATCTATGCTTGATTCTAGATCATAATCAAGCTCCAAATCGAATTGATTTGTCTATTGAACATCTTCCCCTTTCACTCTGCTTTTACTTCTATTTTCAACTTTTTTCCACTGCACGCCTTCTGTTTGAGAAGTGTCACGAGTGACTCAGTGCACCAAATTTTAAGCTGATTGTTGCTTTGAAAAGCTAAGTCATAGACGAAAATTCTCCAACAAGATTCAGTCAATTATGTTGAGAATTGAATTCTATACAAATTTTTGAAGTAGAGGCAACTTTCTGCGTTTTTCAGTGCTAGTTTGCTGCTGTTTTCACTTGTGTCCTGACGCACATTTTTCTTGTGTGATTTAACTATAACGATTCATAGCACCGAATCACTTTCTGATTTTTGCCTAATTTTCTTAACATCTGGACGAAAAAGTAGCAAAAAGAATCATTCAAATATGTTCAGTACAAAAAATATGAAAATTCTTCAAAGTTAAGGCATCTGTCAGCGTTTTCTAGTGCTGTGTTTTCGGGAAAATCACTGTTTAGTGCGTTTTTGGTGTGTTTTGCTTCAGAATTTCAGTGCTCTTGCTCTATACATTTGCTTATTTATGTGTGTATTCCATATTGCCATCAATTGCTTTCATTTGGAGTGGATTACTTCCCTCACATTGGCATACCATAAGCATTTTATGAGCATTGCAGTTTCTGTTTTTGGTTTTTACTCTATTCTAGTTCCATTCTAGGATTCCTTTTGTTGTGCTTTCCTTTATTTCAAGCCTTAATTTCTTTCTTGTCCTTGTTTTTGGCTATTCAATTCAGTCTTGTCAAATCATTTCAATATGGTTTAGTTTTCTTAATTAGCTTTTCTTGTGTTATACATTTCAATTAGCAAGTAATGTTGGCTTCAATGCTCTTGATTGTGAATTCAGTGATTTTGTTTTCCAAATTGGTTGCTAGTCTAAGGTAGCATTTTAGGTGGTGGTTGAGAAGTAAAACTCTAGAGAGTGTGCTTGAATTCTTCCTCTCACCTTCACCATATTTTGGAAAGTTTTGAGCCATCAATTTCTTGCTTGAGTGAGAGCTAACCAATGCCTTTGGCATAGTTTGTTTGCTGTTTTTGTTCATTATTTTGGCCAGGTTTTTGTTGCTGTTTGGTGTTGCATTTTGCATCCACAAGGGGTCCAAAGTTTCCTCCAATTGGTGTATACTTCAAAGCCATCAACTAAGGCTTCATTTGGCACCAAAGTGCTCTTGGGAGTGCATCACTTTGCTGTCCAAAATTGTGGTGTGATCAAGTTGGCCTCGGGAGTAGCTTCCAACACCAATTTCTACAATTTGGTCACTTCTTTTGGTCAATTTGGAGCATCCTTTGTGCCTTATTTTCTACTCAAAGTTCTATAAAAGTTTGGTGCTCTTGGGTTGCTCCTCTTTGCCTAAATTTTGTGTACCAATTTTAATTCTCTTTGAACTTGTATTTTGGCCTACTTAGGTGTCTTGGGGAACCACAAGGTGTTCAATCCCATCTCCTAAGTAGAACCTTTATCATCCATTAGTCATTCGCTTTTAGTTGTAAGTGTGTTGAAAGTTCTAAGTGCTTTCTCACCTTACATTAGGCCGCATAGCTTATATTCAAGTTTTCACGTTGTTTAGTGGCTTAAAATTTTGAGACCAAAGTCTTTACATATTTTTTTGGCCAATTAGGGGTCCGTCTTTAGTGTTTTATAGATTTCTTTGTTCTTTGTTCTTTGTTGACAACTAGTGTCTAGTGATTCTCATCATTTAGCACTTAGCCATTGTGTGAAATTCTTTCAAACTTGCCCAAGTGTGCCTTGGCTAGGATTTGCTTTGGTTATTAAGTGGTCTTTTTAGACTCACCTCGCCTACCTGGAGGTTCACTTGTGTTCTTAAAACTTTTATTCACAATTTGTCTCAAGTGCTAGATCGTGTCAATCATGAGCACTAGAAGGGCTACACGTGCAAGGGTGCAAACCCAACAAAATTCACCACAACCCACACAACATAACACTAGTGCGGATGATGAGGGTGATGTTTCCCCTCGTATGCTTCACAAACTCACCAAGAGGTGAGTGACATCAAGGCTCAAATGGCTGCCATGCAAGCCAATTTGCACTTCATATCCGAGCAATTAAGGAATCCTCCACACACTCACCGTGCTTCTCCTAGATCTTCTCGCCCCCCATCAAGACATCATCATGATCTTAGTGGCGAGGAGGAGGACTTACAACGCCCCTTTCCAAGGCAATCTTCTCACACTAGGAAACAAAGGCGTGTTCCTCCTCACCCCAAAGAAACAAGAATAGATTTGCCTCCTTTCCATGGAAAAGACAATGTTGAGGCATATCTAGATTGGGTGGCAAAAGTTGAACAACTGTTTGACAGACACATGGTTGAGGAAGAGAGACGTGTCACTCTTGCTGTCCTCAGCTTCCAAGGTCATGCCTTAAATTGGTGGACAGCCCTTGTCCTCCAAAAGCGAAAAAAAGGTCTTCCTGAGATTGAATATTGGTTTGATCTCAAAGAGGCCCTCCATGCTCGTCATGTTCCTTCATACTACAAAAGAGAGCTTATGGATAAACTCCAAAGGCTCCAACAAAGAACCATGTCTGTGGAGGAATATAGGCAAAAGATGGAGTTATACATCTTGAGGGTTGGGATAGATGAGGAAGAAGATCTAACCATTGCTAGGTTCTTGAGTGATCTAAACTACAACATAAGAGATAGAGTTGAGTTGCTCCCATATCAAAAGTTAAATGAACTTGTTCAAATGTCCATCAAAGTGGAGCAACAACTCTTGAGGAAACCTATTCGCAAGGATTCTTCACTATCTGTTTCAAAATCTGATTTTCAAAAGAAAGATTTTTCTCATGTCAAGGAGACCGCTCATAGACACCCAGCAAAAGGTCAAGATAAGGGTGAGACCTCCAAGCGAGGTAGTGAGATCAAGTGTTTTAAGTGTTTAGGTAGAGGTCATGTGGCATCACAGTGTCCTACCAAGCGCACCATTGTGCTAAAGGGCCAAGACCTCTACAGCAGTCAAGAGGAGTCTTCTGAGGAATCTTCCTCTTCTAGTGACTCCCACAGTGACAAGTCCTCCAAAGATAAACATCATTCTTACCCTCAAGAAGGGTCTCTCTTAATGATTAGGAGGCTTCTCAATAACCAACCAACCCTTCCTCTCAATGATCAAAGAGAAAACATTTTTCACACTCGCTGTGACGTTTTGAACAATACTTGTTCTTTGATCATTGATAGTGGGTCTTGTTGCAACTGTTGTAGCACAAGAATGGTTGAGAAGTTGAACTTGACTTTGTTACCCCATCCCAAACCTTACAAACTTCATTGGCTTAATGAAGATGGGGATCTCGAAGTCAAGCATCAAGTGTTGGTTAAGTTCTCTATTGGAAAGTACAAAGTTTTATGTGATGTAATTCCAATGGAAGCTTGCCATATTCTCTTAGGTAGGCCGTGGCAATTTGATCGCAAAACCACCCACCATGGCCATACCAATGAGATCACCCTCCAACATCATTCCAAAACTTTTGTGTTACATCCCCTCACTCCTACTCAAGTTGCTATGACCAAGCTCAAATGCGAGCTAGGAGGGAGGAAGAGAGTTCCACCAAGTCTCTCCTTCTAAGGATGTTCATCATGAAGTGCTTCTTACTCATAAAACTCTTTTACAAACTCTTCATGTGGAACACCCTTCCTACCTTTTGTTGTGTCATGTTGTCCTTACATGTCTCCAACATCATTCACTTAAAGATCTACCTCCTTCTGTCCGTGCTCTTCTCCATGATTTTGCGGATCTTTTCCCTAAGGATGGCCCCCAAAGCCTCCCACCTTTTAGAGGAATAGAGCACAAAATTGATTTTATTCCAGGGGCCAGTCTACCTAATAGACCAGCCTATAGGACAAATCCAATTGAGACAAAAGAGATAGAGACTCAAGTGATCGAGTTGTTAGACAAAGGATGGGTCCAAAAGAGTCTTAGTCCTTGTGTTGTTCCCGTGTTGTTGGTGCCTAAAAAAGATAGCAAATGGCGCATGTGTTGTGATTGTAGGGCCATCAACAACATTACCATAAAGTATAGGCACCCCATCCCTAGACTAGATGATATGTTGGATGAATTGCATGGGGCCAAAATATTTTCAAAAATAGACCTTAAAAGTGGTTATCACCAAATTCGAATTACCAAAGGTGATGAGTGGAAAACCGCTTTCAAAACTAAGTTTGGTCTATATGAATGGTTAGTCATGCCTTTTGGCCTAACCAATGCTCCTAGCACATTCATGCGACTAATGAATCATGTCCTACGGGATTGTTTGGGGAAGTTTGTGGTTGTTTATTTTAATAACATTTTAATTTATAGCCATAGCTTCAAAGTTCATCTAGGACACCTTAGGGTAGTCCTGTCTCTCTTTCGAGACCATCAACTCTATGCCAACATAGACAAGTGCACTTTCTATGTAGAGAGTGTCATCTTTCTTAGGTTTGTGGTCAATAAAAGTGGGGTACATGTTGACCCCGACAAAATCAAAGCCATCCAAGAATGGCCTGTGCCAAAGAATGTAGGGGACATCCGTAGCTTTCATGGGCTAGCTAGCTTCTATAGACGGTTTGTACCCCATTTCTCCATAATTGCCTCACCCCTCAATGAACTTGTCAAGAAAGACACACCTTTTGTGTGGGCTGATAAGCAACAACAAGCCTTTGAGGAGATCAAGGCTAAACTCACCCCAAGCACCAATTCTAGCTCTTCCAAACTTTGAGAAAACTTTTGAGCTAGAATGTGATGCTTTTGGGGTTGGAGTAGGTGCGATTTTATTACAAGAAAGCCATCCAATTGCTTATTTTAGTGAAAAACTCAATGGCCCTTCTCGTAATTACCCCACCTATGACAAAGAGTTGTATGATTTTGTGCGAGCTCTTCATACTTGGGAACACTATCTTGTGTCTAAAGAGTTTATAATTCACACTGATCATGAAACTCTCAAGTATTTGAAAAGCCAGCACAAGCTTAACAAGAGGCATGCAAAGTGGGTTGAATTTCTAGAACAATTCCCTTATATCATCAAATACAAGAAAGGGAAATCCAATGTTGTGGCTGATGCACTTTCTAGAAGATATACTTTTTTAGCCAAACTTGGATCTCAAATTCTTGGGTTTGACAATATATGTGAATTGTATAGTCAAGATCCCTTCTTTGCCCCTATTTATTCTAATTGTTTAAATAAGTCCCAAGGCAGCTTCTATGTCTCAAATGGATATCTTTTCAAAGAAGCTTGCCTATGTGTTCCATGTGGTACTCATCGTAAACTTTTAATCATTGAGATGCATGAGGGGGACTTATGGTACATTTTAGGGTCACCAAAACGTTGGTCATGCTTAAAGAAAAATTCTTTTGGCCCCACATGAAACGTGATATTCAAAAACATTGAGCTAGTTGTTTGACTTGTTTGCATGCTAAGTCTAGCGCAATGCCTACTGGGATATATACTCATTTGCCTGTGGCTTCCACCCCTTGGGAGGATATTAGCATGGACTTTGTCCTAGGGCTTCCAAGGACTTCTAGGGGTGTTGATTCGATTTTTGTGGTTGTGGATCGGTTTTCGAAAATGGCACATTTTATTCCATGCCACAAAGTCGATGATGCAAGCCACATTGCAAAGTTGTTCTTTAGAGAAGTGGTTCGTCTTCATGGCTTACCCAAAAAAATTGTGTCTGATAGGGATACTAAGTTTCTTAGCCACTTTTGGAGGACCTTGTGGTCTAGGCTTGGAACTAAACTTTCTTTTTCTACTTCCTGTCACCCTCAAACTGATGGGCAAACAGAGGTAGTCAATAGATCCCTCTCCACATTGCTTAGGGTTTGCTTAAGGGGAACCATAAATCTTGGGATGAGTATCTTCCCCACATTGAGTTTGCCTACAATAGAGTGGTCCATAGCACCACCAAACTCTCACCTTTTGAGGTTGTCTATGGCTTTAACCCTCTCACTCCTCTAGACTTGCTACCTCTTCCATCTTCTTTTGACTTTGTTCATAAAGAGGGGGTTTCTAAGTCTCAATTTATCAAAGATTTTCATGAGAAGGTTAAAAGTCAAATTCAAGCTCAAATGGGAAAGATTGCCAACTCTAAAAACAAGGGTAAAAGAGTTCGGTCATTCAATGAGGGTGACTTAGTTTGGCTTCATCTAAGGAAGGAAAGATTTCCTCAATTACGAAAATCCAAACTTAGTCTCCGTGGTGATAGTCCATTCCAAATCATAAAGAAGATCAATAATAATGCTTATCAATTAGATCTTCTAGTTGAATATGGTGTGCATCCTACTTTTAATATCACTGACTTAGTTCCTTTTACAGGTACTATCGCTCATGAGGATGACAACCAAGATTTGAGGGCAAATCCTCTTCAAGGGGGAGGGGATGATGTGACCCTACCAAGCCTAATTGCACCTTCAAGCCCAAGGCCAAGCCCAAGCCCATTAAAAGGCCCAATTACAAGATCAATGATGAAAAAAATTCAAAAGGGCCTCCCATTAGATGATCACAAAATCAATGGGCTTCTCACATTCTTTACATGGGTCAAAGAGATCACAAAGACTTAAAGAAGTGCATGTAAATCTAGTAGTGTAGATTTAAATTGGGCCATTGTTTGGGCTTTGCTTTCCAATAATACATAAGACATGAAAGGAACATAGGATGGGTTAAAATTGGGCTCGGCCCAATTCTCTTCATACATGGCCAAGATTATCAAGACAAGGAGGCTCCTTTGTTTCATGGTTTGACTAAGGTTGGTCATCACATCTAAAGGCTAAGAATTCTTCTTGTTCTTCAAGCCAAGATCCAAGGGGCGTGATCTTGTCTCCTTCTCCTAGCTTGATCTAAGGGCCAAGATCAAGGACCACTCAATCCAATGGCTCTCCTTTCTCATGTGTAAATGGCTTCATATAAAAGCTAAAATTTCACTCATTTGTAGACACTCTTGAAATTTTATGCAATAGATGCAACTTGAGTTGAGAGCACTCCTCCCTCTATTGCCTTTGAGAGTCACCACTTTCTAGAGATTTCCTCTCTCTACCTCTAGCCACCTTCCTTAGGCTAGCATAGATTAGGAAATCCTATCACCTCTTTTACCTTCCATTGCTTACAAGTGCCTTCCAACTTGCCTCCATTCCTTCATCCATTTCCGCTGCCCATGGAGCTCTTCATACACCTTTGGAGCTCCACCAGCAATCTTTCGAAACCCATCCGTACGAGCCACAATCTCGCACACTCCACTGGACTTCCAAAACTACCAGGCTAAAACCTCGAGTGGTCACGTGTTACCCCAATATAAGTTGCACTCGTAATTGGGCCCCCAACAAAGCATCACATCAAGACCTCCATCCAAAACCGTGTAGAATTCTCCTTGCAGTCCAATTTAGCATCCAAAACCGCCAGACGCCACATACCATGTCACTAGGCACACTCGCGCTCTAGGCTGCTTAGCAGGTACCTCACTTCGCCAGGCACCACACGCCTTCCAAGCCTCTACTAGCTCGCTTCCTCCTAGTGGGATGACCCCTTTTGCCAGGCGCCACACATCCAGTGCTTCCTTGTTTCCCACTTCTGAATTATCAATTCGACATGCATTTTGGCACATTTTTAACAGTTCGTCAAACGTATACTCTTCATGTTTGTTTAATTTAATATCATTAACATGAAATTGCACACCAATCAAAGTCTGAAAATATACTTATTCATCCCCAATCCCACATGAATACTAAATCCGAAAGTCATGCAACGATCCATACAGTTTCTCCCATAGGCAACCTGAAATCTCAAATCATAACACCAATCATATAATTACATACAGAAGTTCAATCCAAACATCACAAAACCACTCAAACCCCAACAAAATAGAAGAAAATTGGGCAAGCCAGTTAGCGTTGCTTGGAGGATTGAACATAGCTACTAGGCAGTTCCTCATAAAACCTAGAAAATTGGGTTCAGGCACATGTGTCTCCTGGCAGGTCTTCATGACCGCCAGACGGTTTCTGGAAAGAAATCTAGAAACACGCACATATCAGAATTTCTTGGCCGAAAGCAGGGTACATAAGTTTTCATACAACACCGAATCATAAACATTAAAATTCAACACGAGAGTCAACTCCCCTACCCTGGATTCCTTGCTCCAAAAACGTTCTAGCTTTCTCCTTGATCTAAGTTATCCTCCCTTTAGTCTCCCACTCTATCGTCCTTCAAACCACTCTCAACTCAGCGTTTCAATGCAGTGTGATGGCTTGTTCCCATTACTTTTCCATCCCTAAATAAATTCAATTAAATTAAAACTAATTAATTTCAAATCCATTCTTTAATTGGTCCTTAATAGCTAATCAACTCCCATTAATCCCTTTATCTGGGTCCAGGTTTGTAAAACCTACATTCAACTCTTCACCTCCTCCTTTCATCACCAAGACAAAAAAAATTATTATGATTTTACTCTAGCCTAAACTGGTCAACTGGTCAACACTAGTCAAAATTGGTCAACACTAGTCAAATCTGGTCAATTTCTGGTCAATTTTGTAAAAATGATTAAATAAGAGGGGCATAATTAGAAATTGTACAGAAATTAAGTTGCTAATTAATTAAATAAAAATAAAAGATTTTAAGCAACCGACAGATAACGCCCAAAGTCTAGTTGAAGCCTATATAAAGAAACTTAAAGGAGCATAAGGGAGACAACTTAAACACTTAGCAACTCTCTGGTTTTGGCAAATACCGCCATCCACTACATCTCTCCTTTTTCCTTTATATTTTCTTTCCTTCATCATATTATTATCATGTATTCCATCAAAGCCATGGAGGGCTAAGCTTTTAGTGTTGATTCCATTGTAATTTCTTAACTGGATTATGAGGTTAGATGAATTAATTTATTTTTTCTTTTGATTATTATTGTGGTTTTTGCTTATCTATTTCCTTTGTTTCTTAATTGAATAGAAAATAATAATTTTAAGTCTACACGCATGCTAATCATATGAGTGAAAAGGTTTTTAAATTCAATTGAGACTTTACTTTGATTTTATTTAGAAACTTTCATTTGATTAAATAAGTTTTTGCCAATAATTGAGACTATACTTTGATTAGAGGTAATTACTTTAACTAAAATTAGTCAAGACTTTACTTTGATTAATTAAGTTTTCTATTTGGTGAGGAAACAAAAGAATAGACATGATTAGGCATAGTAAAATTTAATTAAGAATGTACTTTGGTTGAATTTACTATGGATAATCTAAAAATTCTCACTTTTAATTGAGACTGTACTTTGATTAAAAGGGAGAATGCCAAAAAATGAATTGAGACTTTACATTGATTGATTTGTAAATCAACAACAATAATTAATTTAACAATCATCTCTAGATAACCGATAAAGAATCCTATTTTGAAAAAGTAGTGGAATTGACCTATTTACTATTATTGTGTTTACAATATTTTATTTGCATGTCACTTATTCTTTGGGTATCAAAACCCCATATTTTTATAGTTTCTAGTTTTAATTGCACTTTTTATAAGAATCAAATAGTTGAGATCAATTTCGTATTCGTTGTGAGACGACTCAGGGTTATCTTAACCCTAACTAGTTTGTTCACTACTAACTTGGCAATACTGAAGTTGCTAAAGTTAAATAGTGGTAATTTGATCGCCTAACGATAGTGATATCACCTAGGTTCAAACCCATGCCGATACGATTACCAAGAAATTGCACCACCAATAACTCAATTTGTGTTTCTTGGTAATTCATGCTTATCTATAATTTTATCTTACTACTCTAGTCTCAAGCATACACGTAAAACAATAAAATAATTAAATTAACAACAATTGGCATACAGAGGACTCATACCTAAGTCCTCCCAATACAACAAAATACTCTCAACCATTTAAGCTAGTACTTTTTCACGTCATATCTTTCCACATTAAATTCCATAATTATTCCTTTATAAGCATTTATATTAAATAATTATTTATTAATTATTTAAATTGCTCGAGTCTTATAATAAATATCAGATGTTCACATTAATTTTAATCAACCTAGTTTGGTGCTTGATAAGCTTTTACTGTTGTTTCCCTTTAATATATTTGTAGTTCATATGAATTATAATTATACTATTGCTATTAGTTGGTGTTGTGTCACATATTAATTAGTTTGCATTGTTCTACATCTTTTCATCGACTAAAATAGGTTGTTGATAAGTACTAGTATGAAAGGAAAGTCTATTTCTCAGAGGAAAAATCTTTTGATTCAATCGATTTTGTCTTGATTATCAAAATAGTTAATAACAAGGAATTTTAGTCTTCATAGAAATTTTGATTTGTCCTTCATTTTCACGTAAACTTGGTTGTTTCAGGATCCCTAACATGTAACGAAATAGCCTGGTTTTGCAACATAAGACATTTGTTTCAAGATTTTTCTCTCAAAGTCTTAGCCATTTCTTCGATTCATCTTTATGTAAACAATGATAATGTGTTTTATAACAGGTAACCAATTTCCTTATAGTGATCGTGAAGTAATTAAAACCAAATTATTTATTTCTATTATTGCCATTTTACATGCTCTTTTTCTTTCTATACATTATTATGATTACTATGCATTTTAAAGCTTCAAAATTAATTATTTACTTGTATGCTTTTTTTTTTAAACTGTCTTGATTGGTAATTTGAAGATTTGGTTGAACTGAACATGTTTTAAAATCGTTTTTGTTCTACTGTGATGACCAAGGCATTTTAGTTTTTTAGTATGCTAAGAGAGATAAGAAATTATGTTAGTTTATTATAAATAACTTGTAAGTATTATTTTTTTATTCTAAGCACCATATGTTGGAAGTGGTGCTCTATCATCAATTGGAGTAAGAAGATCAAGCATGTGAGAGAAGACTAGTTAGGAATATAGCTATAGAAATTTAGAAATATGTATTATAATGATGTAAGATAGTTTTTTGGTTTTTCTTTTCAGCATGCAAACCTTAGGATGGATAAATATAAACTTTTTATTATGAATGAAAATGTTTATGATCAAAATTGTCTATGTTATATTTTTTTCCTACTTTTTGTGATTTTAAGAAAAGTAGGTTAAATAAATAATGCAAGTAAAATAAATAGAGATTATAAAAATAATTTTAGATTCAAATTACGACTTTGAAACGTCATATTTCCTTTTAGTATAGTGAAAATAATGGTGCTTTTAAGTGTCTTTTCTTGCATTAGAATTCTTTTAAAATAATCAAATTACGACAGTTTTAACTACCATTATGGAAACCTTAGCGGAAAGTTTTCTTACAAAGGTATTGGTCATGTGTCATTTTCCTAGTGGAGAACTTTTTTTGACATGGCTTTCCACATGGCACTCTAGGAATGAAGCATTTTTCTAAAAAATAGAGTGTCATTCCATGAAGGAGAGTCTTCATTCCATGGAAGAGAGGACCTCACGGGTTTTGGTTGATACAAATATAATATAAGTTTTACTCCAAAATTTTCAACCATTTTACAAGCTAAAGAGTGCCCCTTATATAGAGAGTTCTAGGGGCCTCTAGGAAATAAATAAAAGTGCAAAAGAAATACATAGTAATTATCAAACCTTATATCCTAGAAGTTAGGTCAAAAAGATGCAACAAAAGGAATGAAATGAGCACTCCTAGATGGATTCTCAGCCAAGAGTGATGCCTCCATGTGGTCCAAGTGTATTACTAAGGTACACTTACTTTTGCTTTTACTTTATGTTTTTTCCTTTTCTCACTCATCCACATAAGATCCACATCATCTCCACCCTTCACTAGGGTTGTGCCATATATCCCATGCTTCCTTAGCTTAATTAGTCCTACAAAACACATACACATGAATTAGTATATTGGCTTAAGTCAAGTCAACTCTAGTCAACAAGTCAAACCTAGTCAAAGGTCAACAATTTAACTAAGGTTGAGTAAATTAAGTCAACTTAGGGAAATCACAATAATGAAATGCAAAACAAAGATAAAGATGAAAGATTAGAAGTCTCCTCTCTAGACATGCTCCTTGTAATCCTTCTTAGGAGAGCTTCCATGGCATCTTGTGTGGTCAAGCCTTCATCATCCTCCCCTTCTTGGAGAGAATTCGACCACGAATTCTTATACCCTACATCAGAAGGAGAAAGATCACACACATTAAAGGAGTTACTTATGTTATAACTAGCAGGTTTGTCTAACTCATAGCCATTGTTGTTGATCTGCCTAATGACTTGGAAAGAGTCATCCTCTCTTGGGAAGAGCTTGACTTCCTTTGAGTATGAACCTTTCCTTTTTTAAGTGAAGCCAAACTTAATCTCCCTCCTTGAAGATGACTTCCTTTCTCCCTTTGTTACCAACCTCTTGATGTTTCTTCACCCTTTTTTCAATGGTTTCCTTGACTTGCGCATGCAAGTCTTGGATCACCTAAGCTTTTGTTTCCCCATCTTGGCAAGCCCATGCCTCATGAGTGGGGAAGGGAAGAAGATATAAGGGAGTTAAGATATTGAACCCATAAACAACCTCAAAAGTGAAGTGGGAAGGAGTGGAGTTCGCCATCATATTGTATGCAAACTCAATATGGGCAAGAAGTTCATCTTACTCTCTAATGTTTTAGACTATAATGCATCTTTTAATTTGGCCCAATGTTCTATTCACCACCTTGGTTTAGCCATCACGTTGGGTGACAAGTTTTAGAAAAGAGAAGTTTAGTTCCAAGCTTCTCTCACAATGTCCTCCAAAAGTGGCTTAAGAAGTTCTTGGGATCCCATGTAGCTTCACTACTTCCTTAAAGAAGAGATTTGCAATATAAGTTGCATCACCAACTTTGTGGGACAGCATGAAATGGGCCATTTTTGTAAATTAATCCATTACCACAAAGATGAAATCCCTACTATTCCTTATCCTTTGGAGCCCTAAAAATAAAAATCCATGGAGATGTCAACCCAAGGCATGAAAGGGATGGGTAAAGGAGTGTAAAGACCATGAGGTTGGATTCTATAGTTCGCTTTCATGCATGCTATGCAATTTTTACAATGCTTATCTACATGCTTTCTCGTGTGGGGCCAATAGAAGTGTTCTTTCAAGATTTTGAAAGTCTTGTGAGGCCCAAATTGTCCCATCAAACATCCCTGATGTGCCTTTCTTATGAATGATTCTCTTAAAGAACCTTGGGTTATACAAAACCTCTTACCTTTGGAAAGGTGTTGATTGAAGAGATAAAATTCTTTGTTGGCCCCTAGGTGGCATTCACTAAAAATAGAAGAGAAGTCATCATCCTTAGCATAGTTAAAAAATTTGGTTTCAAGCATGGAAAGAAGGGCATTCCTTCTTGAAAGCACATCTCCCACTATGTTGGCCTTCTCTTTTTTGTGCTTGATTATATAGGGGAATTGTTTTAGGAACTCCACCCACCTTTCATGTCTCTTGTTCAACTTGCCTTGACTTTTCAAAAAATTTAGGGATTCATCATTACTATATATCACAAACTCCTTAGAAAGAAGGTAGTCTTGTCAAGTTTGCAAAGTTCTCACAATATCATAAAGCTTTTTGTCATAGATAGAGTAATTGATGTGGCTACCATTAAGCTTCTCACTAAAGTAGGTTATATGGTGTCCTCTTGAAGAAGTACGACTCCAATACCCATATTTAATGCATCACACTCAATTCCAAATGTCTTTTAAAGGTTAGGAAAGGCTAGAAGTGGTGCATTGATCAATTTTTTTTAAAAAGTTTTAAAGGCCTTTGTTTGATCAATTCCCCACTTGAAGTCCACACCTTTCTTAACTAACTCATTCAAAGTTTTTTCATTAGTAACGTGGGCTACGAGGGTCCAAAGTTTTCCACTATGGCAAAGAAACCATATTTCACATTGTTGGATAACAGGGCATCTCTTCGTTCGTGTTTTATCTACATAGGCACATGTTTTAGTGTGGTAGTGTCTTCATTCACAAATTACAACCATCACACCTTCTTCCATTGGAGGTTTGTTGTACTATCTTTGTCTTCCTTCATAAATTACAAGCATTGGCGAGTTGTTGGAGTGTGGTGCATTCTAGAGTATCGAGTTCTTCACGAAATTGAAAGCATTGGCATGTTGTTTGAGAGTGGGTTTCATCTCTTTCTTTGCTATTTGAGTTTGATTTTTGGTGGGTGTGGTGTTTTGTGCGTGCAGTGTATCATTGTATTCGTGGGCAATGATTTTATGGGTGAGTGTGAGTGTGGTTTCCCTTTTGTTCTTGTTAGTGCATCTGTTGTACGGGTCGAGTGTTTATATTTGGTCCATAGTGTGGTGCAATGTACAAATAAGTGATGGACCATCCTAACTACATTAAACTCCTTATGAACCCAAACAAATTAATTATCTTGCCTTCTGTCCCAAAATAATACCACAAGACCTATCACACATGTGTGGTGAGCCATGTGCAAATGAGAGGTGAGTTGTGAAAGACGTTTTGTACAACTTTAAGAAAAAATTGAAAATTACACACATCATTGTAGATGTACTTGGTATGAAGTATAATAATTACATTGGAGTGCTTATCAACTCAAACTAATGAATTGTCTTTCCTTCTGTCCCAAAACAAAAATCCCACAAACCATCTTAGATGTAATTACTATGGTCCATCACTTATTTGTACAAAAATTATTTCCCAACTTCTCACTTATTTGCACAGGGTTCACTACATATATGTGACAAATGTTATGGCATTTTTTTGGGATAGAAGACAAGACAATTAATTTGTTTAGGTTCATAAGGAGTTCAATGTAATTACTATGGTCCATCACTTATTTGTACATGTGCACCACAATATGGAGCAAATATAAACACTCAACCCCCAAAGCAAACACACCGACAAGAATAAAAGGGAAACCACACTCACAATCACCCACAAAATTTTTGTTCACGAATATGACGATACACCGCACACACAACACACCACACCAACCAAAAATCAAACCCAAATCGTGAAGAAGGAGATGAAACCCACACTGAAACAACAGGTCAATGCTTCAAATTTCGCAACGAACTCGATATCCTAGAACGCATCACACTCTCGTCAATGCTTGTAATTTTTTAAGGAAGACAAAACAATACAACTAACCACCAATGGAAGAAAGTTTTGATGGTTGCATTTTGTGATCAGAGACATTACCACATTCAAACACGTGCCAATTTAGAGAAAACACAAACAAATAAATGTCCCGCTTTCCAATAATTTGAAATATGTTTTCTTTACTATAGTAAAAAATGTTTGATTTCATATAACACACGTCACCAATGCAAAAATAAATAAAAAAAATTAGAAATAACTAATATGTGGTATTAAAAGTAAGAAAAAAATTAGTCAAAATATCTTTTCTTTTTTAAAATAATACAAAAAAATATATGTTTTTTAGTAGTGTAATTTTTCTTTCAAGTATATGCAGGGTTGCTACCACTCTCTTTGGTTTGGGTGATGATGGGAAATGTTTAATTATGGGGCTTACACGATTTCCAAGGTCTCATATTTAGCATAGAGATTGAATGATCAATCAAACAAGAACATGACAAAAGGAATTTATTATCATGATGATTAGTTATATATAGCAATATTTAATTAACCACAATAATTTTAATCTATGTTAGGTAAGATACGTAGATCATATTTGCTTTATATAAATTTATATCAAGACTAAACAAGTATATAATTTATTTTTCCGAATTTCAAAGCTACTTAATGAGCTGGATGTAAAAAGCAATATTTATTAAAGAATTGGTTAATTTGAAAATTTATTTGTAAGAGGATAAGTAACATTCGAAGAAAATCAAGGGAGAACATTTCATATTAAAAATCATTTTCTTCTTACCGATGGATGATGGTATTTTACAATTTTTATATAATATTTAAAAAATTGAAATTATTATTTATAGTTTATATTTATATATGTTCATATATATATATATATATATATATATATATATATATATATATATATATATATATATATATATATAATTTATACGTATAAACTTTAGTGACACAATATATTTTAATATATGTTAAATTATTTCTAATTTTCATAAAAGAAAAATGTTGGTATAAGTTATCCTAACGTAGATATACGTGCTTAAATTTTCTCTAAATTAGTATTAAAATTATGTGTAAGCATTAGTTAAATAAGTCTACATAATGACACTTTTATATGTTTATTATAGTTAGGGATGAAAAAATAATGTGTATACGCAAGTATATGCGGTTAAAATATATAACGAATACTAAATAATATTCTTAATGATATATCTAGGTAGTGGGGATGGGTAATTATCCGATATAGGTAAAAATATTACGGTATTCCACTTGTAGATATCAACTATGTATCGACTGATAAATATGAGTGAACCTTATTAGAATATTTTTTTAAAAAGTCAAATAAATAAAGTAAAGTTATTAGTATAATAAATATTAATCATCGAAAGAATGATTAATAATTTCATTTCATATATTTTTTTTTATTTTTTATTTTTTATTTAGATTTAGTCGAGTTGAGGTTCTAAACGAAAGAATAAATAATATGATTTAAAGTTCATCATATTTTAAGTAAGACAATTCAAGTGTGTAGACCTATAGCTTAAGTACTTCAAATCATATATCTTATAAATTTTTTATATTTTGCTAAAAGAACTCCTAGATTTCAAGGAATTAATAAATAAAACCACTTATTAAAAATATAGGTGATCCAATTCCGTTATTTCACATAATTTATTTCTCGATTTCTTGGAATAGGTCGGTTCAAAATCAGTTCAAAGGCGTCACACCTAAATGGGCATCCCAACTCTCGAGTTAAAATTATTTCATATGAATTATTTTTCAGTTCCTTAGATCAAGTTGGTCCAAAACCATCATATCTATATATGTCAAAATAGGTTCTAACCTATGAATTAATCCAGCTCACCATGGGTTTGAACTGGGTTAGGCTAAGAAAAATTCAATTTTTTTCAAAATGGATTAAACTAAACCCGGCTCACTTAACCTACTGGTTAAACGGGTTCGAGCTGAGTTAAAGGTGTGTTGACCCACTTAACCCACTAACATTTTTTTTTTTTTTAATTTTTTGTTTATAACTATTTCCTACTTCTAATTATATAAGTTCACAATTTCATATTTTTAAATGCTAGAATGTTGCTCAATAATATTTGAATAATTTGAATGTTTAATTAATTTGTTTGTCAAGTTATATACGTTGGTACTTTCTTCTTTCACTATTATATTTATAAATTATTTCTAGAATTAGGTGAATACTTTGATTTCACTATATAAAAAATAAATTAAACCAATTCACTCTCAATATAATATAATCAATATATAAAATAAATTACAAAAAAGAAATTCGTAAGTGAGCAACCCACCAACGCTTAGTGGGTCGGACAGGGTTGCAAAATTTTTTGCTCACCAAAAAGTGAAGCTAGTTGAGCTGACCATTTTTTAGCTCAACCCATGAAAAAAATGTTTTTTAATACCATTTGATGACCATTTGACAATTCTTATAAGGATAAAATAGTATTAACAAAAGTTATTTTTATATTTCTAGAAAGAAAATAAAGTAAATAATAATGAGAAATAGTGTCAAATGGTAATAAAAAAAATATGATTTCAAATTACCAATATCCTAAACCGTGGTGATCAATCCAAATAAACCGAATTCACTTAGTTTGACATCCCTAATCATACTCTGTTCGAAACATTTTAACCTTCACACCTAGGACGCAAAAGGCCATACACCTTAAAATAACTCTTTCTTTTTTAATTAAACCGATAATAAATAAAAACTACTGGACCCAATTCATTGCTATCCTACTTGTACTACCATACTTAGAAGTAGTAAAGAAGTAGTGCAATTACTTTTTTCTGTTTTAAAGTAATAGTAAAGTTGAACTTTGAATGCTAATAATGCCGGAATAATTCAATGGACAGTGGCCCCCATATAGGAATTGTTTTTCTAAGACTCTACCTATCATTCAGTTTTCCTGTACAAATTCAAACTATTGGAGACATAAATCAACATGTGAATCACGTGATTCTTTGAAAAAATAAGGGAATTATTGGTGCTAAGCCATCTTGAATTGCAATTGCTTTGAAATGGTAATAATAATTAATCCACCAAGGTGGGCACTTAATTTTTTATTTTATTTGTGATTATGGTTGACCATGACTGCAAAAATGGTTAAACTAAGGCTCTTATCTATTAGATTATAGTGATGGCATTGATGAGTGCTTTGTCCACAATTGGTTTAGCTGTTAATCCTAGCCACTACCAAAGGCTTTTCAGCTTAATTAGCATTTGACCACATCCTTCTTTAATTATACTTTTCAAGACTCTCTCCTCACAGTTTTCATTACACAATTATCAACTGAAATTGGTTGGGTGCAGTTTTATCAAGTTTTTTATTATCTAATTTGAAGTCGTGGCAAATGTGTTTTTTCCTGTTGCTATGTAGGTAACAAAAATAAGGCTTAAAATTTATAGTAATTGCTTAATATTTCTTTTTAATTTTTTTATTTGATGCCAATACCAGTATTTATTAACATTAGCTAATCTGATCTTACGTTATATCAACATTAATAAAAATATTAAGCCAGAAAAATAATAGAGAAAAACAATGATAAAAAAGGAAATAAAAAACAATGTTAGGAAGAATATCTATTAACATTCTCATAAGAAAGAAATTACGGCACTTTGAACTCCTCTTGTTATTTAAATCATTTAAATCTTGATCCTAACTTTTTTATTAAAAGAAATTACTAACTTATTTTTGTTTTTATGGTATAGGACATACTTGCATATCAAGAAACAATGAAAAAAAGGATTTGGAGAAAAAAATAAGAAATAAACAAGAAATAAAAAAAAACACTTTTTTAATATATTTTTTTCTTTTGTCGGGATAGATACTTATATACTTTTTTATGAGATTTTTTTTATAAATATAAAATAAAGTTAAATATATTTTTAATCCTTAAATTTGGATGTAAAATTGAAATTTGTCTTCATTAAACTTTGATATACTTTGGTTAAAAATGAATGAATATAATTTTTTTTAACTCATGTCATTTTTTTATTAAATAAAATTTCAAAAGTATCCCAGGTATCAAATGATATAAACAACTTAACTGGACCTAAAACCATGTTTGATATTTAATAAAAGTTTAACACAGTTGAGTTTGGAAGTTATATGTAATCATGAGTATCAAATTATATCAAAGTTTTGCATAAAAATAAATGGTTAAAATATCTTTATGGTTCCACTTTTCGTCAAGTTTTGTCAAAAAAGTCTTAATTTTGGTTTTGTGTTCAAATATGTCCCAATTTTTGTCAATTTTGTTTAATTGGATCCTTTTTTGCTAATACCCTTTAAATCATTAACGGCCATGAACAATGACTGCCACGTGTCACTTCGTAGTTTTTTTAACTTTTTAATTTTTTAATTTTTTTTAATTTTTATTTTTATTAAATGTCCATATCAACCCAGTACCGTCTCACGTATCAAAGTCGATGTTTTATATTCAATTTGGTCCCTATATTTGTTATTTTTATTCAATTTAGTTCTAATTTTGTTTAAAATTGATCAATTTTGTCCCTATCGAAGATGTAACCAAATTTAATTTTTATATCAAAGTTATAATGATGTGAATTTTAATATATTATATAAAAAAATTTAATAAAAAATGTGAATTTTAATATAAAAATTAAATTTGGTTTCAATTTGGAGAGGAACCAAATTGGTTCATTTTAACAAAAATTGGGACTAAATTGAACAAATAACAAATATAGAGACCAAATTGAATATAGAACATTGACTTTGACACATGACATGCGGTTGGGTTAACACGTGGACATTTAAAAAAATTAAAAAAAATCAAAAAAAAAAAATCACTGTTCATGGCCGCTAATGATTTAAACAGTGTTAGAAAAAAATGACCAAATTGAACAAAATTGACAAAAATTGAGACCTATTTGAACATAAAACAAAAATTAGGACTTATTTGACAAAACTTGACGAAAATTGAGACCAAAATAATATTTTAATCAAAATAAATTATAATTTTATATCAAATTTTAAGATTAAAAGTATATTTAATCCGAACAGTTCAAATTTTCATTATTCCATTACGGATCTAATATAAAAAAACAATATTAACTTCTTTTAATAAATATTAAAATTAAGTAGATTAAAAAAATTGGAAATATTATTAAATAATTACTATAAATATTAAAATTTTGAAAAAGATGTTGAAAAAAAAGAATAAAATAAAATAAACGGTGAGAAAACCAAATCTGCAGCACCACAAAACATATGCATTATTAAGATCACAATACAATAAAATACAATAAAGGAAGAAAATTCTAGATTTGTGGTAGAAAACATCATTAGAATCACAAGGTTTTGTCATACATAATAAGTAACTGAGCCACTGGGTGGGAGTGGTTGTTTTCTATGACAGGTGTCATAACTTTTTAGGTTAGACAATTAAAAATTTCACACATGGTATTACAAGATTTATAATAAAAAAAGAAGCGCTTGATTAAAATATATTCAATTTAATATAGCAATCATATTCTACTTTTATATATTTATTTATTCTCCTTTTTTCTATAAAATGTATAAACTCCTCACATCTTAATTAAATGTATATTGTAAAATTTAACAATTATGTCATCACATCAAACAATATATTAAAAATACAAATAAAAGAAAACTATATGAAAACTAAATCGAATCCATGTTCAAAATATTATAAAACAAACTTTCTAACAGAAATTGAAAATAATTTTTGTAATTTCTTAATTAACAATATCTTCGATATATTTTTTGAAAAGTACATTTTAAAATCACTTATTTTAAAAGCACTTATTTTAAATTTAGACAACATAGATTTTTCAAATTAAGTCAATACTACTGACTTTGCATTCGTGTTATATATCGTATGCAAAAAAAAAAAAAAGTATATGAGATGTCATCAAAACCAACCAGTTATAAATTATGACTCTAATAAGGCACTCTTCTGCAGTCGATTCAAGATGAAATACTATATAAAGACTTATACTAAAATATTTGAAATTATAAATATACGTTATCTAAATAAATATACTTGCAGTTTTACAAACAAAAAGAAAAATATATAATATTATTAATGACATATACAGGTATGAAAACCGTACAAGTAAAAAAGAAAAAGCAAGATATTTTATGTTAGATTTACAAGTGACATAAAATAGATTATTTTTTTTTGTCAGTTTATAACAATACAATGTATGATGTGGACGCGTCTAAATCGATTTTGTCATATTCAGTGTAGAAAAACCAACTTTTATATCAATGTTCCCGACATATAATTTTTAAAAGTAGTTTTTATTCTGGCATCAACCAAAACCTTTAAACTAGAAAAACTAACTAATACAACAGATCAACCCAATTTATGATATAAAATATTTCTATCTAAAGTTTGAATGAAATTATTTAATGTAATTTAAATAATCTAATATGGTAATTGATGTTAAATTTAATTATTATTTATATTGGAGAAGATAAATTACCTATTATTGTGTTATTTATAACATATTTTCCTAGGACAATGAGATTTGATTCTATCTAAAATGTTGAGTTTATATTTTCTACTATATTTTTATGTTTCATATTTTTAGTTTTGTATTTTTATTAATAATTTGATTTCGATGTAAATTTATATCGGATAAAAATTTTGGATAAATTTATGTTAGGTTTACTTGATATAAACTTGTAGTGTTTTAAAAAAATAATTGATTTTGATTTAGAAACAAAACTTGAAGTACAAAAAATAATATCAATTACAATGACTTCGTTCTACATATATGTAAAATGAGAGAGAATTACAATAAAAATACTTATTCATTTTCGTGATTAAGATCTCAAAAACAAGCACAAAATATATAACACATACTTCAATAATTTGCTTAACCAGCAAAAACTCCAATGCATTCAGATCAACCACCACGAAAAAACTCATTTACAAAAGAGGAAGACATTATTGAGTTTCCTAAAAGTAATCACAATGCCAATTTGAACATTGTAGAGGTTTAGCCAACTAACCTCAATGCATAACACATGTGCAATCAGACAAAATTGTTCTCCACTAGAAACTATCCACAAATGATGAAGAAAGAAATTATTTTGGTCACCAATGGAACCTCCACAACACCCAGGCTTGTCATCGGATAAAAGATAACTCACATAAATAAATTTTTGGGAAGGAAGGTGTGAGGAAGAAAAGTTGCATACAACATTTTTTAAAACTCATTTATGTGAGACCTCTTGTGATCAGACACAAAAGACCCATTTATGTCAGATCCCTAAGAGATGCGATGTAAATGAGATTTTTTACGTTTGACCATAAAAGCCAAACATAAAGAGGTGCTCTTATTTACAAAAAGACCACTACACTTAACGTCTAATTCCTTATAATTGAACATAAATTATGTAACATAATTGACTAGTGGTTATTATTTAATTATTGTAAAGGTAAATCTAAATTTAAGTAAATGTTGAAATATATTATCTTCTTAAGATTAGTAATATTTACCCAAATGATGAGTCTCATCCAATAGTTGATATAATAATCATATTCAAATTAATCTTCTTGCCTATCGGTAGACATATTAAAAAGTTCATTAACATTAGGATAGATAAATTACAATAATTTTGTTTTGCATTATGTACTTAAAATATTCGTTCCAACCGTAAATTTAATTAATTTACATAGACATTTATGTAAGTGAATATATATATACATTTCATTAATAATGGAAAAAAGTTCTAGTTACCTTTGTGATAAGTTTTTGATTTTATTGGTGGACTTGTAGTGAGATGAACAAAACCACATATCCTTAGGCATAATGACATTAACTACCAATGAGACCTATACGCAATGACAAATCAATTAGTTATGTAAGTAACATAATCAAAATAATAAATAATTATTCAGTACATCCCCTATCGAGATAATTATAATAATCCTATACTAACTGCTTTTACTACTTAGATTCACATTCATCGATATTTTATGCTAGTCCATATTTTCTTATAGTATTTTTCATAAATTAGTATGTTTTAAAATATTAATCTAACTTAGATATTGTACATATTCGGTCCAAAACATAAGTTAAGTAATGCGGTCCAACAAGATTCATTCAATTTTACTGACCTAAAGTGGTTGAAAGATATTTTGACATATTTTTGTTGGTGCAAATATTCATATATTATACTACAAGAAAACTTCTAAACAATGACACATTTTTGTTAACAATAGTTATTAGTAACTATAGTAATAAATTTAGATATCAATTTACAAAACTAAAAATTATTAATTACTAAAATAGTCACTATTATGAATAAAAAATTATAATTGGTCACTAAATTGGTCTTTGAAATTAGCTACCATGTTTTTTGCTGCCAAAGGAAATTGATCACTAAAAATTAGCTACATAAATCTTGGCTAACAAAATAACTTAGTTTCTAAATTGGTCTCTAATTAATTAGTAATCAATTTAGTAATCAATTATCATTTTTTATTTATAACAGTGACTATTTTAGTAACCAATAATTTTTTATTTTTTAAATTATTATCTAAATTAGTCACTATAATGACCAACTATTTTTGTTTTCTAAAATTGGTTTTAATTAAGGATTTTCTTGTAGTGTTAAAAGTATATGTGACTAAATCTAGATAGTTTTATTACGTCATTATATTCCTCAATACCATATATTTACTGAATATTTGGTATATTAAGTAAGATATCTCATTATTGTTATTATTCTACTAATTATTATATAGCGATAAGTTGTTATATTTGTTGATATTATTTGATATTTTCTTTAAATTATTAGTGTTTACAACAAACATCAAAGGGTTCAGAAACCGTATAAATATACACAATATTTCACAAGAAAATACATTCTCTCATACCACTACAAGAAAATCCTCAATTAGAAACCAATTTTAGAAATAAAAAATAGTTAGTCACTATAGTGACTAATTTATATATCAATTTACCAAAATTAAAAATTATTGGTTACTAAAATAGTTACTAAAAAATTATTATTGGTCACTAACTAATTAGAGACTAATTTAGAAACTAATTCATTTTGGTAGCCAAAACCTAGGTAGCTAATTTTTAGCGACCAATTTCCTTTGGTAGCTAAAACCATGGTAGCTTATTTTAAAGGGTAGCTAATTTTAAAGACCAGTGACAAGTTATAATTTTTTAATCATAATAGTGACTATTTTAGTAACCAATAACTTTTAGTTTTGTAAATTGGTATTTAAATTGGTCACTATAGTTACTAATAATTATTGGTCACTAAGATTGGTCATTATTTAGAAGTTTTCTTGTAGTATACTTACTCTCTTCTACTCAAAAGATTCAAACTCTCAAGTAGATCTTCCCTTGTGTTCCAACCCTAAGGAGCATATATCAGATTCTCCAATCCACTCAAATATTGCCACTTGTGGAAGGTCCATGCACCGGATCCCGATGAAAACAAATAGCATAATAAATTATAAATATAAAAAATGTGTCAAACATATGCATGATTAAGATCACAATTAGAGATGTCAAAATGAGTTTCAATTCATGAGCCAACCCAACTCACCACAAGTTCGAGCTGGGTTGGGTTGAGAAAATTTCATTTTTTTTGAAAGTGGGTTGAACTGAACCCAACTTTAACCCACGAGTTAAACGAGTTTGAGTTAGGTTGAAAGTAGGTTGACCCGCAACCCACCAAACACACTATTAATTTTTTTTACAATTTTTAAATTTTTTAATTATGATTATTTACTACTTCTAATTATATAGGTACATAATTTGATATTTTTGAATACCAACAAGTTGCTCAATAATATTTGAATAATTTTTAATTATTTGTCAAGTTATATACATTGATACTTTAATTTTTAACTACTATCTTTATAATAATATTTCAAGAATTAAATGAACACTTTGATTTCACTATTATAAAAAATAAATCGAGTTAATTCACTTTCATGCAATATAAATTATAAAAAAAACAAAAATCATGAATGAACCAATTCACTAACCCACTAACCGTAATGGATTGTACTCTATTGCAAGATTTATGACAAAAAAAATAGTCAGGAATATAATGAAATATTATAAGGAAAAAAAATTCTAGATGCGTGGCAAGAAAACATCATTATTAGAATCACAGGTTTTGTTATACATGATTAGTAACTAAACCATTTGGTGGGAGTGGTTGTTTTCTGACAGATGTCGTATATTTTTAGGTTAGACACAATTAAAATTTCACACATGGTATACGAAGATCTACAACAAAAAAGTGCTTGATTAAAAAGTTCATTTTAAAATAGAAGAGTTTTTATTTCGATATATTTATTTATTTTATAAAGTTTACAATAAACATCACTATAAATTATGATATCTTAATTAAATTTATATTCTAAAATTTAATAATTATGTTGTCACATCAAATAATTTATTTAAATAAAAATAAAAAATAAAAAATGAGAAGGAAATCAAATTTATTTTAAAAATCTTTCAAAACTAACTTTCTCATGAAAATTGAAGATAAATAATTTTTGTAACTTCTTCATTTACAAATGTTTTATATATTTCTTTTGAAAATTAATCATTCTAAACATCACTTAGTTTAAAAACTTATTTCAAATTTAAGCAACATAGATTTTTCAAATTAAGTCCATACTACAGAGTTTTCATTCGAGTTGTATATAGTATGTAAAAAGGGGTATATTAGATGTCATTAAAACCAACCAGTTATATAATCTGGCACTCTTGTGTTGATTCAAGATAAAATAGCATATGATTTTATTTAAATATTTAAAATATAAATATGGGGTATCTAAATACACGTAGTTTAACAAAATAGAAAAACCTATATAATATAAATGGTTCAAATAAATATGAAAATGGTACAAGAAAAAAAAAAAGCAAGATATTTTATGTTAGATTTACAAGTGACGCAAAATAGGTTTCTTTCTTTTTGTCATTTTGTATCAATACAATCTAAGAGATGGATGCACCTAATTCGGACAAATGGACATATTAGGAGCATAATGAATGACCACAGTTCACGCGATTTTGTCATATTCAGAGTAGAAAAACCAACTTTTATTTCAATCATAAGACACTTTTTTTTTATTAAATATTTTTATTTTTCTCATCAAACCAGAACCTTTAAACCAGAAAAACTAAACACAATAAATCAAGTGATGTACGATATAAAATATTATGGGTTAGGTTGGATCTTTCGTCAAAAGATCATTAGTGAAATATAAAATCAATAAGATATGAATTAAATTGGGATTGACACTATTTTTAACCAAAAATATTAAAGTAATGAGTTTATAAATCTTTATCCTTATATAATATTCAACTTTTCTATTTTTATTCAATGTGGACCTTAGACTCACATTTGGATTTCCCATTTTTATTCAATGTGGACCTTAGACTCACATTTGGATTCCCAACATGTTAAATATATATTGTTTTTAATAAAATTTGGAATTAGTTCTTTTTTGAAACTTTAACTCAATTTATTCTTTTAACCTTAAAAATATATAAATTTAGTCTTTTAAATAAAATTTTATTAAATTTATTTGACGTTTCAAACGTGTTTCATGATATAACATGTGTTCTTTTGTATTCCGCAAATCTATTAGAGGGCTCTAGTATCCGGTTGCAGGTGAATCTTCTCTTGCTCGGGTGGGCTTCGAGGACGGCACAAGGGGACCTGCAAAAGACATTCTGATGCCTAAGTTAGCACCTATGATGCACCGATACTTCAACTTGGGTCACGTATCCGTGTCGGACACGTATCGTGTCTGATACTTTAGGATACTTCAACAATACTTATCAATGAAGTATCTAAGTTATAAATTTGTAGTACACTATAATAAAATCTTTAAATAATGACTTATTTTAGTGGCAAAAAATAATTAGTCACTATATAGTGACAAAATTGACAACTAAAGTAGTTCCAAAAAATTATAATTAGTCTCTAAATTAATAATTAAAATAGTTTCAATTATGAATTGGTTTTTAAATTGGTCACTAACATTAACTACTAGATTTTGGCTACCAAAATAATTGGTCTATAATTAGGAAATTTGGATTCACTCATTAACAACCATATATTTATTATGTTTGTAAGAATTATTGTACACTTTTCAATGTTCATACATAACGTATCTATCACGTATCGTATCCTATTATTTTGAAAATAAATGTATCGACGTATCGGATACGTGTCGTATCTAATACACGTATCGTATCTGTGTATCATAGATTAGCACGAATGATGTCAGGATTTCAGGAAATATTTAATGCATAATCAATGCATAGAATATTGTGCTATATATACCTTTTTACATGTGGGTCCTACCTAGGATGGGCATTGGAGGCCCAAATACCTCTTTGGTTGCTTTTGGATCCACCCTAAACCCTAAACCCTAAACTCTATAGTGTGCGGTCCAGGGTGGTCGTACACTGGCCGTGTGCTGCTTGCGTGCTTTATAGCTTAGAGTATGCGGCTTGGGCAGGTTGCGTATCGTATACTATGCACATTTGTCTTGGATGGTGGTATGGTTGGGACAACATGTGAGTTGTTTACACCATTTGACATATTTTCACTTCAATATTAGTTATAAACTTTTATAACTAATATTGAAGTGAAAATGTATCAAATGGAATAAATAACTAAACTGCTATATCATGTCGAATGAACTTAACAAAATCGGTTAAAAGAACTAAATCTACGTATTTTTAAAGTTGGTGGACTAAATTGGATCAAAATTACAAAGAGAAACTAATTTATATTTTCATCTAGAGTTAAGAGGTCAAAATATATATATATATATATATATATAATCCTATAAAATATTTCAAGCTAAAGTTTGAATAAAATTAGTTAATTTACTCTAATAATCTAATATGGTAAACACGGGTAAATTTAATTACTATTTGTATCGGAGAAGATAAGTCTCTCATTATTGTGTTTTTATAACACATCGTAATTAAATAATGAAATCTGATTAAAGTATTTAACGTATTAGTATTTAATTATTATGAAAATAAATTTAAATTTAATTAAATATTGAAATATATTACCTTTGTTTAGGAATTAGTAATATCTATATAAAATGATGATTCGCAAATTGTACACATGATATAGTAATCACATTTAAATAAAGTTTATTGCCTATCAATGTACCTATTAAAAAGTTTATTAACATTAGGGCAAATAAATTGTAGTAATCTTGTTCTAATCGTCCACTTGAACTATTTGTCTTGGTTATAACTAATTAATTTACATACACATATAAGTGAATATATACTCATCTCATACAAGTTGAATCATTATAGGTTGAGTTAAAAATGAGTCAATTCAACCTGACTATTTTTTGTGAGCTAAAAACTTTATAATCTGACTAGACCCACCAAATGTTGGTGGGTTGACTTAAATATATTGTTTTTTAGTTTGCTTCTTTATTTTGTAGCACTACAATCAAAGCGTTAACCTATTTTATCAAACATTATTATGAAGATAGTAGTTGAAATCTACATAACTTGACAAACAAATAAATTAAACATCTAAACTATTCAAACATTATTAAACAACATTCTAATAATTAAAAAGATCAAATTGTCAACCTAAAGTAATAAATAATTATAATGAAAAACTTGTAAAAAAAATGATAATAAAGGATTGTTAAAAGAATAATAAAGGTTGCTTGATGTTGATTTATTATTTGATTTGCCTAATGAAATTTTGGTGGAAATGTTAGAATTTGCGTTTATTGCTAATGTGGAATATAAGAAATTGCCTCTATTTTGTTTAAATGTAAAATGATAGGTCATGATCTATCTAATTTTAAAAAGTTACAACATTATGTGAATGTTATTTCTGATAAGGAGAAGACAGTTTGCGGAAAAATACAACAACATTATCGTCCTAAGATGGTTAGTGCAAAGGCTAAGACTATATGCTCTTTAGCTCAAGTGGTAGAGCCAATGATGGATCCTGTGAGATTGTGGTAGAGCTTGTGGTAGAGCGATGAAGCTTGTGGTGGAGCTTATGGCGCAAATTATTGTGGCACAACCTGTTGTTCAGTCACAACCTTCGCAAGTGGAGGTTAATCCTGATAATATTTGGGTTGTGAATGAATTTTCTCTTTTTAAGAATCTATATGGTGGTGCATTAGTGAAATTTGATTCCTTGGCTAGTATGCCTTCTGTGGAGGATGCCATTCCCATTATGAATAATTTGCAGGATTTACAATAATTAGATTCAAATCATGGTAGTTTAATGGCAGTTCCTAATCTGTAAACATCTAAGGAGGCTTGTTTTTATAGAGGAATTAAAAATAACATCTAAATGGGTTAATATGCTTGATGAGAGGAAAAATTCTAATATCGAAGAGGATGATGAGCAGATTCAAACTATAAGAAAACCTGATATGAGTAGGTCAAAGAAATTTAATACTAAATCATCAAAGCAAAAACTTCTAAAAATTAAAGGCCTTTTTATGTGAGAGGATTGACTAATGATAATAGTTTTTAGTATGCGCGAGTGCAAAAAGCCGTTTTGACTTCGTCTTATATGCCTCAGGTTTCGATAAAGCAAAGTCTATGAAAAC
This sequence comes from Vigna unguiculata, assembly GCF_037176805.1. Classification (NCBI taxonomy): domain Eukaryota; kingdom Viridiplantae; phylum Streptophyta; class Magnoliopsida; order Fabales; family Fabaceae; genus Vigna; species Vigna unguiculata. The sequence goes on from NC_140801.1 coordinate 14,982,344, forward strand.
GTGGTGACATTTTTGAAATTATTGGGAACGTATAGGGTTCAGTTCTCTAGAAAAGTGAAGCCTATACATGAATAAGCTTTGTTTGTCTAGGAACCGCTGCTTATAGGTTCCCATTAATTTAAAAAATGACACTCTTTTTTAAAATATTTGTCTCAGTGGCAAAGGGTATAAGCTTCAATGATTGAAAGGTATATTACCGAAGAAAGTATTGAGTTTTGTTTAGTGTACATGACAAAAGCAAATCTGATAAGAGTTTCACCTAGATCATGGTTGAACATATGTTCTATAAGTAAGTGCATCCGAGGTGTAAATGTGGTAATTGAATCTTGCGAAGAAGTGTTGAAAGCACATTTCTACATGCTAAACAAGACAAATGAGGTGATCCTTTACTTATTTGCACATAAAGCCATTGTGAAGGACACTAAACTGAAACAATAAGAGAAATGGTTGTTGATGCAGCATAATAGTACATTCATGGCTTGGTTTAAAGCTGAGGTGTTGAAAGATTCAAAATGTTCTGCGACTTTGATATGGCTAGAAAATGGATTGAGGTTTGATGTTTGATAGCCTCCTTCTCAAGCTAGGTTAGGCCAAAGCTAGAGATGGTGTTATGCTGATGATAGGATAGGCTAAAGTTTGTGGAATGTGTGATGGAGCTCTCAGTTTTATGGTGTTTAATGGTTGGATGAAGGTGGTTTGTGGTGCTCTAAGAGAGGTTAGGCCAACTCTAGAGAAAGGGGCACTAGAGGGACCTCATGGGATGCTCTAACAAGTGACTAAGGGACAAGATATGGATCTACTTAATAAAGTTGGATCTACTTTACCTCGTTTGTACTCACAACATACTAGGAAATTGCTTAGTTTTTCATACCATGATCTGGGTACTTGTTTCAGTTCATACAATGCTTTCTTTAGTTTTTAGACATGATTTGGATATTTATAGTCCTCAAAACCAGGAGGTTGACACACATAGACCTCTTCTTTGATGTATTCATTTAAAAAAGCACTCTTTACATCCATTTGATATAGTTTGAATTTCATAATAGATGTGTAAGCTAATGGAAACCTTATGACTTTCGATCTTGCAACTGGGGCATATGTTTTATCATAGTCAATTCCTTTTTCTTGACTATATCCTTTTACTATCAATCATGCCTTATTCTTTGTTATGTTTCCATGTTCATCTAGCTTATTTCTGTACACCCATTTTGCTCCAATTACTTGCATTGAATTATTTCTTGGTACTAGATCCCATACTTCATTTCATTTAAACTGATTCAGTTCTTCTTGCATTGCTTGAGCCTAGTATTCATCCTATAAGGCTTCATCAATGCTCTTTGGTTCTACTTGTGAAACAAAGGCTACATTCATACAAAAGTTATTCATTTTGCTTCTTGTTGTGACTTTTTGATCTACATTTCCAATAACATTATCTAGTGAGAGTCCTCTCGGTGTTCACCATTCTCTAGGTGGATCTTTAAAAACTTATTGTTCATTGATGGTCAAATCTTGAAGACTTCTTCTTAGGTCCTCCACACTTTCTTCATGTGGTTGATCTTTTTCTATTACAACCTGTTCTTCTTCTATATCTATGGATTTTTGTCTCGACTCAAGAGGGTTTTCCTCAAGGTCTAAAAACTCATCAAACTTTACATGAATAGATTCTTCTACAAGCAATATTCTCCTATTAAATACTCTATATGATTTACTACTTAAAATAGCCTAAAAATATCGCATCATCTACTTTTAAATCAAATTTACCAAGGTTATCCTTTCCATTGTTTAAAACATAACATCTGCAACCAAAAACTTTAAAATGAGAAATATTTGGTTTTCTACCTTTGAAAATTTCATAGGGAGTGAGTTTCAAAATGGGTCTAATTAAAATCCTATCTAACACATAACAAGCAGTTGAAACTGCATCGACCCAAAATAATTTTGGAAGATTCTTTTCATTGAACATAGTTCTAGTTAGTTCTTCTAGTGACCTATTTTTCCTCTCAACAACTCCATTTTGTTGTGGTATTCTTGGAGAAGAAAAGTTATGTGTAATATCTAATTCTTCACAAAAATTTTCAAATTGCTCATTTTGAAATTCACCACCAGGATCAGTTCGTAAAAAAATTATTTTCAAAATTATTTTCATTTTGGATAGCCTTAGCAAATTTCTTAAAAGAGTTGAAGGCATTACTTTTAGTTGGCAAAAAGAAAGTCCAAGTAAACCCAGAATAGCCATCTACAATAACTAATGCATAATAATTACCACCTAAAATTTTGTTCTAGAGGGTCCAAATAAGTCCATATGTAAAACCTCTAGAGGTTTTGTGGTATAAATTATTTTCTTACTTTTGAAAGAGGTTTTAATTTGCTTTCCTTTTTGGCATGCAACACAAATTTTATCTTTTTTAAAATTTAATTTTGGGAGACCAAACACTAATTCTTTTTAAATAAGTTTACTCAAATGATGCATGTGAATGTGTGCAGCTCTTCTATGCCATAACCTAGGATCTTTAGCCTTAGAAACAAGATAGGAGATAGTTCTAGAAGATGCAATGTCAAGATTAATAATGTAGATATTATTTAGTCGTATACCTTTTAACACTTTGTCATTTGATTGTTCTTTGACAATGTTGCTAGCTTTTGATTCAAATGTTACTTTCAGTCCTTTGTCACATAGTTGACTTATGCTCAATAGACTATGCTTTAATCCCTCTACAAGTAATACATCTTGGATCTTGAAGACATCACCAATTTGTATTTTTCTTGATCCAAGTATCTTGCCTTTGTTGTTGTCACCATATGTAACATGACCTTAACTTTTTCTTGATTAGACTTTGAAATTTTGATTTATCTCTGGTCATGTGTCTTGAACATCCACTATCAATAGGGATGTCAACGAGGCGGGTAGGGTACGGGTAGTAGCTCCCCCGTACCCTACCCACTGGATAAATATCAGCCCCGTACCCATACCCATATCTGTCGGGTATCCATTATGCGGGTACCCGCCTATTTTTTTCATATCCGCGGGTATCCACGGGTACCCGCGGGTATTTACAAAAATATTTTAAAAAATAAATATTTAATCATAAATTCAAATAAAATACATCATTGTCATAAATTTTAAATAAAGTTCAAATAAAGTTCATACAAGTCCAAATAATTATAAAAATAAATATAAAATGACGTTCAACATAATATAAATTCTTTAATTAGTGCTTGGATCAACAAGTTCACTTCTTCCGATTGATTCCTGAAAAATAAACAAATAAAAAATCACTAATAATTTATATTGTAGTTTATTTTTGAATGAAATATTAAAAAAATTACTAACTTCATCAATGTCCATATCTTGCAACATTATATAAAGTTTCATGTTGTCCAATTTTAATCCAGGAGAGCCTGAAAACATAAGAAGTTCATTAAAAATTTCTAAATATCACTTAATTAAAATATTTAATTAAAAATATTAATTTCATTACCTTCCATGTTGGTCCATAACCAATCTTGGAGACACATCAATGCCTCCACAGTATCTGGAAGTAATCTACTGCAATGTGGGGTAAGAATCCGACAACCATTACTGAATGAAGACTCTGAAGCAATAGTTGAGATGGGGATTGCTAGAATGTCTCTCGCCAGCATTTGCATGGTTTGGTATTTTAACCCATTACTTTTCCACCACGTTAAGATATCAAATTGTGCATCTGAATCAGGAAGTATTGCCTCTTCTAAATAACGATCTAATTCTGACTTAAAATTTGGTGTGTCACTTTTCTTTGCAATCTTATGTTTTGCAAAATTTGACCTCCAACTTTCTTTTCTTCCAAGAATACCTACATCCATTACATTTAGGTTTGAACTTTGAGATGAAGCAGCCAATTCTTTACCCTTGACTTTAATGGCATACTCTTTTACCAAATCTTGACAAATAGATTTTACCCTCTCAATTTCATAATGAGAATTTTCTCCATAAATTTGAGGGAAAAAATAATCTAACAAGTCAATTTTGTACCTGGGATCTAATACAATTCATATCGCCATCACTCCATTGATCACACCCCAATACTTATCAAATTTAGTAATCATGGTTGCAGCCATTCCATGAATAATGGAAATAGGACAAGAAAGCCATTCAATCAAAGCCAACTTAATTTCACATATTTTTGGGAAAACGACATTCATAGTTAGATACAAAGTACCAGAGAATAAAAGTGTCACATCATAAAATAATTCCAACCTTTGACAAATCTCATTTGCCATCATCCAATCATGTTCACTAGGTAAAGCTTTGTATTGATTATCTCGTTGTGATAATCTATGAAACACATCTTTGTATTGTGTAGCAACTTCAAGCATAAAAAATGTAGAATTCCACCTAGTCTTGCAATCAAGAACTATTTTTTTCTTAAATGGAATGTTCACTTGACCACATGCCTCTATAAATTTCTCCTCTCTTTTAGGTGTTGTTATCCAAAAATGAATGCTTTCTCTAATATTTTCAATGGCATCAGAGATTATACATCAACCACCTTTAACAATCAGATTTAAAATATGAGCACAACAACGCATGTGAAATAATTGGCAACCTAAAATAAGATTTCTAGGTAAAATCTTCTCTAAAACTCGTTCAATCATAGCATCATTTGTAGTGCAATTATTAACTGTCAAAGTGGACAAGTTTCTATCTAGATTCCAATCCATTAAACATTGAATTAAAACATCACCAAGAACCTTGCTTGTATAAGGAGAAAGTATATAAATGGACCTAACATAAAGATAAATATTTTAATAATCTATTCATAAACAAGTAAAGAAAATAATACAAATTGTAATTATATAATTTAGAAACATTACCTCACAAGTCAACTTTCTAGGTTCCATGAATCAATTATAAAGTGAGCAGTGACCGTCATGTAACCTCTATTCTGGTTACTAGCAGTCCACATGTCAGTAGTAATTGCAACTCAACTTTGATTCTTTGATAACAATTTCATTATATTCTCTTTTCCTTAATTATAAGTCTTCATAATGTCACTCCTTGTGGTGTTTCGAGAAATCCCCTTGAATAAAGGTTGCAAAGTAAGACAAAATTCCTTAAAGCCCATGTGATCAACCATTGACATTGGATACTCATGTAGAACTATCATCTTAACATGTGCACACCTTGCTGCTTCTTGACTAAATACATAGTTGCCAACAACTATTGTTTCACTCCCTTTTTCTTTGTTTTGAGAAATGCTTGCTTGATATCTCGAGTTGTTCGAAGTTTGCAGCACCTAAAGTGGGCCATCAAGTGTGATGTCCCTTGCTTTGACTCCCCCAAAAGTTTTGAACCACAATAATTACAAATGGCTTTCCACTTTCCATCTACTTTTTGTTTCTTAAAGTGATTTCATACAACTGATGTGTGTCTTTTTCCAATAATGTTATCCTCTGTTTCAAATGAACTTCCAGTTTCTACTTGGGTTGAGGCATCACCTTCATTCACAGGAATATTATTTGATTCCCTTACATTTGATTCACCAACATTAGAGGCATTTTTCACTTGTTCTTCACCTTCATTGGGAGTAGAAATTTTTCCCGTAGACATGCTAAACAATAAACCAATACATATTTAGATAATTTATATAAATTTGTAGACATTGTTAACAATCATACCATAAACGTCACTATCTATATAGGATTCAATATATATGTCCAATTTCAAAGAAAGGAAAGAGAAGAATGTCAAGGGGTGTACTTGGAAGAAGACAACATACCAATACTTGAAGGTGGAAGAATGAAGACATAAGACAAGACAAGATGTGCAGCCTAGAAAAAATTAGGTTAGAATATTTTTTACTAATATATATATATATATATATATATATATATATATATATATATATATATATATATATGAGGGTATTTTTGTGAATTAAAATTTAACGGGTACGGGTATCCACGGGTACGGATACTATGATACCCGTACCCGCCCCATTAACATGCGGGTATTAAAAATACCCGTACCCGCGGGTAGCGGGTATCCATTTTTAATATCTGTTTCCTACCCGTTGCGGGTTTTATCCACGGATACTTGCAAGTACGGATTTTTTTGACATCCCTAACTATCAACAAACCAAATTGATTTCTTGTCTTTAGTGATCAACTACATCATAATATAATAATTTAGGCCCCCTTTATTGTTTTGGGTCCTTAATGGTTAGTAGAAATAACATTCTCAACTTTAAGATTGTAAGAAATATAAACTGCCATTGTTGAATAATCGATTATTTTAAACACCTAATTACAAAAAATACTTAAAATTTCTCTTATGCTTCCTCTTTATCCAGAGTGACTTGACACCCTAAATGCTCTATATCTTTATCTTGAGCTTTCCTTAAGCTTGTATTATTTTTGCTTGAGTATCCATTAAAATCTTTAGCTTTCAAAGAGGTAGTGGTGACATCCTTTTTGCTAACACAAACCTCTAAATGAAGATCACAACGGTCAAACTGAAGAATAATATGTTACTGATCAATTGTCAAAATTTCTACTTAATCCAAAGTTAACGAACCAGGAAACTCAATTTTTCCAAAATTGTACAGACTAGAAGAAAACACACTCGTCTGCATACAAAAAACAATGTAAAAATACATATTTTCATGCACAAAGTATCTGTTCAACATACCAAGCATTCAAAACATGCACAAAAGGAAAACTCTTATACCAATATCCTCATTCTTAGAAAAACCCAAAACGTACAATGCTGCACATATTTAACTTCATGCATGATAACAAAACGTACGAAAAACTTGCATGGTTTATACTCACACTTCACTATAATACTAAGCATTGACCAATTGGCACATAATTCCACCACCAATTACTTCCAATTTCATATTCACAATACCAAAATACCAAATCCTCAAGCATCAATAGTATTACAAATTTTACATACCCAAAATAACCATGACCAGAACCTATTATATACATGAACATGATCAAGGGTTAATCAACTTAACTCCAATGCAAATTCTTCCATCCAAACATTTCCAACATATTTTTCTTCTGTCTAATTAAACATTACACCAAAGGCCAAAAAATCATAATATCAAGCAAATTTCTCTTTCATAAAATGATATTCTAAGGAAAATTTATCTTTCCTATGCATAGATAATTCCACCAAACTAATAAAATCCTAAATTTTTGTTGCATCAATATTTCTGAAAATTTACCATAAACAAAAAGAAATGTAATATGCCTCTAACCCTAACAAATCACGTGAACAACATTGCATCCTTGTCTCGTCATCAACTTATCCATAAAATAAAAGAGACATAAAAAAAATATTATAATCATCCAGAAGATAAATCTTATCATCACAACTTCAACCATTTTACAGAAAAAAAATTGCTTCCCTTACAAATTCCATATTTCCCCTTCAAAATATTTCTATGGGTTTAGCACCTCGTACCTTGAATTTTTGAAACAAGAGTTCTCTTTTCAACTGAAAATTTCCACTACTCCAAAGAAACTCTCATTCTTCCCTTCTTTCCTTTAGCAAAATTTTTCTGATCACTCTCACTTAAACCTACGTTGCATAACCACTCCTCATAGACCCATAAATTAACTTAGCCAAAAAACCTTTTATCTTCCCGAATAACCAACGTTAACTAATTTTGGTTGCACTAAAAAATATTCTTACTAACCTTTCATTTTTCTGCTCCACAAAAAAAAAACTTAAACTTGATATCAATATGAACTTTAAACACCTTAATGAGCAATTATGTTATGTGTCTGTGGCCAGATTCAACGAACCTACCTTCAACTTCTCACCTTCCTATGAGGACCACAAAAATACCAAAAAGAACCAATATTTATGCCTTTTGCTGTAGTCAAGGTTCAAGCACACAACCCCTAAGACTTAAGTAAACATTCCAAACCACACAAACTACCACCTTTATCTTGTTAACTACACACATAACAAAAATTACAATATGTACACAATTAATGCATTCAAAATAAATTATAAAAATTCGTAGACCAAGGATGAAATTCATGCTAATGTCTTCCTATGGGAATGAAAACATGGGTAAGGGGTTTACAAGCCATGAGGCATAATCTAAGCCTTGGCTTGCAAGGATGCAATGCACCTATGATAATGCCTTTGAACTGCCTTTCTCATGTGGGGCCAATAGAATTTCTCTTGAAGAATGTTTTGAGTTTTATCATCTCCAAAATTTCCCATGAGACCTCCATCATGTGACTTCTTAATGAGGAGCTTCCTATGGGAACCTTGAGGCACACACATCCTACCCGCTTTAAACAATTACCCCTTGGACACATAGTAACTCCCTTGAGCCTTCTTTTGACAATTAGAAAAAAATAAAGGAAAAGAAATCATCTTGTTTATACAACTCTCCCATGTGATAAAAACCACAAATTTGTGCACTAAGTTTAGAAAAGAGGTTGCACCTTCTAGAGAGAGCATCAACCACAACATTGGATTTTCCTTTCTTGTATTTGATCACATAAGGAAATTCTTCCAAGTATTTCATCCATTTTTCATGTCTTTTGTTCAACTTGTGTCACCCCTTCAAATACTTAAGTGACTCATGGTCACTATGAATGAAAAACTCTTTGGAAACAAGATAATGCTCCCAAGTTTGAAGGGACCTCACAAGAGCATACAACTTCTTGTCATAGGTAGGGTAGTTAAGAGTGACACCATTGAGTGTTTCGCTAAAATAGGCAATGGGGTGCCCCTCTTATAATAAAACTCCACCTATTCCTACACCACTTGCATCACATTCTATCTCAAAAGTTTTTGAGAAGTTTGGAAGAGCTAGAATGGGTGGATTGGTGAGCTCTTCCTTGAGTCGCTTGAAAGCCAATTCTTGTCTCTCTCTATACAAATTTAACATCCCTTTTCACCAACTCATTAAGTAGTGAAGCTATGCTTGAGAAGTTAGGGACAAATCTCCTATAGTGATGACTAAGGCCCAACCATGCCATCTAGTAAATAAAATTTATCCAAGAAGTGAGAACTTTGATCAAGATTTTAGTATATTAGATTTAATTTTGGGCCATGTATTTAGGCCATGTTTAAATAAATAAGTTGCACCTTAAAAATTGTATCAAGAAAAATTATCTAGCATTTAAATTAGGCTTCAATTGATCCAATTCAAATGCTAGGCTAAGAAAAACATTCTAGAACACCACACATTTAACATATTTAGCTCACGATGCAAAGCATGGTAAATGTGAGGTGTCACATGTCACTTGATCCACTTTTCAAGGCTAGGAAGTTAGAGCACATGAGCTTAAAATTAAATCATGCTTGCCTTCTCTTTAACTTAGATTTGGAGCTACCTTCTACTATAAATGAAGGCCTCCACCCTTTGTATTTGAAACTCTGTAATGTGTAAGGAAATGCTATTGGGATGACTCTACAACTTGTAGTTAAGATTCAATTACTAGAAGCCTTCCTTTGGAACTTCTTCTAGCCTTCCTCCTCTATGATTGGCCTTACCTTCTTAGAGAACAACCTTCATGACTCAATTCCACCACCACCAAAACACCTTTTGTTGCATCTTGCTTTCGCTGAACATCCATGGAGACTCCTTCTTCTAGCCATCTCGCACATGGAGGCTCATCAAGTGGTATCTAGAGCAAGCTTGAACCACACACGTCTCGATTTAAGCTAAGTCTCGGATCCTTGCTGATTTTCGTGTTGTTTCATGACTTTTCTACATTGTATTTACTGTTTCCACTGTTCATATTACCATTACATGATTGTGTGATGATTCATTTTTACTTTCTCCATGAATCATTCAATCAAAATGATCTAGGACTCCATTGCATATTAATTTGTGTGTGCTTTTGATTTTTGTTTAATCAATTTTCATTTTCATTTGGTGAAGTTATTTTGTTTGAGTTTAATTTATATTTAAGAAACCTATACATGTTGTCTTGGTTATGTGCTTCATTCCAATGTCAAAATTCATGAGTTTAACTATTTAAAAAATGATTCAATGGATTGAATTCTTGTACAAATGAAAATTGATGTAAGAATCATTGTTCGTTGTGAAACAATATATTTTTGATGCAATTGTTAGCCATTTTCACCAATTGGCTAAGCTTTTAAGTGTTTTAATATTCTCTATTGAGTTCATGCTTGATATTAGATCATTATCAAGTTCATTAAAATAGTTTTTCCAAGTTGAATACAACAAAATAATTTATCACAAATAGTTTTTTCAATTTTGTTCCAGTAAACTATTTTTTGATTGCACACTTTGTGTGTTTAATTTATCACAATTAGTTGAGAAGTGAAAATCCATATATGTTTTGAACATAATTCGTGTAAGACCTTCATGAAAAATACAACAAAAGAATCAAAGAAAAATGTTAAGAAATGAAAAAAGTGATAAATTTTTAAAGTGAAGGCATCTGTTCACATTTTCTACCTGACAACATTGTGATAAATCATAGAAAAGTGCAATTTAGAAGTTGTTTTAGTCTATCTTCATTTGGCCTCACCAAAAGTGGATTAACTCACTTGTTTTGGATCCAATGTTGAGATTAGAATAAGCTTCCTTACTATTCTTTAATGTTTGCTTTCTATTTTCAATTTGTCAATCTATTCAAGTGCAATTCATTGAATCCACCTTGTGTGTGCTCGCATTTTCAAGTGCCTTTCATTTCTTGTTTGTCAATTTTTTGCTATTCTTTTCGTAATGTCTCATTCGAATTCTTTGAGTTTAAAATTTTTTGTGTTTAAGCCTTTTATTGCTTTATTTCATGGCCATCATTTTGGTGTGCATTGAATTGTGGTTTAGGAAGAACTCCTCCAAGGTAGACCATTGCTAAGAAGTAGCATATCGAAAGGTGAAGGTTCAAGTGAAGCTCCAAGCTAAGGAATTTCTAAAGGAGCATTGCAAGTACCAAATTGAAAAGTTGAGCTTAAACACCAAAGAGAGAAGAGAATTGGTGTAGATGGTGAGTGTGTCTTGCTAGCTAAAGCTACAAGCCTCACCTTAGGTTTCGACTAATTGCATTTTCACTGTGTAGTGGCTTGGTTTAAGATACCAAATTCTGAAACCTTGCCAATTAGATGTCATTTTAGTGCTATAGTTGTTTGTTTTTGCTTTCTTTGAGTCACATATTCTAAGTTTAAGAGCATATATTTTTTGTGAAGGTAGCAAAGCAAGTGCTGAGGTAAACTCTGGTTAAGTAAGACTAGGTACTTAATTAGTCCTTTGTGACTCACCTCTCTTACTTGGGAGTGAAGTCGTGAAAACTAGATATTTTCATTCTAAGAGAACTTTTAAAATTAAAAGATGTCCAAGTGTATCTCCAAACATAGTGAGAATATCTCTAAGGATTCTAAACGTGCTTTGAAAAAATTTCCAAAGAACACAAAGAATTCAAACTATGGATTCAACAAAAGTCTAAAGCTAGAAGGGAAAATAACATAAAAGGAAAGATTCAACTTAACCTTCTACAAGAAGTTAAGGCTCTTCGAGAAGAAAGAGAACCAAAGGTCCAAAGTTATAACCATTTAAGAGGAAGTAGGATTGGTGTGTAACACCCTAGGCGAATATTACTTGACAAAGCAAATTTTATATAAAATATGAAATTTAATAGTGCATAGAGTTCCCAAGCACGAGATAAATTTTAAACTTTATCGCATGAAAATAGAAATACACCTCCAAGGTCTTATTACAATTCATAATTCAAAAATCCAAGTAAAGGAAATATTACAAAATGCTCAAAAATAAGTTATAAGGTAATCCCTAGCTAGTCTGGCTTTGCCACTACGCATCAACATCCTCACCTGGATTCACATATGCTCCCATGTGACAAGTCACACAATAATGGCCAAACACAAACAGAAAGGGTGAGATGAAATAAAGAATCATACATAAATAATGATAATAACACCAATTATCAAATACTTGATCTAGTCCTTGACAATGACTTAAAAAACGTGTTTTTTTTTGTCTCCACACAACACATAGTGGTAGATTTTAATATCTAAATTCAACTGTGTGACTTTTGGCAAGTGAACCAAGTCACTTATAGTAGAGGCAAATAGGTTTTATCGTATCCACAAGGAATTCTAACTGTTTAAATAATTATGAATCTTGCTTTTACAGATTTTGGTAGATACTAGAATAATAGTTATGTAGAAATAAAATAAGATCCTTTTTTATAGATTAAATTAAATGGAGAATAAACTCAAGGTTATGTTATCAGTTATGATCTATGATGGAGTTGAATTATTTCAAAAAGTAACTATGTACCTCTTATTCATGCATGCAAATTTTTGCTATTCTAGTCAACAAAGATATTCTCACTTATCACACAGGTGGTCCAAGTAACCTTACTCAATTCCTTGCATTAAGATTACCTTATCTTTATGATGGTCCAGTCTCAAAGATGTAAGTCCATTCCTGATATTTTCTCCTTGGATGATTCAAATATAACACCTCCATTCATGGAAACTACTTTTGTTGTATGGTGATTCTTATAACCTTCCTTATTGTGTAAGACAAAGCCAAGTCAATCCCTCCCACTTGCCTAAAGCTATAATAACTTCTCAATTCCTTTCAATAAAGTTGCTATATCCATGCATTAATAATTAGAACAGTGGGAACCTGAAATGCAACTCCATTCTTGGTAATTGCTCTTTTGGTTGAGTTGGTTGGTTCAGATATTGAAATCACCTCTCGATCTCATTCAATATATATGATCGAATACAGAGATGTCTATCTAGTAAAATCAATAAGCATTAACTACCTAAAATGGAAAACATAAATATATGAATATAATTGTATAAACGATAAGAGTATACAATGAAATTACTATTTCATTCAATTCCATAAAAAAAAGGCTTAACTACTAGTGATGAGTAATATATTATAATGCAAAACTAGCCAAAACTCACAACATAGTGTTTACAATATGACACTATGTCTAATTTAGCCTTTTACCATTCAATCTTAAGCTATAGCAGACCCAAGTAAAATTTCATATAGGCTAAAGAGGATGTGAAGACCTAGCCTAAGACTCTGTAATTTGTAAATATTAGATTATGGTTTAATTTTGGGCTTTGTATTTTGGGCCTAGTAGTATAGGAGTTTTTTAGGCCATGTAATTAGGCCTTGGTTGGTTTTGGGCTTAGAATCAGTTTTGGGCCTAGGAGAAATTAGGCTTGATAAGAGGAGATACATTTCTAGGGTTTAAAACCTAGTTTGGTGCACTAGCTTGGAGAGCAAGTTAGGGCTACCAGTCTCCTTTTGCGCCTTAGAGCATGTGACTTGCTTATGTGGCAAGTGACACTTTGTGCACACACACTTTTTTGGCTCCAAATACAACATTCTAGACCACTTTTCCCTCCTTTTTTTTAAGCCACCTAACTCTTCTTTTTCTGCTATAAATAGAACCCTTTAGGTCATGTAAAATCGTTCATGAATATTGTAGAGTTATGCTATTACGATGACTTTAAACTGCTCTCCTTTTATGAATCAACCTACCCCTTAGTGGCTTCCTCTAGCTTCCTTCCTTAAGTGTTGGCCTAGCCTCACTTGAGAGCCTCTCCAATTCACCATTACTGAACCATATACTTTTCATTACTCCTCGCTTTTGCAACTTCATTGCATCCATGGCTTTTTCATCTCTCATTCTCTCGGGCTTGTGCATGAAGATTAACTCATCATGAGGTATCATAAGCCTTAGTTGAACACGTTTCAAGAGATAAGTTGATCTTCTTTACTTTTTCAATTTCGTGTTGTCTACTATTTTTTTTTCTTGATTTTTTTAGGTTTTTACCGTTTGAAATGTGTTCTATTGTCTTCTTGTTTGGTTCATTTCTTCTAGTTCATCTTGAATCTTCCATTGTGTGCTTTTAGGTGTTATATGTGTGACTACTAATTGCTTTTATGTTTTATTGAGTCTTCTTTCATTTTTATTTGGTGTAAAAGCTTATATTTTGAGTCATCTTGATTTTATTATATTGACATGTTGGCTAGTAGTCTTTTTTAGTCCTTAAATGTCATAATTTCAAGAGTTGTTTGATTGATTTGTGTTATTTTCTTGTTCTATGTTTATGTGCATAATATGATGCTTGTGGTGCTTTAATTTTTGCTCCTAATCGAATATCTCTTCTCTCTTGGAGCCTTGGAAGTGAACATTGACATCTAGATAACCTTGGTTATCTTAATGTCTAGTGGGAATCTTCCTTGTTGCTTACTTGTTATTCTTCCATTTGACTACTTTTCATTTTCTATTTTGAGTTCTTACTTGTTATTAGACCATTGACCACTTCTTAGACTTAGGTTTCTATTATGTTTGTTACAAGTTCATGATCTCTACTTTGCTTCTTTAGGTTTCTTTCCAATTTCAAATGCTTCTTATTTTCTTTTTCAAGTAAAGTAATAAAATGTTGAATAGGTAGAAGTATTGGTTCCGATTTGGTGCTAAAAAATTGTTAAAAGAAAGTGTAGAAAAAAGAAGAAAGATAGGAAAAAATTTGACAATAAAACCAGAAGATAGGAAAAATTGATCAAAAGTTGTGCATCATGACCACTATTACTACTACTTGAATTGGTGTGTTTATTTGTTTGAATTTTAAGCATCTTCTTCATGCAATTTAAGCCTTCACATGTCTCAGCTTTGAGCTTTTTAAGTGCCCTATTGCACAAAAAGCATTTGGCCATTGTGATACAAGAAGCATTGTTTAAATTCTAGTTGCTTTTTGGTTTTTGAAATCTATTCTAAGGCCATTCTTTTGGTGTTCTTTAATAGTGCACTTAACCTTTATTTTCTAGCCTTATTTTTTTGCTTGTTTCAATTCGACATTCTTTATATCTCGTCACATAATTTCATTCCTTTGAGATTATCCTTCATTCAATTTAAGCCTTTCTTATTTTATTTCCTTTGGCTTCTTTTGGTTTTGGTGAAACATCTTTGTGTAAGAATCTCTTTTGAGGTGAACCAATATCATGAGGTGGCATCTTAAGGTGTGGAAGCCAAAGTGGAACCCCAAGCTTCAAGGAAAGTTCACAAAGGAAAAGAAAAACAAACACTTGAAAGAGCTAAAAAAAGGAAGAGTAGAGCGAATACACTTGAACAGAAAAGAAACTATGTGATTATATTGGCTTTGAGTTGTAATTTGTTCTTTTTTTATTTGTTACATGGCCTAATAAAGTGTCTTTGGGGAGCCTTATATGTTCTCCCATATCTTAATTAGAACCTTTTTCATATAGTAAAAACGTTTATAGACGGTGAGTGTGTCTTGCAACAACAAGCCTCACCATTAGGGCTGCTTAGCTTAGACTTTAAGTTCTTATTTTGTAAGTGCTTTAGTAGCTTAGTATGTGTCTTAATCTTTCACTTCATTTTACGTAAGAAGTTTTATGCAAGAGTCTTTGAGTTCCTTTGACTAGAAAAGACTTAGTACATAAGCAATCAAAGTGATTCACCTCTCTTTCCTAGAACAAAACTCAATAAGCTTGCAATCTACTTGCTCTTTCTAATTTCTTAGAAAGACCTTAGTTTTTAAAACATAAACAATCAAAAAGAGTTTAATAATTTCTAAGGCTATGCATACTTAAAAACTTAGAAACATGAAAACTCTACTCTAAATGCTTATGTGAATGATGTGATATGATTGATTTACTGAGACTAGCACATGACTACTGAATCATACAAATGTTAAAATTCAATGGATAATCATAAACCAGCCAATTGTTTGATAAAAGTCCATAGACTCACTATGCGCTCAAGGTATTTAATGAAATCATGATAAACATGAGACAAGCTATTTACAATGCAATGGAATGGAACGTGTTATAATTGACTAAAACTACAAATATGCATATTTAACACTTAAGACAACCTAGGGAAACATGAAAACGCAATCAAAACCAGTAACTCATAAATTCTAACAAACCAGAGTTCATGTGAGCTCGAAGGTGTAGGACATGAGTCACAATAGACATAGAGTAATGCAATGCATGAAATAATGGTGCAGAATGATTCGTGTGGAGATGAATAAAATGTAGGAACAAGAACAGAAGCAAATGATGCAGTAGAAACGAAGATCCCAAAATTCGAACCCTAATTTCTACTGAAGAACACAACCATAGTTGTTTTAACTGCCACTCGCGCCTATTTTTCTTGTGATTTTTAGACCAAAATTTGTGATTCAACTTGTTCACACCACTAAATCAAACAAAAATGAAACATTCATAACTGGAAAAAACATACAATTCATACACACAAACAAAAATCACAAAGGAACAGGCTTAAGAACAGTTAAACTCGAGGTTGTCACCAAGTCCACTTCCAATTACCAGGTTTAACGTAGAAACCTTGGTATTTTGTGGTCTTTTGGACACATAAGGTTCTTTGAATGAATCCATAACCAAAAGCCTAGAAAATTATCGAAGGAAACTGGATCAAACTCAAATTGAAGATGAACTGATGAAGGCTTGATCCCTACCAAGGATGATGACCCATGGCACATGCTTAGAAGAAAGGGAGTTCCTTGATCCCTTCCTTTGCTTTTATTTTTCCTTAGTTTGAATTTCATGAAGTTGGCTTGGTTGACTATTTTAGGTTGCCTTGTTAACCTTGACCTTAGGTTGACTTGTGGACTCAAAATGTAGCTTAACCTAAGCCAACATGCTAATTCCTTTTTACTTGTTTTGTAGGTTGATTAGGAGGTGATGCAAGAGAGGATAAGTGGCACATTTAGATGGCTTTTGGAGAGAACATGTGGAGGAAAGAGAAGGAGCAAAGCTTTCTAGCAATATCTACAAAGAATGACCACCTGCCTTAGCCATCAAAAAGTCTAGAAACATTAGAAGAAGCATCCACCTTGCCTTGGCCAAGAAGGCTTCTAGAATGTGTCCATGTGCTCCTTTGTTGACCTACTTTCTAGACTCGAGGTTTTGTTATTTGCATTGTAATCCTTTTTAGAACTTTGTGCTTTTGCTAAGATTCTTGTAGGGACTTATATTTAAGGGGACCTCTAAGACTTGTAAAAGGGGTTGATCATTTTGGAGAAATTATACATCTTTGTGTTTCAACCATTTTTTGAGAGCTTTCCTCCTTAGGAAGTAAATACCTTTCAAGCTTTATCTTGCTTAAGCAAGTGGCGACACACACAACTAATCTTTAAAGAAGTCAATGGCTTTGCCTCTCCTCTAAAGTGGTGTGCTCCTCACTATCTTTTCCATTCCTTTTGCTTCCCATTTTTATGTTTCTTTGACTTATTTTGGTTCGGTTTTTATCCTTTTAAATGTGTTTCATTTTTCTTCCTTGTTGAATCAATCCATTCTTCTTTTCTCTACAACAATGTGAAAGAAACCTTCACATCTAGATAACTTTTTTATCTTAATGTCCAGTGGCGATTTCACATGGCTTTCTTAATCAATCATCAGCATATTCATGAATCGTAAAAGGAACAAGATAATCCTACATCATTAACTTAGGCTAAAATGGTGGAAAACATAATGTAAGCATAAAAAATAACAACAAAGGTCTAGAGTACAAAGCAATGAAATTAAACGGTGGAAAATGAAAGAAAAGCACGAATCGAATAGAATATACCAAATGAAAATACAACTCCTTGAAGAACTTGAACCTATCTCACATGGTCCTTGAACTCCAAGCTAAAAGACGAGAGAAAAGTCGAGAAAAAGAAAAATTGAATCTGGAAATTCTGTTTGTGATCTGTGCATCTCTTTTTTCCTTATTCAGGTTCTACTTTGTATACCTACTAACTACCACTAGTTAACAAACTCGACTCCTAACTCCAAAAACACTTAAACCCCCGTTCCTCTTAACTAATTAAGCCATACTATAATTTAACTAGGCTGCAATCCAACTTTGGTCCAATTGACATGATTCAGGCCACTCCATGTGTTTTGAAGCTGCTCATAAAGTCACAAAAAGCACATCCAATGGTCTCCCAAAGGTTTGTCACCATTTTGAACTCAAAATGTAAAAGTCAATTCTTAGTCAAGGCTTGAATCTAGTTTTTAGGTCTGTTCTTGTTATGAACTATGCTTGCTCTCTCTCCAGCCTGTCTTGAATCATTTCCTCACATGTAGAAACTTGTTCTAAAGTCACACAACTCGAGTTACTATATTAGTTTTCTAAAAAGACCACCTAACTATGTTAACCCAACTAAGCTAATTAGCTTAACAAGTGCAAAATGAAATTATCCATTAAGTCAGCTTCTAGCACACTTTCTAGGGCTCTTTAACTTCCAACAACTATATCCTGACATTCCAATTAGCTTCCTAAAATGATTCAAGGATAGAACTTGATTTCAAAGAAAGGTCAACCTAAAAGTCAAAATTTTTGATTTAAGCCAAAACTATTGCAGAATTTCTTTGTAGCTGTTGGTTTCTCCTTTCTTTGTTCTTGATCAAACCTTAAGTTACATCTTGTAGCTACCCTTGGTTTCCTTTCACTACACCACTTCATGTAGCAGAAACTAGTTATGTAAACTAATGAAAAACATATAAACCAAGCTAAAAAACTAGATTGTTTCCTAATGAACTACCAACCTATTATTATAAATGATAGGAAGGAAAAACTACGATGTTAAGGCTAGAAGATAGTTGAAAAATCTAAAAATATGTTTAAAAATAGCCTATTAACATGAATTCTATAAGAGGTAAAATCACTAAAAGAGAGGAATCTAACCTAGAATGAATTATTTAGCTCTATTATTATGCTAAGAAAGACAGAATTAGCTACTTAAAACATGACAAAATAAGTACTTATAAATGAGAAAATTCAAAATAAGCTCAAGAGTATTAGTAACTATAGTAGGGGGTCTAGGAGTAATGATACTATCTTTGAAGAAGATGAAGGGTTAAGATTAGGAGACTACTATCAACAACCTTCTCACATTAGAAGACAAAGAAGAGACCATACCGCTAGAGAGATTAGAGTTGACCTACCATATTTTCAAGGAAAGGATGATGTGGAAGCTTGTTTGGATTGGGAAGAAATTGTAATGAACAAATATAAGGAAGAAATTGGTCATTATATCAACACATTATGGGAATCAAATCATACCAAATCATACCACATTATCAAACAAGATCGGTAATATTGATTCTAACCATTAATAAATCAGAGCACAAAATCAATCCCAATTAGTAATATTGATTATAACCATTTGAAGAAATATTTCTTCTAATTATTAGAACCATATCACTAATTTCTCTTTCAAGAACAAAGGATAGAAAGTATGTTGAGTTGTTGGGCTCATAAAAAGGAGTGCGATAATTAATAACAATTAGGCTATTCCTTCTTTTTTCCTTTTTTTTTCTTTTTTCCATCTCTTTTTTTTTCTTTTTTCTAAGATTAAAGTTTGAAAATCTTTGAAGAAAATAATGTTTCACATTTTTTTATATATTTTTTTAATAAATTTATTCATCTGGACGAAATTGGGTGTTGACAAGTGCAAATGTGCATTAAGGTAGAACAACAAAATTTAAGAAAATCTTTTTCAAGAAGAAATGAAGCTCAACCTAATTCTTATGTGAATAAAGATTTTAAAAGAGAGGAAAAGAAAGAAGAACCACCTAGGAACTTAGCTAAGGCAAAGGAAAAATAGGGAATAGAATCATCACACACTAGCACTAGTAAAATAAAATGCTTTAAATGTCTTGGAATAGGTCATATAGTATCTCAATGCCCAACAAAAAACGACCATGATTCTTAGGGGTGTTGACAAGTATAGCACCCAAGATGAAAGTGAGGGTTCTAATGGATCAAAAAATAAAGATGCTTACCCTTATGATAGGGACCTTCTTATGGTGAGAAGGATTCTCAAATATTAAATTAGTCCACAAGCACTAACACAAAGAGAGAATATTTTTCACACAAGTTGAAAAGTTTTACAAGTACTTGTTCTCTTATTGTGGATAGTGGATTTTTTTATAACTATTACATTACTTGGTTGGTTGATAAACTGGCATTAATTGTCTTACCTCATCCAAAACCTTAAAAACTTCATTGGCTTAATGAAAATGGAGATTTTACAGTGAGTCAACATGTGAAGGTCAAGCTTTCCATAAGGAAATATGAAGATAATGTGTTATGTGATGTAGTAGCTATCGAAGCTTGTTACATCTTATTGGGGAGATCTTGGCAATTTAATAAGAAAACCATGTACAATGGGCTCACCAACAAGATTACCTTTACTCACAAGGAGAATAAATTTTCATTTCATCCTCTTTTACTATCTCAAGTTGTAGAATATCAAGTTCAAATGAGGAATAAGAGAAATGAAGAAAAAAAAGGGTCCAATCTAGAAAATAAAAATGAATGAGGTGGGAGAGATTGGTGTTCATTCTCCCAAGGTCATTCAACATGAGAACATTTTGACAAAAAAATATCTTTAAAAAGAGTTCTCCATGTTCAACAACCTTCATACCTCTTATTGTGTAAAAGAACACCCACATGCACTCCCACATCTCCTTAGCGTAAGAGTGTACCTCCTAACACAAAAAATCTTTTGAAAGAATTTGGTGATATATTTGATATATGCTTTGATGGTAAAGGAGTTACAGCTAATTGAACAGCTACGAGATATCAACTTGGGGATACAATTGAGCAAGAATCATATTTGGTGTAATCGTTTGATGATTAACAATGATTTCTTGGAAAAGATTAAGGTAGAATAGTTGGGGGACTCTAGATTGCAACATATAATTGAGTCGTTGGGAATGGAACAGGTTAAGCACTTTATATTGGGAGTAGAATGAAGCAGGATACGGCTGAGGTTGTATCTTCGTGCTTAGTTTGTTAGAAAGCCAAGATTGAACACCAGAGACCCGAAGGTATGTTATAGTAGTTGGACATTCCTTAGTGGAAGTATTACAACATCTCTATGGATTTCGTAACACATCTATCAAGATCGGTCAGAGGTTATGACTTGATTTGGGTAATTATTGATAGGCCCATTTCATGCCAATCAATCAAAAGTGGTCGATGGATAAATTGGTAGAGTTATACATCAGGGAGATTGTCATATTGCATGGGGTGCCAGCTAGTATTGTTTCAGATTGTGATTCAAGATTTACGTCGAGGTTTTGGCCGACGTTGCAAGAAGCTTTAAGTACATAATTAAGGATGAGTTTGGCATATCATCCTCAAACGGGTGGACAGTTTGAAAGGACTATTCATTCTTTGAAGGATTTGTTGAGGACATGTGTACTAGATCATCTGGGTGGTTAGAGTGAGATCTTACATTGGTGGAATTTACTTACAATAATAGCTAACATTCAAGTATTGGAATGGCACCATATGACGCTTTGTATGGAAGAAGATGCATAAAACCTTTATGTTGGTATCAGGACGAAGAAAAAAATTATTGTAGGTCATGAGTTGATGCAGCAAACTACGAAAAAAGTTAAATTGATTCAAGATTGGATGTGAGCAACTCAAAGTAGACAGAAGTTGTATGCTGACAAGAGAAGAAGACCGCTTCAGTTTGAAGTGGAAGATCATGTATTTCTTTGGGTAACTCCGACAACTAGAGTTGGGAGAGCTATTAGATAAAAAAAGTTGAATTTACAAGAAGAATTAGTCCAGTAGAGTATGAGATTGTGTTATCATCATAGTTGGCAAATTTACATAATGTGTTTCATGTGTCACAGTTGAGAAAGTATATTCCTAATCCTACACATGTGCTTGAAGAGGATAAGGCTCAAGTTAGAGAAGATTTAGCTTTGGATGTTGGTCCGGTGCGAGTGTTGGATTTTAAAGTTAAGAAACTGCAAGGAAAGAATATAAGAACTACGAAAGTTCTTTGGGACGGAGGAATGCAAGCAGCAAATTGGGAGTTGAAAGAACACATGAAGAAGTTATATCCATATATGTTTCCTGGTAAGTACAATTTTTTAGGACGAAAATTTTTCTGGTTGGGAAGAATGTAAGACCCGAGAAAAAATAATTAATATTACAAGGTGTAAGTTAGATGTGAATAGTATTATTTAAATTTATTAAATAATAATTTATACAAAAAGTGAATAGTAGCATAGTTAGTTAGATCTTTTGTTGTGGTTTAAGGTTGAAGGTCATGTGTTTGATTCTTTCCATGTGCATTTGATGTGTTTCTTTTGTTTCTTGTTCTATATTATTTTTGGTGGGTGTATAATGTGTATGACAAGATAAGTGTGATAGTTTGTTGGTTTGGAGTGTTTGTTTGGAACTTAGTGTGGTGAGTTTGAACCTTGGCTAGAACAAAAGTATATTAGTTTTCTTTTTTAGTCTTTTTATGGTATTCTTACGAAGGTGAAGAGTTGAAGGAAAATTCATTGTTTTTGGTCACATGCACAAAAAATAATTAGTTGTTAATTGGACATTAAGGTGGTTTTAGGGGCAAAATTAGGATAAGCAGCAAAAAATGTTAATTTGGAAAAGGTAAGGGGAAAAGCAAAATGTTGAGTCAGATTTTTTTTAGGGCGGCCAAAATTAGTTTTAGCATTGTTTAAGGGAAACAAAGTTTTATTTTCCTAAGTTAAAATTTGTCTTGATATGGGAGGAGAGGTGAGGCAATGTGGAATTTGTGTGAGAGAGTGATCAAAAGTTTTGGCTAGGACAAGAAGAGCAAAGGCAGGATGGTCTTATTTTAGGAATTCCAGGTAAGGGGAGTTATCCAATTGATTATTATGTGATTATGTGTGGATGAATGTTTGAATTTTGGATTATCAAATGATAAAATGTGGTTTTATTGGAGAATTTTAATTTTAGTAGATGAATCTATGGTGGCATAACGCAATACATTCTTCTTTGGGTTAAGTTCTTGGTGTAAAGGGAGTTATCCTTTTCCCCTTTTTTTTTCTATGTGATGTGATGCAAAGAAAAGTTGTTATTCCTTTCTTTTTTAGAATGGTCAAATTCAATGTCTTGGTGGTAATTCTAAGAAGAAAATTTTGTTTATGGATGAATTCAAGGTGGAATGGTGATATCTATCTTTCATCTTGTAATCATGTGCTATTGTGGTTGAGTCAATGGTGGTAATTGGATATTGGAATAGTAATTTGTGGTTGAGTAAGAATACAACTAGATACTGCAGTTTTTTCTCTTCTAGGGTTGTATCTATGGTGATTTTGTGAAGTGCAAGCCAAATTGAAGTAAGTTGGTTGGAAATAATTTAGTTTTGTTAGGTTGAATTTATCGTTAACAAAAGAGTTGTTTAGCTTTGTTCTTTGGTGTTGAGGCGATTTTTCTGTTGGAAATATAAACATTGGTCTATGGGCACATAGATAATAATTATTTTATGTTAATGAGAAAATTTGGGATTGGTGATGATGTTCATATCTAAAGTAATGTTGTTGCGGTTTTGGAAAAATGATTATGTTTGGATTATGAGGTTGGAAGTTGTCAGATGAGTGCATACTACTTGCCCTCATTTGATCTTTAATTCTGAATTTTTAATTGAATTTTAGTGCTTAAGATATTGATTTAATCGAGATTTGTGATAATTAGGATTATTGAGTTTGTAAAATAAAAATGACATAAAAAATTATTTTGGTTGCATAAATTTTCTATGGATATTCTAACATTTGTTCATGCAGTTGAAATTAGGATTAAGCTCATTTAAGGTGTGAAAATAAATTGATTAAAGTTATAGAGCACATTCAAATAAGGCTAAAATCAACAAGTTCCGAAAATTCTATTTTCCACCTCTTACATTACTTATACACTCCCATTTTTCAAATTGACCATACAAAACCTATTTTTGCACTCTTATTTCTACTAACTTTCACCCCTCCTACCAATGAGAAGATGATATTTTGTTACATAATTTTATTAAGTTAAATTAATTTCAATGGGTTTTTGTGTTAAATTCACGTTTGTATGTTTTATTGTGGATGATTTTATGATTGAATGTCAATGATCAATGGGATGATATCATAAGAGCATGGGTGTGTTGCACAGATTGGTAATTCCTATGGAAAAGATTGTGTTGATGTTTTAGTTCAAGAGTAAATGTAGTTTTTTTTTTTAATTAAGGGTGAATTTTGGTGGCATGAATTAAAAGATGAGGAAGTTATGTTAAGTGGCAACTATTAAGTAGGTATTGTGGCATGGCTTATGAACATGAGCTAAATGGGATTCTGATGTGTGGATGAGTAATGAAGTCAAACGAGTGATGCGAAATAGTCACAAACTGATGCAAATACAAACTTAATCTATCAATTTAATCTAAAATTAAAGAAATCAAAAATCCCTAATTATGAACCCTAATTAACAAGAAAATAACAAAGTATATGAATCTCAACAATTGATCGGTCAAACTTGCTTTAAATGAATCTTAGAGGATAATGCAAGCATAGAAACATAGTAGCAAAACAATTACACATCTAAAACATAAATTCAAATATAGAAATCGAAACTCATAAATGGAACAATGCTTTGACAAAACAAGTTCAATCAAAAATCAAAATCGTTTTAAATTTTGAATTCAACCTTGCCTCAACTATTCAAGAGTCACTTTGTACATCTTGAATGATATTGCGACTACTATGTGCTCTCTAATTCATAATATTGACTATGCATATAATGTGAATTAGTTTTTTTTTGTAAGAACAAGGATGAGTTTAGAATTAAAAATGAAAAGAAAATATGACTATTAAGAAAGAATGGATCAGAATCGAATGAAATAGTGAATTAAATGTATCAATCGATAAAAATGAACAAGAATCTCATTAAAGATGGAAGCACATCACAAAGTGTACAAATAGATATTTAATTCATGTCCTAGTACTAGCTATATAGATCGTAGATCACAAACTCAACTCAAAAGTTATAAAAGGAAAAGAAACCTGAAAATCAACCTCCTCTAGCTAACTTTGTAGAGTAGTGGTGGATTAATCTCCATAAATACTCTGAACAATGGCAAATAGATGAAGAAATTATTGTGAATTGCATTTTTTCCTAGCACCCCTAAGAGCTTCTCTTAGATCTTGCTTCATGCACACGCTTCTGCTTTCACCAAACTTTCAAAACTCTCTTTCTTATAAAGAAATTAGCTATTTAAACCTATCTATCTAATGACCTTCTTGACTTACTATTATAGGTTAGACCAACATGCTACAGCAGGTCATTTCCAACGTGAACTTCCTTGTCCAACTCATCTTCTTCTTTTGGCTAAGTGGGTAGCAAGTTCCCTTTACAACTATGTTCACTATCACTTTCTATTACATATTGTTGCAACTATTTGGATCTGACCATTGGAGTGCTTTATTGGTTGCAACAAGTTCAACTCATGGGTTCAACCTTTAATAAGTCTTAACATATTTGGTTAGTAGTTGTTATGTAGATAGGTGCATGTTAATGCAGGTACAACTTCCAACATAATTGCATTGTTGGCCTCCAACTCAGGTTACCCTTTCTTAGCTTGTTTGTATCTAACACCTGTAACCAAATTTAAAAGCTTTCATAAGAAGCAACACTACAAAAAAGATTAATTTTAACGGAGGTTATAAAACCTCCAGTAATTTATACACATAGTGGAGCTTTTTTAAACCTCTGGTAAGTACTAGGGGTTTTATGATGAACCCCAAGAAAATTTTATTTCCCTCCACATCTTTTTTTCCATACCCTTTTCATATATATTTTTTTTCAAAAAACCTTTTTACCACTTTGTTCGTACGTTTGACAAAACAAACATAATATACCAACGTTTGAAAAACTCACCCAAACCCACTTTCCTCAAACTTCACATTACTTTCATTCTACAGTTGTAGCTCACTCTCAATCTCAATCTCACTCTTAATCTTAATCTCAATCTCAGTAAAACCATTTTCATGTGCAGTTGTAGCTCACGATTTTGTTTGAATTTTCATCTTGCTTCCAAACGGAAATGGTTTTCCTTTTCTTTTCTTTAGGTTTTCAAAATTTTTCGTTTTGTTGTTAAATTCTGACTTTGAAATCTTTGATGTTTGTTTTTGCTAAGAGATCCAATTATAGGTGTTGCATTTTCTGAAATCTATAGTTCATCTCTATTGCTCGTTCAATGGCTTTGCATCTCCATTGCGGGTTTGGTTGATTATGGTTGCTTCATGCTTTGCATGTTCATAGTTGCCATAACATTTATCTTTCAATTTTAGGTGAAATGGAGTAATTGATGCATGAAGCAATTCTGATTGTAAGAGTAGTTGCACTACAATGGCAAAATATGGACTGCTACAATTTTGATTGTTGCTTCTCTCGGAAGTGATTGACTAGGTTAGCTCTTGGAGTGAGTTCCTTTGAGACAGAACTTCATTGGATGTTTCCACCTTCAAAAGGTAACCCTGTATTTTTCTGTTTATTTGGACATAGCATTATAAGCTAGAGGTTGTAATTTTTCACACACAATCATCAAATTCTAATGCTCCCTGTTTTAATATTACAAATTATAATTTAAATTATAATTTGATATATACTTCATTTTCTGACTGAAGTTGATTAGGAGTTTTTAATTTATGTTGTTGCTTGCATTCTAATGTTTTCAAACACTATAATTGAATGATGTAATCTGAATGAATTTCCAATCAATTAGCTAAATGTTCATAATATACCAAACAATTGTGCCTTTTAAAAAAAAAAGCGAGGGCCAGTCTATTACTATGCCATCCCTATGTCTAATATTTACTTTTTAAAACATAAAGAGCGAGTGCCAAATTGTCACAACGTAAAGATATAAATATAATGATAATAAGTCCATCACCTATTATTTTAAACATTACACTATTCACTTTTCTCTTCTTCATCCAAGTCAAAATCTAAAATGTGTGCCAAGGAACATATCTAAGATCCCCATATTTAAATTTTTGTTTCTTTTCACAAACACATATGAATAAAGAATAAGTGAAAAAATGTCAAGAGAGCACTTGTCAAATAAATGTGGAACCCTCCAAGTAGTAGGATAATATGCACATTAATTCCCCAAACTTAGTGCATCATATATGCAGGTGATATATATATATATATATATATATATATATATATATATATATATATATATATATATATATATATATATATATATATATATATATATATATATATATTTAGTTACTATAATGAAGAGGAGCATTTAACCTTGTTTTATAGCCTCATCTGATACAAGATCACTCTATCCTTTCATAAGAGTCATGGAAGGACTCTAATCCTTTCTTAATGTACCATTTTTAAGATAAGATCGATCATGTGTTTACTTTAAATCCTTAATACACATATGCATACATAAAACTCTAACTGCTCCTAATTCTTAGTGCTCACTTTCAACAGTAGTGCTATGTTCTATTTGCTATATTCTTTTTTACCATGAACACTTTACAACCTATAATTTAGTATGATAATATCCCATTGCACATAAAAAAACATACTAGAAAGTGGGTTA
Organism: Vigna unguiculata; assembly: GCF_037176805.1. NCBI lineage: Eukaryota > Viridiplantae > Streptophyta > Magnoliopsida > Fabales > Fabaceae > Vigna > Vigna unguiculata. The sequence goes on from NC_140801.1 coordinate 15,009,759, forward strand.
TATAAAATAGCATAATATTTATCCATTTATAATATATAATACTCATACCCTTTTCTCTCTCTTTTCATATGATAAATCACAATATAGAAAATTCAGATTCAATTTGTCTACTACGAAATATGAAAATATGAAAATCATGTTTTTTGTAAACTTGCACGCATGCAATATATTAATGCAATTAACGTATATTTGTTGAAACGTTACTACTAAAGTTTGAACAATGTATACTGATATTTAGTTTAGGTTGTATTTTGTGTGTATATGAGGTTTCATGCATCTAAAAGTTTAAATTCCTTCTTTCCAACACTTAACTACTTTCTATGTGTACTCTCAATTAAATCAAGTATGCAATTTACTTTACATTTCAGTTAATTTTAATTTTGCACTTATTATTAAGATTTTACTATTTTTTTGCTTTTACATTTTACAATCCCCCAATTTTATTCTGAAATCAACTAATGAAATTAATTTCCTTGTACAACCAAGCTTTATAACACAAGAATTGGAATCTACCATTGACTTCACATTTATAATCTTTCATTTTCCTTGCAGAGCAACACTTGTTTTTGAAGTTGAGTTAGTTTTCTTTGACCAAGGAAGGGCTCCAGTTTGGAAAGTTTGTCGAAGGAGAAGGCAAGGTTTGAGTAAGTAACATTTTTTAACAATTTACTAAATGCATGTGATTTTGTTTGCTTTGAATATCTGCTTTTATTATAAATTAATAACAATATGATATTATTAATTAGTTTTGTCCCTCTAGATAACATAAATATGATGCTTGGTAGCTAGCAACAATATTTTTATCAGTTTATTGATATAGATGGATATTTAGCAACATTGGAGATTGGAGAATTCATATTCTCCTTTGATATGTATGTTATTCTTGTCTTGAAATGACGTATCAATTTCTTCACTTGAACAAACCCTATTCTCAAAGAAGAAATCTTGGATAGTGATGCCTAGAAATACACCTCAATATATGGAAGGATTGAACACACTTTTGGACTTTTCATTTGCTAATAGCAGTGTGAGGGGGGAGATAGTATGTCCATGTTCGACATGTAACTTTAACAAGTGGCAGTGTCATCAAAAAGTGTATGAACACTTGATTATCAAACCTTTTCCAAAAGGATATTTAGTGTGGCTTCTACATGGGGAGAGAAGAGGAGAAAATGTGACAGATGAAATACATGTTATGCCACAAGAAAATGATGAAATAATTCCTGCTAATAATCTAAGGTATGACATGATTAATGATGCATTTGGGTATCATCAATATAGCGATGACATGGTAGATGATAGGGACACGGGTGCAGAGTCAAGCCATAATATGAATGATGATCTTGGAGATTCCTTTAAGTTGATGCAAGATGGTCAAGAGAGTTTATATGAATGGTGTGATAAATATTCTAAGCTTTCTTTCTTGATCAAGTTGTATCACATCAAATGTATGTGCAAAATAACTAACAAAGGAATGTCCATGATACTAGAGTTGTTAGCCGATGCTTTTGAACATGCTAAAATACCACGCTCATTCATGAGGCGAAGAAAATCATTAGCAAGCTTCGTCTTCATTATACAAAAATTGATACTTGTCCAAATGATTGCATGTTGTACTTAGGAAAAGACACAAATAGGGACTTTTGTAAGAAATGTAAAACATCTAGATGGAAGGAAAAAAAGAAAGGTACAAGTGATAGTGGTACAAGTAGTAAAAGAAAAACGATTCCTGCAAAGGTTTTAAGGTATTTTCCCTTGAAGTAAGCCACGCTTACAAAGGATGTTTATGTCTTCTAAAATAGCTAAGCATATGCGATGACATGCATCAAAAAGTACAAATGAAGGCATCTTAAGGCATCCAAGAGATTCTAAGGCATGGAAGACATTTGACCTTAAACATCCTCAATTTGCCTCAGACCCTCGAAATGTGAGACTTGTTTTGGCTACTTATGGGTTTAATCCATTTGGCAATCTTAGCACTAGTCATAGTATTTGGCCAGTTGTACTCATACCGTACAACCTTCCTCCTTGGATGTGTATGAAACAAAGTTCCTTTATTCTATCTGTGATCATTCCAGGAAAGCGAGCTCCAGGAAATGATATTGATGTATATTTACAACCACTAATAGAAGAGTTGAAAGAGTTATGGAGCATGGGCATCAAAACTTTTGACTCATATGGAAATGAAGTGTTTGATTTACATGCATCCATATTGTGGACTATTAGTGACTTTCCAAGTCTTGGAACCTTATCTAGATGGAACACACATATTGGGTTGGCATGTCCTAGATGTAATTTTGATACAACTCCTAAGAAGCTTCTTAAAGGTAGTAAATTTTGTTTCATGAGTCATCGTTGTTGGTTAGATGGAAGGCATAGATTTAGACTAGCTCGTATGAGATTTGATGGAACTATACAAAATAGAAATCCACCTATGGTAGTGTAAGGATATGATGTCTTACAACATGTTGAAAATATCAATGTTGAATTTGGGAAAGAACCGGTACTTGAAGAACGGGCCAAAAGACAACGGGGAGTCAATCAAGCTAAGTTAGACACTCAACAATGGCGAAAAAAAAGTATATTTTTTGAACTTCCTTATTGGGTAGACAACTTATTACATCACAATTTGGATGTTATGCATATTGAAAAAAAAATGTATATCATAATGTGGTGTTTTTCCTTGTTGAGTGATAGTTCAAACAAATGTAAAGACAATCTAAAAGCACAAAAGGATTTATAACTTTGGGGTATTAAATTTGATCTTTGGCCTGATGAGAATGGTAGATATCTCCCTACTATATATACATTGACAAATGCAAATAAAGATATCTTTCTTAAAACTTTGAAGAACATGACTGTTCTAGATGGTTACTATAGTAACATTAGTAGATGCATTGATGTCAAACAACGTAATCTTGGTGGATTAAAAAGTCATGACTAACATGTTTTGATGGAGCAACTTCTACCTTTGGCAATGATAAATACACTTCCTAAAGAAGTATACTCTATCTTGATTGATTTGTGTATGTTTTTTAGACAATTGTGCAATAAAGTTTTAAGAATGGATGAACTTGACCAACTACAAAGTAGAGTTGTCCTCACATTGTGTCACATGGAGATGTTATTTCCTCCTTCTTTCTTTACAGTCATGATTCATTTAATTGTGCATTTGATAGAAAATGCCAAGCTTGGAGGACCCGTCCAATATCGATGGATGTATCTTGTTGAGAGGTATCTAGGAAAGTTAAAGTCTTATGTCCATAATAAGGCACAAGCAGAAGGGTCAATAACTGAAGGATACATGGATGAAGAGGCTTTAACTTTTTGTTCTAAATATTTAGATGGAATTGAGATAGTACTTAATCGACTGCGTCGTGTTAATGATGAACCCTATATTGTACCATCTAATGTAAGTACATTATTCCCACAAGTTGGAAAACCAATCAGGGCTTTTTCTTATTTCACTCTATCGGCATTGCAAGCACATCGTCATGTGCTAACTAACTGCACCATAGTTGACTCGTTTCTACAGTAAGTATTTTTGTATTTTTGTATAATTGGTTTTTCCTTCAACATTATATTATATATTTTATATCTTTGACATAGAGAATTTAGAGACACTTTACGAAGACAACTAAGAAGTCCACACGATCATCCTCTATGATAGACAAGATGGTTCATAGGGAATTTGTAGAGTGGTTTTCACGTCGTGTATGTATATTTTCTCCAATAATCTTTAATTTATATATATCATTAAAATATTAAGTATGTTTCTGAATATTAAGTATTTTGTTTTATTTTATTTTAGATAAGGAATGAATCAATTGGTATCCATCCAATTGATTTAAAATTCTTAGCTATGGGTCCAATTGAATGTGCAAAGCGATATAGTGCCTACAATGTGAATGGGTTCAAATTTCGTATATTGGTGCGTGAACTTTGGCTTAAAACACAAAATAGTGGAGTGTTTGGTACATTTGGGACAAGGAGTTATGCAAGTAGCATTGATAATCAAAAATGGTTTGGAGGTGTGCCATATTACGGTCGATTGGTAGACATAATTGAGATAAATTACCATGGACATTTCTCAGTTGTTTTATTCAAATGTATATGGGCTAACAAAACTTCTTTTAGAGGGATTATGATTGATGACTTTGGATTTACATTAGTAAGTTTTGCACGTTTGATCCACACTGGTGATAATGATGATGATGATGATGAGCCATACATTCAAGCATCAGAAGCTCCAATGGTGTATTATGTAGAAGATGAGTTGGATAAAAATTTGTGCATACCTGTATATTTAAATCCTAGAGACATGTACAACATGGGTGAAGAAGATGTTGACGATTTTCATGGATCAGAACCATTTGAGCAATAAAACTTAGAATTACTATATTTAGATGAGGATGAAAATATACAACTAGCAACATAATTGTCACATAACACTCTTTTCCATTCTAAATCAGTTTCATAATGAATTTGTAATACTATTTCTGATTCTGCAACTATAGTAGTAGGTTAGCTTAGTAATTTAGAAATCAGAACTTCTTTTCTCTATAGCTTTGCACTTGCTTTTGCTCAGGAAAAAAATTTCATCGTGATCTTTTTGTTCCAAATCTATTATGAAGTTAACCACATACTTAATAACTAAGAAATCAATTGAGATATATAGAATTTCAATTTTAATGATTATGTATACTACTAGATGTTAGAAGGTCTTTGATGATTCTTGAGATCTTTCTGTAATTATTACTGAGTTTTAGAGCTTTATGGTATTAATGATTAAGTTAAACAATCTTGATTATTAGATCTTAGGAAAAAGTATAACATTGACAACAAAAAAAGAGTTAATAAAATTACTTTATTTCAAAGAAAAGTATATTGGAACAAGCCTACAAAAATTACCTGCATAAGCACTTCTTGTTGTCCAACAGTGTGTACTAGGATAGAGAAAAGGGATAAGTCAACTCCATTGGTTAGTATGGTAGCCTCTGCTAATAGAATTGCAAATGACATGACGCCTAATATAACAGTCAATGATTTCTCAACATATTTCCATAATATACATCTCCATAGAAACTCTGATAAATTTACATTTTAGTCAGATATAATGGTTTTGTTTAGTACCTAATAAGAAACTTTTTGTGGAGATCCAAACTCTAATACTTTTGTAAAAGAAAAGAAACTGACTTTTGTGGAGATCATCTAAATAGATTTTATATTTGGGGACATAGATTTGATTTCAAACATGCTACATATAAAGATCAAAAATGTAGGTTAAGACCAACCATCCTGTAGTATCATGACGCTCATAAGACGACGTCTCAGTGATGCCATAGATTTATCATCTCTGTCATAATGCATGTCACTTTCACATACTCTTACTGCTTTGTTATAAAATGTTTCCATTTAAAAATAAATCACTAAAGTTATTACACCACTTTTTTTATTGTTAGACTAATAACTCAACTAGGCTTTGATTAAAATGAGTTGATTTTCTTAACAGTTTACAAGTTAGGCCCTTTAGTCCAATTTGCAAAATCAAATGGTGATAAAAAAAATATTTAAAGCTTTTATACATGCAAGACACTATAATTTATGCACAACAAAAATTTGTGGAACGTACAACATAATTTCTAGGATAATGCAAATTGAATTATTCATTGAATGTTCTTTCTATAACATATATATGTCTTCTATTGTTTGATTATTTCACTAAATTGGAGTCTTTATCTAACATATATAAATCTTCTATTGTTTGATTATATTTAAGTATAAGTTATAAACATTTTTCTCCTTATCCTAAATTTGAAGTTGGTGTTTTTCTACTCTTTTTTTTTTCAGAATTCATAATTAACCAATATTATAATTGAATTGTTCACTTGATACCATTTTGATAATTATGAAATGTAAATAAAAAGGGATTTACATATTGCTTGGTACTAACATATGTGTTTGCCTTATTTTATGAAGACCACCTAAAGATGAAGAAAACATCAATCAAGTGTAATAGTTCAGATGTACACACCACCTAAAAGTCCTCTTCTACATAGGGACAAGTAGTTGATCACAAGTCCTCTTCACGTTATCATCCATCTAATCTAGGTAATATGTTGAATTTGAAATTGAGCTTTATTATTCATGACTATGTAATATTAAATCTTCAAGAGTTTTATGGGTTTTTAGGAGTCTTCAAGAATAAATTTGCAACCTCAAATAAGTCTAAGTCAAATACATAAGTGCATATATCATTTCCTGCACCTAAGTTTACTCATTCTACACATCTTCAACGTCCATCTACACCTGGTTATATATATCTCAACTCTTTTACTAATTTTTTTTTCATATGTAAATTGTAATAGTTATATTCAACAAATTGATTCATTTTCAAAAACTGAACAGGTTCTTCATTTCCATTTCCCCATCCACCTCTAACTACACCTCAACAAAGTAGTGAACATGCTCCCCCTCCACCTCCACCTGCACCCAGCCAAGTACTGAACAGGATCCTCCTCCACATGCACCTGCGCCTCAACTAAGTAATGAACATGATCCTTCTCCATCTACACTTGCACCTCAGCCAAGTAATATACGTCTCACAATTTTTTTCACATCATGCACACTTGTTTTTTTTCTTCATTTAACTAATTTACTTCCAAAAACCTTGAAAGTGAGGATATCTTCAACTAGTACATCATATGTATATTCTGAAAGTGAAGAGGAAGAAAGTAAGGAGACTGAGTTGCAAGAAAATCAACAAAAGCTTGCAGCACGAAAAAGGGCATGGTTTGTTGATGTTATTCGTATGCAACTATTTAATATTACACATATTCTTTGAAAATTACTTAAGACCCTTTTGTAATTGAGTTTAATTAAATTATGTGTTGGAACACAGTTTTAATAACTCCATGACATATTGAAACTTTTGTATATATATGTATGTTTTCAAATTGTAAGTTTTTAATCATTTCTAAATTTTTCTTTACATTTAAGATCTAAAGTAGTCCTTCTAATGTCTAGTATTTTTAGTCCACTTAAAATTTTGATGTATCAAATAATAGAAACTTTGTAACTTTGTATCTAAAGTAGTAAGTTTTGATGTCTAGTATCTAAAGTAGTAAATTTTAATTACTGTAACTTTGTAACTTAGATTTTGATGTATCAAATACTAGAAAGTTGTAATCAAATTCTTTCTATGCTGAATTCTTATTTTTAATCATGCAAATTTCTAGTTAAATATGCACTATTTAATTTGTTTTTCAAACTTTATAGATGATCAAGGAAAGATAAATACAAAACAGCGATGAGCCAATGATGTATGGAATTTACCTACAAATGAAAGGATTGTTGTGCAATGGAATAATGAGGGTCAACCAATTGGAGATAGTGGAGCATTATTGAATAGGTTTTTAGGTAGTGTTTCAAGAAACTCCAACACTTTTCCTATTAGCTATTCTAGTTGGAGGAAGATTCCTAAATATTATAAAGAAGATATACTTAAAATCACTATTCAGGTAAGGAATGTAAAAGTTGAATTTATAATTTAATTATACCATGATTGTTGTTAATTTTAATTGTTTCATGTTTTGAAGGTTAAGTTTGATGTCCATTTTGATGTTCATGTAAACCATGTTCTCAAATCACTTAACACAAAGTGGAGAGACTATCGACAAGAATTGTGGCAACAAAGGAATGACAGTACACGTACTAGAGATTAATTGATCACAATGGCTCCAAAAGGAATAGATAAAGACCAATGGGCTTCTTTTATTGATTATCATTTAATTTCAAAAACAAAGGTATAATTGAATTTTTTTTTCATCAACCTTATTCATAATTAATAATTTTTATACATTGGTGATTAGAACCATGCCCTCAAAAATAAAGAGAATAGGACAAAGCAAACCATTACTCACACAAGTGGATCTAAGAGCCTTGCAAGGGAAAGAGATGAAATTGTAAGAATACTACATATCTTTAAATGAAATTTATGTTTTAATTTTTTGAATTGTGTCATAAAATTTTTCTTCAATTCTATAGGAAAAAAAAAAGTGTGGCCAAAAGGTCAGTAGAGGAGAGGTGTGGATAGCTACCTATAAGCATGGTAATGGGACATTTGTTAGTGATGAAGCAAGGGAAATTGGTGTAAGTTTGATTCTAATAAACTCTATAATTATCATCCACAATTCATGTTATTTTAATTAGTTTCTTCTTGTGTTCTATATAGGAAAAAATTCAATCATATAAATCAAAATTATCAACATCCCAATCAAAAGATATATCATGTACCGATTCCTTAGCTTTTTCTTTTGGAAGTCAAGAACATTGCAGACGTTTTAGGGGTTTAGGTTTGGGACCTTTCCCATCTAAAGTATTTGGCTTCAATGCACATTCATATGGTGGGGCGTCTTCGAGTTGTCCTTCTTATACACAATTGCAAAACCAAGTTAATAATTTCTTACTTTCAATTATTGCTTTTTTTAATTTATCTCTTTTGGATAATGGTATTTTATTAACTGTGACTTCATAACCGTCCTTGATGTGACTGGTAATCTTATTCTTGATAGATTTAGGTTTAGCTATTTTATCACTCTTTAAGATTAGACATGATTTATGCATCATTATTTATAGTGGGCGGTTTGTAAGTGATGGCTCATAGGTTTGTTTTGTCTTCAAAAATATTACTTTGAATTGTTGATCCAACATTATTCATGTGGAAAACTTTATACTAGTATAAGTAGTTGTAGCAACACATTTTTCTTATGTTTGCTAAAATTTAGTGAAATTTTTAAATATTACTGGTTTACTATGTTTTGTGAGTACATATTCAAGTTTGCTAAATGTGGTGGCTATAGATCTTTTCCTTTGGTTAACATTATTCTATTGTTCGTCTTGAGATTCCAATTGATTTATGAGAATTTGAGCAAATACACGTGTTAATGTAAGAATGGTAACATGGGATTTTTATCATAAATGGAACTCCGAAGAGTAGTTCATGTGAAGTGGCATGTTTTGTTGTTTATTTACTTGTACAGACAGTCTTGAGGTTGATTTTATACACTAGTATTCATTTTAGGAAGCAATTATTGTGGTTTCAATCATCATTTTTTTTATTGAGTAGTTGGTATTAGTAAATGATTTGCATAGGTGAATTTGTCAACACATGGATTGATAGTTAATTCCATAAAAAGGTTGTTTATTTATTGCTTAGACAACTTCACTGTAATATGTTTCATTGTTGATGATTTTGAGTTTGATTTAAGTTTGTATTGTTATTAGGCATGTTTTAAAATGCAGGCAGTTTGATTAATTTGATTAGTTATGTTCTAAAATAGGTTTCTTGATTAACATCACAAGTCAATGAAATGGAGGCAATGATGACTTTCTTTGTACAAAACTATCGAGGAGAATTGCCTCATGAATTTCTTGTGTTTCATTCATCATTCGGTAATATTTAAATTTTTAGTATATTAATATTAATATTAATATATATATATATATATATATATATATATATATATATATATATATATATTATATTGTAAATGTTATTAATAATGATTATTTTTAATATTAAGTATCTGATCAGGGGAGTGTTCCTAATGGAGAAACAAATGACTCAAATAAAGATTGATAGTTGAAGAATCTTATAAGACTTTCATTTTGTTTGACTTTATAACAATTAGAACAAAGATATTATAATATTTCACTAGCTTGAATGTTTAAACTTTATTATTCACTTTGGACTTATCGACAACGTTCCTCATTTTTATGAATGTTATATCTAGTTATAAACAAATATTTAAATGTTAGAATTTTTGTTTATCATATGTTTTATGAATTATATGCATTCAAAAAGTGTAACAAATAAAATTAAGGAAATTTTAAAAATAAGTAAAAACATGAATGTATAATGAATTGCATTGCAGGGGTGAAAAGGGGACTTTCAGTACTATTATACAGTATAAAGGATTTAAAATCATCGGTAATTACCAAGGGTTTCAAAACTGCATGTAAATACTAGGGATTTCAAAATTTTCGGTAATTACCAGAGGTTTCAAACTGCCGATAATTACCAGGGGTTTTAAAACCGCCAGTAAATACCAGAGGTTTCAAACCGCCGGTAAATACCAGGGGTTTCAAACTGCGGGTAAGTGTTGCTTTACCAAGACTTGGTGAAAATCACTGGTAATTCATTAACGACGCTTGTTTTTCTAAGGGAAAAACAAACCCTTAGTAACTCCTTTAGCAGGGGTTAAAACCCCCAGAAATGCCATAAATAACTTCTGGTAAAAATTATTTTTGTTGTAGTGCAAAATGGATGTTGCTATAGTTGTTTATTAATGAGCCAATAAAATTCTAAATGGATATAACGGAATGCTACTTAATCCTATAGAAAACATAGTCGAGTTATGCTAGTAGAAAACTAAAAGTTGAAATGAAATACTAACTAAAATCAGCAAATGAAAATATTATTCTAATGAACAAAACAACAAATAATATGGAAAATAATTTTGCACCGTGGTATACAACTATAAGCACTACTACAATTATTATAACCTAATTTATGACTAACTAAGACTAAACCAATGATGATAATGCAATAAAAATGATGGAAAGACAAGAAAAATTAAAGGATCTATAAATTTTATCAATACAAGTATTACAATAGATCAATTAAGACTAAGAAAAACTAAGACAACTCTACTGTTATTCTAGATTATCACTAAACAAATCTTAAAACTTGTTAATTAAAACATAATGCAACTCAAGACTTAGCCATGCAATCTATGCTAGAAATGCCCAAAAATACTAGAAATGAAACTAACTGATAGAGGACCATCCCAAGATTCCATACAAGAAGAATTTGAAGATGAACCTTTACAATTTAAAGGACCTATGACAAGGGCAAGGAGTAAGATATTGGAAGATTAAATCTATTCAAGGCTTCTGATGCTACAAGCAATTAGGAATTCAAAGGATATAAAAATCATGGGTTGAAGCACATTTGAAGGATAGTTTTTAGGAAAAAATTAGTTTATGTTTTTGGACTTTGAGTTTTCTTTTAGAAATTAGTTATGTTTCTATGTTTTTGGGCTTTGGCCTTTCTTTTATAAATTAATTTATGTTTTTGGACTCAAGCCTTCTTGTAGGGTTCTCAGATTTTCTTAAACTTATGTGCCTATATATAGAGGTACCAAGAACTAATGTGGACACTTTGAGTCATATATTGAATTTGATTTCATTAAAGAGAGCATTCTCTTTGATCTTGGCTTAGGCCTCTTGTTCTTATCAAAGATTAACATCTTTGTGGCGAATCTTCACTTGACTTATCAATATGCTAGATTATGGCGTCCTCCATCTCTGTCTTATTTTGTGTTCTTCTCTGATTTATTCATGTCGTGCCTCTTGAGGATTCAAACTCAGAAACGATCGTACTCTTTCCTAGATAGGATCGCATCACTAACTAGCCCTTAAATGAGTGATTTTAAGCTAAAAAAATATAAGCACTTGGGGACCTATCTCTGGGCGATTGGTGTTTAGAGTGTTGATACTTGTTTATGGCATTTTGAGCGTCAGGTTGTCTGTTTTACATGTTTTGCTTATTGTGATTATGAGTCCAGGTGTTATAGCAATGATATATGTATGTACAATGTGCTAAATTATTTTGGTGATGAATTCACATGATGAGTTGAAATATGGTTGATCATATGATGATCTTATATATGATGATCATATGATGAATTCACATGTTTTGGGCATTTTATTTGAGCTATATTTCTATTCTATTTTTGTTATATATTTTATATTTTGTATTACTTATTTAACTTTTGGAAATCATAAATTGTTGGTTGAATAAGTAAGTGTTGATATAATTTAGTGTTGTCAACATTAAATTTATAAATTTATGTCAACTAAGTCAATTATTTACTATTGTAATTAGTAATTAATTTAAAGATTTATGCCAACAATGGTTTTTTTAGTGTGTTGGACAAGGTAAAGTTTAAATAATATAATCCCTACTACGTTTTTAAATAACAACCTTTTTACTATTTTTTGTAAGAGAAAACTTAATACAAAAACGGACTTTTTTGGAAACTACATTTTTTTACGGAAATAGGTTAAAAACCTAAAATTGTATTGGGTTAATATTGTAACCAAGACTTATGGTCAAATTTGTATTCGACAGTCAAATTTGTAACCAACCAGAGAATTATATTTTTTTTAGTATTTTCAAATTCATTGAATTTAATCAATTTAAAATTTAAGGCATTTTTTCTGCTCTAATAAGGTTTGGGTCTGGCCTTATTAGAGGGCCAGAGTCAACCCACTAGCTATGTGGTTGTTTCAGAAAATTCTTCAACTCTTTCCACTTCGCTTTTCCATTACGTTTCCTTATTTTCTCCACTTCTGTTCTCACCCAGCTCCCATTTCAATAGAAGCTCAATTAGGGCTTGAACAAGATCCTCCTTTGAACTAACTGGACAGTTCATCCCTCCGCGTAAGTAGAACTCTAAACTCGTGTCCCCTTTTTTTTCTTCTTTTCTGTTTGGAAGCTCTGGTTCCGCTTTAAACCTCTACTAAGGTCTTAGTTTCATTCTTCTTGTTTTGTTTTCCAGCTCCGTAAGTTGTAACGTGCAGTGGTGTTCTTCCTTGTGTTCCCTTTTTTTTCTAGCACCTATTCAGGTAAGGAAAGCTAGGGTCTTGCATGTTTTAAGTTATTTTGCTTGTTTTGTTCTTATTTCAAGCTCTAGATGCATGAATGATGTTGGTGATGGTGTGAAAATACTTGTGGCTTGTGTATTTGCTTGATTTCTCGTTTGCATGCATGAGAGTAGGTAGGATCTGCTAGGCTCGCCTAAACGAGTGGTTTGTCACCCAAACGAGAAGCTCTCGCCTAAGCGAGGAGCTATTGCCTAAGCGAGAATAGTAGAAGCTCATCCCTGCTCTCTGTCACGAGTTGTCGCTTGAGCGAAGGTCGTCCCCGCCTGAGCGAGAGTGATCTCGCCTAAGCGAGATGGTTTAGCTTAAGTAAGAACTCGTGGATGCTCCAGTACTATCTGTTTGCAATCTCGCCCAGGCAAGAGTTTTGAGCTTCAGCGAGAGGCTCTTATCACTTGAGCGAGAGCTCCTTAACTTGAGCGAGATTGACAACACAGTTGTTTGAATGCTTGTATACTCCCATGATTGATTGGTTACCCTTTTAAAGCATGAAGTATGATGTTGCGTATGTTTAAGGTGATGAAATGAAATTGTTATATGATGTGTTGGCAAGAAATAATTGTGAATTGGTTGGTTGTTTGGGCATTGGCATGAAATTATAATGCGTGAGATAAAAAGGTGGATTTAGTGTGAGAAACATGGATGTGGTATGAGATAGATGTAATTCCATGAATCTCTTGGCGAGATTTCATGGTGGTGTTGTAGTCTCATATAGAGCGAACTAATTCAAGTGGTGAGAGTAGTAGGAGGCCCTAGTCTTTGACAAGATAATGGCCCTAGATGATCATGGGGAAACATTGTGCGAAGGGTAAAACCCATTGGCAATGGCTCTGTAGAGTAATAGAGGCCACCACAAGTGCAAGCATCTAGTGAATTTGATCTTATTATATGTATCCGGATAATTGAGTCATAGAGTCTTGTTTGTATGCTATCACATGATTGAATGCCTACTATTTTTCCTGTTTATAATCTGTTTTAACTATCTGCTTGCTATAACATGTTCAAAATTTTCTTTTTACTCTAGCTTACCCCTTTTTGTTCGGTGTCTGTTCTTTGTTTGGCTTTTCCTTTTTACGATGATCACCAATTATTTGGTGTGAGCAAATGTGGAAACCCCTAGTAGTCATCAGGATGATGTGAATGTTGTAATGTAATATGCATAAGGTTGGATCTTGCTTTAAGGAGCATCTTTTGGGCACTATTGTCTCTGTAATTTCTTGCTCTATGAGCAGTCTTTTCTATAACAGTTGCACTCTTAAGTTCTGTTTCATGACATCGCGGTGTGCCTTAATTTTCTTTCCTGGTATACGTATGGATGATTGTAATTAGTGGATTCTCATATACTTCTTATCGCGTGCTCTATTAATATTATAATTATGCACCATCTTATTTAGTAGAATTATTTTATTTAAATGGGATGTCACAGAAAACTTACTAATATTAATTAATTATTTAATAATTATGACTAATGGCTAATTACTAATTACTAATTATTAATTATGAAATAGTAATCACTTTGAATTATTCATTATTTTATTAAATTTTATTAAAAATATTATATATTAATAATATTATTAATTACGTAATAGTTATAACTTTTAGTTATTTATTATTTTATTAAATTTATTAATTTATTTAACATATTATTAATATTATTAATTTTTAGTTATTAATATATTATTAATATTAATATTATTAAGTTCATTATTAATATTACTTATTACTATTTACAAATTAATTATATATTTCACTTATTCAATATTTTATTAAAAAGAATTTAATATTGATATTGATATTATTTAATACCAGTGAAAACACATGCACGTGAGTTTACTTATTTTCACAATAATAAAATATAATTAAATCATTATTTTTATTATTATAATCATAAATTTGGATATAAAAATTCTTATAATTTTGTTATAAATAATTGTTATTTACTTTGTAGATAGTTTTATAATTAAAAAAATCGTTAATTTAAAAACAAATGGTCAAATAAAATAAAAGTTGCTTAAATTTAAAAATCAATTACTTAAAAATTTAAACTAATCAAATAATTATTTTAATTTAAAGAAAATATTTAAAGACTGAAATTCAGAAAGAAGAAACCCTTTTATATAAATATAGATTAACATTGAAAATAGTTATTATTTTTAATATTATTTTGTCATTGTTTAAAATTTAAAATTAAATCAAAATATTTTCTGCATTTATAAATTAATTTACTTATCTAATTAATAATAATAATACTATTATTATTATTATTATTATTATTATTATTTTCAAATATTTTTATTAATATTATAGAATTGATAATTCAAATAGAAAATATATAACTGTAGTTATGATTGTAACTTCATAGGTCTTGATTTATGATATGTTACACACACTATAGTCTTTTCCGGTATACAAACTAAAAGTTTTATTTTGCAGAAATATTCATCCAAAATTTGTAACTAAGCAGAGAATTATATATTTTTTAATATTTTCAAAATCATTGAATTGAATCAATTGGAAACTTACTAATGTTAATTACTTTTAATTATTAATTATTAATATTAATTCTGACTAATTACTAATTACAAAATACTTATAACTTTGGGTTATCTATTTTTTTGTTTTTTTCATCTTATTTTAAATTTAACAAAGTTATATCTGTTCTATATGTGTAAATTATAATGGTCTTCTGAATAATGATATGAATGTTTATAACAAGTATATTTATATATATATATATATATATTTATATATTATTATAGTTTTCTGAATAATAAAATTGAGTAAGTCATTCTATATGGATATTCAAAATAAATATACCCATAGATATTCAAAAAGTTAACATATTGGACAAAACAATCATTATTATAATTATTGTTCAAGATTTTTACATTCACTTATAAACATTATCAAATTTATGTCTCTTCAATCACATCTATCATTATTATTTAAAAATTAATATCTATTTTAAACTTCTTTATTTATTTTTAATTGTTATTTATTAAAAATAAAATAATTTTGTACGTTTGTAAGTAAGAATGTCAAAAAAATTCGTACACACATATCCGTAGATAAAACCTACAGCAGGTAGGAAATTGATCTTGTAAATGGACACCTGCAAATAAGAAGATCGAGTACTTTTATACCCACGTGTAAGTACAGATATCATAATATTCATATCCGTATATACTCGTACCTGCTATACTCGAATTTAAATTAAAAAACAAATTAAACAAACATGATTAAAATATTAACACATTGATTTTGAATTGATTATTTTTTATCAATTGATTTTAAAAAAATCTTTATTTCTTTATCAATCATCATTCAATATATTATTTAAATAGATTACACACTATATGGTCCTTTTCTGTACACAAAAATAAAATTTTTATTTTGCTGACATATTCATCCAAAATTTGTAACCAAGCAGAGAATTATATATATTTTTTAATATTTTCAAAATTATTGAATTGAATCAATTGAAAACTTACTAATGTTAATTACTTTTAATTATTAATTATTAATATTAATTTTGACTAATTACTAATTACAAAAAACTTATAACTTTTGGTTATCTATTTTTTGTTTTTTTTAATCTTATTTTTATTTTAACAAAGTATTATCGGTTCTATATGTAGATTATAATGGTCCTTTGAATAATTATATGAATGTTCATAATATATATATATATATATATATATATATATATATATATATATATATATATATTATAATGGTCTTCTAAATAATGAAATTGAGTAAGAAGTATTCATAATAAGTATCTCCATAGATATTCAAAAAGTTTACGTATTGGACAAAACAATGATTATTACAATTATTGTTATCTTGATCATGGATGTTCAAGATTTTTACATTCACTTATAAACATTATAAAATTTGTGTCTCTTATTTTAAATCATATTTATCATTACTATTTAAAAATTAATATCTATTTTAAACTTCTTTATTTATTTTTAATTGTTATTCATTTAAAAATAACTTTGTATGTTTGTAAGTAGGGATGTCAAAAAAATTTGTATCTGCAGGCATCCGCAGATAAAATCACAACGGGTAGGAAATTGATCTTGTAGATGGACACCCGCGGGTAGGGATGGCAATGGGGCGGGGTGGGGACAGGTTTTGCTATCTCATACCCATCCCCGTAGAAAAAATTCATCCACATCCCCATCTCCACCGGGTAACGAGTATAATCTCATACCCATACCCGTACCGCTTTCTTATATTTCAATATTAATCTTAATTAATTTTTATAAAACAATAAAAAATTACATAAAGGAAACATAATATTATCAAATATTCAATATTAGAATGATGATTGTTTCTTCGATATCAAATACTTTGAAATAAATTATAATTGTTTACATTTTAGATTAGAATACCAAATAAAATTTCATGAGAACTAAAACATTTATTAAATTTACAAACATTAATGAAACCTAGTTAATAAAATTTAAAAATATTTTTAAAAACATATAAAAGAAAAAAAATATTCAAATTAAAATATATTTTAAATGTTTGTTTACATCAATTTTTTAAATTTTAATAAATCTTTTTTTTATACACTAATAAAAGTTAAAATACATCACTTGATCAAAACGACGCAAAGAAAAAATAATAAACATAATAATAAAATTTTGAAATAGATCTTGTATCTTTTGAACTCTAATATATGTTGAATGGTGATAAAAAATATTCATGGCAATTACATTAAATTTTTATCGTAGTAAATAAAAGTTATTTATACAATTAGAGTGAAAAAATTAGAGTATGATTGATAATGAGTTAGAAAATAAAAAATAATTAGATAAAATATATTGAAATAGTATTCTACATGATAAAAATAAACAAAAAATAAAAATATAAAAAATTAATAAATGTGTGTCTTAGAAACAATTTGAGAGACTATTGAAAGAAATTGCACAAAGAAAAACAAATGTATAATTAAGGGTATGATAAGATGAAAAATACCTTAGAGATCTAAGAAAACTTTTCAAATATTAACATATATACTTAATGGTTGAGAAATAACGAAAATTGTTTTAGCAAAACAAAAAAGTTCTTCAAATAAAACAAAAATGAATAATAATAAGTAAATAATATTTTTTTTATATTACTAGTAAATTAAAGGTTTATGCTATTAAACAATTAAATAGAGAGTATTAAACATTCTCATGTTAAAGGAAAATATATAATAAATAAAAATATAAAAAAATAATAGAAATATTCAAATGTGAGACATAAATTTTTTTTAATTGACATACATCATTTTAACATAATTACATAAAGGTTTATGTAAGATGAAAAATATATTGGAGATGCGAATGAATTTCATGACAAATCAAATAATTAGAAAAAATAAAGAATAGAAAGTATAAGTATATATATATATATATATATATATATATATATATATATATATATATATATGGTTACTTAATATTAATTAATATTTTAAATGGGGACGGGTATTAGGATGGGATATATACATCCCCATACCCAATTTAAAAAGTTGGGGATTTCCTATACCCATACCCAATCAATGCAGGGATTCCCCGTCAAAACGGGAACAAATTCGGACAATACCTACGGGGACGGATTTATTTGCCATCTCTACCCGTAGGTAAGGGGATCAGGTATTTTTATACCCGCATGTTAACAGAACAGGTACAGATACCTCATAATATCCTTACCCATAAATATTTCTACCTACTATACTATAATTTAAATTAAAAAAATTAAAGAAAGCTTATTAAAATATTAATATATTTATTTTCAATTGATTATTTTTTATCAATTAGTTTTAAAAAAATCTTTATTTCTTTATAAATCGTCATTCAATATATTATTTAAATAGATTACACACTATATGGTCTTTTCTGTACACAAAATAAAATTTTTATTTTGCAGACATATTCATCCAAAATTTGTAACCAAGCACAGAATTATATATTTTTCAATATTTTCAAAATCATTGAATTGAATCAATTGAAAACTTACTAATGTTAATTATTTTTAATTATTAATATTAATTCTGACTAATTACTGATTACAAAATACTTACAACTTTTGGTTATCTATTTTTTGTTTTTTTAATCTTATTTTAATTTTAACAATGTTGTATCAATTCTATATGTGTAGATTATAATAGTTTTCTGAATAATGATATGAATGTTCATAAAAATACATTCATAAATATTTGTGTAGATTATAACGGTTTTCTGAATAATGAAATTGATTAAACAATTCTATATGATATTCATAATAGGTATATCGATAGATATTCAAAAAGTTAACATATGCGACAAAATAATGATTATTGCAATTATTATTATCATGATTGTGGATGTCGAAGATTTTTACATTCACTTATAAACATTATCAAATTATTATAAACATTATCAAATTATTGTCTCTTATTTTAAATTATATCTATCATTACTATTTAAAAATTAATATCTATTTAAACTTCTTTATTTATTTTAAATTGTTATTATCTAAAAATAACTTTGTACACTTGTAAGTAGGAATGTCAACAGGACGACTAGGGTGCGAGTAGTAGCTCTCTCGTACCCTTCCTATTGGATAATTCTACCTCGTATCCGTCTTCATATCTGTGTAGGTGTCCGTTATGTTGGTACCCGCATATTTTTTAATATCCACACAGATAGTTGCAAGTATTTACAACAAAAAAATTTGAATATTTAACAACATATTTTAACTATAAATTCAAATAAAATACAACATAATATTTATAAATTTCAAAAAAGTCTAAATAACTCATTTAAATCATGTTGAATGATAGTTTATAAAGAAATAGAGATTTTTAAAACCAGTTGATAAGAAATAACTCATTCAAAATCATTGTCTTAATATTTTAATCATGTTTTTTAAATTTTTTTTAACTTAAATTAGAGTATAGCGGGTACGAGTATCCACATGAACGGATAGTATGATATTTGTATCCGTCATGTTAACATGCAGATATAAAAAATACTCAATTCCTTTTCTGCAAATATCTATTTACAAGATTCATTTCTTACCTGTTACGAATTTTATCCCATATATATGTATATAAGGATTTTTATTTTTTTTTTACATCTTGTTTGCTAAGGGTGAAAATACTAATAGGTTTACATACTAACGTTTTTCTTCACTGGTTGGATGACACGTAAATCTTGGTCCAATTGATCAGTGTTGTGGTCCTATGGAAGAAAATGAGTCGAATGCTATTCCCATTACAAAAATGACGTTTCCCAAGTGCAAGTTAAGAGCATCTTTATATGGCTTCAAATATAAGGCCTTATCGTATTTCTTTGACAATCTCACGTCACATTTCTTTATTCAGTTGAGGATTTTTTAATTTTTTTTTCTAAAATGCTAAAGACTAATGTGACTTTTGGTACTATATACGTGGCTGGTAACAGATTCTCCCATCCTTATATGGTGCTTCTCAACTCAAGACTTTCGATAAGGTTTTACAGAGGGGTTTTACTTGGGGAGATCAACACTAATGAGACCTGAGCCCAACCATTTAAGACACTGACACCACTTTCAACCCAAAATCTTAAAACAATGGGTTTATGGGCCCTGATCCTTATATAGTGCTCTACTTTCTCAATTCTGATCAATGTGGGATTTAGACTCACACTTAAATTCCTAACACAAAGGAATTGAACAAAGATTTCCGCTAAATTTTCTTACCAATCTATAACGACACTTTTCTTGAAAAGCCAAACCTTCTCTCTAAAACTCTAAAACTTAAAGAAATACTGAAATGAGGCTTAATGGCTTCTTTTTAAGTGAAAATCAAGCAATCAAAGAAATATATATTCAGAAAATTTTAAGAGATTAATTGGAACGTGTAATGTGAGGGACCCAATTACGAATTTATCATATTTTAGTTTTAATACCGTGTTTGATTTGTTTTTACAGCTTATTTGCTTTCTTCATAAAAACTCAAGTTAATTTTATGAAACTAAATTAAGCTTTAAATGAAAAATCTTGTTCTTATAAGAGAATATTGCCATACGTTTTAAGTCAAAAAAGAAAATTGAAAAAAAAAAATAGAGTAATATTTTTGTAATTAAGTACAAGTTTTATTTCGTTAAACTCTAAAGCGTCTAATGTAAAACTATTTAAATTAATACTCTAAGATTCTTCGTCTTCACAATTCCAATGTGTCATTCTTCACATTTCGTTTTCTGGAAATTGAAATTACAGTTTTTTCAAAGATCTCAATCATGACGATATATGAATGATTCCACTAAATTTATTTGTTGGTGTAATTTTTGTTGAATTTAAATTGTCATGTTTAGTTTCTTAAATTTGAATATTAAATTAACTTTTTTAAGAGTGAAAACATTATATGAGTTATAACTTGGTATTTAGGAATAGTAAAATTTGTATGGACTAATTAATTATATTAGTCACATGACTTAATCTTTTAATCACTACTTTGTGTAAAATGATAGGGATTAAATTATAGCAAGTTTATAAAATGAAGTAAGCTGTATTGAATTTGTTTGAGTAATATTGTTTGGTTTTGTTGTATTAATTTTATTTGAGTTAAGTATTTATTCATATATGCATTCAGCAAACATTAGTTTCTATTAGAGATTTAATGCAAATAGTTAAGGATTAATCACTTATATTAATTATTGAATTGTTTGATTGGATAATTTGAAACAACCTTTTTTCATAATTTTTTTGATACTTACACAATGTAAGTTAACCTTATATTTAATGAATTTTAGTTTAAACAATTGTGTTGTTTTTTGAATGTATACTTGACTATAGTGTTTTGTTACTACTTTTATTTCATGTATTTAAGAGACAAAAACAAAATATTATTGAAATTTTATCAAATTTAAAATAAGAATTGTTCTTACGAGACTAAGTTGTACTCTGTCAAGTTCTCAAAACTCTTCTAGTACCTAATCTTTAGGAAAATCGTCCTCCAATTCTAACAAGTCTCGTCCAAAATGCGTGGGAAGGGTATCTGCAAAAGATACTTTAATGTTTAAGTTAGTATTGATAATGTTCGAAAATTTCAAAGAATAATCGATGCGTAAAGAATACAAGGTCATTGCAATTCATGTACCACAAGGTTAGAAAACTTTTAATACATACAATATTTATTTAAGTAACATAAAAATAATTTTTGTAACTTGTTTTAGTTGCTAAGTTATGAAACCAATTGTGAAAACATGGCAAAAACCTAAGAAAAAGGGTTGAATTGTGTTTTAACTATTATTATTTTTGCAATATTTTCATAAAATTTCGTCATATAGACATTACGAGATGAAGTTGATACTTGATAGACAAATTGTGAAGTTGCTTCTTAAAGATACAACCTTATGAAGATTGAGAAACATCCCATCAAAAATGTTTTTCAAGACTTGTTTCTAACAAGGCTCTCCTTAAGTTAGATGAGGATTAATAACATGCAATACAAAGAGAGATAGAGAAGAGAAAGATTTACCAAGTTATTAATATTATACTAGTTCATTCATAAATAGAAGAGAAGCCTTAGAGCAAACATGGGGAGGGTTCAAATAGAATAAAAGAATATCATGGGGACCCTTCTTACTCATCTCAAAGTGAAAAAGGTGTTTTGTAGCCATAATACTGATAATTACTACCAACCACCCCCAAGGCACAACAATCATGGACCTAGAAACCAAATCCAGGAACCTAAGATACACCTTCATCTTTTTTTAATGGAAAATATAATGTTGATGAATATTTAGATAGGAAAATGAAGATTGAACAACATTTTGATTGTCACCAAGTAAATGAAGAGACATACTATTTATTGGTGGAATTGGGAAGAGTGTATGCAATTCATTACGTAAGACTTTTAGTGTTGACCTTTTCACAATTTTTACATTTTCCAGAAAAGTTTGAAATATATTTTCATATATGAGACTAATAGAAATGTTCTCCTAAAATTTCCAAACTCTTATTAATACTAAAATGTCACATGAGTCCACCTTCATGAGTCTCCTTAGTACAAATTCTCTTAAAAATCTTTGAAGAATACATAAGCATTTATCTTTAAAAGGAAATACACTTTGTATAAAAAGTCTTTCGTGAGATCCTTTAGAGCACTATTTTAAAAATTAAAAAAAGTCATCATCATTTTCATACAACTACTACTCCTTAATGATCACATTCTAAAAGTTTAATTTCCAAAATTGTAAAGAAAGCATATCTTCTAGATAAAGTATCAACAACAACATATATACTAATTTTTTTCTTACTTATTTTTGAATATATAATATAATTGTTGAATGTACTCCATCATCACAAGGGTCGACATAAACTTGAGATGTTTACACAACTTTTCCTTCACCGACTCCATAACACGAAAATCTTGTGCCCATTGAACAGTGTTGTGGTCCTATGCAGAAAAATGGGTCGAATGTTATTCCCATTACAACAACGACGTTTTCCAAGAGCAAGTTAAGAGCATCTTTCTATGGCTTCAATTTTAAGGCCTCATGGTATTCCTTCCCAATCTATCATCACATTTTTTTTTTTCTTTTCTAACATGCACTAATATTACTTAGCGTATTATATATGTGGCTCATAACAATTTTTCACAAACAACGGAATTCAACCAATATTTCCACTAAATTTTCTTTAGGGGCAATTCAACATTCACAAAGCTAATTGGTCCAAAGCTCCTCTCTAAAAGTCAAAGACATGCTAAAAAATAAGGCCTAATTTCTTTCTTTTCTTTAGAAAATCAACCAATCAAATATATATATATATATATATATATATATATATATATATATATATATATATATATATATATATATATATATATATATATATATATATATACACGAAAATTTTAAATGATTTCATATGAGTGACCCAACAGTAAATTTATCATTTTTAATTCAGATTAAATATGTTTTTCTAAACTATTATAAAAAGTTGAGCTTTATTCTTCCACTTTTATGATTATCATGTAAAACATTCTTTCCAGTAAATAGCATATAACAATTATATTATACTGCAGTGTGAAATTTTGTTTATTACATAAGAATTACTTCAGATATTAAATACCTTATAATTTAATTTTAAAATAAAATCTTTACATTATTTTCATAAAGTGTATGAATTAAATACCTTATAATTTAATTTCAAAACAAAAAAAATATTTAATCTTTTTAATTTTAATTCAGTGTTTAATTTGTTTTCAACTTTCTCTTCAAAACTTAAATTAACTTTGAAAAATTAAATTAAGCTTTAAATTCAAAATATCATTGTAAATACTAACAAAAACATAAGTACTGTCGCATATGTATATTTGCATTTTTCTAATTTTCATAAAAATATTAGTAACATTAATAAAAGATATATAATTAATTTTTAAAATAATTTTAAATATAAAATTAGAAAAATAAAATAAATATGTAAAAGAAACTTTAGAATAATTATTAAGACAAGAAAAATATTTAAAATAATAATTAAAAATAAATTATTTATAAAATAATTAATTTTTAAAATAATAAATAAAATTAAAATTAAAATAACATAAAAAAATATCATCTTTATATATTGTTTTATATATTGTTATGATAGATACGAGAGAATACCTTTCGTATCTTAAACATGTAATAATCTTTTAAAATTTTGGAAACACAGGACAAAAAAAAGCAAATAATTTTATATAATGCAATCATTATATGTATTTAACCTGCAAACCTTTTTTCACAACTTTAGATTCTGTCCTATTCACTAATTCTTAACCATCTATTAAAAAACAGTTCTGACATTTCTTAAATAATAAAGATTAAAAAAATACGTTTTAGTGCAAGGCCCAACTTTATAATTTTATAAACATTAAAAAGAATAAAATCTTACATTAAAAAAGAATAAAAACTAAACCATCTCATAAATATATTATTATAATTAAGGGTTAAAATGTAGCCAGTAAAATCGTGCCAATATTCCTTCAACATATTTATTTTTTAAGAAAAAAAAAATGTCTTTGTCCCAAACCGCAATATTTGAGAGTGATTTCAATATTTTCAAACCCTGCTTCAGCAAAGCCGGTGGGTCAAAAAGGCAATTATCTTCTCCTATATAAGGAGGGTCCATGGAGATGCTTCTCAATGCAATAACCACAAAAATCCAATATTCACCAAACACTTTGACAGAGAAAGCTAGTGTTCTTCTACTTCCAACCTCTTCATGGAGAAGAAGAACAAAACTGATGCAAATTGCGATGAAATTAACGATGAAATGAAATGGGTTCTTGATTCTTCTTTGGATCACAAAGGAAGAGTTCCGCTCAGAGCTTCAACTGGTTCATGGAGATCTTCTCTCTTCATTATCGGTAAGGAACACTCTCTGCTAACTCCTTCAGATTCTCAGAGCATCATCATTCATAACACTACTCAATGTTTTCTTCTTTACTCTTTTTAAGCTAGTTTTATTCACCAATTTCTATTTCTTCACCATTTTTCAAAAGCATTTTAAATTTTCATAAATTAAAACTAATAGTAACTTTTAAATCTAATTTAACTTATAAAATTTGCAAAATAAAACTTTATACTTACTCCTATACATTCAGATTATCTCTAATTGATATAGAATTTTTAATAAAATATATTAAAAAACTTGTTCAAAATTACAAATAATTTAAAATTTACAAGATGAGATTTTACCTTCTTATATATAATTAGTTTGAATCTTAAACAACACTTTTAAATATTATTTATTAATAATAATTTATTAATTTACCTAAACGGTGTTTTAAATATTTATTGATAGTAATTTATTAATTTATTTAAAAATTATTATTTTTCTTTTTTGTGTTTTTCTATTGATTTGTATTTTTATCCGTTTAACACGAGTCAACATCTCGAGTAAACATTTTCGTTACATATTTAATATTGATGTAATATTTCAAAGTTTGAAAATAAGTATTCATTGTACTTAGTTTTAGATTATATAATATATTTATTTGATTTTATCAATTTTTTATTTTAAAATCAACTATACTCGTATAAGTAAACAAGATGGGCTTCTTATAAAGTTTAGAATTAATAACTCAAACCTAATTCAACTATCAAATCAAACTTAATAAAAAGTTTGATTTTGACCTTTCAACTAATACTAAACTTAATTTTTCACAGTTTTCAATTCATTTACCATATATATCTTTTTATTCTAGGGAAGCTGAATCCAAATTAATGACCAATAAATTTAAATATATATATATATATATATATATATATATATATATAATATAGATATATATTTTTATTCTAGGGAAACTGAATACAAATTAATGACCGAACAGTGTAAAAATGGAAGCTTATTAAAATACATGAAAAGTATTTAAAACTTTTATAGTGTCAACTACTTTTTGTGTTAATTTATTATTTAAATTTTCACCAAATGAGTTAATTATTGAAGGTAAAAGCCCGTGTGAGGTGCTCCATATTAATAAATTATATTCTGACTTAGTATGTAAGCTGAGCTAAAACTTTTAAACACTTACGGCGGGTTTATTTTATAAGCGTTTAAACACCTTTTTATGTGATGAATATTAATTTAAGGAACCGAATATATCAGTTAAATATACTTTATTTGCATACGTATTTATCACCACAAACTATTTTCCAAATATGCCACGTTTTTAATACTTCGTTAATTAGAAAACTAGGAAATGGGAATGTTTTCATCTATTAGCACATGAATCACTTATCCATTGACATTTTTTCAAAGAGTAGAAAAAAAAATTGAAAGTAACTTCTTCATAAACTAAAGTAGCTTATGCATCTTTTAATTTGTAAGAAGAAGAAAAAAAACTTATAGAAATTTTAATTTTAGTTAACAAAAATATTATTTAATTTTTTATTTTAAAAAATTTAGGAAAATAGTCATCCTATTAATTCAACCCTCATACCAACCAAGTCTAGTTGGTGGAAGACTTTTTGATATGATTCACGAAAATGCAGTACTTTCGAAGTGTTTTATATGATACCTATCCCATTAGGAGTTTAAAAAAATTCCGATATACAAAAGCTAGAGATTCACTACTTGAAGAGTGTTATGTAATGAATTTTTTATGTATTGTATACTATATCAATAATATCAATGTTATAGATGCATACCATATATTATATTAACACATATACGCATTTAGTATTAAGTTAATACATTAGATTATTAAAACCCACTATCATAGAATTTGGATTTTTTTTCATTTATTTTTTTACTATATTTTTACTGTATTTTTAAAATATATTAAAATTAGTACAACTTGAAAAACAGTGAAATATTAATGTTATTTGAAAATACAATAAAACGAGGAGACTAAAAAAATTCCAAAATCAATAGAGTCTAAGTGTTCTGAAAGATTCTATATATGACTTTTTGACTCAATAATTATTGTTTTTATATATAGCAAATTTTTTATTGAAATATATTAGCTAGTGGTATCTATTAGTAATATATAAAGAGATTCTCTTTTTTTGTTTACATTTTAAAATACTAATTTTATTTTTAAAAAATAATTATTTATTAAATTTTTGAAAATTGACCGTTACTTTTACAAATTTTTTTATAAAATCGTCTATCTTTGTTCTTATCTTTTTCTCTATTTATCAATAATTATACTCTCATCTTTTATGATATATTTCACTTTATTCTCTCACCTATATTTTATTTTATTTTGAATAAATATAATTTTGTTTTATATATTAATTTAATAACATTATATTATTATCACCTACTAATATAATATCATATATATATATATATATATATATATATATATATATTTAAAAAATAATTACACACATATATTACAGTGTCGGTAGTTATAACAAAAGTACTTGTTCGTTCAAATCCAAACCGTAGTCGCATCTATTTCATATTTTTGGGTAATTTTTTAATAATTTATTAATAACCATATCAGTAATTTATTTATTATTACCTTTTTCAATCGTTTATTCTCCTTCAGTATTTAGAATTCTTTTTTCATATTAACAATTTAACTTTTAAAACTATATTTAGATAGAAGTAGTCAAAACACAACTACTCGAAATTCCACATCAAGTACAATGAAAGTCAAATTAACATATAAAGATGAAGATAACTGTTATTCTATAAAATTTACTTTATATTAGGATATTAAAACTTATTATAGTAATATATGTTAGATCTAACGCATTATCTACTATTTAGTTTCCCATCAATACCACATAATATATAGTAACTAAATTTAATAATTTTATATTGACTAGATTAAAAACTATTACATAAAATAAAAATTATTGATATCTAAAATAAACTCTAATTTTATAAATTAATTTAAATTTTAATTCATAAAATAATTATAATTTTTTGTTATTAATAGAAATTATTTAGATACTAATAAATTTTAGTTTATAAAATAATATCTAATTTAGTTAATATGAAGCTAATTAGTTTTTTTGTATATAAATTTATTTTTTATTGAATGATTTTATAAACAAAATGTAAGAATCTCCTCTTACAAAGTAGATTCTTAATAATCTGATATGGTAGTTATATGTATTAGTTATTAATTAATAAGAAGCAAGCACTACTTGTTCATGTTTAGTTCTTAATCTTGAATGTTCAACGGTATATATCCATAGATATTCAACCCTAATTATTAGGCACCCTGCAAATAAAGAAATATACACACAAAATTCTTATAAACTCATATGGTCAAGAAGACTAGCACAACCTATAAATAGGTGGGTCCACTTCCTACAACTAGATATATTTTATTAACATTATTATTGAAGATAATGCATATAAACCACACAAAATTGGCATTATAATTCACTATTACTAGTGAGAAAGATTCTCCACTCCCATTTGAAACTGGATAATGAGTGTTATTTTTAGCAGATAAGAACACTACAGCCTGTATTCAAATCACTGCTTCAAAATTCCCTTTATATCCCTTACACATGAGATTCAAATTTTGACTTCATATATGAATTTCAAATGATTTAAAAGTACAAAGCTTTC
This sequence comes from Vigna unguiculata, assembly GCF_037176805.1. Lineage (NCBI taxonomy): Eukaryota > Viridiplantae > Streptophyta > Magnoliopsida > Fabales > Fabaceae > Vigna > Vigna unguiculata. Next base: position 15,038,541 of record NC_140801.1, read on the forward strand.
TTGTTTTCGCTATATGAAAAAGACTTTTCTATATAGAAAACTCTAGATAATGACAATAAAGTTATTTTTCACACTCATTCTGTAATGGGAAATTTTAAATTTTAAACTTATATTTCAAATAGTTTGTAATTTACACTACAAATATATTAAAATTAAATTCTCGCATTAATTTTGTGGTTCCCATAATTCAGAGACTACAAATGATGTTTACACTTGTAGTTCATAAAAAAAATAAAATTCTATTATTATATTTGTAATATTTATCTCCTGCACATTTTACTTTTAAGGTGCTCGACCATGTTGAATAAAAGGTTTAGCGAAATAGTATTTTTATACCATTAGCTTTGCAACAATCACATGTCAATTACCTTTTAATAAGAAAATATAAAACTACAAAAATAGTATAATGATTAGAATAAAAGTTATTTTAATCAATATATATATATAGCACAAAAATCATTGTAAAAAGGTGATATGAGATAATGCGTTGTCTTGTCCCTGTACGATAACTCAAAAGTTCATTATTCTTACCGCATATTGTGCGTGCCAAAATCATTGAACAAGAATATACTGTGCCCGCATGCTTGTTTTTTGGGCAATCAGAAAAGCTATTCGATGTATAGATTAGGATTACTGGTTCAGGATGCTTCTTTTCTTTCACACCTTTTCTTATATTTTCAATCACAGAAATGGAAGCATTTATCGAAACCATTTCATTTCTATATATTAGTTATTCCATTTTCTTGAATCTATAACTTAACAATCACTCTTTAACTGCTCTATAACTACCCATGCATATATTCATACAGTTATTTCTTTTCAATATCGATAAAATAATAGGGATTAAAATATTTTTTTCTCTAAAATATTATATAATAAAACTGATAATAATAATAATAATAATATCGTGATGGACTATTTATGATAAATTAACATAAACAAACTTTTTATTCTGATTTGCAGCAATTGAATTCAGTGAGAGATTGAGCTACTTCGGAATAGCAACTAGTTTGGTTCTTTACCTTACAAAAGTTATTCATCAAGACCTTAAGACAGCAGTTAAGAATGTTAACTACTGGTCTGGTGTGACCACCTTGATGCCATTGTTAGGAGGATTCCTTGCTGATGCTTACTTGGGTCGTTACTCCACTGTCATAGCATCATGCGTTGTTTATCTCATGGTAATCAATCTCAATCATCATCATTCAATTCAGAATCCAGATTCTCTATCGAATTTTTTTTCTTGTCTTTTATCGAATATTATCGATAAATTGATGTTGATACTTTAAAAATCATTTTAAAACATTAAAATCAGTGTTTATTAACGTATTTTGAATTCACAAAAGATAAAAAAAAAACAGCGGATGAGAATCCAAATTCATTCATTCAATTAAGCACTTAATTAAAGATTAGAGATATGATTACATTTATAATTAACTATTAACAACTGTTTCTGTGTGGCAAAACTCCACAGGGTCTGGTTCTGCTTACTCTGTCATGGTTCTTACCAGGCTTGAAGCCGTGTGATCATGCTGCTACATGCACCGAACCTAGGAAGATTCATGAAGTGGCTTTCTTCCTAGGGATCTATCTGATATCCATAGGAACAGGGGGCCATAAACCTTCGTTGGAAAGCTTTGGTGCTGATCAATTTGATGATAACAATGCTAAGGAACGAAGGCAGAAAATGTCATTTTTCAACTGGTGGAACAGTGGATTGTGCAGTGGAATCATTCTGGGAGTGACCGTGATTGTGTATGCTCAAGAACGTATCAATTGGGGTGCTGCTTATATCATTCTCACAGTTGTCATGGCCATCTCTTTGCTCATTTTCTTGATAGGAAGGCCTTATTATCGTTATAGGACACAAACTGGGAGCCCCTTGACTCCTATGTTGCAGGTTCTTGTTGCTGCTATTTCCAAAAGAAAGCTTCCATATCCTTCCAGTCCAACTCAGTTGTATGAACTTTCCAAGGCTGAAAGCAATGGTGAAAGATTTCTGGTTCACACCAAGAAACTCAAGTAAGTACAAAATCTTAATCATTACTTTGAGAAAGATCAATTTAATACGTGACACGCGTTTTCTTTTTAAGCAATTAAAAGCGTTTTCCTGTGATTTGTTCTGTCAGATTTCTTGACAAGGCAGCAATCACTGAAAACGAAGGGAACATAGAAGAGAAACAGAGTCCATGGAGGCTTGCAACAGTGACTAAAGTTGAAGAGCTGAAGCTAATCATCAACATGATCCCCATTTGGGTGTTCACTCTACCATTTGGAATCTGTGCTGCACAAACCTCAACTTTCTTCATCAAGCAAGGTGCCGTGATGAACAGAAAGTTAGGCAATGGATTTGAGGTCCCTCCAGCTTCAATTTTCACTCTTGCTGCTATAGGGATGATAACTGCAGTGATCATTTACAACAACATCCTTGTGCCAACCCTAAGAAAGCTCACAGGAAATGAAAGAGGAATCAACATCCTCCAAAGGATTGGGATTGGAATGGTTTTCTCAGTCCTCTCAATGATAGTGGCAGCTTTGGTAGAAAGAAAGAGGCTTGATGCTGTTGAGATGAATGGACCAATAAAGGGTTCTTTATCAATGAGTGCCCTTTGGTTGGCCCCACAATTTATAATCATTGGAGTTGGTGATGGGTTTGCTCTTGTGGGCTTGCAAGAGTATTTCTATGACCAAGTGCCAGACTCAATGAGAAGCTTGGGAATAGCACTATACCTTAGTGTGATTGGGGCAGCAAGTTTTCTCAGTAGTGTGTTGATAACCATTGTTGACCATGTGACAAGAAAGAGTGGGAAGAGTTGGTTTGGCAAGGATTTGAATTCTAGCCGCTTGGACAAATTCTTTTGGCTTCTGGCAGTGATCACAACGTTGAACTTGTTCATGTTTGTGTTCTTTGCTCGCAAGTATAGCTACAAGAATGTACAGAAGTTGGCCGTGGCTGATTGTTATGAAGACAAAAGTGATGATGGTAGAGCAGATATTAGAGTTTGAATTAGTGAAAATTAATTCTATTCGGCATAAGTCACCACCACCAAGGTTTCTTCAACCGGTGAACAAAATACACATGTTTCTACTGTTAGAATCCTTAAATTTCATCTTAAGCATCAAATAGCTTATGATCCTAGTCCAGGAGTTTTAGTTTTTGTTTTAGTTGTTTATGGCATCATGTAATATCACAATAAGATTATATGTGTGTAATTTCCATTTCAAAAGTTGTCATTCACCTTTTTCACATATTATCTCGTATGTCGTAATTTTCTTTTTATGGTGGTACTTAATGGCAAGACTAATTTGATATTTGAATGTATCAGATACCTAAACATTCAACAGATTAGTTTGTATTGGAAATTCAAGGGGTTAAATATATTCTGGTTCTTTTAATTTTTAATTTTTAGTGAAAATTGAAATTAGTTTATTTTCAAAATTTCAGATCAATTTAGGCTTAAAACTTTAAAAATGTATGGATTAGTCATTTTAACAAAATTTTGTTAAGTTTATTTGATGTTTCAAATGTATTTTATAATAGCATTTAAGTTTCTACGACGTTTGACATATTTTTGCTTCAATATTAGTTTAGAAACGTGTTTGAAACGTTGAATAAATTTGGGAATAAATTAGGCCAGAATTTCGAAGAATGACTAATTACAATTTTTACTAAAAGTTAAGAGACCAAAAATATATTTAATCCAAAATTTAATTATTAGTCCATATCTATGATGCACTGATACTTCAATTTGGGTTACGTATCCATGTCCAATACTTTAGGATACTTTAACAATATTTATCAATGAAGTATCTAATTTATAAAGTCGTAATATACTACAATAAAATATTTGAATAGTAGTGACAAAAAATAATTAGTCACTATATGGTGACCATATTGACAACTGAAATAGTTTCAAAAAATTATAATTGATCTCTAAATTGATAATTAAAATAGTTTCAATTATGAATTGATTTTTAAATTGGTCATTAACATTAGCTACCAAATTTTGGCTACCAAAATAATTTGTCTCTAATTAGAAAATTTGAATTCACACATTAACAATCATATATTTATTATGTTTGTAAGAATTATTATACATTTTTCATTCATATATCATGTATCTATCACGTATCATATCTTATTATTTTGAAAATAAACCTATCGACGTATACGTGTTGTATCCAATACATGTATCGTATATGTGTATCATAAGTCCATTAGAGTACCTTATATAAGAAAGAAGAATTATAAATCTAATATTTTAAGGTTTTAAATTCGAGGTAATATATAAATCTCTTATATGAATTTGACTTATATATTTTGGTAAATCCTTTCAAAATACTCATTCGTTTGAAAATGTTTTTAAATTTGTTGCAAATTTTTAATATACAGAATAACTTTGAATATAGTGTAGTCGAATAAAAATATGATTAAACAAATAAAAAAGAATAGTTCTTAAAGATTATGATTCGAAAATGATATAACTTGAAAGGTTAACCAACATACTAATGTAAAGCAAATAGAAAATATTCTATGTGATTCTTGCTTTCGAATAAAACAAAGCAAAGCGGTTACTAGTACACTAAAGCTTTATTGACCTCTGATTAAATGTGCGAAAAAGCAATTAGCATTTTTCTCAACAAACCAACAATCGTTTGAATGAGCAAGAGCATATATCATCGAAACATGCAACATGAATATCATCCAATAAAAAAAGAAGCTACCTTACCGTCCAAAACATGTATTATTAGCTAAAGGCCCATGAAAGTAGTTAATCAGTAAACATAAACATGTATGATTAGATAAAGGAGTGATTTTATGATCGATGTGCTTTTTGTGTGATAATAATGTTGAATTTCTCATTTGATTTTCATGTGTGGAAATGATTGAAGTTTTTCTAGATTTGAAGTTATGTATGATTAGATAAAGGAGTCATTTTATGCTCAATGTGCTTTTTGTGTGGTAATAATGTTGAATTTCTCATTTGATTTTCATATGTAGAAATGATTGAAGTTTTTCAAGATTTGAAGTTTTCTTCTTTAGATTTTGTTATTGAGTTTATGAAGTAATCTTGTAATCTTTTACTTAAAGTAATTAAAGTGCCTAACATTATTAGAATTATTTGATAATATGAGGATAAGAAATTATAGTAGATTTTACAATCCAACTGCGTTCTTTTTACTATTTTTCAAATTAAAGAATTAGTGTGTACAAATGACAATAAATATAAGAAACATACGAGTAATGTTATCTTTTGATTTTTTTTATGCTAAAATTTTCAATATTCAGTACTAGTGCAGAAAAGTCTTTTTATACTATTTAAAAAAGGTTTTCTATTCAACACATCTTTGTCCGGTTTAAAATAACTGGGCAAGAGTACTTCATCGACACAATTATCTGAACCGTAGAGCAAGATAATGACCGGAATAAGGTCACTGCAATTGATGTGTTTTGTTGCTGTAACACGGTCGGTTACTCCAGATTTTCCCCAAAACAGAACATGGTGTCGTATGAACAAACACTTATGCAACTAATCAAGAATCTTCTCCATCCTTTCTTCGCTTCTTTCCGTTGATGTTTAACCCTCTTCTAACCGAACACCTGTGACACTCACCCATATAGAAATTCCAACAATACTGCAAATATAGAGATATCTCATCATCTTTAAAGAAAAAGCTGTTCGAAGAAAAATTACAGTGTATAGCGTGATTACAACATTTCAGAACTTAAAATGTGAATTTGTTTACGAAAGGCTTAATTAAGCATTAATAAATTTGGACATTTAATTGAGTCTATTAAAAAATTTTGTTTGTGCTGAATGTTCAAAACATTTTTTATTTTTAATCAAATATCTTACAATTTGATTTGGCCATCTCAGGAATGGCTACATAGCTTCTACTTTAGCCTTCGTATCTCATACTCACTGGTCAACTTGTTCCATTCCTCTCCAATTTCTCAAACTTGTTTGTCAACTCAGTTTTGGAAAAGGAAAGAATAAGTTGACTGACCAGTTGGGAGGTAAAGAACAAGTTGATCCGTGAAATGAAGATAGAAAGACAGATGTAACGGTCACATCATTTCATTGATGGCAAAAAAATCAAATAGTACGGTACTTAGACAACAAAGATTGAGAACTCATTAGAACGAAAATTTGTAAGAGTGAAGTGAAAGTACCTAAACTTAAAGCCTAACTAAAATATAAAAGCAATTGTCAATCCTTGGTACAAGTGGATTAAAGAGATTCGTGCAAGGACGAGGCGATAAAGATAAACTCTTTGACAATTATTCATCCTTATCTAGCAAAACAAAATTGAACACCAAAGTGTCACTTTCAAACTAGAAGAGCGGATCATATAACCCTTCCTCTCTCCAACAAAACCTAAAGTAAATATGCAATGTATAAAAGAAAACTAGAGGATTATTAAAATCACACCTGAATTATTTTTCTTCCCATTGCTCCTAATCCCCACAAACAAAACACTACTGGACTGTAGCTATTGGAAATTTCTGCTCTCGGCCAATGAAAGCCTGATTGAAAGAACTCACTTTCGCTATAATTGGTAAATGAACCCCATAATATAAAAATGAAAGAACTACAATTTCCTTGATATGAATCATGATGAAATTGCGAAGGGAATTTTGTCCATATAGATGAGACCAATTTAATACCATTCCAGAACTTTCTGCAAAACTCGGTTCCCAAGAAAATCCAATGGAAAAATGAGTGCCGACCAGGATCCTTTTGCGTGAATTAAGCTCCAATCGGAGCGTATGATCTTTTTACCTTTCCATTTACAAGAATATCATACGTAGTGTCATCAGGCACCAGACCTTTATCAAGCATCTCATCATGCAGCCTAAAAGCCTCTTGTAGATTGCCCTCCTTAAAATGTACAGCAATTAAAGTGTTATACAGAAGAACAGTAGGAGTTATACTATTCCCATCCATTTCCTTTAGAATCTTGCCCGCCTTTTCTAGTTGTCCCCGGTTACAGAGTCCATTTATCAGAACAGTGTACATGACGATATCAGGCACAATACCCATGGAAAGCATCTCTGAGTAAAGATCTAAGGCAAAACTTAATTTACCCTCTTTTAGTAGGCCACCGATCAGTGAGGTGTATATTTGTATATCACATGGAATCTTACTATTTATCATTTCCTTGTGTAGGTTAAGTGCTGCTTCCATATTATTCACATTTCTGAAGCCACTAATCATGCTGTTATAAACAATTGTATTTGGAGTCAAACCAGCCTCCAAAAGTTCAGAGAAGATTTTGCTTGCATTTTCCATGTCTTGCATTTTGCAGAAACCATCAATGAGAGCACTATATGCAGTAATATCCAATTCCAAATCCTTGTTTTTCATATCATCATACATTTTCAAAGCAAGATCAATCTTGTTACTTTTGAAAAATCCATTAATCAAACTAGTACAAGTGATGACATTTGGTGAAATTCCATTTTCACACATCTCCCTATAGGCAGACTCTGCAGAATCAATCGCACCTTCCTTGACAAATCCATTTATGATGCAATTATAAGTCATAGATGTGGGAATAAAACCCTGCTCGATAAAAGTGTTCAACTTATCCTTTGCCTCAGACAGTCGGCCAACTTTACATAAGCCTTTCATAATTGTGTTAAATGTGTAGTCAGTAGGCACAACATCTGCAGCCACCATTTGATCAAACACATCAGAAGCACGATCACAATCACCCTTTTTAGAAAATCCTTCCATCAAAATTGTGTATGTGATGACATTCGGTTTTAAGCCAGTTTTAATAATATCATTCATCACATTATATGCGTCATCCATGCAGCCTGCTTTGCAGTGACCAAGGATCATGTGGTTGTAAGAAACTAGTGAAGGCGTAATACCCTTACCAATCATCTTGTCCCACAAATTGCAAGCCTCATTAACCTTGCCCAATTCGCAGAGCCACAATAAAACAATGTTATATGTAACAACACTAGCAATTCCATTTTCAACTGCCTCATCAAGCAATGTATATGCATTTTCTAGCAAGTTCTTTTTCCGGAATCCTTTCAACAGAAAATTCACAATAAAGACAGTGGGTTGGAGGCCCACGAGTTTCATTCTGGTGTAAAGTTCATTGGCCTTGTCTACATTCCCAATCTTAGAACACCAATCTATCAAAACCGAAAAAATAGACACATTGGGAGTAACACCAGCCTCAACAACTTCATCAAACATCCGCAATGCACTATTCACATCCCCTTGCATACAATGCCCTTTAATCAAGCTAGTCGCAACAACTACATTCATAGGCACACCGTTACTCACCATTTCATCCTTGAGCCTCAAGGCCTCTACAAAGTTCCCCTGCCTGACACAAGCACCGATCACAGCCACATAAGTACCCTCAGATGGCACCCATCCCAACTCCTTCATCTTCTTCAACAGCGTACACGCCAAATTCAAGTCCGGCACCCTACAAACAGCCTGAATAACAATACTATAGGCAGCCGCGTCAAGCTTCAATCCTCTACCCACCCCATCTTCGAAGTACTTCCAAGCGTCCGCAAACCTCCCTCCCTTCAAACACGCACGCATTAAAATATGCAGGGTATAGCAATCGCCATAAAGTTCTCTCTCACCCATTTCATCATACAGTTGGCGCACATTATCAGCCATGTTTCTCCTAACCATGGCAGTCAAAAGTATGTTCACAATTGGAACCCAAGGAAGCACGCCGTGCTCTAACATGGTTCTAAAGCACTCAACAGCGTCCGTTATCTTATTAGCTCTAGCATAACTATTCAACAGATAATTGAAAACCCTTGAATCAGATAATTCAAATCCGTACCTTCCCGCACACTCCACCAAGTGTTCCACCAGCACCTTCGCACTAGGGGCTGAATCTCCAAACACATAGTTATTGAGCAAATACTTGGCATCTTTGTGAGTGTCGGGGCTTGAAGCGAGAATCTGAAGCAACAAGCACAAAACATCAACGGTTTTTAAAAACCCTCGTTGTCTCTCTACTTTTTTGAAGAACACCAACGCCGATCTGGGGTCGGCTTTGTGGAGCAAGAGGGTGTCCAAGACTTCATTTTGCGACGGAATCCGACGGGGTTCGGTAGATTGGGCTTCCAGGGGGGTTTTCTCGGAAACATTGGAGGTTGAAACGATTTTCTCGGGAAAATGGTCAGAGTCCGTGGGAATTGAGAAGAACTGAGATAATGGGCTAAGGTTCTCTGGAGGATTTGAGGAAACGATGCTGAGAAACCTCTTTCGCATTGTTGCGAGAGAATGGGCAACAAAAGGGAATTCAAACTTCAAAAGGTTCAGTAAAAGAAAGAAGATTTGACAGTTTACATTGCCTTCGGTTGAAAATTCTTACACTGTGGCTGCTAATTGCGGCTTAAATATTTTTTTCAAATTTAGCGTAAATTTGATATTACTCTTTCAAATTTAAAGTTTGTATTTCAATAATTATAATTAAATAAGCATTTATTTTAATTTTTTGTTTTAGATACTCATTGGAACTATGTTTATATGACTACAAAAGAGAGAAATAAAATAAGTTTTCTTTTCAAATTGCAATACTAAAATATTAATTTTAGATTTAAAGGATTAGTCAAATTTAAAAAGATTTTAAGAGATGGAAACTGTCCCAATCATACCACAAACCAAGACAAATGTGCATAGTATACGGTATGCAGCCGACCCAAGCCGCCTATTCTAAGCTATAAGGCACGCAGGCAGAACATGACCAATACACAACTCCCTGAACCGCATATTCTATATAGAATTCACGAAACAGTATGCAGCCACTATCAACTCCCTGGGCTGCCAACTCCGTACTAAAGCCCCCACCCAAGTATAGAACTAGTAGTCCACAGCCAGCAACCATCTAAACGACTAGGTGGCTAGGAGATAGTCAACCATTCAGATCTATATGGCCGGCTACCGAGTACCGCATGCTATGGATGCCCTTTGAGGTATGCGGTGCCCGACATTCATGGCCGACAACCGCTTACCGATAACCCTTGAGGGACTTCTTGGTATTTTCATCCCTTGCCAATGGATCCAAAAACAACTAAAGAGGTATTTGGGCCTCCAAAGCCCACTCCAGGTAGAACCCACTGGTAAAAAGGTATATATATAGCACATTATTCGATGCATTGATTATGCATTAAATATTTCCTAAAACCACTGACATCACCAGCGCTGACTTAGGCATCAGAGTGTCTTTTGCAGGCACACTTGCGCCGTCATCGGAGCTTCATCGGAGCTTCATCGGAGTAAGAAGACATCCACCCGACTACCCAGCACCAGAGCTATTCAGTAGACTTGTGGAATACAACTTGGTCCCCTAAGAACATAAACAAAAATTTGAATTTCCTTGCAGAAATATCAAGCATGTTCTTACTATATAACTAAATAGACTCGTAACTTCTTATTACAGAAAAAAAAAATTATTTTATCATCTAAACAAACTTAGAATACACCACTTGTCAATACTTTCTTTGTCTAACATATTACTTTATACATGCGTAAGATTTTGAATTAATAAGTGAACTCTATTATGAAAATTATCCTGTCACCATAATATAGTTAAGAGAATAAAAGTAGATGAAGTTTGAAAGAAGAATATATTTCTAATTTAAAAAGTAGAACAGTAGGATACATTTTTTCTTAATTTTGTACAAAATTGTATAGGCGTATTCTTTTTTTTTTTGTATTTTCTTAGAATTTTATAGAGACATAGGTAGTCTAGTTTGGCTTGGATGGGATGCACCTAACTCACTTTGTGAAGCCATACTTCAATTCATTTTTTCTTTGTTTTGAGTCCCACATTCCCTATGATAAAAAGATTAAGGGGCTTATGCATATATAAATAAGACCTCTTGCCCCCTTTTACAAATAGTTTTGTTTTGAATGAGAATTAATATTGATGAATGATTAAGTTGGTCCATTTTAGATTTTTGAATATGGTGATGAGTTCTTTAAGAAAACCTAGAAAAGATTCCCACTAAACATTAATATAACAAGTTATCTAGATGTGAATGTTCACTTCTAAAGGTTCTAGAGAAGAAGAGTAATGGATTGAGTTAAGAAACAAAACAAATGGGGAGTTTAAACATGAAACCGAATTGAAATAAGAAGAAACAAGTATAAAGCATAAAAGATGGTAAGGATGGAAGTGAAGCACGCCACTGATACAGGGGCCATATGGCTAACCAACTCTAGAAATGGGTGAAGGATGCCGTCACTTGCTAGGTAAGATAAGGCTAAGGTGAAGATTCCACTCATATGGAGGAAGCTCACAATTTTTTGTTGAATAACACAAGTGTATAAACTCAAAATTATCAACCCTTTTACAAGCTAAAGAGCACCCCTTATATAGAGAGTTCAAGGGGCCTCTAGGAAATAAATATAACTTCAGAAGGGATAACTAGCAAATAGAAAACCCTACATTCTATAAGGTAGGATAAATGAAACAAAAAATGAAATGTTTTATCCACCCAATGGTGATTCTTGTCCAAGAGATGCTAGGGGTCCCCCTTGGACCACTTGTACCTCCATGGTACAAGTTGCTTTATGTTTTTACTTTATGCTTTATGTTTTTTTCTCTTTCATCTCCTTTCCATGTGGTCCAATGACGCTTTACCATCTAGGAATGCTCTAATCCATCTCCATTAGTGATCATCTAATCCTAACCATGCTTAACCTACAAAAACATACGACAAACAAGTCAACATGTTGACTTGAGCCAAGTCAACTCTAGTCAACTAGTCAACCCTAGTCAAGGTCAACAAGTCAACTAAGGTTGATCTAACCAAGCTAACTTTAGGGAATTTCAACATAAGGAATTACTAAATAAGGACAAAGAAGAAGGAATAGAAGTCTCCTCTCTAGTCATGCTCCTTGTGATCCTCTTTAGGAGAGCTTCCATGGTATCTTATGTGGTCAATTGATAAGTCTTATCTCTAGAGTTTTCATAGCTAATTGCATTGTTTTGGGTAGGTTTTGTCGAAAAAACGCGTAGCGGAATGATTAGCGTTTGGAAAAAAACAAAGAGGGGGGATGAATTGGGTTCTTAATAAAATTATGCTTTTAAAATTTCCCCCTTTTAATATCAAAGTTCAGTTAAAATTCCTTCCTTTATTTTAGTAAACACAATAAAATAAAGAGAGTAAGGAAGAGAAAATTGCACAAGGTATTTATACTAGTTCATATCAAAAGACCATACGTCCAATTGTTAATCTAAAAAAAATGAGATTAACTTAATCACTAAAATAAATCACAAATACAATCACAGATAAGAAAGTTAGGGTTTAGAAAACACCTCACTTGAATCACACAAGAGATGAAGACACCTCCCTTGAAATCCACAAGGGATGAAAACACCTTCCTTAAATCACACAAGGAATGAACACCTCCTTTGAATCACACAAAGGATGACTGACTTCTCCTAGCAACAACGACAACACTCAATCACTCAAGATCCCACTTGATGAAAGTTATCGCTCTACCCACACTAGGTTTTTCAAAGCCTTCCCACAAAGAGTTCTCAAGTACTTAGAGTTCTCTAACTTCTATATTTTGAAATGGAAGCCTACCACTTTATTTATAGAAGCCTATTTAGAAATTAGGTTAAGAATATGAAAAGTTAAGTCACAATTGCCATAGATAATCGATTATCACAAAAACTTTTCTGAATTTTTTTTTTCTTGTTGTCATAATCTATTATCAGCCAAGATAATCTATTATCAAAAGGTGATAATCGATTATCAAAAGTGATAATCGATTATCATAGAGGCTTTTCTCAAAAATCAGTTTTAACTAAGTTAATCGATTATCACTAAGAATAATCGATTATTCTAGTGAGTTTTGCAAATAAATAAAATTCTCTTGGTGCTCTACTGCTTGGGTTTTGCTTTCTTGACTCTTAACATACTAATTTAACTATTTTAAATAACATACACAAATTACAAGACCTAAACAACTAAATCCCTAAGTCTTCAATGTATCTCTTGAATCAAAGCATTTTTTTAAGTCTTTAACATTTTTCCATGCATCATCATTAAGTATTCCATACTTCTTCATAATTCATCATTATCATTAAAACTCCTTTTTGAAGGAAGATGTCCATCTTCTTCTTTTTATCAATAGGTTTAAGATGTTAATTAGGAGTTATTAGCATAGAATTAATTTAGTTAGGTTTTTAGGCTAGTTTTACAAAAGTAGCTTACTTAGGTGTTTTTAATGCATTTTTAGTGTAATCCTTAGTAATACTATTAGTTTGGTCCAGTTTAGCATACAAGATAGGTTCATAAATAAGTGAATAACATATTAATTTAGTCTTAGTTCAAATACATAGGCTTAGAAGTAGAGTTGGTGCTCTAGTGTAGTCGTTTTAGAAACTTTTGGGAAGAGTTTAGTGTGACTAACATCCTTTTTCAGATTTTTGAGCTTAATGCAGATAAAGATCAAAGCAAGCATTCAAATGTTCAGAAAAAGCCATGGGTGAATCTGAATCAACCAAAAATTTAGTGAAAAATGGTTGAGTTGACTTTTTAATGGAAGAGTTGACTTAGAGTTAACTTTTTTTATTTTCAATTTCAAATGACATGGTACTTGTGGGGAAAGTTTTAGAACCTTAAAACACATTTGTGCTGACCATGAAAGGGCTAAAAAGTGGTCAAAAGATGCATGAAACTCTTAAATCTAATTTGCACATGTTTAGTTCATTTAGGTGGTTTTAGTTGTAGCATAGTTTGAGTTTGTGAACTCTAATTTGCTTCTTTAGTTGTGAATACAGACAAGGGTCAAATGTGGAGCTGCTGGAAGAGAAGTGAATGGACTAAATTGGTTCTAAGATAAAGAGTGAAGTGGATCAAAGGTTATTTGGGAAAAATGCACGTGAGAGGTTTGAAATGAAGGCAAACATGGGTTGTCAAGAAGCTGGCTGGCTGCATAAACTGTTGTGAAGGTTGCAGAACCCGAACAACCACAATCACCAATGCTTATGATTTGTCCCAACCTGTAGCTGCACTTGAAAACCTGGTACCTAAGTGACAAGTAAAGATAAGTAGTTAGTTAGTATAGTTAGAAGTTAGTTTTGATTAGGGGGAACCTAGAATAACTGCCACAACTTGTAATAGCCAGTAGAGGGTGGTGAAATTGAAATATATTGGCGCCATACACACCTCACTGAAAAAAATTTCACACACATATTCATCACACCATTCAAGCACATCACAAACCATTCAGTGACTATTACAGAATCACCACATTTTTCTCCTTCTTCTTCACTGTTTTCTTGAATTTTGCTGCATTTTGGACAATTCTCTAAGCTATATTTGTGAGATTTCTTCCACTTTCACCGAACTCATTGTTGTGAGAATGCTTCTCTTTAATAGATTCACTTATTCCTTTCATTTCTACCGTTGAATTGTTATGTTTCCGTTCATCATCTGCTGATTTGCATTCATGATTCAAGTTTGATTGGTTTAGTGATATTGATTTACTCAACAATGAATTTGAGTTGGAATCAACTTGAATTTCAGTGAATGCAACAATCATTCTACTTAAATATCAAATGTCTTTTGATCAAGATCAATTATACATAAACCATTCAACTTGAATCATGAATTTTAAATCTGTAAAATTTGCTATTCTTGTGTTTTGTATGCTTGTTTCTTGTTTTTAATTCTTTTATGATGTCATACGTCATGTATTCGAACCATTTCCATGATCTATTCATGATTCATTGCATCCAATTGCATTTTCGCATGCTTATTCGTTATTTCTGTTAGATTAGGGTTTGTATTTTAGGATTTTGCGATTTACTTAACTTTTTCGCATGATTCTTATTCCTATGTTCTACTGAGATCAGTCTTGAGCATTCTATATCATCACATATGCATTTCATCCATTCTATAGTTAAATTCGACCATGCCCTGCACATTTCACATGTAAACATTCATGAATGATTTCCAGATTTTAGTTTTCTGCATATTATCATCAAATTCCATTTCAATTGGCTTTATTGACTTTAATCTACATGTTAGAAGCATGTCACATGTTTAGATTGTGTGTAGGATAATCACATTGCATATTAACATACATTAGTAGGTTAGGCATTTCATCAAACACCACGTGTGAATTCTAGTTTACTTAAGCATTTCACCAAACACTTTGCATTCATACACATTGATACCATTTTAAGTTCATTTTAGTTTCGGTTTAAATATATTTGTATAGATTTCCTGTGATTCACAAAACACATTGAAGAAATCATTCATTTCCCTTGCCTATCTTTGGATTGATCCTTGATTGATCATTATACTATATTAATTAGTGAGGAATTCGAGTTTTGACTAAATCTCTACGTGACGAAAGGTTTATAAACATAAGGAATTACTAAATAAAGACAAAGAAGAAGGAATAAAGGTCTTCCCTCTAGTCATGCTCCCTGTGATCCTCCTTGGGAGAGCTTTCATGGTATCTTGTGTGGTTAATTCTTCATCATCCTCCCCTTCTTGGAGAGAATTCAATCACGAATTCTTATACCTTACATCAAAAGGAGAAATATCACATACATTAAATGAGTTACTCATGTTATAACTTGGAGGTAAGTCTAATTCATAGGCATTGTTGTTCATCTTTCTAATGATTTGGAAAGGACCATCCCCTCTTGGGAGGAGCTTGGACTTCCTTTGAGTAGGGAACCTCTCCTTTCTCAAGTGAAGCTAAACCCAATCTCACTCCTTGAAGATGACTTCTTTCCTCCATTTGTTACCAACCTCTTGATGTTTCTTAACCCTTTTCCCAATGGTTTCCTTAACTTGTGCATGCAAGTCATGAATCATCTTAGCTTTTGTTTCCCCGTCTTGGAAATTCATGCCTCATGAGTAGGGAGGGGAAGAAGATCTAAGGGAGTTAGGGGATTGAACCCATAAACACCTCAAAAGGAGAGTGATATGTAGTAGAGTGTACCACCCTATTGTATGCAAACTCAATGTGAGAAGGAAGTTCCTCCCACTCTCTAATGTTTTGAACTATCATGCACCTCAACATTTCTCCCAAAGTTTTATTCACCATCTCGGTTTGGCCATCACTTTGGGGGTGACTTATAGAAAAGAGAAGTTTGGTTCCAAGCTTCCCCCATAATGTCCTCCAAAAATGTGGCTTAAGAACTTGGTGTCCCTATCACTCACAATAGTCATAGGGATGCCATGTAGTCTCACAACTTCATAAAGAAAACATTTGCAATGAAGTTGCATAATCCACTTTGTGGCATGGTATGAAATTGGCCAATTTTGATAACCTATCCACTACCACAAAGATGGAATTCCTACCCTTTCTTGTCCTCAGGAGCCCTAAAACAAAATCCATGGAGATGTCAACCTAAGGTATGGAAGGGATGGGCAAATGAGTGTAAAGACCATGAGGTTGGACTCTATACTTGGCTTTCATGCATGCTATGCAATTCTTGCAATGTTTATCTACATGTTTTCTCATGTGAAGCCAATAGAAATGCTCCTTTAAGACTTCCAAAGTCTCGTTAGGCCCAAAATGTCTCATTATACCTCCATCATATGTCTCTCTTTTGAGTGATGCTCTTAAAGAACCTTAGGGTATACAAAGCCTCTTACCTTTGAAAAGGTATTGATTGAGGAAATAAAAGTCTTTATTGAATAGGTGGAATTCATTAAAAATGGAAGAGAAGTCATCATCCTTGGCATGCAATACCTTAATGTGATCAAAGCTAAGAAATTTGATTTCAAGCATGGAAAGAAGGGAATGCTCTAGAAAGCACATATGCCACTATGTTGGCCTTCCCTTGTTTGTGATTGATCACATAGGGGAATTGTTTAAGAAACATTACCTACCTAGCATGTCTCTTGTTTAACTTGCCTTAACTTTCAAAAATTTTAGGGATTCATGATCATTACGGATCACCAACTACTTAGAAAAAAGGTAATGTTGCCAAGTCTATAAAGTTCTTACAAGAGCATAAAGCTCCTTGTCATAACTAGAGTAGTTGATATGACTACCCTTGAGCTTCTCAATAAATTAAGCAATGAGGTATCCTTCATGGAGAAGCACAACCTCAATACCCACATTTGATGCATCACACTCAATTTAAAATGTCTTGAAAAAGTTAGGAAGGCTATAAGGGGTGCATTGATCAATTTTTCTTTTAAAGTTTCAAAGGCCTTTGTTTGATCAATTCCCCACTTGAACTCCACACTTTTCTTAACCAACTCATTCGAAAGGAAGGCTATTGTGCTAAAGTTTGGCAAAAACCTCCTATAGAAGCTAGTCAACCCATGAAAAGATCTAAGCTCACTCACACTCTTGGGTGTAGGTCACTCTGATAGCAATCACCTCTTCTTGGTCCACGTAGACCCCATTTTGATTGATTTTAAACCCTTGGAAGATCACCTTTTATGTAGTCAACCTTTTATGTCAGGCGATTCAAGGGGTTGACTAGTTTTGTTGTTATCATGAATACTACGCATCTTGTAGTAAAGTAGTCGACCTTCTTTGACTTATGCGAGAGGTATGCGACTTTCCTTTCTTTTTGTTAGTTTGGGAGGTTTACGAATTACTTGGCTTTCTCAGTACACAAGCCCCCCATCCTTTTGTATTTATTTTTGTTAAAGGCTAATAAGTACATGGCTCATCCTGTAGTATGGAAGTTAAGTTTACGACCTATCTGGCCCTTGTAGTACAAACATGAAATGGGTCTAATGGGTAATTTTTGGGTAGATAAGACTTTAAGTTTGCTTAAGGAAAAATTCTTTTGGTAGCATATGAGGAAGAAAGTTCAAAAACATTGTCATAAATGCATTTCATGTTTACATTCTTCATCTAGGATAATACCTCATGGACTTTACACCCATTTGCTTGTTGCCCCAACCTATTGGGAAGATATTAGCATGGATTTTGTCGTCGGTCTTCTGAAAACTTAAAGTGGTTGTGATTCCATTTCTGTGGCGGTTGATCGTTTTAATAAAATGGCACATTTCATACCATGCCACAAAGTCGATGATGAAAGCAACATTGTTAGGCTCTTCCTTAGAGATGTGGTGAGACTTCATGGACTACCATGCACCATAGTGTTTGATAAAAACTCTAAGTTCCTTGGTCATTTTTGGAGAACCCATTGGTCTAGACTAGGAACCAAGCTTCATTTTATACTTCTTGTCACCCATAAGCTGATGGGCAAATAGAAGTTGTCAATAGATCTTTATTAACCATGTTAAGGGCAATCTTGAATGGTAATCACAAATCTTGGGATGAATACCTTAGTTTTCTTAATCAACTCACACCATATTCAATTATCTTAAAAAGGAACAAGATAATCCTTCATCATTTGGTATCTAGAGCCTAGGTTATCTTGAATATGGTGTTTTTCATGTGCTAACCTTGTCTTGTTGTAGCTATCTTTGTATGGTTCGAATCCCCTTCCATTACTAAAAAAAAAAACAGTGTTGGCAAAAAACTTGACATTAAACTGCACCAGCTCAGCAGTCCAAAAATTACGTTTTTGGAGTCAAAAGAAAGCTCTTTGAGTCTAGTTTCCAGGAAAAAAAGAACCAACCCATTTGGAGTTCTTTGGAGAAAGTTATGATCAAATTAGTGAGCAAAGGTCAGATCTGCCAAGAATACGTGAATCAGTGTTTTCAAGTTTTGTTGTGGCAGTTTGGCTACGGTTTTTGCACCTCTTTAAGCTCCTAAATGTGGTTGGATAATATGTCTTTGGATGCTTAGTCTTTGAGCCTCAAATCCATGAGTTTAAATGCATGATAGCTACATGTTTGTGTCTTTGTGTATGTCATGTTGAGTCTTTAAATGTGCCTAACTTTTGCTTGAGTCATATGTCATATGTTAACTTGAAGCTTTCTTATTCTTGTTTTTCCAAGTATTTGAATCTTGCTTTCACTTTATGTCTTGCTTGATGTATGCTCCATGAAATTGATTTGTGCCTGAAACTTGAGGAACTAAGTGTCCAAGCCACCTAAAACTCTTTCTCACCATTTTATGAAACTAGTTGTGAAAGAAGAAAATTTTGCACCAATTTTTGCCTAAAAATCGAGAGCAACCTTGCTCCTTGGCGAACTAAAAGTGTGTTTTTCACTAGGTGTTATGCTACTAGTTTTCATACTTGAGAATTGAGTGATATTAGCTAATTTGTTCCATACTTTAACTTGGTTATGATCTTTCTTGGTGTATGCATGATTTAAGACTTGAAGATGCTTGTCAAGTACTTTCCATAGAGTCTTTAAAATGTGCTTTTCTTGTTTTAGTCTTGTTAAAAGTTTTGTCTCAAACTTTTCTTCTTTAGAGTTTAGCTTTCCTTGTTTTTGTGCTTTTAATGCTTGTCACTAGGTGTTCTTTGTTTTGTCTTACTAGTTTTCTTTTCTTGAAACTCTTGGGGTGTTGTGGCCACTTGTCTTGAATTTGAAAGGTTTTGCACAAGTTTTTAAAAGTGTTTTCTTCAATCCTTTGGTGGATTTTGAGTGCTAGCCTTGCCTTGTTACTTTGGGAGTGTGATCTAAACAATTGGGTTGCATTTTGGGTTGGAATTAGTCTCGTTTTTTATGTTGTCTAACCCCTAATTCATTTATTTTGTCTTGGCTTTTAGTGTTTTGTTGTAGGAATCATGGCAAGTTTATCAAATGCACCTACTCCAAACAAAAGCAATACATTGATGAGATTGCTTCGGGATTTGGAGTTGTCTAGGAAGGAGTCCTTTGAACAATTGAGAAAAGAAAAGGAGCAAAGTGACCTAAGAATCCAAGAGCACATTCAAAGGCTTGAAGCTAAAGAGCAAGAAAGAGAGGCTAGGAAAATAGGGCATTCTAAGCGCAACCCATTACAAGAGAATCAAACTCCAAAGATTCCTAAGTTCAAAGGAGAAAATGATCCAAACATCTACATTGAGTGGGAACAAAAAGTGGACCAAATATTTAATATTCATTTAGTTAGTGATCAAGAGCAAGTACATTTAGTAGTTTTAGAATTTGAGGATTATGCCATGACATGGTGGCATCAATTGTGTATGGACAATATTAACCAAGAGCCACCCGCGGCCTCTTGGATGGACATTAAGACCTTGATGTGCGCTAGATTTGTTCCTTCGTACTATAGGAGGGAGACTCTTTTGAAGCTCCAAAGACTTCAACAAGGGTCCATATGTGTGAATGAATATTTTAAAATGATAGAGTCCATACTTCTCAAAGTAGGACTCCAATTTGAAAGTGAAGAGGAAAAGGTAGCTAGATTTGTGAGTGGGTTAAGGAGGGACATACAAGATTTAGTAGAGTTATATGAGTACTCCTCTCTTGACAAAGTTTTACATTTGGCCATTAAAGTTGAAACTCAATTGCAAAAGGAAAAAAAGAGGCAAAGAGGAGTGGTTCATACAATGACTACTATTCTAGTACTTGGAAAGATAGAGAAAGAAAACATGATAAATTACCACTCAAGAGTTTCCAAGACCCGCCTCCTAGGACTAATTCATCTAGGCCTTTGATATCGCTGTCGTTAGGCGATCAAATTACCATTACTTTAGCAACTTCAGTATTGCTAGTTTGTAGTGAAGAAAATAGTTAGGGTTAAGATAACCCTGAGTCGTCTCACAACGAATACGGAATTGATCTCAAATATTTGATTCTCAAAAATGCAATTTAAAACTAGCAACTATAAAAATAGGGAGGTTTTGATATGCAAAGAAAATGACACGGAAGATTGTAAACACAGTAATAGTAAATAGGTCAATTCCACTGCTTTTTCTAAATAAGATTCTTCATTGGTTATCTAGAGATTATTGTTAAATTAATTATTGTTGTTGATTTACAAATAAATCAATGTAAAGACTCAATTCATTTGTTGGCATCCTCACTTTTAATCAAAGTACAGTCTCAATTAAAAGTGAGAATTGTTAGATTGTCCATAGTAAATTCAATCAAAGTACAGTCTCAATTAATTTTACTATGCCTAATCATGTCTATTCCTTTGTTTCTTTACCAAATAGAAAACTTAATTAATCAAAGTAAAGTCTTGACTAATTTTGGTTAAAGTAATTACCTCTAATCAAATTAAAGTCTCAATTATTGGCAAAAATTTATTTAATCAAATGAAAGTTTCTAAACAAAATCAAAGTAAAGTCTCAATTTAATTTAAAAACCTTTTAACTCATATGATTAACATGCATGTAGATTCAAAATCATTATTTTCTATTCGATTAAGAAGCAAAGGACATAGATAAACAAAAACCACAACAATAATCAAAATAACAAACACATAAATTCATCTAACCTCAGAATCCATTTAAGAAATTACAGTGGAATCAACCCTTAAAGCTTAGCCCTCCATGGCTTTGATGGAATACATGATGAAATGAAGGAAAGAAAAAAGAAAGAATGAGAGATGTGGTGGAGACGGTATTTTCCAAAACCAGAGAGTTCTAAGTGTTTAAGCTGTGTTCCCCCATTTCTGCTCCCTTAAGTCTCTTTATATAGGCTTCCACTGGGCTTTGGGCTTTATCTGTCAGTTGCTAAAATCTTTTATTTTTATTTAATTAATTAGCAACTTAATTCCTGTCCAATTTTCAATTCTGCCCTTCTCATTTAACCATATTTGCAGTTTTGACCAGAGTTGACTGCTGACTTTGACCAGTTGACCAGAGTTGACCAGTTTTGACCATTTCAGTGTCCATTGAGAGACTGCCACGTGTCAGCTCTTCCGAATCAGATTTCTCTCTCCTTCCTTAGGGTTTGTTCCTCCTTTGACGGTTGAAACGTGATGGTGGCAGCGGCAAAGCTCGCGGACTGCTACTGTTCATGGTGGCTGCGGCAAAGCTCGCGGTGGTTGCAGGTGCGTGGCTGTTGGTTCCGGCGAAGTGTTGCAGGTTCGTGGCTGGTGCAGTGGTGACGGAACTGCGGTGAGAAGCGCACGATCTGTGGTGGTGTTGCGGTATTGTGGTGGTCAGATTTCGACGTGAAATGGAGGTGCGGAGAAGATGGAGGCGCGGTGGTGGTTCGTGTGCGCTGCGGAAATGGTGCAGATTCCGGCGAAGAGTGCTGCTGCGGTGGCTGCGGAGAAGGTTCGCGCTATTTGGGCTGGCGGATGCGCTGCGGAGGTGTGGCAGTTTCCATGGCTGCTGCGTGAGGAAGAATGGTGGAGTGTTCGCGTTGTTGCTGCAGATGCGGAGGCAAGAAGATGGAGGTGTGGTGGTTCTGCAGTGGTGGCTGCCGGCGTGGTGCAGTGGTGTGCGGCGAGATTGGCGGCTGTGTGGAGGGTGGTAGGGAAACTAGGGTTAGGATTTCATGTGTGAGATGGAGGAGATGATGACGTGGCAAGATCTGAGTGGTCAATTGGGTGAGTGAAGGATTATGACACGTGGCATCTTATGGTTGGCTAATTTTAAAAGGTGAGGATTGCCACATGGCATGATCTGGTTGAGTGGAGTTTAAGTGGTAGGAGGGGTGCAACTTAGTGAAAACTGGGGGTGCAGAACAGGTTTTTGTTTGGTGGTCCACTTTAGAAGGGGTGTGCAAATAAAATCTGGGGGTGCATTTAGCTCCTGATTTATTCTTTTCCAGAATTTCTTGATTTTGGACTTATTTTGTAACTTTGAATATTTCAAAATCACACTATTAATTGACCAAAAATAAATTTCAGCTGCATTAACAAACGTTAAAATATCCAATAATATTTTATGCAACTAAAATCAATTTTTACGCCACTTTTACCAAACTTACTCAATAAATCCAATAATCACAAATCCTAATTAAATCAATCTTTAAGCATAGAAAATTCAATTAAATCTCCAAATTTAAATATTAAATGAGGGCAAAAATTTGAACTCATCAGCCTTCTAATGAAACTTCTAATTCTTCTCAAGGTACAAGGACAAGTTCTATAAAATGTTTTAAGTGTTTGAGATATGGACACATAGCTTGAAATTGTCCTACCAAAAGAACCATGGCCTTAAACCTTAAAAGAGAAGTAAAGAGTGAACATTCTTCTCCCCCTTCCCCCAAAAGTACTTCTTCCCACACTTCTTCAAGTGAAAGGATTAAACCCATTGAAGGTGGATTGTTAATGATAAGGCACCAACTAAGACAAGTTTCCAAGGAACTTGACCCTTCTCAAAGACAAAACATTTTTCATTCAAGGTGCCATATCAATGACAAACTATGTCCCTTCCTCATAGATAATGGAAGTTGTGTAAATGTGGCTAGCACAAGGGTTGTGGACAAGCTTGGCTTGAAAACTATCCCTCATGCCAAGCCGTACAAGCTATCATGGCTTAAGGAAGAAGACATTAAAGTAACTCAACAAGTCCTCATTAACTTTTCAATTGGAAATTTTAAAGATGAGGTGTTATGTGATGTTGTGCCTATGGAAGCAAATCATATTTTGCTAGGTAGGCCATGGCAATTTGATAGAAAAGTCTTTTATGATGGCCATGCTAACACCTATGCTTTCTCCTTCCAAGGCAAGAAGTTCACACTCCTACCTCTCTCACCCAATCAAGCAAATGAGGACCAAAATAAAGTGAAAGATAAGAGAAAAGATGAAAAAGAAAAAGAGCAAGTTACCTCCAATGTGTTACTTGCCTCCAAAAAAAGATTTCCAAAACAAGATGGACATCACCATTCTTCCTTCTTTTCCAAGGCTCAAAAGGAAGACCCAATGCACAAGCATGAGAGGAAGAATGGTCAAGAAAAGAGGGATGGCCTAACCAAAGCTAGGGGAAATACCCTTAGAAAGGATGGAACAAGAGCTCATAAAAGGGAGGTGAAAATCCTCTCCCAAATCAAGTCAAGCTCCATCTACAAAGGCATAAAGAATTTGTGGTCAAATTCTCTCCAAGGAGGGGAGGATGATGAAGGATTGACCCCAACCAAGGATGGAGGCACGTGCTTAAGAAGACTAAGCATGTTTAGAAAGGAAGTTCACTAATCCTTCATCCCTTTCATTTATGTTTATTATTTTTGATTCCCAAAGTTGACTTAGTTGAATCAACTTTAGTTGACTTGTTGACCTTTGACTAGGTTTGACTTGTTGACTATAGTTGACTTGACTTAAGGCAACATGCTAATCTATGTTTATTTACTTTGTAGGTTAATTAGGAGTAAGAAAGCAATGCTAGATGGCGCATGGTGATTGGGGAGCATAAATGATGTGGATGAGAGAGTAAAGCAAAGCCATAAAGCATAAAATAAAAGGCATAAAACAAGTGTATGTAACATCCCCTCAGGATATTTTTGATTTAAAGAAATAAAACAAATAAAATCATAAAGATGTCGCATTTATGAATAAACTTCTTTTCCCAACAACGCGGGAAATTTAAACTTTCATAAGTGTAAATAATGAAAACCAAAGTTCATAATTACCAACGTCTCAAATGAGTTTACAATTCATTTCCAATAGTAGAAAATACAAGTAAGATAAAACACCCCGGATATCCCCTCTCCGTAGCTAAGCGTCACCAGCTCCACCTGGATCAACATCCTCTGCTCACGTGTACTGCGTACACGATCATCATCAAACACAACCAGATAGGGTGAGCTTATGAAATTAACATACATCATAACAATAAATAATTAACCAACCATATAACTATATTTTCTACAAAGAACTAATATACAATCTCTTTCTATATTCTCTAACATCTAGCCACAACCAGACCATTCGTGTTCTACCTCTTCTAGTGATTACCCCAAGATAATTTGCTGCCAAACCTATCGGCCACAACCGATAGAGCACGTGCGGGAACCAATGCCACGGATCATACACCGTAACGCTAGGTGGAGTTCCCAATTACGAACATAGTCCGTAATGTTCCAAAACTACCAAACTCGTCAGCGATTTACTGAGGAGGACAATCTATCTGGACCCATCCGTACTGGCCACAACCAGCACACTCACACCGGCAACACTCGCCAACCCGAGCTCAACTCAAGGGTTCCTCGTGTTCATCCGCCATCCCGAGCTCAACTCGAGGGATGCCATTCCGAGCTCAACTCGAGGAATGTACGTGCTTAACCCCTGTCCCGAGCTCAACTCAAGGGATACGTTCCGAGCTTAACTCAAGGAACCCAACAATCTTACCTTTGAAGCATCACCAAAAGTTTTGTAGATCACACCTATAAAGTCCAACAACTAGGACTTACAACAGCCAAATCGCCTAGCGGGGGACACGTATCGCTAGGCACTATCCGCTTCCAAACCGCCTGGCGGGGGACGTGTATCGCCAGGCGCCAAGCGCCTCAAGAATCATAAAATCTGCAACTATCGCCCGGTGGGACTGTTCACGCCGCCAGGCGGACGCTGCTCCAGGAGCTACTATTTCCCTCGCTATCGCTTGGTGGAACCATTCCCTCCGCCAGGCACCACCAATTTTAGATGCCCACTGTTCACTCACTATCGCCTGGCGGCCTAACCCCCACCGCTAGGCGCCATACCAGTATCGCCACATTCATTGTTCTGGTCTGAAGTTAGGCACTGTATTTGCGTCCATCCCTTATTACTCACTCAACTAGGTCCTGAGGCTATAATTACAATCTATAACAGTGCCCACACTTGTGCTTGTGGTCTATCTCGTTGACCCCAACATAATTGATTCTCCTATTTTACAATTTCCATACTTTAACATTCAGTACCACATATGTAAATCAATTGCAAGTTATATTTCTTACTATATTCTGGTTCTGCAACTGGCCTCCCAGACCTCACACATTTATTTCAATGAGTCCATTGAATTACATGATTTCAAACCCAACCTCACTACCAACCCATTGTATATAGTCTATACCTATAATCTATGTACATTCTAAGTGCTACATTCCACAAGACTTCAACTTATTCTACTGTCAAGTTATAAGGTCACACTCCTTACAAGATTATCCATACGCTAACTTCCCCAACTCCCCATTTAACCTTTTCAAATTTCCATTTCCTTCCCTCACTGAACACCAAAATACCCAAAACCAGCACCACAATTGTAGCCATGCAGACACACTGCTGCTGCGATGGTGCCTGGCGGCATGCCCTGTGCCGCCAGGCGGTACGATTATTTTTGGCAGAATTCCAGACTCTTAGCACCCGCGATGCTTCCCACACTCCCTTCCGAGGTTCTCCTCCACCTATCTCAGTCGTAAATTCCCAGGTACAAGATAAATATGGCACACTAATCACTTTGACTACTCCAAAAATCAATATACAATATTTAACACGTATTACATTCAGTTCCATTATAGAAATAACCCAATATGAAACCCTAAAGTTTCATCCACACTATTCCATCAATTTTACCTATCACTTATACTGGATTTCAATTAACTATGACTCTATATCATCTCTAAATCACTAACCCTTGATTTCCATCCGATCAGAATCACGTCAAAGCACCCAAAATGACAAAACTCGAGCCACAGCCTCGCGTCGCCTGGCGGAAATTCACCGCCGCCAGGCAGTTCATAAAAAAAACCCAGAATGGCTACAATCTTGCGTCACCTAGCGGTATAGGGCTTCATAGCCAGGCGCTGCATTCAGGAAACACAACAAACACGTAAAAATGGGATGAGCCGCCTGGCGGCTATGCATAGCCCACCAGGCGGTTTCTGGAAAATTTCTAGAATTTCTCATAATCTCAAACAGACAAAGTTCATACATAATTAACATACAATTAACATGCATCTCATACCAAAACATCAATTTAACGTGGAAAACTCCCCTAACCGGGTTTTCCTTCGCTTAAAGCTTTGACGATTAAGATTTCACCCTATACCAATTGCCTCCTTATCCTTCTCTCAATTCAGCCCCAAAAGTCTCACTCAAACCTCACAAAATCTCAGATTTTCGTGCTCTCTCTGGTATATTTTTCAACTTGCCAAACCTTCTCTATTAACCCACTTTTTCCTTTTAAACTGTGCCTAAAAAACTAGGTGAATATCCTAGAACGAAAATTGGGTATTAAGTAGTGTTTAATGTCATTTACCAACTCATTATGGCTATTTTCCAGCCACCTGCCATTCTACTAGGGTTTTCCTTCAACCTTTCCATATTCAAGCCAAAGCCAAAAATATCAAAAAATAAAGTTTAATGTGAGTTCTCCAAGACTTGAACCCATAACCATGCAATTGCCAAATCAATATCAAACCATCATGCCAATTCATGTTTCATGCTAACAATCATCATCCAATTATCATATTATTTCACAGCATGATTATCATATATTTAAAATAATAACGAATAATAACACAAAATTGGTAGATATAGGACTCGAACCCAAGTCCTTTCATAGCAACTAAGTACTCCTAACCATTTGACCTAGTACTTTTCCATGTCATCCCAATCATAATTTAATGTCATAAATGATTTTCCCACCTGCATTTATTAATTAATTATTTAATTAATTTAATTCCACGGGTCTTACAGTGTACCTATGTACCTTTGGTCTCCTTTATTTTTAGCACACTTTGACCACTTTTTGGAGACATATGAGATACATTCTTTGTCTCCTTTTGTGCTAGAACGAAATTAGTCTTGCACACACCATAGTTGGCTCTTTTGTCTCTCATTTTTGTAACCTTATTTGACCTAGTTTCTAGAAGCTAGGGTTAGGTTTTTGTAGAGACATCCTTAGGTATCTTTTATTTGCTTAGAGGCCCTTAAACTCTTCTATATAAGGGGTGCTCCTACACATGTAAAAGGGTTGAAGATTTTGAAGTAAAAACACTCTTGTGTCTCAACCATTTGTGAGAGTTTCCTCCCTAGGGAGTGAATACTTTTAAGCCTTATCTTGCATAGCAAGTGGCGGCACACATCCACTCATCTTCAAGGTTGTCATGGCTTCTAACCTAGCCTTGTAATGGCGTGCTTCTCACATTTTTACCATTTCTTTCCTTTCCATTTTATGTTTTCTTCTTCCTTTAATTGTTCTTGGTTTTTTATGATTTATGTGCTTTCCATTTCCTTTTTGTTTTGAATCAATCTATCATCTTCTTCTCTTGAGCTTTGTGAAAGGAACCTTCACATCTAGATAGCTTGCTATCTTATTGTCCAGTGGGGATTTCACTTAGTTTTCTTAATCAACTCACACCATATTCAATTATCTTAAAAGGAACAAGATAATCCTTCATCATTACTTCAAGATGACTTGTTGCCATACCTATCGGCCACAACTAATAGAGCACCATAACGTTAGGTGGAGTTCCCAAATACGAACATAGTTCGCAACGTCCCAAGACTACCAAACTCGTCAGCTAAATACTGAGGAGGGCAATCTATCTGGACCCATCTGTACTGGCCACAACCAGCACACTCGCACCGACAACACTCGCCAACCAGAGCTCAACTCAAGGGTTCCTCGTGTTCATCCGCCATCCCGAGCTCAACTCGAGGGATGCCATTTTGAGCTCAACTCGAGGAATACCACGTGTTTAACCCCTACCCCGAGCTCAACTCAAAAGATACGTTCCGAGCTCAACTCAAGGAACACTAGCAAGCCGACCTTTAAAGTATCCTAAAAGTCTTGTAGATCACGCATGCAAAACCAGCAACCCAAAAATACAGCAGCAAAATTGCCTGGCGGGGGACACGTACCGCCAGGCGCTGCCAGCTTCCAAACCGCCTGGCGGGTGACGCGTACCGCCAGGCGCATAGCGCCTTAGAAACACCAAAACTTCCTACACCGCTTGGCGGGACTGCCCTTACCGCCAGGCGCATTAGTTCCAGTAGTTCACTAACGCTGTAGCTACCGCCTGGCAGGACCCATCTCATCGCTAGGCGCCTCATGTGATGAAGGATTAACTTGTTTCTTTTTAAGATTATGAATATGGTGAAATTCATAACTCTAAAAGAAAACAAGATAATCCTTCATCATCATGACATACAAACTCCTTGTAATGCTGCTATTGCCTGGCTGGTTGAACCCTACTACCAGGCGTCACACCAGTACAGTGACAGGTACTAGTTTTTCTGTACTTCATTCAGCTGCTAAGTCTCACTCATGCATTTGCACAACCCTAGAGTACCAATCTTCAAGGGGTATCTTATTACCAACTTTGCTTATACCCGTATGAGTCCTCCTATCCTTTCATACCAATGAGTTGCTTTACTTAAGATTAGTTGACTCTCTAACAATTCACCTCATGCAACTCATACAACTTATATTTAATACTTACCCTTCCCTGACAGTATTTTGATTATTCCATCCATTAAGCCCTCATAGTCATGTAACCCTATCTTGTTACTTAACCTGAATAAATTGTACCAACCACCACTGCATTTTTTATTTCAACTACAAAACCTTTATCATACAGATTTTTTTCCCAATCCACCCAACAGTTCTAATCTTATGTCATTAACCACATTTACTCTCCAATCTTCTACGTATCCAAATTCCATCTTTTTTCACTAATTCCTCCATACCACTTCATGCCCAAAAGCTATCACAACAACCAACCCAAACCAACCTAACTAAAATCTCTAAAACGCCACTGGTGCAGCGCTGCCGCCTAGCAGTAACCTATCTTCCGCTAGGCGGTGTTTCATACTTGAAAAAAATCTAGACTCTGTTACACTTGCCAAAATTCCCATTATCTCTTTTTTCGCCTCTCTCGATCCAGTCTCTCCCATCTTCGCACGAGAATCCAACAATACAGCCCTACTATTCAATACTAACTATACCCAGCAAGGATCACTAAGCAATTACACATCAATTGGACCTCAAGAATAAAAAATCCCCAAACTGTCGGTCCTAAAGCATATTCTCACTATTCCATCAATTTTAACCATCATTTATACTGGATTTCAACAAAATACAACATTATATCATCTCTTAACTACTAACCCTTGATTTCCCTCCGATCAGAATCATCCCAGAATTTAGAAAATATCAAAATCGAGTCAAATTGACCCTTGTCGCCTGGCAGTTATTCATCCCCACCAGGTAGTGCATCCAGAAAAACCTAGAAATGTATTTCAACATTGCGTCACCTGGCGGCCGCTAGGCGGTTCTTCTCCAGAAACTCAGAATTAGTTTGACAAGGATGAGTCGCCTGGCGGACATTCATCTCCCACCAGGCGGTTTTTGGAAAATTCCAGAAACCTAGAAAATTAACACAATCAATAATGTACTCATGCATAAACAGGGTTATTTATGATGCAATTAATCTAATCACGCAACTTAACGAGAAAAACTCTCCTAACTTGGTTTCCTTAGCTTAAATTGGAATTGTTGTGAATTCCTTCTTGATCACCAATGATCTCCCTTTGGCTTTCTCTCCCAATTTAGCTCCTCTTTCACACCAGAACACTCTTTGCTCTCTGAATTTTGCTCCTTACAATACCCTCTCCAATGGCAGCCACCAAAATCTTCTTTCTTACCACTAATTGTCCTTATAATTGAGTCTTAATGATGGTTAATTATCAAAAACGCAAATGAGACTTAATGGTAATGTTAATTACCATTCATTGGCTTAATACATTCTGTTTTTTAGCCACCCTTGGCTGCTATGTCTGCTAGGGTTTCCTTTAACCCTTCAAATTCAAGCCAAAACTAAAAATAGCAAAAATAAAGTTTAATTTGGGTTCTCCAAGGCTTGAATCCACAACCCCTCAATTATTCAATTATTATATTATCTCTTAACATGATCAATCATATATTTAAAATAATAACAAATAAATAACACACAATTGGCATACATAGGACTCAAACTCAAGTCCTTTCACATAACCAAGCACTCTCAACCATTTGAGCTAGTACTTTTTCACGTCACATCAATCAATATTTAATGCCATAAAGGCTTCCACTACCCACATTTATTATTTATTTATTTAATTAATTAAATCTCACGGGTCTTACAACTTCTCTAGCATTCTTCCTTTTAAGTTAGCCCAACTTTTGTTGAGATCAACCTTTTCACTCTACCAAATCACCTTCACTGAATCACTTCTTCTACAAAATCTTCTGCACCATTCTTCTACACTTCTTCATGCACATTTAAGCTTAGAGTTGGAGTCATCACTTAACCAAGTATCCTTTCCTAAGCCACTTTATGCTCTTCCAAGTGTTTTTTTTCTCGAGCTACTCCTATCTCAATACGAGTATTCAATGATTTTGTACAAGCCAATTATTGACTAAGAAAGTATTTTTTCAACAAAGCCACTTTTTAATTAAACAAGTATTATTTCACAAGCCACTTTTGACTCAAACAATTATTCTTTGTACAATAATCACTCCTGACTAATAACTAAGTATTATTTATCAAACAAGTTAGGCGATTTTGATCATTAATCACAATTTTGCTTGCTAGTGAAGATAATCGCTTGTTGATGTATGAATGATTAAATTCTATTTAGCTTGCTGATTGAACACAAAAAATGTTGTTTGTGAAGCTTTCCATGGGCACAAAAACATTTAACAACATTTAATCAGTGTGCGACATGGTCTCTCTTTGGCTTCTTCTTGAAAGACTTTACATCATGTCTAAAAAAAAGTAGATGTTGTGAATATGTTTCTAATTGTTGAGTAGCTTCAACTCTTTTTAATGTCCTTCTTGTGCGTAATTAGTTTGATTGTGAAGGATGCATTAAGTTAACTCCATAAAGTATTACATATTCTTTTCTTCTTTTATGTGACATCCAAATAGTTGGATATACTTGTCTTTTCTTGAATCACGTGTCTTTAGTTAATTTTTTCTAAAGTATAAAGTCATATGAAGCAAATAGTCTTTTTAGGATTGATAATGCCAGTTTAAGAGAATATTTTTTTAGAAAAACAATTTTATCTTTTTATCTAATAAATCATTCTATGTGACTCATTTTTGAAAGAGAAATTTCTTGGTAAATGGCAGTAAAAAAACTCCCTGTAACATATATATATATATATATATATATATATATATATATATATATATATATATATATATATATATATATATATATATATATATATATATATATATATATATATATATATATATATATATATATCGTTTCTTGTATTATAAGGTTAGATTAAATATGTGCAATTATCATTTTAGTATATTCATTCTTTATTGTATCGTTTGTTATATGGAATACTTGTATTTTACAAGATCTATTGCGAAATTGAAGCTATCATCTTACAAGTAAAGCATGAGCATGATTTATATTTATCAAAAACTTATAAAGCGCGGAGTACATGTTTGCATCTATTCAAGAAAATATTTATTGGACAAAGAGCAATATGCTTGCACGTGTTTGGCGGAAGAAAAGCATAAGCAAAGTGCTTGCATCTATTTAGTCACACTTGCATATGTTAGGTTAAACAAACACTTGCTTCTAACTAGACATGGTGCTCATAAAAATTATCTTTTAACACTTTGTTAGATAACTAAAATAATCAAAACCAACACGTTGAATTTTGATATATCAACTTTATTACATCTCATTCTTGATAGCTATCTTTTACTCAAGATTTGCGAAAGGATTTTGAAAACAGTTGAACTAATAGGTATTTATTATTAACGGTATACTTGTTTTATGTCTTCCAACAGCTTTGCAAAAGCTTTATTCACCTCTCTAGAACCAACTCTTAATTCCAATTTTTGTATTAATTTTTTTTAAAGAGAAATTGATTACTAAATTAAAAATCATAGTATAATCACTACTAAAATATGAATTTTTTTTTTTGCAAATTTGTTAAAGAGATTTGCAAGAAAAAACCTTTTTTAGTATTTTTTTCTAAAAATTTTAAGGTTTAAATACATATTTGGTTTTTATTTTCGTTGTGTTTGTTCAATTTTATCTTCATTTTTGTTTTGCGTTCAATTAGGTCCTTATCTTCGTCAAACTTTGGTCTTTTTGGTCTTTTTTACTAATAATATTTAAATTGTTAACGTTTTTTAACATTGCATGACATGTGTCAGCTCTTAATTTTTTAATTTTTTTTTAATTTTAAAAAATTGTCCACATGTCAAGTCATAATTATGCTACATGTCAATGCTAGTGCCATGTGTCAGTTTGTAGTTGTGTTAATTCTTTTTGTTCAATTTAATCCTTATATTCATTACTTTTGTTCAATTTAGTCCCTACATTAGTTAATTTTGTTTATTTTAGTCTTAATTTTTGTTAAAATGAATAATTTTGTCCATTTCAAATTGACACCAAATTTAATATCTTTTATAAATATTACACTAATATTTTTTCTAAAATTGATATTTTTATTAATTATTTTTAAAATTCAATTATAAATTATTAAATTTAATTACAAATTGAATATAATTCTTAGATTTAATTGTTAAATAAAATATAAATATTTAAAATATTATTATAATATAAGTATTAAATGTTTTCTTCTAATATTTATATTCTAAAATACTAATACTTTTAAAATTTATATTTAAAAATATTAGAAATATTTTAGAAAAGTATACTAATATTTATAAAAATAACATTTAAATATAAAACATTTTAGATTTTGTTATCTAAAACGCAATAAAAATATTAAATATTTTAGATTTAATAGTCAATTTTATAAATGTTAATATATTTTTTTAAAACATTTAATAATTATATTTTAATAATGATGTCAATTTTAAAAATAAATATATAATATTTATAAAAAATTAAATTTGGTCTTAATTTGAAAGGGAAAAAATTGCTCAATTTTTACAAAAATTGAGATTAAATTGAACAAAAATAACGAATATAGGAACTAAATTGAACAATACTAACGAATATAGAGACCAAATTAAACAAACAAAAGTAATACAACCACAAACTGACATGTGACACTAACATTGACACGTGACATAATTGTGACTTGACATGTAGACAATTTGTTTGAAATTAAAAAGTATTTAAAAAAAACGAGGAGCTGATATGTGACATGCAATATTAAAAAACGTTAACTATTTTAACACTGTTAGTAAAAAGGACCAAATTGACCAAAATTTGACGAAAATAAGGACCTAATTTAACGCAAAACGAAAATGAGGACTAAATTGAACAAAGACAACTAGAATAGGGACCAAATGTGTATTTAAGCCAAATTTTAATTTGTAGTTAATTCTTCTTGGATAATTATTTCTTACAAAATTATAAAATTCGTAAGTATTTCCTACAAAATTTTATGTGAAAAGTGTTTAATTCAAAATATTTTAAAAAAAATAGGTAGTAATTTATTATATTTTTTTCATAATAAAATTTATAAGTATTTTTTATGAAAAATTTTCAAAACAAATTGACAAAAATTATGAATTTTTTTTAATAGTGAATTATATCAGAATATTTAGATATCAATTTATAGTTTTCAAACTTTAAATATGATTAGATGTTTTAGCTTATGAATAATTAGATTAACAATTTCTTACAATAAGACGTAACTGGTCAAGCTTTATATTTCAGTAATACCAATGAAAAATTAAGGTTTATTTGAAAATCTCTCCAAAAGTAATTTTAGAAATGAAATAAAATAACATAAAATAATTTTTTTTATAAGTTAAAATTAACTAATGAACAAATAAAAAGTAAAAATGAAAAGTTTTATATAATTTTTTTATAAATTAACTAATGCATAAACTTTTTTTAATTAAAAAATTTATCTAACACTTAATCTTTATAATACAAGGAATAATATAAGATAATGTTCATTATCCAATAAGGAGGTAGGTCAATGAACCTTTTCGGTCACAAATGGAAAGGGATTCCATGTCCACAACAAGCGGTACAATTTCAGAACAGGCCCACCATTAATACTACTGCAATCTCCAACCTTTTCACAACCCCACTAATATCTTCTTCCATGCCTTCCTCAAATATCTGAACATAATTTCAATTCCATATTCTAATTTCATCTTTACTTTTAAAACCATTTTCTTTTCTTTTTATTTTTATAATCGACAGTTTCAAGTTAATTTTATTTTTATTTATAAGATTAAATATGTATTTGCCTCGACTTTCACTGAAAATTAGAATTATTTTATTTTCAAAATTTTGGTCCAATTTAATTTTCTAACTTTAAAATTGCATGGATTTGATTTTTTTAATCAAGTTTTGTTAAATTTATTTAACGTTTCAAATGCGTTTCATGATAATTTCTTAGTTAACATTAAAGAAAAATTGTGTCCAATAGTATAAACAACTCAAATGCTATTATGAAATGTATTCGAAACGTTAAATAAACTTAACAAAATTTGGTTGAAAGGAATAAATCGGTGCAATTCTAAAGTTCGAGGACTAAACTGGACAAAAATTTCGAAGAGAGACTAATCCAAATTTTTACTAAAAGTTGAGGGATAAAAAACATATTTAACCTTTATTTATATGTATTTTTTCTATTTTTTTAACACTTTAGTTAATTAGATAACTTATTATAATATCTTAACTAAATATAGCACCACAAGAAATTTTTTAATTAACAACTAATTTTACTTACTAAAAGTGATTAGTCATTATAGTTATCAATTTAGATACAAATTTATAAAATAAAAAATTATTGGTTATTAAAATAGTCACTATTATGAAAAAAAAATTATAATTTATAATTGGTTGTTAAATAGGTCACTAATTACTCAAAGACTAATTTAGAAACCAATTTCTTTGATAACAAAAATTTTGGTAATTAATATTTAGTGACCAATTTTCTTTGGTGGCTAAAACCTTGATAGTTAAATTTAGAAACCAATTATAATTTTTTATTCATAATAGTGACTATTTTAGTAACAAATAATTTTTTATTTTGTAAATTAATGTCTAAATTGATTACTATAATGACTAACAACTTTTGATCATTAAAATTTACTGTTAATGAAACATTTTCGGTATAGTGTGTGAGATAAAATATTCAAATATAAAAATAATAAATCATTATATGTATATATATTCATTCTTATCTAACCAAAAGAATATTGTAGTCCATTTTGTTAAGAATATATACGAAGATTTCTCGAAAAATTCAAGAACAAAAATGTAGGTCTCCTTTTTCTTCCCCAGTTGAACCGAAGGCCATGACAAGAAATTAAATGGATTCGAAAGTGATCGTGGACATATGAATACGAATATATGCAGTGTTTGTTGATTCCACTCATACAGTAATCAAGAAACATAAATGATTGAAGACTGAGAATGCAATATTGTTTGGTGGTTTAACTTTTGGATTTCTTTTTCTTTCTTTTTTTACCTTCCCATTTGATGACATGCTTTTAAAGCAGAAAAGGAGTTAGTTGAAGACAAATTATTGTATATCTTTTATTGTTAGATGTATTAAAAAAGAAACAAGAAATACCTTA
Organism: Vigna unguiculata; assembly: GCF_037176805.1. Taxonomy (NCBI): domain Eukaryota; kingdom Viridiplantae; phylum Streptophyta; class Magnoliopsida; order Fabales; family Fabaceae; genus Vigna; species Vigna unguiculata. The sequence continues at coordinate 15,074,824 of NC_140801.1, forward strand.
TAATTTATATTTACATTTATTATTAGTTTTTGAATAGGGTTGGTATTTTTTTTTTATAAAAAGGAGAGTATTGGTATTCAAAATAAAATAAAATCATTTATTGATGATGAAATCAGGGATGTCATTTAGTGATAAAGATAGCATCAAAGTATAATTTTGGTTACTTGTGATGATTCTATTATAGTAGTTTGAAGAACGAGATATAATGAGGTTATTATAATATTTAAGTCCATTATCTCTTTTTGTATTGTGATAGAGATGTATGTAGAGCTTATAGAATGTAGTAGAGGTGGTAAAATGATGAAAGACATGATGGACACTTTTTATTCAATTCAGTCCTCTTTTATATTAAAATTATCCAATTTTGTCATTGTCAAATTGAGACTAAATTACTAATTAAGTTTAATTACAACTTATATATACTTATTAAAATAACTTTTTAGAATTCATACATCAAATCACTCCATGAAAAAAAGACTAAATTAAGTAAAAAATAGTAAAAAAATCAAATTGAACATATTTAAAAAGTTGGATGACTAAATTGAACAAAAAATAATAAAATGACTAAAATAAATAGAGGTTTAAATCACTAATTAACCCATTAAAAAAAATTAAAGGAGTTTAAACCCAACTATCTATTATGTAAAATGTAAAATTCAATTCAATTAGAATCAACCAGAAATATTATTATGGAAAAAAGTTATTTTCAAAATAAGGAATAAAGGTCAGATAAACTAAAAATGTAAAATTATAGTAATTATTACTACCAAATCCATTTTATTATTAATGAAAAAAATAATTAAAAACTTGAAATAAGATAAATGAAGAATGAAATCAATGTAAAATGAAACTATCAATGTGTCAAAATATGTACTATCACATACCTATATCAAGATATTATTTAGTTGCTATTTCAACTTTCGTCAAAATTGTTCTTAAAGGATATTTCGAAGTATTATGAAGTGTTTTATAAACTATCTTTAATTTTGATTCTTAATCAAAATAAAATGATTTTAGAATTTTAGAACAATAACCTCTTAATTGTGACTACAGAGTTAAAAGGGTGTGGTGGTCCTATTGCGTTGTTCATATCTCCATTATAATAAATGTTGCAACTTAAAGTCGAATATATCAAAGGTAGTAGTGTTCAATTTGGATTCTTCTTATTCTCACAGGTTTATCCTTCATTGATGCTTTCGTGAATTTAAAAAATGTCTATACATTATTGTTAATATAAAAATTGTTTTATTTTATTTAACGGGAAACTATGTTAATTAATGATTATTTAAATTCATATGAATTTAATCAGATAGATAGAAATATTAGTTCTAAAAACGGAGGTTTGAATAGACAGGGAAGGTTGTCATAAGCAAATGATGATAATCAGATGGTTGAGAGATGATGGTCAATGATTTGAGAAACATTTCAGAAGATTTTCACATTAGGCTTGTACAGGATAATCAAAGGTTGTTACAAGTATAACAGAGGAATTAAAACAATGATCATAAACTTTATATTGACTCCCCCACAAAGTTGGACTACATTAAGTTATTCTTTTCAATTTTCAAAATCTTACACTAATCAAACCCTGATTACCATTATTCTAATTGTAATTTCTAGTTTATATATAATCAATGGAACAGGTAGGGATAATAGATCTCTATTATCTTTTTCGTGGGATAAATATCCGTCTCGTACTCGTATTTATGTTTGTGCAAGTATCTGTTATGCATGTATCCACATATTTTTTCTTAATATTCTTGGATACTCACAAATATTTACAAAAAATAATTCTAAAAATATTTAACAATATATTCTAATTATAAAATCTAAAAAAAATTGTATAAAAATATATAAAAATGGTATAAAGTTATAAAAATTATATAGTTATTAAAATCTAAGAAAAATCTATATAAATATCTATAAAATATGTATATATAAAACTGAATTTTATACATTCAATCAAAGATAACAATGTCCAAATAAATTCAAATAAAAGATGGTACACATAAGTTTCAAACAAAGTCCAAATAAACTTAAATTCATACTTGAAAAATGAAGATGAGATGAGCAACTCTAAAGAAAAAATCATTCACTTCTTTACGCAATATATATATATATATAAGAGTATTTTGGTAAATTAAAGATTAATGGGTATGGATATCTACGGTACAAATACTATGATACCCGTACCGTCATGTTAACATGTGTGTATACAAAATATCTGTAATTGTCGTAATTATACATTTATAATATTCATTTTTTATCTATTGTAAATTTTATTCATGAATGCTTATGACTATCTATTTTATCTTTCTAGAGATAAGAGGCAAAGAACAAATATGCTCTAACATTAACTCACTTTTAACTTTCCTAACAATTTTATAAGGTAAAAAGTTGTAAAATATTAGAAAGAAAACTTTAGCGAAAGAAAGGATACATTCTTTATTTTCTATGAGATGATCTATATAGATCTAACACTTAAAATACTTTAGCGAAAGCACACACACAACACGTCAAATTTTGATCTAGGACCATTAATTTGATTTGCACAATGAACTTTCGGTTTTATAATCTTGAAAAAGATTGGTAGAGCTTGCATGAAGATCTTGTGCTTGCATTAGTGTCTATTCTACTTGACTTGTACATACATTTAATGCTTTTAAATCTTTAAAATAAATTTGTGGGTTTCAAGTATAACAAAGAGGAATTGAAAAAAATCATAACTCTGTATAGCTCTACTAGAGATTTGTAGATACAGATTTGAATTTTGAAATCAAATTGTAATGAAATTAGGTAATCGAAGTTAGCGTTGTGTGCCGAAAACAATAGTGGGTCAATGGGGACCAATGATGTGTTGTTATAGCACATGAGAGGGTGAGTAATTTTGAGAGATTTTTTGAGGGATTGAAAGGTCAATGGTGTAAAGGTGAGAGTGGTGTGAGATTAGTTGACATGGAAGAAGTTGAGGTTGTGGTGCCAGAAACTGTGTCGCTGCGTGACGAGTGAGTCACTACTATGAATGCGACTGTGCAAAGTGAGCCAACAAGAGAGTGCTCTAACCACAAAGTGTAGCCAACAACGACACCAAGTGAGCAAGTAGTAGAGGCATAAGCGAGGCTTATTTGTGATTTTTAAGGCAACAAAATAGAACTTTGATTAATTTAATTATGTCAAAGTACATACGAATATGTAAAAAAAGTGATATATATGATATTGTTGTTTTTGTAATCAAATAAAGTATAACGGAGCTTTTATTCCATTCAATATATGAGTACATGTTGGGTTAACTAACCCAAGTCCTCTCCCACACAAAGCCTAGTTGATTCTCCATCTCTTTCATAATTAAATTTATTATTTTATGATTATCATTCATTTAATTTATAAACAAATATGAATTAACTAAATAAGCATCAATTAATTCATGAAGACTCTCACTCATTTCAAACATTTTCGAGTGAGATGCTAATTATACTTTACATGTTTCAAGCATTTATATACTGAGTGTTATATGTTATTTTATCTTTTCAATTGATTAAATAAGCGTGATTCCATTAGGTGTTATTATATTATTTTACCTTTTTAATTAACTAAACAAGCGTGAACCGTGTTATTCTATTTTTTACCTTTTTAATTAACTAAACTAGAGTGAATTAATTCATTTAGTTTCTTAATTGTTCCAAGTTTCTTAAGTGTACTATAAGATTTAATTATTAACAAACATTCTAGAACTATCTTAAGAGCATAAATCATAAGTAAAAAAGAATGGATAAAATAGTCTATTTTTGAAAAAAAAAGAATAACACTTTAATTGCATATAAACTCAGAATTCAATATATGAAATTATAAGAGAATCAACCCAAGAGACCTAGCCTTCCATATGGAAGACAACACGAAACATGATAAAAGTAAAAGGTGTATTGATGAAGAACGAAGGTAAGTGATGGTGGATCTCTGTTTATAACAATCTTGGATTGACCAAAGTTGTTTTTCAAATTCACAATTTACCAAGTTTTACATTTGTGATTTAAGGTAACCACTTCAGTTGCAAAACTTTAGAACTTACAGTATATGATAATTGATCCACATTAAACAATTTTGTGCAGAGATTCAAAGGATTGAACACAAATTCAATTTGTAATAAAAACATATTCTAGTGTTGCACATCCTCGCAATTCTCTTTCAAAACATAAACTTTAATATCAACTTAACAAACGATTTAATCCGAACACATAAGACAATACACAACAAACAAGTCCATTAGAGGAGCCACAATAGACGATTCCATTAGACGAACCTAGTGCAACACATAGTAGATGATTTTGGTGAAATGCGTGAGATGAGTCCACTTGTAAATCCCAGAAAAAATATTTTAATTTGGTAAAATATATGAATGACGTATTTGTTGCAAACTTAAATTATTATGATCATGGTATGACTAAAAGATGTGGTTGCTCAATTGGCTATAGCTTGTTACTAAAGGAGGTCATAAGTTCAACTCTTACCTACCTAACACACTTATTAATTTATATTTTAAAAGTTTTAGGATAGACATTAATGTGTAATTATTATATTAGTATTATTATGCTAGATTTATAATTAAATGGTGTTATAGCTTGGTTCTTTAAAGTGCTTGTTCTGAAGGGAGATCATATGGGCTTAATTCTGGCCAATGCACTTATTTTTGTTTTTAACATTTATATGGAATTTTTGATGATGTGGAAGTTTAAGCATGGGTTTCAGGGCTGATAAAGAGAAAGCTAATGTGAATTTCTAAAGGACCTGAAGAAATTTAAAATAAATATGCTAACGCAAAAATTATGAGAGAGAAAATATTTTCTTTTGATTTAATTGGGAATAATGTACATTTAAGAGAAAATTAGTGGACGTACTTGGAGATGTTTGATGCTAGGGTTGGATGTACATTTTAGGCTGAGTTAGAAAATAGTTTGTTAAAGAAAAGAGAGTTGATGTTTTGAGGTTAGAACAAGAAAGTGCATAGTGTTCAGAGCAAAGATTTAATTTTTTCATCGAGGCTTGGAAGCATAAGTTACAGCATAGGTTGGTAAGATTATTCTTCCTTTCTCTATTCAAAGAGATTTTAATAATGGTGTAAATCTAGAAAGTTTTATTCTTTTGGTTTTCTTAAGCATTTGATCGGTAGCGATGTTTTGGATCTAAGTGAGGATGAAAAATGTGTAGTCGTCGTTGGTAACTTTTATTGCTTGAATGATATTTCATTGTAAGTGATGTAATGAAAGTATTATTTATGAGTATAAGGTGGAGCTATCTTAATTGTTGTGTGAAATTGTGTTGGTTATTATGTTTAGGTGGAAATTAAGTTTTGAAGGATAAATTCTTTTTAATTTAACTAGTGTTTGATAAGTTCCTAATATGCGTTAATTTTGAGATAAATTTGACATTTATCTTGCGTTGATTTTATTAAGTTTCTACTTAAATCATTCGAAATTTGTTTGTTTGCAATTTCCAACACCAGCAGGAAGTCAAAGTGGAAAAATAAAGAAAATAGATGAATTTCAAGCAAATATTAACAAAAATGTTATTGGTTCAATTGAGTGGTCGAATTGAGGCTTGAGCCATAAGGCAAATCCATTGGATATCGAAACTTCAAGCATCAAACGTTAGGCTAAACCATGAAGACTCCTTTCCATATAAGTTATCTCAAGAGCTGAAACATGAGAGCATAAGGCTTTGGCCATAAAAGCAAACCCAACTCTGTAGCTGAAGCCACAAGGGCACTACTGAGCACTTCCCTGGATAGTTTATAAAAAAAAGTTGTACCCCTTTTTATACAGACTTTTTGGAGGGTTCTTTTGGAGAGATCTCTAAAAACCTTTTGTAAACACTTTCCTCAGTTTCCTCTATACTTAGTAAACACCTTTAGAGGGAAAGAGGAGGCATAACTATCAACATCATTTCAAAGTTTGTTCCATTATGAGAGGCTAAACCTCTCTTGTGTTAAAGTTAAAATGTAACCCTTTGGAATATTATTGTATTTGTATTGTTTTATTTATCAATGTATGATTTTATTATATGTTTGTGAATTGGTTTATACTTGTTGTTGGATGAACTAATCACTCATCTTATTTCACTAGCTTGAGATTGAGTGAAAACTGGTTCCAAGTTGTGGTCCAACATATTCTCCTCTTGGTTTTAGATGCTAGGAATAAATCCAAGGTTCTAGCTGGCACTAAAAAAAATTATGGAAATTGTGATAGTTTTAATATATCGGTTATTCAAAACCATCACCTTTTACTTTATAATACCACGGTTTTTGAACCGCCACATTTTATGTGCAAAATATGGTGGTTTTAACTCCCATATTTCAAACTGCCATATTTTTCATTTAAAAGATGGTGATTTTAACTGTTATTATTTGAACCTCCATATTTGCATTTAAAATATGGTGGATTTAACTATCATTTTCAATAAAGGCTATAAACAATTTTTCCTGGATTTTTAATTGTATTTTCCTATGACATCTATTTATAAACCAATACATGTTTCTTTTAGAAAAATATAATATATATTTATATTTATCCACTATTTTCAAAAAACAACTTACCTCCTTGTTCTTTTCACTTTTCTTGCTCAACCCAAAAATAAGACTTCATTCAACCATCGCGTGCGTCTCGTTCCTCAAAACATTGTGTGTTGCTTCGCCACTCTCAAGATCCATTATGTTATACAAAAATCATTCTTTTGAGTGTTGCTTCATTCTACCAATGTTCTAAACCACCGCATTTTTCGTCTCCTTTTTGGCCAATCGACCCATGACATCTCTCACACCAAGTCTTAGTTCTCAAGCTTTGGCTCAATCCGTCTTTGAATCTAAACATCAGATTCTTGTGTAGTTCTTGTGTGCTGAACAAAGGTTAGTATATTACATTTCTTTCATATATGGAACTTAGTTTTTTTTGTTAGGTTAAAGATATTAGGAATAAATTAACAAGTAATTTTGGGGAAAATAAGAAAGGAATATCAATTAGTTTACGAATACAAAAAAGGTTTACAGATTTAATTTTAAACTGGAGAAAACAAGCAGGTGGGATTACTAGGGTTCTCATAACCATTTTGCAATTCATAAAAAATGGGGAAAAATGCTTGCATTTGAATGGTGAATGGAAACAAAATCAAAAGGAAGAACAAATGTAACCAAAAACACATATGAAACACACATATCAAAAGTAGAACATGAATAAACCCCAAAACGCGAGTGGATTGTGAGTAACGGATGAAGTAAAACATGAATCAATCGAAGAGTGAAGCTCATGGAGAACTCAAGATGAGTGAAGGGAGGGTCACCATTTAAGCTGGAAACTCAAGATAAGACCAATGTCGCCACTTAGGTGGGAGCACCCAAGATAAGACTAGGGAGATTTGACACACTCAAAGGAGTAGAGCGGCTCTCAATTTCATGATATTTTTCTTACAATGAAAGACAAACCTCTATTTAAAGTTTGAGAGTAAGTTGCCCTAAATAATATAGAATAAGCTAAACATAGATTAAATAAAACATAAACACAAAAATGTGCTTGCCCTCACTATATAAGTCTAGGACACTCATTGACCTTACAAGATACAAGACCTGAACGAATTCATGTTGACCCTCTAGGACGATATGTACCTGGCCTATGCCAACTAACTGAGACGAGACCACTATTATTCAAAACAATTAAACCCAAGGTTAACTTCATTAATACAATTATAAGGTAATTAGTGTCTTGGACCCAAGCCCAACAAGGTAAGGTCCATGAATAGTGGTATAAGTAGCATGTTTTATGAAGTACATTGATTATGTATTCATTGACATTTATTATCCTCTGACATATTAGACTGACTTTGGCATTGAAGTGTCTTCTACAAGCACATCCCCCTTTGTGGAGTTCGAGGACAAACACCCTTAGAGTTCAAGGATGCATACCCTTTGAAGTTGTGGTACTTGGAGCACTCTAGAAGACTTTTAAAAATATACCTTAGCCTCGTAAGAACAAAAAGCAGCGTCTCCTTGGAGTTCAATACATAGTTATTGTTTATAGATTTATTCTCTAGTTTAAGCGGAATAATTTTGATCTACATATAAACAATTGTTCTATTATTTTTATAGTCAATAGAATTTATGAAAAAATGCTTATGCACATACTTTAACTGACAAAGTTTTTGCTAGACGTGATCTTGCTAATTTGAACTCTCTATGGTTGTAGTTTTCACGAATAATTTACTTGTTCTCAAGTAATATGCATATGCTTCTTTATCATTGAAGAACTTGTTCACGTGTATGAGGAGAAACTTGGAGATGCTGGCTACAATCTCTTCAAGCTTCGTCAAACCAATATCTCGTGGAGATAGTAACTGTGTGAAGATTTCATTCATCCTTATATTCATTTAAATATGTGTATTTCCAATTGTTGTATTTATCCTTATCCTCATATTGTTCAAAGAGTAAAATAGTAATGATTGACTTTGCATTGCAAAGGAAGATTTGAAATTCAGCATGTTGAGATCATATGTTAGAAAATGCAAAATGGTGCATGGAAAATGTTTTCACAGAATTGGAGTAGGAGCAATAAGTCATTAGTTTTATGATAAATAATGCAATGTATTTTTTTTTTTGGGAAATTTAGATGTAAAATTAGAATTATCAATACTTTGTACTTTTCTTAATATTTGCATTGTAATTGTGAATAAATGTACCTACAATTAGGTACTTATCAATGAAATTATAAGTTCTTTTTTTGTATAGTGTGATAATTTATGATTATAAAATTGAAAATTTTATTACATTGTGAAATTAATTAAAAAATTATAAGTGCAAGTGGATTATAAATAGTAAATATGGATTATAAATTATATAAAAGTTGAATTACGACAATTAAAAGTGTTGTAATATAATGTCAATAATGGCATTTCAAACAGTTGTTATTTACATTGATTTTGTTTTCCACTAAATAACTTATTAAGGTTTTAACCGTCACATTTTACATCCAAAAACTGCTATATTTTACATTGTAAAATATTGCGATTTGCACAACGGTTCACTTGAAAAAACAACATTATGCTTTGTAGCAACGTAAATTATGGTGGGTTTTGAAACTGCCACAAATGTAAATAATGGCAGTTAAAACTGCCACAATATACAAAAGTAACTACCACAATTTACACAAATTTTTGTAGTGTGATTATAGAGTATTGATCTTAATACAAGTGATTCATTCAAGTAACAACTGAGGAATCATATTGAAGTTTGATGATCTTAGGCTCTAGGTGTCAGGAACGGACTTAGAGTTTCATTTAAAGAACACTCTTAGAACATGAATACTTGTATCTTTCTAAATAATGATTGAATCAATATATGAGAGGGACAAAGTGGTGAAATCTAGCTTCAACACGTCTTTAATATATTGATGTCAACCTTTACTCAAAATTGTTTTAATACATCTTTATTTCATTAAATCAATGTTTTTAATTAACAAATATGTTTTCTTTACTTCTTAAACAATCCTAGTGCAGTTTTATTCAAATCAAACTAGTTTAAGCTTTGTCCTATCAAATCCCTATGGATAGAACTCTTGTTGTACTACAAACTACCTTGTATATTTGCTTAAAAAAATGATTGTATTGGAGCATTAACAAGTTTTTGGTGTTGTTGTCGGGGATTTGTGTTAAGAATACATTTGTTTGGAACCAGCTTGATTATTGTTCAAATTGTATAAAAACTTAGTTTATTTTAGATATTTGTGTTTATTGTCACTGCATAATTTTGTTGTTGACCACTACTTGAAGCTATTTTGTAAGCAAAAAAGGAAACAAAAATAGGTTTTGCTGACCACTTCTCGAAATTGAAAAGATAGCAAGAAGAAACAATAGTAGAGCAAGGAAGCACAAAAAACTCGTGAAAATACAACAATAGCAACAAGAAAAGGTGGCTAATTCAAGCTTTGATCTGGACTCTCACATATCAAACACACTAGACCAAATGGCTTCACAAAATAATCAAAGGAAATTGTTAGGTGATTATGCATAGCAGTAGGGACCACATTTCAAGGTTTGTAAAGCCTACAAAAGGTGTGGAAAAGATGCCTACATTGCTTTCATTTTTACAACAAACTAGTTTGCTAGTTTGGACCAAGAGGATCCTTTTAATCATCTTGCAACATTCTATGAAATGTGTGGAACTCTTGGGACCGATTTTGACCAAAAAGATGCCATTTATCTCAAATTATTTTCCTTTTTCACTTATTACTAAATCTAAAACATGACTGCAATCGCATGCCAATTAAAGCCTGACTAGTTGGGAAGATGTGGATAAGAAGTTTCTAGCAAGATTATTCCCTCTAGCAAAATTTATTAGTGCAAAATTATTTATTGCTACTTTCTTTCAAGGAATTGATGAACCATTCTATGAAGCATGGCCTTAGTAAGAAAAGGTCCTAATCGTGGATTTGATGATGTATCACTACTCAACATGTTCTATAATGGACTTAGTCATTAGAATAGGATGTTATTGGATGCATTTGCATGAGGAACCATGATGCTTAAGGATGCTAAAGTAGTTACTTTGATCAATGAATTATTAGCAACTAGTGATCACCAAGCTCAATGTGATAGTAAGCAACCTTCAAAAAGTGCAATTTTATAGCTTGAAACTCATGTGCCATTCTTTCACAAAATGGAATCATTTCATAGCAGATAGAAGAACCGAAAAAGTAAATGTTAAAGTTGCAGCTTTAGCCACGACCTCATGGTTGAACGCAACAAGTGATGAGATGTGATTTCTGCTCAAGTGATCACCAAAATGGTCTTTGTTCTACTCCAGAAACTCAAGAAGAGGGTGTGAACTACATGAATAATAATAATAGGAGGTCTAATAATTATTCCAACAATTGGAGATTCAATTAAAATCAAAATCAACATTTTAATTGGCAAGATGGAGGAACATCCAATAGGCAATCTGTGTAAGATCCGCAGAATTTAATTAATTAAATAAATAGTTAATTAATGAATGTGGGTAAGTGGTGTAATTATGACAATAATTTTTGATGGTATGATGTGGAAAGTGTTAGCTTAAGTGGTTGAGAGTACTTTGATTGTGTGAGAGGACTTGGGTTCAAGTCCTATGTATGCCAATTGTGTGTTATTTAATTATTATTGTTTTAATAATATGATGAAGCATATTTCGTATGATACTATGCTTGAATTGTGTGAGTTAGCAAGAAACATGAGTTGGCTTGATGGTTTAGCATTAAATTGGCTTTGGCATGGTCATGGGTTCAAACCTTGGTGGTGAAAATTTAATTCTCTTTTTGCTAAAAATTGGTATGGCATGAATAGGAAAAGGTGGAGAGAACCCTAGCACCCCTTTAAGGCACCTTTAGTGATCAAGGAGGGATTTCCAACATTCTGCATTTTTCTAAGCAACATTTCCTTTTTGAATGATATTGTATGCAATTGCATTATATATTGATGCATGAAAGCCTTCTCCTGAACCAAAATTCTTTTATCGTTTAACCTCTTGATGTTTGTTGTATGTGATTTTAGAGAGGGTATAGGTATGCTTGTGGTTTCCATTGTATTCAGTATTCTATGTGACTCCATTAGTACTATGATTATTATGATTCTTCTTCTTTTTTTTATGACTTGCCGAGATGTTTAGAGTTTTTCTCCTAAATATGACACAATTATTATAATTATCATTATTATTATTATTATTATTTATATATTATTATTATTAGTTATTATTGTTATCGGATTATAATTATTATTTTTATTTTTATTACTATTATTACTATTATTTCATTTACTATTATTATTAATATTTTATTTTATTATTATTATTATTATTTTTACTATTATTATTATTATGATAATAATAATAATAATTATTTTTATTTTATTATTATTATTATTTATATATTATTATTAATTACTATTCTTATTATTATTATTTTTATTATTATTACTATTATTATTATTATTTTATTTACTATTATTATTAATATTATTATATTTTTTTATTATTATTAATGCTATTTTTACTATTATTATTATTATTATTTTATTATTATTATTATTTATATATTATTATTTCTAGTTATTATTATTATAATTATTATATTTTTTACTATTATTGTTATTATTATTTATATATTATTATTACTAGTTATTATTATTATTATATTTATTATTAGTACAACTATTATTAGTTTATTTACTATTATTATTAATATTTTGTTATTATTATTTTATTTTGTTATTATTATTATTATTATTTATATTATTATTTTTACTAATACTATTATTATTATTATAATGATTATTTTTATTATTATTATTATTTATATTATTATTATTATTATTTTATTTTACAATTATTACTATTATTAATATTTTATTGCATTATTATTATTATTATTATTATTATTATTATTTCTATTATTATTATTATTATTTTATTTTATTTTACTATTATTTTATTATTATTGTTATTATTATATTTTTGATTTTATTATTATTATTATTATTACTGTTTTATTATCATTGCTTTATTTTGTTATTATTATTATTATTACTTTGCTATTATTGTTTTAACTTATTAGTATTATTGTTTTATTATTATTGTTTGAATTGATTTTATTTTATTATTGTTTTTATTATTATTAATGTTATTTTGTTTGATTTTTATTTTTATTATTATTATTATTGTTGTTGTTATTATTAGTTTTATTATTATCATTTATTGTTTTATTGCCCATGTGTGGTATTTTGGGGCAATAGTTATATATTTTTCTTGCGTTTGTATATTGTTTGGTTGTTCAACATTGTGTTGGACTATGATCCAGTCATGTGATTATGACTGGATAAGTATATTTCATGTTATGAATTGTATGTATAGTATTTGGGTTCTCTGGAACTTGCTTCAAAGTGCCCAAAAACCAGTAGCAGTGACGCTATTGGTATGGCGCCTAGTGGCTTGGGGTGTGCTGCCTGGTAACTTGGGGTGCGTTGCCAGGTGATAAAGGAAAACCAGAGAAGCTTGAAACGCATGGCGCCTGGCGGAAAATGTGATCCTGCCAATCGGAAAAGATCTGGTAGAGGCTCTAGAAAGCACGTGGTGCTTGGCGGTGAGGAGTGTCCTACCAGGCGATAACTACAGGCATGGGCATCAGAGGCGCGTTTGCATCTAGCGGTACGTGTCCCCCGCCAGGTGATTTTGCTGCTGCAACTTTGGGTTGCTGGTTCTGCAAGCGTGATCTACAAGGCTTTTAAGGATGCTTCAAATGTGGGTTTACTGGTGTTCCTTGAGTTGAGCTCGGAACGTATCCCTTGAGTTGAGCTCGGGATAGGGGTTAAGCACGTGGCATTCCTCGAGTTGAGCTCGGAATGACTTCCCTCGAGTTGAGCTCGGGATGGTGGATGAACACGAGGAACCCTTGAGTTGAGCTTGGGTTGGCGAGTGTTGCCGGTATGAGTGTACTGGTTGTGGCCAGTACAGATGGGTCCAGATAGATTGCCCTTCTCAATAGTTGACTGACGAGTTTGGTAGTCTTGGGACGTTGTGAACTTTGTTCGTATTTGGGAACTCCACCTGGCGTTACGGTGTATGATCTGTAACATGGTTTCTTGCACGTGCTCTATCGGTTGTGGCCAATAGGTATGACAACAACTCATCTTGAAGTAATCACTAGAAGATGTAGAACACGATTCACATGGTGGTGGCCATGTGGTATGGCATTAATGAAAGGAACTTTCCAGATGTGAATGATGTGTTATATATGTATATGAGTGTCTTATATATATATATATAAATATATATATATATATATATATATATATATATATATATTTATTCTGTTAGCTCACCCTATCTGCTTGTGTTTGGCGATGATCGTGTACGCGGTACACGGAGCGGATGATGTTGTAGGTGGATTCGGTGAGGCTTAGCAATGGAGCGGGGATAGCTTGGGAGTTTTTATGATTTATGGCTTTGAAATAAATTGTAAACACTATGGATGTTTTATATTATTTTGAGTTTTATAAATTATGGAATTTTAGACTATTCATAGATTTAATAAAGTTTTAAATTTCCCGCGTTTTTGGGAAATGATGCTTTAATAAAGGAAGCTAACATAATATTTCTTTACTTTTTATTAAAATCAGTAATATCCTGACGGGATGTTACAATTTGCACAAATGCCTTATCAAGGACAACAATCTCAACAAGACAGAGTATCTAAGCTTGAAGGTTCTTTAGCCTAATTTATACAAGTATCAACTTCCAATTAGAAGAATATTGAAGCTTCCATAAGAAATCTAGAAATGTAGATTGGACAAATTGTAAAACAACTTGTAGACCAACAAGACACTCAAACTACAACCAATACAAGAATCAATCATAAAGAGCAATGTAAGTCCAACATTTCCAGACAAGGGACGGTAGTAGGTGAAGGGATTGGTGATAATTTGAGAATAAAAGAAAGTGAGAAAAAATAGTTTGAAATGGAGGAAAAAGAAAAAGAGAACACTAAGAGTGAAATTGAAAAAAAAAATGAAGAGAAAAAATGAGTGTAAGTTTGAAGGAGAGAAAGAAAAGAGTGAGAGTACAAAAAAGAATAGACAAGATGTAAATAATAATAAGGAAGAAATATATATAGAAGGAGAAAATGAAAAGAAAAAAGTATAGAAAAAAAGAGAGGGATAAAGAAGGAAAAGAAATTCATAGAGGAGTAAAACCCCCTATCACACACCTTCCTTACCCTCATGGACCTACAAGAAAAGATAAGCAGAGGCAATTCATCAGATTTTTGGATATGATAAAGAGGTTGCAAATCAATGTGCCATTCACTAAAGCCATGGACCAAATTCTAACTTATGCAAAGTTCATGAAAAATTTCCTTACCAAGAACATGAGGATCCATGAAGATGAAATTGTTAAAGTGGAGGATGAATGTAATGCTATAATTTAAAGGCATTACCTTCGAAGACACGTGATCCAGGATGTTTTACACTACTTATGATCATAGAAAGCTTAATAGTGGGAGCAAGCATCAATCTCATGCCATTGTCTATTCTAAAGAGAATTGGTAGAAGATCTCTTAGTGAGGGTTAACAAGTTTTACTTTCTAATTGGCTTTGTGATCATGGACATAGAGGAGGATTTTGAAGTTCCTCTTATCTTTTAATGGCAGACCCTTCATGAAGCAGTTATTTTGATTGAAATTGTATACTTGTGACTTAGTTTTTGAATTTATTATTAAAGGTTTATTCATCCCCCGCCCCTCTTCTAGAACCAGATCACACCAACAAGTGGTATCAGAGGTCAATCTTTGGGGAACTCCTTAACAGGAAGAGAGATTATTGATCCGACAAATTCAATGGAAGGAAGCGACCAACAAATGAATCACTTTCCGCACTTTAAAGATGAGATGTATGAATTATGGAAATTAAGATATTTTAAAGCAAAGAATATTGACTTGCTAGATATCACCGAGAGAGGTATTCTTTCTATACTAGATGACAAAAGAAAATAGCTACCACCAGGTAAATTAGATATTGCTCAAAGGTATGTATATTAGTTAAAAGCAAAATTGAAAAATTGTGGAAATTGTTCTTCGTCGGAGGAATAAATTGGGAAAGTACATGCAATGTATTTTACTAAAGAAATGTAGGATACTTTAGCATTAGGTCGTGATGGATCCACAAATGTAAGAAGGAGTAAACTAACCATTTTAAGTAATCAATATGAAAAATTCACTATGGAAGAAAATGAGTCAGTACAGTCTACAATTGCATGCATACAAAATCTACTTAATAGTATGAGATCTCTTGGAACACTTTATTGTAATTATGACGTGATTGATAAAATCTTACACGCTCTACCAAAAAAGTGGAGAACACAAGGATAAGGAAAAGGTAATATGTTACGAATGTAGGAAACCAGGTCACTATAGTTTAAATGTCTTGACCTAACGAAAAAGGATAAGGATAAGTGTTAACTCTTTGGCAAGTGTACCAATTCGTTACAAGTAGTAAAAATGGAAGTCCAAGTATCGTTTTCCCAAAGGATTTGTGTTCGTTTGTCTAAGTGTGATTATTTACTAATTTTAGCAATAACATCAAAGTAAAAGATTGATTTAATTTAAGAACAACATGCAAAATTTATAAACACTAAAGTTATAAAAGGATTTAAGAAACACTTCATCAAGGTTGGATTTCATGAACCATACTAACGCAATATTTCCTACACAATTTCTCTATCGTGCTCAAACATCCTCATCATAAGCTTACTAACCACTAA
This sequence comes from Vigna unguiculata, assembly GCF_037176805.1. Classification (NCBI taxonomy): domain Eukaryota; kingdom Viridiplantae; phylum Streptophyta; class Magnoliopsida; order Fabales; family Fabaceae; genus Vigna; species Vigna unguiculata. Next base: position 15,091,139 of record NC_140801.1, read on the forward strand.
TTCCTTAGAAGTAAGTTTTAAGTCAAATATGTTAAAATGTTAATTCCTTAACTATTTTAACACATGACTTGCATTAAGATTTAATGTATAGAATGACCTAGAGATTACGTCTATTCCTAGAACCCAATCTCATGGTTGTTCTATCCAAGGTTAAGTTCTAATTCATTTTCCAATAATTAGATACAACCAAATAGCAAAGATTTCCATCAAGCACATTTATAATTGAGATAAAACATATGAACAACGAAAGAGATTACATTGCATAGGAAAATTACAAAGAGTATAGGTTCATTACATCCAACCAATGAAGGAGGAGTTTAGTCACTCCTAAGCATCTAGAACAAAGTATGGATGAATTTGATGGAATGGATGAATTGTTGTGAAGTCTCCTTGCCCTAGAATGGCGCTTTTTCGTCTCCTTTCTGATTCTGTCGCGTTCCCACACTCCAGCACACCGTTTCGTGTAAGTTTTCGAAACTATAACCACTTCAGAAAACCGTCTTCTCGCTGGGCGAGATGACTTACTCGCTGGGCGACCGGTGATTACTCGCTGGGCGAAAGAGAACACTCGTTGGGCGACTGGTCCATTTCGTTGGGCGACTGGGTCTTGACAGAATAACTTCACTTCTTCTCCAATCCTTCACTTTCCTATACAATAATCTCAAAGATAACACAAAATATATCTAACCTAAAAGAACCTAAAAACAACCTAAAACTACCCACAAAACACATGATTAAGTACAATTAAGGAGTCTAATAAAATAAGAATAATAAGTATTTTTCATACTTATCAAACTCCCCCAAACTTGTACTTTTTCATGTCCTCATGAAAAGGAAACCTAACTGTACAAACACATAAACAAAACACTCTACTTAACAATGAACCAAAGACATATGATCTCATAACATAATCCCCTTTACACATATCAAAAACCATTCACTTGCATTTCTCAAATTCAAGAAGATATGATGTGGTGCTTCCATGAAAATCAATTCCTCAATCCAGAATTAAATATGACTATCAACAATGAGAATCACTAAATCACACAAAAGTCAGTGTTTCCTCACACATGTGTTAGCCACACAATCTCACAACTAGCATACCATAAATCCAATCCATCAAAGTTTTGCACATCATCTCATTCACACACTTCACACACATTGAATTAGATCAAAAGGTCTTTCTAGGCTTGAAACTTGGCTTGGCTACAAAGAATTATGGTTTTTCATGGAATCAAATCACCTTAGAAGAGGAGAACAATTATATGCATAAACAAACATTCATGAATATCCTCACTCCCCATATACAAACAATACAATCCACCATAATCTTTTCATAGCTCAACCTCACAATTTCATTTCATGCACCCTTTCCATTACTTTGCCTTTGCTTATTCTCTTCTTTTTTTTTTTTATGAACAAAAACATTTTTTTTTTAATTGAGAGTGTTGAGCTTTTTTTTTTTCTTCAATCATCACAATTTCTCCTTTCTCAATCACATCTTTCCCCCAAAATTAATCTCCACTCATACCCATGTTCACAACATAAAACTTGTTCTCTTCTTCCATGGTGTAAGGTAAGATAAAATTTTACAAGGCTTAGGGTAGAGAAACAATACATCAAGGCTCAAAAAGGGTTCAAAAATGGTTTCACATTATGCACAAAGGTTAGCTATTTGGCCAAGTAGCTTCATTACATAACAACAAACAATTGCCTTTTTCATCCCTAACCAAGTGTGTGTGATTGCATTCAAAGAATCATGCAAAAATTAACTTCATAGCAATGATAGCTTCCTAGCATTCTCACCAAGCACATATGTCAACACTCAACTATCTCATTCATTGAGCCAAATTTCACTCTGGATAAGGACTGAATCACATTGCAACCACATCAACACTTCATCAATCATTCAAAGTTGCAAGCAAATAACCAAAGATCATGCAAGGCTATATGAACAGAGATCACAATGTCATTACAAACATAAGTACGAACATAAACTCAACAACTAAACAATAATGTCTAGACAAAACAAAGTACTAAACCCATAACAAAACTACACATCACTAAACAAATAAACAAAGTCTTAAACACAACACATCTAAACACGACACATCTCAAGCATCATCATCAGGAGGAACCTCCTCCTCAACAGCATTCCCAGCTTCATCAACATCATCTGCACCATCATCACCATCATCACCATCATCAGAGTCAGCAGCAGTACCACGCCCCACTGAGATTCTGGCCTGCCCTGAGGCCAAGAAATGTACTCATCAAATTGAGCACCAGTCATCAAATAATCATCTGGAGTGTCTGGAACAGCCAAAGACAACTTATGCAAGTTGTCCATGATCCATTTCGCTGGGCGACTGGGTCTTGACAGAATAACTTCACTTCTTCTCCAATCCTTCACTTTCCTATACAATAATCTCAAAGATAACACAAAATATATCTAACCTAAAAGAACCTAAAAACAACCTAAAACTACCCACAAAACACATGATTAAGTACAATTAAGGAGTCCAATAAAATAAGAATAATAAGTATTTTTCATACTTATCAATAAGAACTAAAAAAACCTCATGGAAACATGGGAGGCAATGGAATCTTCTGAATTAGAGGGGGAAGAAGCACATATTTCATGACAAACACAAATTGTGACACATCATACCACTCTGATGATGAAGAGGTAGACTTCTTTAACCTTCACTCTCTATAAGAATGGAAAGACAAGACCAGATAAGACCTTGTGTTGAAAAAGGAAGTCACTCCAAAATCACATGGATTCAACACAAGACAAACAAGAGCTTAATGGGAAATCCTCGAAACCTCCAATTCCTTGATCATCACTTTGAGAAAATGTGTATGATCCTTGCAAGCTACATGCTTTGGATGATTATTTTAATAACAATTATCTTGTTTGTTGTTTTTTGTTGAAAGGGTATTTGATCCCGGGGGAGGAAAGCGAAATGCATCTAAGAGAAAGAAATTTTTTTACCATAGAGGAACATGAATATTTGAGGGCAAATTGTTTTGAAGAGGAGGGAATGATAGCCTACCCTCTAGCCATGGCCAAGCATATTCAAGAAGGGTTGAAGTTATCTCTGGAAGGTGGGCATAAACTCTTTCTCTTGGGCCATCATGAAGCATCTTTAGCAGTGTAGGAATACAGGATAGACCTTGCTTCGTAGATATGGCCAATTTCAAGGCTGCCAGAAAATTCCTGAAAAGTATAATTGGCACCAAAGGAAGAGGTTGTTTAAGCTTGCCAAAAAGTATGTTTGGGATTATCCATACCTCTTAAAAATTGGCTTTAGTGGCTTACTCAGAAGATGTATATTTGGTACAAAAATCAAGGATGGGTTATAACACTGTCACAATTCACCTTATGGAGGTCACTATAATGGAGAAAGAACTGCATCAAAGGTGCTACAATCTGGTTTATCTGGCCTACCCTATTCAAAGATGCAAATGAATTTTGCAAGAGTTGTGACAAATGTCCAAGAGTAGGAGGCATATCCAAGAGACATGAACTTCCTCTTTCAAGCATGATCGAAATTGAAATCTTTGACTGTTGAGGAATTGATTTGTGGGACCACTGTCAATGTCTTACTCAAATGAATACATGCTCTTGGAAGTTGAATATGTCTCAAAATGTGTAGAAGCTGCAACTGTTAAGACTGTATACTTTCTTAGGTTTGGCTCACCAAGAGTGCTAATCAATGATGGTGGCACTCACTTTTGCAATAGACTAATCAAAAAGGTTTTTGAGCATTATAAAATACGACACAAAGTAATAACACCTTATCACCCATTAATGAATGGACAAGCTAAAGTCTCCAACAAAGATTTAAAAATAATTTTTGAAAAGACAACTGCAAATTCAAAGAAGGATTGACTTAGTTGGTGTAAAGAGTCCTAATCAGTAATGCAAAGAGTTCATTCGTTAGGGGTGAGACATCACACTGAGTTTGAATGTATTAAGGTCTGGTTGACTGAGACATCTACCGAGGAACATTAGTGTACTTTCAAGAACAATGAAAGAATATTGATAAATCAATGAAATAGTAACCGTGCATAAGAACAAGAGAGTGAAATTTAATCCCAACACACCTTATTTTCTCTATATCACATTATTTTATCTTTATTTTGAGTTCTAGATCATTATCATTCTAAAATACAAACATCTATGTTTCACAAATCTTAAATACATCATGAGTTTTTGATAAGTTGATCAAATCCTTACACTACAAAAAAAAAATCAATTTTAATGGAGGTTTATTAACGGAGAATACAAAACCTCCAGTAATTTATTAACATAACAGAGGTTTTTTTGAAACTCTAGTAACTAACAGGGGTTTTCAATCAACCCGGGAAAACCCTCTTTACATTTCTTCACGAAACCTCCTTTTATCATTTTTCGTACGTTCAAAGATCACTACTACTTTTTTCTTCTTTCTTCTTTTCCTACGTTAAACTTTCGTCGCAGATTCAAATTTTCCTCTCTCAATTTCATTAAAAATCTTCAAATCTTCCAAAAAAAAAACAATTGTAGCTTCCAGTTTCTCTTCATTTCCCTGTTCGTATCTTCACTTGTCAATCATAGATTCCAATTGGTAATGGTTTCCTTTGTCTTTTTTTAGGTTTTCAACTTTTATTTTACTTGTCGTTAATTTCTCACTTTCTCCTCTTTGATGTCTAGTTCTGTGAAGGTATTCAGTTTCAAGTGTGTCTTAGACAAGCGACTTTGCCCGTTCAATGGTTATAGCATCTACGTTGTTGCTTCCGCGTTTGATTGTTCATGGTTCTAACAACTTTTATGTTTCAATTCGTGAAATGGAGTAATTGGTGAGTGTTGAAGAGATTCACGATTGTGCTTGTAACGATACCATTCAAAGAGTAATCACTCAGGTGAATTTCTTTGAATTCACGAGACAACAAGCCATGCATTTATCCTGCAACTAAAACTCACTCTTCTATAATTTTTGTGTGGTTCCTTAAGTGTCCTTTTATTTCAACTAGAAAATCTGACACTATTCTTTGTAATCTCCGTCTCATTCTCTGTTGTTTCATTTCTTTTCATATTTTTAGCAGACATAACTTTAGTTATTAATTGTTGATCAAATGATTGCAGTAAATAATTTATGGTTGGTTTTGATTTGTGCTATTAGTTATTACGTTTTTTCTTTAAATTTTGTGAATGTTTGGATAAAGAACGTAATTAAGTACTTAATCATAATAAAGAACTAATATATGTGGTTTTGTTTTCAGTATAATGTGTTGGCAAAAGCAATACAAGTCTAAATGCTGAAGCAAGATTTTGGTGATGATAAAAGAAGCCTGAAAGCCATCTGGAAGACAATATGAAGACCATATGTTATTATGTTTAAAGCTATCTTGTAAAATGTAATTAGATTAGTTAGAATCAGTATTGTACAAGAAAATTCTGGTATTTCTCGAAAAATCAAAGTGATAATCGATTATCCTGAGCTGAACCAATTTTTTCAAGAAAGAACTAGAATAATCGATTATCACCTCTGATAATCGATTATCTGCTAAAAAATTTTGTTTTTCATAAACCACACTGGAATAATCGATTATCACTAGTGATAATCGATTATCCTGGTCAGTTGGGCGCGACTGTTCAGCTTTTTGACCTAATTTCTGGAACCCCTATTTAAGGAACCTCAGAGTTACTTCTCATTTACCTTTTTGAGAAGCTAGAGTACTAGTGTTGTGACTGGAAGAGAGTTCTATGAGTGTTCTCAATAGAAGCTTTAAAAAACCTAGTGTGGGTAGAGTGATAACTTTTCCTGAGAAGTGTTCTAGGAGATTGAGTGTTGCTGTTGTTGCTAGGAAAGCTAAGGTCAAGATTCTCTGTGTGATTCAGAGAGGTGTTCATCTCTTGTGTGATTCAAGAGAGGTGTTTTCTTTCCTTACACTCTTAATATCTGATTGTAAATATGTTACTTGTTAGTGATTTAGTTAATCTCGTTTTTGAGAGATTAACAACTGGACGTAGGGTCTTTTGATCCGAACCAGTATAAATTGTGTTCAATCTTCTTCTCTATCTCTTTATTTCATCTATTATTGTGTTTAAAGAAATTATTTATTGATCTAATTGATAAATTTTGGAAAAATTTTAAAGTATTAATTTTATTATTTAAAAACCAATTCACCCCCCTCTTGGTTTTGTCTGCGCGCTCAAACATTTCGCTGCGCGATACCAACAATTGGTATCAGAGCTTGCTTTGATAGTTATTCAAAATTTTCGAAAATGGTTGGACAAACTCAAACCTTTGCCGAGGGTGCGTCTATTAACAGACCTCCTCTATTTACTGGTGAAAATTATCCTTTCTGGAAAGTTAGGATGCAAATTTTTCTGGATTCGGTTAATAAAGGTATTTGGGATACTGTTTTAAATTGTCCATTTGTTCCTGTTAATATTGTAAATGATGTGCAGGAACCAAAGCCATTTTCGCAATGGACAATAGACGAAAATAGACGTGCTCAGTATCATGTAAAAGCTAGAAATATAATTTCATATGCCTTAACCCTAGATGAGTTTTACAGGATCTCAGTATGCACCAGTGCACAAGAAATGTGGGAAATATTGTGTGTAACCCATGAAGGAACAGACGATGTGAAAAGAGCACGCAAGAACTCCTTGATCCAAGAATACGAAATGTTTCGGATGCAGCAAGGAGAAACTATATAGGATGTGCAAAAACGATTCACACATATCGTCAATCATCTCACAGGTCTAGGTAAAACTTTTGACACTGATGAATTAAATATAAAAGTTCTTAAATCCTTGAACAGGACTTGGCAGCCGAAGGTGACAGCCATCACGGAGTCATAAAACCTTACGACAATGACGATGGCGGCTCTGTTTGGAAAGCTGAGAGAACATGAGCTTGAACTGGGCAGATTAAATGATGAAGAAGATATTGGAAGAAAGAAGAACATAGCCTTTAAAACCGAAATGGTTAAAGGCAAAAGGCAAAAGGAAGAAGAAGATTTGGATGATGATGAAAATATTAGTCTTATGATTAAGAAATTTACAAAATTCATGAAGGTTAGAGGTAAAAATCAATTCAAGAGCAACAAGAAGGAAAATCAAGGATCATCCTCAAATTTTAAATGCTACGGATGTGGAGAATCTGGACACGTCAAAGCTGATTGCCCAAATACAAAGAAAAGTGAAGAAAAGAAGGGTAGAAAATTCTTCAAAAAGAAAGCATACATAGCTTGGGAAGACAATGCCTCAAGCTCATCAAATTCTAGTGATTCTAAAACTGAAGAAGCAAATCTATGTTTGATGGCTAATCATGATGATTCTGACAGTGAGGTAAATTATACTTACCATGAAAATGATTATGATGATTTGTATGATGTTTTTCAACAATTACTTATTAAATCTAGTAAATTGGATACTGCTCATAAAATGTTAAAATCTGATTTTAAAGATTTACAAAGTAAATTTGAAAAATCTCTTGAAGAAGAAGAACTTTTGAAAAATAAAATTTCAAATTTAGAAAATAAAGAAACTGTTGAATGTGCTTCATGTAAAAGTTACATGGAAAAACATCTTGAAGATGCTTTAGAAAATAAAAAGTGAAAAGTTTAAAATCAAGAAAAACCCAAATAAGATCAAGCATGCTTATAATCATAGTTTTAAAAATAAAACTAAAAGAACTCATAGAGTTTGGGTAGAAAAAGGAACATATCATTCTATGAATACATATGCATGTACTGCTACATGTTTTTATTGCATGAAAAAGGGTCATACTTCAAACAAATGCAATATCAAACATTTTGGTGTTCCTAATAAGAAATATCATTGGGTTCCTGTTCATAAGTAGATATTTGTTTTCTAACCCCAAGGACCCAAACAAGTTGTTGGGGACCTAAATGAATTGTTTCCTTATTTTGCAGATGACTTCTAAATCCAGAAGATCAATGTGGTATCTTGACAGTGGTTGTTCAAGACACATGACTGGAGATAAAAAGAAGTTTAAGAATTTTAAAAAGAAGGAACAAGGATTTGTCACTTATGGGGATAACAACAAAGGAAAAATACTTGGAACAGGTGATGTAGGAGGAGGAAATACTTTGGAGATCAAGGATGTACTATATGTGGAAGGACTAAAACACAATCTTCTCAGTATAAGCCAATTATGTGATAAAGGACTCAAAGTAATATTTGAGAGTGACTACTACACTATTCATCAAAAGGACTCCAAAGAAATAGCCTTAAAAGGTATGAGATACAATAATATTTACTTGATTGATCTTGATAATGCATCATCTAGTGATATAACTTGTTTGGTTGTTAAAGAAGAAAATCCCTGGTTATGGCATAAACGAGCTGCTCATATTAACATGCAACAATTAAACAAACTGATTTCTAAAGAACTAATAATTGGATTGCCTAAAATAAAGTTTGAAAAAGATAAACTATGTGAGGCATGTCAAAAAGGAAAACAAGTAAAATCTTCATTTCATTCAAAAAATGTGATTTCTACATCAAAACCTTTAGAACTTTTGCATATGGATTTATTTGGTCCTTCAAGGACAAAAAGCTTTGGAGGAAATTATTATGCTCTTGTTATTGTTGATGATTACTCACGATATACATGGACTTTCTTTCTCACACTAAAAAGTGAGGCATTTAAAGCTTTTAAAAAGTTTGCAAAAGCAGTTCAAAATGAAAAAGATTTGAAAATTAAAGTTTTAAGAAGTGATCATGGTGGAGAATTTCAAAATGAATTATTTGAAAACTTTTGTTAAGAAAACGGAATTATGCATAATTTTTCTGCACCTAGAACTCCTCAACAAAATGGAGTTGTAGAAAGGAAAAATAGATCTTTAGAAGAATTAGCTCGCACAATGTTGAACGAATATTATGTGCCTAAATATTTTTGGGCTGATGCTGTGAGCACTGCTTGTTATGTATTAAATAGAATGCTCATTAGACCAATTTTAAAAGTTACCCCCTATGAATTGTTTAAAGGAAGAAAGCTTAATGTAGCACATTTAAAAATATTTGGATGCAAATGCTTTGTTCTAAATAATTGATTCTAAAGCTGATGAAACTATTTTCTTAGGATATTCATTAACTAGTAAAGCCTATAGGATATTTAATAGAAGAACCTTGAATATGGAAGAATTTGTGCATGTTGTTTTTGATGAAATTGTGGACCTTGAGGAGAACCCTCTTGAGTCAAATAAAACAAATGCAGGTGATGAAGAATATTTAAAAGAAGCCCTTGATGAGATGTATCTAAATAAAATCCACTGACTGAACCTGAAGATCTTGCCAAAATCTGGAAATCACCTAGAGGATTATCTCTAGAAAATGTCATTGGAGATATATCAAAGGGAGTTGTTACTAGAAATATATCAAATTTCTGTATGACTGTTGCCTTTGTTTCACAGATAGAACCCAAAAGTGTAGACGAAGCTCTTCAAGATGATCAATGGTGCATAGCAATTCAAGAAGAGATGAATCAATTTGAAAGGAATGAAGTTTAGGAACTCATTCCTAGGGATGATTCACACCAAGTAATAGGAACAAAATGGGTGTTCAGAAACAAGCTGGATGAGGATGGAAACATCACTAAAAACAAAGCCAGACTTGTAGGAAAGGGATACAGACAAGAAGGTATAGACTATGATGAGACTTATGCTCCAGTTGCCAGGTTAGAAGCTATACGTTTACTTCTTGCCTATGATTCTCTGATGAAATTCAAACTATATCAGATGGATGTCAAAAGTGCTTTTTTAAATGGATTTATAAAAGAAAATGTGTATGTTGAACAACCACTTGGCTTTGAAGACTATAAGTTTCCTAATCACATTTATAAATTAAAGAAAGCATTGTATGGATTAAAACAAGCACCTAGATCTTGGTATGAACGATTAAGTACATTTTTGCTAGAAAATGATTTTGAAAGAAGTAAAATTGATTTAACTCTGTTTATTAAAAGAGTAAATGAGCATATTTTGCTAGTTCAGATTTATGTAGATGACATAATATTTGGGTCTACTGATAGTTCACTATGTAAAGGCTTTGCAAGCATAATGCAGGGAGAGTTTGAAATGTCAATGATGGGAGAATTGACATTCTTTTTGGGTCTTCAAATTAAGCAAATGGAAAATGGAACTTTCATTTCTCAATCTAAGTATTGTAAAGAAGTACTTAAGAAATTTGGAATGGATACTGCTAAGGAAGCAAGTACTCCTATGGGAACCTCCTGCTACTTAGACAAAGATGAATCAGGAATAGAGGTAAATCAAACTATGTTTAGAGGCATGATAGGTTCTTTGCTGTATCTTATTGCAAGTAGGCCTGATATTATGCAATCTGTATGTGTGTGCTCGTTTTCAAGCCAATCCAAAAGAATCACATCTTACTGCAGTAAAAAGAATTTTAAAATACTTAAAAGGAACTGCATGTTTTGGACTTTGGTATCCTTCAGGAGCATCTCCTAATTTGATAGGATATTCAGATGCTGATTATGGTGGCTGTAAAATAGATAGAAAAAGTACCAGTGGTACCTGTCACCTCCTAGGTAGTTCATTAGTCTCTTGGCACTCTAAGAAACAAGCTTGTGTGCCTTTATCAACTATAGAGGCTGAATACATAGTAGCTGGAAACTATTGTGCTCAAATTCTTTGGATGAAACAACAACTAGAAGACTATAATATCTTTCTAAATCACATACCTCTGAAATGTGATAATACTAGTGCTATTAATTTAACCAAAAATCCCATAATGCACTCTAGGACAAAGCACATTGAAATAAGGCATCATTTCCTAAGAGATCACATTAATAAAGGAAATTGTGAGATAGAATACGTAGATACAAAGCACCAACTAGCTGATATCTTTACCAAACCTTTAGCTAAAGATAGATTTTATGAACTAAGAAGAGACTTAGGCATATTAGAGATCTCTTAAATTGTCAAAAACTCAAAATCCTTAAAAATCCGAAAAATAGAGTCAATAATCGATTATAAGAGTCAATAATCGATTATCAGACACTCTTAAAAATTTCCAAAGCATTCTGGAATAATCGATTATTTGGGGACATAATCGATTATCCTTAAACTTCTCAGCCTTAAAATTCAAAAATGTTCTGTAATAATCGATTATTTGGGGCAATAATCGATTATCCTTAATTCTGAGCCAAAAATCAAAAACTCACTGGAATAATCGATTATCACTTAGGATAATCGATTATCAGCTCGTCAGGATTCATATTTTGCCCAGAACAAGAACTAATAATCGATTATCATCTTAGGATAATTGATTATTACACGTCGTTGACCAAATAATTTTAAAAACTAGCCGTTGTAACGGCTAGATTTGCATCAAATCGCGTGTATATGGCCGTTGGAGACTCTTCTCTATAGATATGAGCCATTTTTGTCACCAGAACACTCTTTTCTCTCAATCAACACTCAAAGTTCTCTCATTTTCTCATTTTCTCAAAAACTCACAAAAGCTTCTCCTTTACTTCAACCATGGCTGAATCCTCTTGTAGAAAGATTCCTACACGCAGAAGAACTGCATCTCGTGCCTCTCAACCCTCAATTGCACCTCGCACAGCTTCCATTGAAGGATGAATTTCGGATGAAGAAAGATGCTCTTAATTCATCACATTGTGGAAAGACAAACCCCTCATCACTCCAAAATTCATCCAGTCTCAATGGTTTGTAAATCGCCATATCACAATTCAAAACTTTCTGGCTGAACAAGGTGTGAAATTCTTCACAGAGATGCAAGGCATCTACTACCCTGATTTGGTACGAGCCTTCTACTTCAATTACAAATTCAGAGATGGAGTTGGGTTCACAAAGGTGAAAGGTGTCTACATTATTCTAGATGATGATATTTGGGAAAATGTTGCACAATTTCCCATTCATGAGGGCACATCCCCAATCCTCACGGCTGGCATTGAAGGGTTCAACAGAATTTTTGCATATAGATCCTTCATGCGACGCCTAGATCAAGAAATTGGTCGTCAATTGCTAGCTGTACCTCTCAAAATCGATGAGCGTCTACTTCACTATCTCATTGTTTGGATTCTATGTCCACGTGGTACAAACCATGCACAGTGCAGTGAAGCAGATCTCATGATCATCTATGCCATGCTCAACCACATTGCTATCTATTGGCCAAGCATCATTCTTGACACCATGCTCAAAGCCAAGAGATTGCCTCAATATCCTTTCCCGTATTCCTTACTCATTTCTCGTATTTGTGAGTATAAAGGGGTGAATGTCTCTGATGAACAGTCTCATAAGACCACTACGACAAACAAAATTACGGAAAACTCCTTGAAGCAGATGAAATTTATTCCTTTTGGGAATACCTACATTCACAAGGATGATATGCCTTCCTCGAACAATGAAGAAGAAGAGAATCCTCCCACTGCTCCTATTCCTCCTGTTGACACACATATTGGATCATCCAATGGTGTTGGTGGCTCATCCTCTTCTTTAGAGGATCATATTTTAAATCTCAACCAGAGACTTGAAGAATTCTTTCTTCTCTCCACTCATAGACATGAAGAAGTCATTGGCTTAATTAGAGGATTAGATTCTAGGATCTCTAACTTAGAACATAAATTTGATAAATATGAGGACGATGATGACATGAGTCAAGACTTTTAAAAGTCTACATCATAGTCTATTTGTTTGCAATTATAATATGTTTTCCAGTTTTAGTTTTTAATAAAAGTATATTTGTCTTGTTATTCTTTACCTATGCCTAATTTAGGGGGAGCTTCTTTATTGAAACTCTTTTTCATTTGATCAAAACAAGGGGAGAAAAAGTTTAAAAGTTTAAACCAAACAATGCTACTAACAAATCTACTTGTAAGATATTTTGATTGTAGATACTTTAAACATATTGTTTTGATCATCATCAAAAAGGGGGAGATTGTTGGCAAAAGCAATACAAGTCTAAATGCTGAAGCAAGATTTTGATGATGATAAAAGAAGCCTGAAAGCCATTTGGAAGACAATATGAAGACCATATGTTATTATGTTTAAAGCTATCTTGTAAAATGTAATTAGATTAGTTAGAATCAGTATTGTACAAGAAAATTCTGGTATTTCTCGAAAAATCAAAGTGATAATCGATTATCACTTAGAATAATCGCTTATCCTGAGCTGAACCAATTTTTTCAAGAAAGAACTGGAATAATCGATTATCACCTCTAATAATCGATTATCTGCTCAAAAATTTTGTTTTTCATAAACCACACTGGAATAATCGATTATCACTAGTGATAATCGATTATCCTGGTCAGTTGGGCGCGACTCTTCAGCTTTTTGACCTAATTTCTGGAACCCCTATTTAAGGAACCTCAGAGTTACTTCTCATTTACCTTTTTGAGAAGCTAGAGTACTAGTGATGTGACTGCAAGAGAGTGCTCTGAGTGTTCTCAATAGAAGCTTTGAAAAACCTAGTGTGGGTAGAGCGATAACTTTTCCTGAGAAGTGTTCTAAGAGATTGAGTGCTGCTGCTGTTGCTAGGAAAGCTAAGGTCAAGATTCTTTGTGTGATTCAGAGAGGTGTTCATCTCTTGTGTGATTCAAGAGAGGTGTTTTCTTTCCTTACACTCTTAATATCTGATTGTAAATTTGTTACTTGTTAGTGATTTAGTTAATCTCGTTTTTGAGAGATTAACAACTGGACGTAGGTCTTTTGATCCGAACCAGTATAAATACTTGTGTTCAATCTTCTTCTCTATCTCTTTATTTCATCTATTATTGTGTTTAAAGAAATTATTTATTGATCTAATTGATAAATTTTGGAAAAATTTTAAAGTATTAATTTTATTATTTAAAAACCAATTCACCCCCCTCTTGGTTTTGTCCGCACGCTCAAACATTCCACTGCCAACATAATGTTTATGCTTGAATTTGTCTTAGGAGGTGTTTATGCTTGAATTTATCTTAGGAGGTGTTCTGTTAAATTTTTGTATTAATGTTCCAATGTATTAACTAATTGTTAATTCCTATTTGGAGGTTTTAATGATGTTAACTCCAAACATGAAAAATGAAAATTCCAACCAAAAGGTCATAAATCACAATACCTTAAGAACCGGTTGCAGACGTGAAATAGAACTTTACACCTTTTCATTATAAAAAAAATCACAGGCCTTTATTTTTCCATGGTGACCAAGTACATTTTCAAGTGGTTTCTATTTGCTATTATTAAGGTTCATGACTATTTTTAGTTTTGTGCCAATAACTTTTTTTAGGATAAGGACCAAAATTTCATTGTTTGGAATATACTGATTAATATAATAAACCATACTAAAAAAATACACATAGATAATTACTTATTTAATTATACATTAACATTACCTAGGTTTTGCATCAATTCATATTATTTAATGTTTTTTGTAAGCATTGCATCCTGCAAAACTTCAGAATCTATCATAGGTTTAATAAGTGTAGACTTTCATGCATATTTTTTCTTGTTGTATTTGTTTTACATCTATAGTTTGGACATTCTGGATTTCCAAAATTTCATTTTCCTTTGAACTCTGAATCTACATCTACATTCTTGCTGAATATTGGAGCCCGTTGAATCTCTAATTTGCATTCATCTCTATGAACAAACCATGTTGTTATGGTTTGGGTTATTGTTGCCATATGGTTTCATATGTATTCTTGTTTAGTTTAAGCTGCATTTAAGATGTCCATTCATTCATTATCATTTTAGATCACTTTGGATCATCTTTGCATCTACATTCCTTTCCAATTTGTGTAGTTTAGGTGTTCATGCATGTTAGTCAAGTTTTGTTTCTGAATTGGGAAATCCAAATGCATCTCCATTACAATTAGGCCTATGTACGTTTCTGAAGCTGTAAAAATCAGTGCATATTTTTTAATGCAAACCTGGGCTTATTCTAACTTTTCCTACTATGATTGGAACTTGTGTGCGTCATGGTAGTATATTTATTATTTATGAATGCAATTTGTATTTTTCTAGTGTGATAGTAGAATTTCCTACAATTTTTCTTGTGCTATGCATTGATATTATATGTTGTCCACTTGTAACTCCATTTTTTTGCATCATTCTCAACTTGTCCAGCATTATTAGATATGCATTCACGTATCAGAAGCTAATTTCTGTCTTGTTTTGTAGCCAATATTAGATTTAGACACTTGGTTTTAGTTTCAGTTTTTAGTTTAGCTTTTGTAGTCTACATATGCATTCACCACTCACATTTCATCCACCTTGTGCAAATTGCACTATTTAGACAAATCAAGATAAATACCTTTTAAAAACTTGTGCAAAGTTCACAAGAAGAAAAACAAACCTAGAAGTTGTTCTTGGTTTTAAAAATAGCATTTTTGAAAAGGCTGGACTAGGCTACAACCCTATTTTTAAAAAGAAAGCAAAGAAGTTTACTGGTTTATTTTCCAAAAGTGAGCCAAATGATATGTCATTCATTTCTTGCAATTATTGTATGAAGAAAGGCCATGTTTATAAGAACTATTATGCAATGGATGTTCCTAAAAGGGTTTATGAAATGGATCCCAAAAGAATTAAGAAAGGTTTAACCATGTTGGACTCAATCTATCAAAGGGTACAATGTAATATTAACTTTTTTTATAGGTCATAAAACAGGAAAAGAAAGACGTATGAGGCCTAGATAGTGGATGTTCAAGTCATATGACAGGTGACAAAACCAAATTTGCAAATTTGGAGTTGAAGGATGAAGCTTTCGTAACTTATGGAGATAACAACAAAGGAAGAATACTTGGAAATTGAGTCATAAGCAATGAATTCTCATTCAACATAAAAAAATGTGCTTGTAGTTAAAGGATTAAAGCATAACTTGATAACTATAGGCTAACTTTGTGACAAGGGTTACAAAGTAGTGTTTGAACCTAGTCATTTTCTTATCTTTGATGCATGTGGTAGCATAGTGTTAGTTGGGAAAAGTATCAATAACATTTACTTGCTTAATTTGCATCATGCATAAAAAAACATACAATGTCTTCTTACAAATGATGATGATACATGGTTATGACATAAAAGGCTTTATCACATTCATATACATCATTTGAATCGACTAAATAGAAAATAGCTGGTTAAAGGTTTACCAAAACTCAAGTTTGAAAGGGATAGAATATGTGAAGCAAGCAAAAAGGGAGAGCAAACCAAGGTTTATTTCAAACCTAAAAATTACGTTTCAACTAAAAGGCCTTTGGAATTGCTTCACATGGATCTATTTAGACATTCACAAACCATAAGTCTTGGTTGAAACTTCTATCATTGGTAATTGTTAATGATTATTCTAGATTCACATGGACATTGTTTTTAGCTGCCAAGAATGATACATTTCATGCTTTTAAGAAGCTTGCCAACGTTTTGGAAAATGAAAAGAGTTCAAAAATTGTTTGCTTCAGAAGTGATTATGGTGGAGAGTTTCGAAATGGAAAGTTTGAACATATTTGTGAAAAACATGGTATTAAACACAATTTTTCAGTTCCTACAACTCCACAACAAAATGAAGTGTTTGAAAGAAAGAATATATCAATTAAGGAACTTGTTAGCACCACGTTAAATGGAACTTCATCGCCAAAATACTTTTGGGTTGATGTAGTCAACACAACTAACTATGTTTTAAATCATGCGTTGATTAAGCCTATTTTAAAGAAAACCCCTTAACGCAAGTGATCTTGGTGCATGGATTTGATGAAGTAAGTGCATGAGATCATATGTGGTAGATGAAGAATTGATGAAGATGCATTGATGATCAAGCTAGGGATCTGCTAAATCTGGAATTAACTTAAATATCATGGAGCTTGTATTTTGTATTGTATTCGTAGACTATATGACATAGGTTAGATGTTGTTTTGTCTTGTGTGTGCCATTTTGAATCTGTTAAAAATGTTTTTAATAGGTTGAAAGGCTTCATATTGCTTTGGTATGAATATATTCAATTAGTTGATTTCACTTAACTCAAGTGAAATCAGCATATTGTATGAACAAACAATCTTTTGAATTTACTTATGACCAAGCTATAAAAGCTTATTTTTCAAAGAGATGAACAAGACTTAAGATTTTTTAGCGCGAAAAATAGTGATACGAATTTGGAAAACTCTCTCTTTGGATTATACAATTTGTAGCTATTGATTGAAGATCTGGAGATCTTGGAGCAAAGTTTTGCTTGGTTGAAGCTAGAAGAACTCGTGTTTGGTTGGCTAGGTAGAGCGTCCATCAGGTTTGGTTGTTTTTATACTTCTATGTTGTTCCAAGTGTGATTCCAGGTCTATAAGTGGGATTCTTACAGTGTTGGGGATAAGGATTTTGTGGGATTAAAAAATCTTGGTGTTTTACTTTATTCAAAAGTGTAGTCTTTGAGGGATTTTCTAAAACTTGGGATATAGTGCATGATCAGGCTCAGGTTGCCATGATAAAATGGATGTAGCTTAGGTATTGAGCGAACCAGTATAAAAATCAGTGTGTGATCCTCTCTTTCTTATCTTGGTCTTCATTTAAATCTCAAGAAAACTCACTAAATTTATCTTTGTAAGGTGTGCATGTGTTTTTACGTTATCTGGTAATATAACTAAGTTGCATATATCAATGGGAAACAATCTTGGTTGATAAAGCATGTTGTTTGAGTGAGTTTCGTGCATTTCGCGTTTCTGCATAATTTCCTAGGATATCAGTTGATTGATTTTTTTTAATCTATTGAATCATATTGCACGAATAGATTAATCTTCTGTTTTTTCTAATCGACTGAAACGTGTGATTCTACTGTAATACATCTCTGGTTTACTGGTCAATTGAATTTGTTTTAAAAGGGTTTTCATAAGTTTTAATTTGATAGATTTTAATACTTAGCCAATTCAACACCCCCCCCCCCCCCCCCCGCTTCTTGGCTTAGAAAGATCTTTCAAACCCACATCTTGTTCTGGTAAAAAGCTGGGAACCTTAAAAAGTCAAAAGGATACAACAAACTCTCTTAACTCAAAGTAAATAACTCTAAGGAATTCTTGGAATTAATATATTGATCAAATTGTTTGAAGCGGAAATAAAATTGCAATGTTTAAGAAAATTAACTTGTGATTATTACATTCTAGAAGATGAAAGTGTTCGAAATTAAACGACCAAACAATATAATCATTAAGGAAATAGTCTATGAATGCTTTGTTTGACTGATTGAATGATTTTTTTGTCATATCAATAATGTCTTAAAGAAATTGGGTTGAAAGCTTTAATATAGTAATATCCTTCACTGAGTGATATGAGTATTGTACACTCTTGTTGAGAGTGTGTAAATTGCTTATTGTTGTAATTGAGATTTCTTGTTCTTATGGAGGAGATTGAGAAGGATATTTGGAAAGGTTGATACTCGGTGTAGCCTGTAGAGGTTGAAACTTATGTAACCTGAAGAGGTGATACTTGTTACTAATCAAAGTTGTTTATTAGCGGCATGTTGCTTAAGAGACTGGTTGTAGCCTTAGGTGGAGGTGAACTGGTATAAGCCTGTTGTGTTCATTCTCTTTATCCCTACACTTTTTATTTTCAAGTAGTTAATTGATTTCAAATTTTATACTCGTGAACATAGTTTTTGAATTTGTTTTTCATGATCTACTCATTTTCACTCCTTCCGCCCCATTCTAGAGCCACATCACACTAACACAGAGAAAACAAATCTATCATATCATAATGCATGTAATATTGCATCATTCAATTAGTCTAAGATAAGAGTATTTCATGGAAAAACTAACCACAAAGGACATTGAGAAATATGGGTACCAGAATAAAAATTATATTTTTCATATATGATAAATCCTATAAATAATTCTACCATAATTGCACCAATAATAAAAAGGTCTATACTCCAAAAGTCTTGATCTGTGCCACAAGACAAGGAAGAGTTTCCATTTTGGGATATCATACGCCAAAAACATGGATTACTCTTAAAGTTGTAAATACAAAATGGAATATTAGAGGCTCCAATCAAATTATATGAATCAAGACCATGTTAGAGAACCACATGAGAATCATATAACACTTATATTATATGAATAATTTGTTTAAAAATGAATAACATGATTAAGGTATGGATGTCAAAAAATTTGTACCCGTGGGTATCTGCATATAAACCCTACAACGGATAGGAAATAAATATTGTAAATGGATACCCGTGGGTAACGGGTACGAGTATTTTAAATACCCTCATGTTAACGGGGCAGGTACGGGTATCATAGTATTTGTACCCGTGGATACCCGTACCCGCTATACTCTAATTTAAATTAAAAAAAATATGATTAAAATATTAACATATTGATTTTGAATGAGTTATTTCTTTACCAATTAGTTTTAAAAAAATTAATTTCTTTGTAAATTGTCATTCAACACTATTTAAATGGATTATTTGGACTTTTTTTAAAATTTATGAATGTTATGTATTGTATTTTATTTGAATTTACAATTAAAATATGTTGTTAAATATTATTTTTCTTTTTTTTGTACATACCCGCGGGCACCTGTGGATATTAAAAAATTATGCGGATACCCTCACAACGGATTCCCGACGGATATGGGTATGGGTACGAGGTAGATATTTATCCAGCAGGTAGGGTACGAGGGAGCTACTACCTGTACCCTACCTGCCCCGTCGACATCTCTAGATTAAGGTGTTTATACAATACAAAACGTATATACCTATGCAACAATAACACTTTAACCGTCTATACTCACATATAATATACGATAATCACAGAAAGATAAACCACAACAAACACAGAAAACAAGGTAAGCTAGTGTAAATTTAAATCATACTACTTATAAAATTTAAACTTTAATCCATACAAATCATATATTCTTTCAATATTTCACACATCATACTCAATCATTAAGCATAAAGAATAACACACATAGAAGGCCTTCAAGGCTCTTTCACATACGAGCACACATTTGACACGACCTCATAAGGACTAGTGTATTGACTAGACAAAAGACAATGAACTTGTCATAACTCACTCGCACCTCTTAAAAGCTACAATATATAAAATGATTGATTCAATCTCTTACCAAATATACATATAAGAACATCCTTCAACCTTATAACTAAATATCTTTCTCTATTTGAGTCAGTATAGTCTCTACTTCAACTCTAGCATCAATATACTTCAGACATCATAAAACATAGTATCCTTCCCACCTTAGGAATCACTACCCTCTCATTCCATATCACACATATCAAACCATAGTAAAGTACAACTCAATTAAAGCATATACAACATTCACACATTCCATAGTTCTTTTTTGCATATAATCTTAAATCATCCCACCATGTCATACATATGTATCTTACTTCAATCCCAACTCATCACATATTATTTAATTTAGATGAAATATTAATATACATAATTTATTTTCTATTACATTAGTAAAATATTCAACTACAATATTTCCATTAAGTATACAAAAACTGCAAAACAAATTTCTCTAACCACAAGCCTCAAATCAAAGATCCTAATATTTTCAACCTGTTGACAAAATTTTCAAAGTGAATAATCATATGGCTAGAATCAGTTGAAAAAATTTCAACCCGATCCAACGGTTAACGAATCGGGAATCGAAATTTTACCAAGAAAGGCCAAAACCCAAAATAGGGGTGCCCAACGCCAAATACCTTGGTGTTCACTGTCAAGTGAGGACCAAACGATCCCAAGGTTGTACTCGGTGCTCTAGTCCACTAGAGCTTACTAACTTGAGTCTTGCGAGTGGCGGCATAATGGTTTTGTGGTACCACACAATGTTGTATCAGAGTTTTAACTCCTAAATGGAATTGATTAGGTTGTTCAACTTGACTATCTCTGCTACTTTAGTTCCTTTTTAGTTTAAAATAACTTATTTGAGTTCAAAATAAACACACCAGATAGATCTAATTGGACAATCCTAACCAAACCAAATTGGCTACAATAATACTAAAACAACCAAAAAATAATAGTCCAAGCAATTTTATCACAATTCAATTCCATGATTATACTCAAGCAATTTACCAATACAATTCAACATTTGACTGATCAACTCATACCATAAAATTTACAAACACTTTATATTGTTCATCACAAATTAGTTTCCAATCAAATAGAATCAAAATCACATAATCACATCATTTGACCAAAACACATTTTAACAATCCTAATCGAACAAAGATTCATCTTGAACCCTTAAATGCCACATGCAAACCCAAAACATCCCACATGCAACAAATTTCTTAAAATATCAAAAAGAATAGCAAAAGATGAACTTACTCTATTCATGATTCTGATCGGATAAGATTGTAGACCTTAATGTCAAGAGTCCTACGGTGTATTCTAATCTTCAAAAGAATGAAGGATGGAGTTATAGATTTAGAGAAAGGTAGAGAAAGAGTTTACAGAAAAGTTTTAGAGAGATTGCGGTTCTCGTATGTAATTAAACTTGATTAATAGAAAATTTATTTATAATTAAACTTTTTATAAATAAAATAATCGAGTATGATTATTAAAATCACTACTATATTTAAATTATTTTCTAGATCTTAAAACTTGTACTTATTAATGTCGATTTTTTATTGAATGAAAAGAAGTTAACAAAATATATTGTAGAAAGTTAAAATCATTCTTAAATAGAAAAAAATAAATGTCAATTGTCATAAATTTAGGAAAGCACCAAATTTTAATATGTACAAAATATATAATCAATTAAAAGTTGGCTGAACGCATGCATCTTGCTTAAGAAAGCAAAGCCGCATGTAAACTGTCTAACAACGACAAAGGCTTTGCGTCCACTTCAAATATTTAAAAAATTGATTTTATGTATATCTATTATGTGTACTAGTGACTAATAATGTTGATAACCCATTTAGTTTGTTTGCACATTACTTTTCCTTATTTTGACCTTAATTATGGGATAGATATTCAACCGTATGCATATACACTAAATGAAAAAAAAATATACATTACAAGAAAATCTTCCATTGACAACCAATTTTAGTGAAAAAATATTATTAGTCATTATAATAACTAATTTAGATACTAATTTACGAAATAAAAAATTATTGGTTCTCCTCTTCCACTGTTGGGTCAAAGATCATATTTTCCTACACATAAACTCAAACTGAAACAAAAGAAGGGGTTAGTGCCAAATTACAATAGCAAATCAAGACCAATATCCTTCCCAATTGCAATCCCAAGTGTTTGGTTCACACCCTAAAACAAGCAAGGAAAGGCTAGCACTTAAAATCTACCAAAGGACTGAAGAAACATCTAAAAATTTTCAAAACTCTTTCAAGAGCAAAGCAAATATTTTTCGGCACAACACGCAAAGAAGTGCAAGGAAAGAAAACTTCAAAGACAAAACAAAGACTATCTAAAGACAAGGAAGAAAAGGACAATAACAAGAAGAGAAAATCATGTGACAAAACTTGCAACAAGATTAACACAAGAAAAACACATAAAAAGACTCTATGGAAAAATACTTGAACATTCAATTTCCAAGCTCAAATCAGGTATACACCAAGGAAGACAAGAACCAAGTTAAAATATGGAACTAATTTGCCAATATCACCAAACACTCAAACATGTAAGCTAGAAGCATAACACCTAGTAAATTTTTCAAATTTTGTTTACCAAGAAGCATAAGTGCTCTCGGCTTTTGGTTAAAAGTGCATGAAAAATTTTGTTCTTTTCAAATCTATCTCAACAAAGATGATGGGAAGGTGTTTTAGGTGTCTTAGTCACTTAGTTCCATGGTTTTGAACAAGAACAAGAAAACTTCAAATGAACATATAACAATGGACTCAAAACCAAAGATAAACACATTTAAAGACACTTTGAACATGTGAGAAAAATTTTTGGCGTGGTAACAATTCATATAGCTCTCAATTTTGGACCAAAATAGCAACAAACAACATGCTCAAAACTTCACGAGGCAACCAAGATCCTGAGGATGAGATTTAGATACTTAAACTTCCAAGTGAAGTAGAAAAATGTGCACACCAACTTGAATTCTCCAAAATGCCGATAGGTCCACCAAGGGAAAAACACATGAACAACAAAGTTAGCCAAGAAAAACACCATATTTTAGACAACCTAAGCTCTAGATACCCAATGATGTAGGTTCATTTTAGCTTTTAAGAAATATGTTGTTTGATTTCATAAGAAAACCTAGAGAAGATCCCAATTGGATATTAAGATAGCAAGCTATCTAGATGTGAAGGTTCATTTCTAAAGGTATTAGAGAAGGAGAGTGGTTATTTGGAACAAGAAAAAAAATAAAATGGACATGATAACATCATAGCATAATGGAAATAAAGGAAAACAATAATAAATGGAAGCAATAAAAGATGGAAAAGATGAAGATGAAGTATGCCACTCTTAGGTGAGGACCAAAAGGTCAACTCTTTCCTAGAGATAAGTGATGGAGCCCTCACTTTCTAAGCAAGATAAGGCAAAGGAGAGCCTTCACTCCTTGGAGAAAGACCTCACAAGATAGTGTATAAACTCAAAATGATCAGCCCTTTTACAAGCTTGCGTGCACCCCTAGACATAAACAAAAAGTTCAAAGGGCACCTAAGCAATTACAAAAACTTAGTTTCTATAGGTCAAATGTTGGCACAAACTGATGAGTGGTGGGAACCCTAAGGAGATTCACGACCAAAGACAAGGAATGTCTTTAAAAAAGGCCAAAAGTTCTAAAGACAAAGGTGAGACAAAAGGTACAAATGTACATTTGCTATATGATTTCCTCTCTCCTCAAA
The DNA here is from genome assembly GCF_037176805.1 of Vigna unguiculata. Lineage (NCBI taxonomy): Eukaryota > Viridiplantae > Streptophyta > Magnoliopsida > Fabales > Fabaceae > Vigna > Vigna unguiculata. The sequence continues at coordinate 15,114,945 of NC_140801.1, forward strand.
CTAAGCTCCACATCATCTTCTCTTTACACCTAGGATTGTGCCACATCATCCAAACATTCTTATCCTGATTAAACCTACAAAACACATAAACATAGATTAACGTGGTGGCTTAAGACAAGTTAACTCTAGTCAACAAGTCAAACCTAGTCAAAGGTTAACAAGTCACCTAGGGTTGAGTCAACTAAGTCAACTTAAGGAAATCAACATAACGAAATGCAAAACAAGGATAAAGATGAAGGACTAGAAGTCTCCCCTCTAGACATGCTCCTTGTGATCTTCCTTGGGAGAGCTTCCATTTGGATCTGTATGGTCAAGCCTTCATCAGTTTATTAAGATTGATATTTAAGACATACAAAGACTTCACTCCTTTCATATATTTTTTTGGTTTAATTAATCGTAAGGTACCCAGTTTGGTGCTAGTGTGTCAAATTGGTACCCGATTTTTAAAAAGTGTCAATTGTCACAATTTAAAGGGATGGACTCAATTGATGCACATAAACGTATTTAGGTATACCATTGACACTTTTTTAAAACCGGGTACCAATTTGACACACTAGCACCAAACTGGGTACCTTACGAGTAATTAAACCTTTTTTTTTCTTTCATATGTACCTATTGCACGAGTAGAAGGAGAACCTACTTAGTAAGAGTTGTTCGGCAAGTTGTTGGGATATCTTCTAAAGATTAACTCGTGGGTAATTTATATTAATACCCTTAGGAAATATTAAATACATAGATACTCTTCTATTCTAATCTGAACTCTTCTATTTTATGAACAATTTCAAATATGTGAATTATTGACATATATAGATATCAAGTTATGTTTTCATTAATGTTGTCTCTAGGAAAATCTTATTGTACCAAAAAAAATAGTCAATTCCATTTTTTATCAAATAATAATTATTTGTATAATAGTCAGGACGTTACACACCTAGTGTGACAGCTCTAAAACACCAAACAACTCCAACTTCACTAGATTAGGTATGGAAAATAAACTTGCCCTAGTGAGTATTGTCTAAGTCGTGCCTAGTTTTACGGGAAATCTCCTTGTAATACAAGTATATGTATGAGTAATACCCAATATTTTTCAATTAGGTATGGAGATGAGGATGAGTATGTACATATTCGCCCTATCCCTTGTCCTTATACCTACTATAATACCCATCCCACCCTCATCCCTGTCCCCGTTTAAATTATTAAAACACTCATAGTCTATTAAGTAATATTATATATATATATATATATATATATATATATATATATATATATATATATTCCACTTTCTATTTTTTATTTCTTCTAATTTTTTGAGTTGTTATGAAATTCATTCAAATTTCCAAGATATTTTTCCTCTTATGACAACCTTTGTGCAAATGTTCAAATGATGTAAGTTAATCAAATATTATTTATGTCTCACATTTTAATATTATTTTAGTATTCAATAGCATAAACATTTTGTTCACTAGGTAATATGAAAAAACTAATCTTCTTTATTCTCTTATTATTAATTTTTGTTTCATTTGAAGAACTATTTTGTTTCGCCTAAAATAATTTTCTTTATCTCTCAACAATTCGAGTAGGTTAATATTTGAAAAGTTTTCTTAGATTTTTTGGTATTTTTCATCTTATCCTACCTTAAGTATACATTAGTTTTCCTTTTCATTCAATGGTTTATGAAATTATTTCTAAGACACATTTGATCATTTTTTTTAATATTTTTTTATCATGTAGAATACTATTTTTATATTTTTTCTAAAATTATTTTAAATTTCTAACTTATTATTATAAAGGTAATTTTATCACTATAATTGTATAAATAAATTATATACTATAATATAATAATTTAATGTAATTGCATCAAACTTTTTTTGACCATTCAACATATATTGAAGTTCAAAAGATGAAAGATTTGTATTAAATTTCAAATATTATTAGTTTAATCTTTTTTTTTGTGATTTTGATCAAATGATGTATTATCATTTTTATCAGTATATTAAAAAAGAAATTTAATTAGAATTTAAAAAATTAATGTAAGAGACATCTAAAATATTTTTTAGTTTGAATATTTGTTTTCCTTTTATATTTTATGAATTTTTTTAAAATTTTATCAACTAGGTTTCATAACGTTTGCAACTTTAATAAATGTTTTAGTTCTCATAAAGTTTTATTTGGTATTCTAATTTGAAATGTATATATATCATTATAATTTCTTCCTAAATATTTGATATTGAAGAAACGAGAATATTCTAATTTGATATTGAATATTTGATAATATTATGTTCCTTTCCGTAATTTTTTATTATTCTATAAAAATTAATTGATTTATATTGAAATAGTAAGAAAATGGGTATGGGTATAAACATATACTTGTTACCTAGTGAGGATGGGGATGAGACAAAAATTTGATAACGGTTATGTTTGCATATGAGGATGGTTTTTTTCTCTATGATGGGTATGTGATAGCGAAACTCGTTCTCGTCCCACCCCGCCCTCTTGTCATCCCTACACGGGATGCTATATCTATATATTAAAAGATCACAAAAATTACCAGACCATGCCATTATGATCACTAATCAACAAATACTCACATTCATGACTCTAAGGACACATGAAATCAAAGAAAGAGTGCATGCAATAAATACAACATATTTAACCAAGAAAAAGGGAAGAAAAATAACTTACTCAAACAAAAAACAACGAAATTGATCGAAAGGATAGGAAGGAAGAACTCGAGGAGAGAATCGCTCCTACGTTCTTTGATTTTCAATCAGATGAAGATCGGAATAAAAAACGAAGAGGGAAGGCAAAGAGAAATCCTAAAGAGAAGCTTTAAAGATAGTGATTTTATGAAAGATGAATTTTAGTTATTAAAAACTCTTATGAGATTAAACCTTTTATTATTAAAATATTACAGTGTTCTCTTCTTATAAAATACACACCACTCTTAAGCCATTATTTTCTAAGTTATCACACTTGTCATTCTTATTATGTTTAGAATTGGAGAGAATAATGTTTTTATGATGAGAGTAGGTAAGTTCACAACATATGCTAATTATTCGTTTAGTTAAAATATTTGTTTTGGAAAATGAGGAAAGTTGTAGGAAAGTTAACATAAGTATTTTTGGATTGAAGTTTTGTGATCTTAAGAAACATACACTAGTGCATAATGGGTGTTTTACAACGCCCTATATGTCTCGGTTCACCTGCAAACGAAGCATATGAAGACGCGGTGACACTTTTGTAAATTTTTCAAACTTTTGTGCCTCGGTTGTACTTAGAACCGAGGCATAAACCCCCTAAAATTTTTATTTTTCCCGCTGCATTGATATTTTTAAACTGGTGGCAAACTTGTATGACTCATGTCACATCTAACCAAGGCAGATAGATGTGTATGCCTTGGGTCTATTTAACCGAGGCATATTTGATTGCTTTTCGAGTGGAATATGCCTCGGGTCACATCTAACCAAGGCGGATAGATGTTTATGCCTCAGTTTAAAATCAACAGAAGCAATAAGCCTTCTTAGGGTTTAAAAGAATCTGCGCCACTATTCTTCTTCTTCGCGTGGAAGCGGCCATTTTTCCTTCTTCCATTTCTGAAAGCCATTTTTATAGAACACAAAGGTTCCTTCTTCCACGTAGCTCCAGTTTCGTCTCTCCACCACCGGTCTGCCGTTGAATAGGCCTCCTCCGTCACGCGGGCCTCCTCCATTGTTGTTGTCGTAGAGGTTGCGAAGCCGCCTCCATTATCATCATTGAATCCCGCTTGTAGGTTGTGCTTCTCCTTTTTCAAATCGCAAAACTCTCCTATGGGTTTCGAACGTCGATGTGTGTGTCGAAGTCGTGATTTGGCTCATGATGGTTAGTCATGGGATGTTTCACGTTTTCCTTTCAGATATGGTGGTGAAGAGAGGTTGTTCTGCGTCACCGACAAGATGAATGAAGGAGTCGTGAAGTTGTTCCCGCGTGATGCAGTGGTCGAAGATGGTTGTGACGACACATTGGCGTCATTTAAGGTTTGAATGGTGGCTAGGGTTTCTGATTTGGGAGAAGGTTGAAGATGATGATGTGGCACACTGTGATTGGTGTATGTGTGTGTACAAGGATCATGGCTACGTGTGATGTTGTTATTGTGTCAGAAAGTACTTTTTTTTAATTTGCGATGCATATTAGGCTTTGGTTCCCTTTAGAACCGAGACAGTAACCCTCGCATATGCCTCGGTTCATAACCGAGGCATAAACATATCTTTTTTTTACCTCGCTAGCATATGTCTCGGGTGTAAAACCGAAGGCAAAAAGCCAAAATAACCGCGACATAATCTCTTCCCTACATTAGTAATATGATTTAGAACTTATAGTGATGTTGAATAAACTAAGGAAAATGCAATTTTGGTTAAAAAATAAATAAATATTTGGTTATTAAGGTTGATAGTTAGTTAATAATAATATTCTTAAAATTGTTAAGGTGTAGAAATCCCTTAGAATAGTAATATATTCTAATTTTGATACACCAAATTATATAATGATTGAGTTTATTAGGATTGATTTCAGTAGGATTTTTTTTTTTATCAAATATGAAATGGTGTGATATATTTTGAGTAAGATTATTATATGATTTGGGTATTGAAGTAAAGATTGAAGTATGAAATGAAAAAAAAAATGTTAATGGTGTAGCTTTTTTTATAAGAAAATTATTTTGAGAAAATATTTCTAGAATATACAAAAAATTTATTATTATATATTTTAATTATCATTTACAATTTTTTATATAGAATACTTTTTATGTTGTATTTTGAATTAAGAAAAATAAATGAAGTTGATTTAATGAAATAATTGATTATACTATATATTTGATTTTGGGTGTATTTTCTCAAGAATGTAAAATTGTATTGTAAAAGAAACCATTTGTTACATATTATATTTAAAAAAAATTAGTTGTGTTTTATAAAATTTGTTGTTGTGAAATTATTGTTGTCTTCTGTAGGGATGGCAACGGGGCGGGCGAGCACTGGTTTCGCTATCCCATACCCATCCCCGTAAAAAAAATTCATCCTCATCCACATACTCAAACCCCAACAAGTATCCAACTTTTGTCCCATCCTCATTCCCACCGGGTAACGGGTATAATCTCGTACCCATACCCATACCCATTTTTTTGCTACTTCAATATTAATTTTAATTAATTTTTATAAAATAATAAAAAAATTATGATAAAGGAAACATAATATTATCAAATATTCAATATTAGAATAATGGTTGTTTCTTCGATATCAAATATTTTAAAATAAATAATAATTGTTTAATTTTTATATTATAATACCAAATAAAATTTCATGAGAACCAAAACAATTATTAAATTTACAAATATTAATGAAACATAATTGATAAATTTAAAAAATATTTTTTTAAAAAATATAAAAGAAAAACAAATATTCAAATTAAAATATATTTTAAATGTTTGTTTACTTCAATCTTTTAAATTCTAATAAATCTCTTTTTTATACACTAATAAAAGTTATAATACATCATTTGATCAAAATGATACAAAGAACAAATAATAATCATAATAAAAGTTTAAAATAAATTATAATTGTTTACATTTTAGATTATAATATCAAATAAAATTTCATTAGAACCAACACATTTATTAAATTTACAAACATTAATGAAACCTAGTTGATAATATTTAAAAATATTTTTAAGAAAATATAAATGAAAAAAATATATTCAAATTAAAATATATTTTAAATGTTTGTTTACTTCAATCTTTTAAATTCTAATGAATCTCTTTTGTATACACTAATAAAGTTATAATACATTGCTTAATCAAAATGATACAAAGAACAAATAATAATCATAATAATAAAATTTTAACATAGATTTTGTATCTTTTGAACTTCAATTATGTTGGATGGTGATAAAAAAATATTAATGACAATTACATTAAATTTTTATATTGTAGTAAATAAAAGTTATTTATATAATTATAGTGAAAAAATTACAGTATGATTGATAATGAGTTAAAAAATCAAAAATAAATAGATAAAATATGTCAAAATAGTATTCTACATAATGAAAATAAACAAGAAATAAAAATATTAACAAATTAACAAATGTTTACAAACAATTTGAGAGACTATTGAAAAAAATCGCACAAAGGAAAAGAAATGTATAATTAATGGTATACATTACTTAATCAAAATGATACAAAGAACAAATAATAATCATAATAATAAAAATTTAACATAGATCTTGTATCTTTTGAACTTCAATTATGTTGGATGATGATAAAAAAATATTAATAACAATTACATTAAATTTTTATATTGTAGTAAATAAAAGTTATTTATACAATTATAGTGAAAAAATTATAGTATAATTGATAATGAGTTAAAAAATAAAAAATAATTAGATAAAATATATCGAAATAGTATTCTACATAATGAAAATAGACAAGAAATAAAAATATTAAAAAATTAACAAATGTTTACAAACAATTTGAGAGACTATTGAAAGAAATCGCACAAAGGAAAACAAATGTATAATTAAGGGTATGATAAGTTGAAAAATATCTTAGAGATCTAAGAAAACTTTTCAAATATCAACATATATACTTAGTGGTTGAGAAATAACAAAATTTTGTTTAGTGAAATAAAAAAGTTCTTCAAATGAAACAAAAACTAATAATAAAAATAATAAGTAAATGATTTTTTTTTATATTACCTAGTAAACAAAAGGTTTGTGCTATTAAATACTTAAATTGAGAGTATTAAAAATTTTCATGTGAAAGAAAAATATACAATAGATAACAATATTAAAAAATAATAGAAATATTCAAATGTGAGACATAAAAATTTTTAATTGACATACATATTTTTAACATAATTACATAAATGTTATGATAAGATCAAAAATATAATTGAAATGCGAATGAGTTTCATAACAAACCAAATAATTAGAAGAAATAAATAGTAATATATATATATATATATATATATAGTTATTTAATTAATTAGGAATATTTAAATAATTTAAATGGGGACGAGTATTACGGCGGGGATATGTACATCCCCATACCCATCCCCATACCCAATTGAAAAAGTCGAGGATTCCCCGTACCCATACCCATACAAGGTCAATGCGGAATTCCCCATCAAAGTCGGGAACAGGTTCGGACAATATCCACGAAAATGGGTTTATTTGTCATCTCTAGTCTTCTGTGGTTGATGTATATAATATATTTGTGGTTAGTATATATTAAACTGCAATTAAATTGTTGTGGTTATTATATATTAAATTGATGTGGTTAAAGTATATTATTTTATATGGAACTTTTTAAGCTGATATATTAGGTATGAAAATATTACTATTAAATAGAGTTCCTAATTTTCTATGTGATGAGAAGAGTCGTGCATAGGGATGTCAAAAAAATCCGTACCCGCGCTTATCCGCGGATAAAACCCGCTACGAGTACGAAATGGATATTAAAAATGGATACCCGCTACCCGCGGGTACGGGTATTTTTGTTACCCGCATGTTAACGGGGCGGGTACGGGTATCATAGTATCCGTACCCGTGGATACCCGTACCCGCTCAACTTTAATTCACAAAAGTACCTTCATATATATATATATATATATATATATATATATATATATATATATATATATATATTAGTAAAAAATATTCTGGTCTAATTTTTTCTAAGTTGCACATATTGTCTTTTGTCTTCATTCTTCAAACTTTAAGTATTGGTACGTTGTCTTGTTCCAAGTACACCCCTTTACATTCTTCTCTTTCTTTTATTTAAAATTGGGCATATACATCAAATGCTCTATAGACAATGATGTTTATGGTATGCTTGTTGTCAAATGATGGAATCAAAATAAGAATACTTGGCACGTGGCAATTGAGGTTTATTATTTTTTTATTTTGTTTATTTTTTAGGAATCAATTGGAGAAAGTGGACTTTTTGATCAAAACACTAATTAAAGAATTTTCACTGTGTTGAACGTCATTTTATATTTACTTTTATAATTATTTGGACTTGTATGAACTTGAGTTTATTTGAACTTTATTTAAAATTTATGACAGTGATGTATTTTATTTGAATTTATGATTAAATATTTGTTTTTTAAATAATTTTGTAAATATTCGTGAGTACCCATGGATACCCGTGGATATGAAAAAAAAAGGCGGGTACCCGCATAACGAATACCTGACGGATATGGGTACGAGTACGGGGCGGATATTTATCCAGCGGATAAGATACGGGGAAGCTACTACTCGTACCCTACCCGCCCCGTTGACATCCCTAGTCGTGCATCTTTGATTTCTCAAATTAAGTAGACGGTGTGAAAAATCCTTAGTCACATTAGAAGTAGAATGATTAAACTAATATAATATTTTACTTAAAATATTGGTTTTATAAATTTTGATGAATTAATCAATTTATTAAATAGTCATGCTGATCGAAAATTTATATGCATGATGATTATTTCCATAAATAGTTATATTTATTATGTTTGATATTTTACTTATCCTTATCTTCATCGTTGGTGATTAATGTAAAGGATCTCTTAAATAATTCCATTGTAGATGGAGAGGAATAAAGTTTACAAATTTGGAGAACATATTTTTCATTCTTTTTGGAGAATTTTATATCATAAAACATTGTGTTAAATTTATGTAATGAGAGGGTCAACTCATAGAAATTTCATTTTAGATATGTTTCATTTAAATAATATTAAAGAACATATTTTTTATTGTGTTTCATACTTGACATTTTATTTGGATTTGTGCATTTACTTTAAGATTGTTTTATAGGAAAAAAAACTTACGCTCATGCCGTTGGATAAAGAAAAATAAAATAATTATTAGAGCGTCTCGTATTCATTAAATAAAATTTCAGGGTGTCTAGTTACGTCAAGATTTAGTAAAAATTTAATTTTTTTATTAACTAATAATTAACCAAGATCAATCCAAAGATAAACAAGAGATTTTGAATAATTCTTGAATATACTTTGTGAAACCGAGGAAATCCAATAAAATCTAATAAAAACTAATACTGTATGCACATACCGAAAACTGAATTAAATGATGTTATGCACAAAACCATAATCTAAATGCAAGATATGAACGTTCATGTATGTAGAGTGCAGGACAACATCGAAATTCAAAATAGAATGAGCAGAACTAAGATGTAATGATGAGAAATAATTAACTAAGATGTAATTAGAAATGGTCTCTATTGAATATAGGAAAAAGAATCACATGAAACGGTTGAGTAAAACGCAAATTCCCAAATCATGAACCCAAGATAAATGGTATTGCGAACGAGTATGTGAATGCAAAATTGATCCTTTGGGTTTCTCTTAACACTTGAATGCTATCTTTGATCCTTTTCTCTACATTAAACTCAAAAATCTCAAAAGGGATGTTAGTCACACTAAATTTTCTCAAAAGCTTCTAAAATTAGATTACAGCTAGACCAACTCTATTACTAAGCCTTTGTACCTAACTAAGACTAACTAATAACACCCATCATGTATGCTAAACTAGACCATACTAACAGTACTCCTGAGGATTACACTAAAAATGTGTTAAAAACACCTAATTAAGCTACTTTTATAAAACTAGCCTAAAAACCTAACTAAACTAATTTTATGCTAATACCTCCTGATTAACATCTTAAACCTACCCAAAACCATGTAATTAGCTAAGAAAAACTCTAGAGATGGGACTTATTATAGGGAAAAGGTTTTTAATGTCTTGACTTAATTGTTATGATGTTTGATATACTTGACTTATAAATAAAGGTCTTTCTTTTTTATTTTCAGCTTGAATATGAGTATTAAGTTGCTATCAAAATTGCCAGACAAACTTCATGTTTGAGCTCACTCTAGGATCATCTCTCTAACCTACTCAAGCTTCTTTCCTTTTTGACTTGGCCTCACTTCTATTAGGATTTCTCTATCTTTAGCCGAACAAAAACACCTTTTATCTACTACATTCCATTACTTCCGCATCAACATTCAACCATGGAGACTCCATCACTCACTCAAGTCTTCAAGGAGCTTGAAGGAAGGGCATCATTTGGTATCTAGGGCCTTTGTTGCTCACGATCTACAAGAGTTAAGTGTTTTTCCTCCATTTTCTTTCTATTTTCGTGTTATTCATCACTTCCTCTACAAGCATTAATGTTGTTTGACCGGTTAAATTGATGTTTTATGTCTTCTTGTTCGGTTCAAAGTGCTTGTTCTTCTTGAACCTTAATTTTTGTGTGCTTTAGGTACTCTATTTTGTGTCTATCTATTGCTTGTTATGTTTACTTGAGTATTTATTCATTTTGTTCGGTGCATTTGCTTTATCCTTGTGTTATTTTTTATTTTATGATCATTACATGTTGTTTAGAAGTCATGTTTACTCCATTGTGTCATTACTTTCTTATTTAGCTGTTTGAATTTTTCTTAAAATTTGTTGTCTTCTTGTTTTGGTGATTTATACAACTGTATGGTTTTGTGGTGTTATGAATTTTCATTGTGTTAATTGAAATTATCTTCTCCTCTTGGTCTTTGGAAGAGCACCTTCACATCTAGATAACCTTAGTTATTTTAATGTTCAGTGGGAATCTTCCTTGAGCTTGCTTAATCACTTAATCACCATATTATTTTCATTGTCCTTTTTCAGTGCTTTTTAATTTGCAACTTTGAGTTCTGATTTGTTAATTGGTTATTAGCAAATTCTTAGAGGTACGGTTCTATGATATTTTATTGAGTTTCTTATTCTATATTTTGCTTTCGTTAGGTTTCATTCCTTTAGTAGCTTCTTGTTTTCAGTACTTTGATGCAAGCATGTTAATATGTTGAAATGTGTGTGGTAGTTATTCCATTTTTCTGAGTTTGAGCTGCTAGAAAAGAGTTAAAAAGTGTTGAAAAGTACAAAAAAAGAAGAAAATAAAAGAAGAGAAAAAGTAAGACAAAAATAAAGCAAAAGATATAAACAAAAGAATGCATTAGAATCACTACTACTAGTTGGATTTGTGTTGTTTTAATTCCTTTGAGTTTTTGAGTTAATTTCTTTGATGAAAAAACCTTCATATGTCTCGGCTTTAGCTATTTGAATGTCCTAGTGCACCATTAGAATTTGGCAATTTGAGGACAAGAATAAGCCATTTCAATTCTAGTCTTATATTGGTTTTTCAAATCCATTCTAGTGACTTTCTTTAGGTAATTCTTTTGTGTGCTTACCTTTATTCTATACCTTAATTTTTTTGCTTGTCTTTTCCTTGAATATCATTGTATATGTCTCGGTTTTACTCCATTTGAGATTAGCATTCTTAATTTTGTGCTTTTCTTGCTTTACTATCTTGGCCTCTTTTGGTTTGGTTATCATCTTTGGTATAGTTTCCTATTTGGTGGTGTGCTAACTTTCCTAAGGTATCATCCTAGGAAGTGGAGTATCTAGCCTTGAATGAGACTCCTCTTTGATGAAATCAACAAGAGGAAGTGCAATAGAGTAAACACCTGTGAGCCAAAGCTAAAAAGAAAAGAAGGAGAAGAACTTTAAGAAGCTTTAATTTTTTGAAATTTGTGTTATTGTATTTCATTTGAGTTATATTTGTTTAAACTCTCATAGTGTAACTTGGCCTAATTAAGTCTCTTGGGGAGCCTTATATGTTCTATCATCTCTTAATTAGAACCTTAATCAAATGGTAAAGCGTTTTAGACAATGAGTTTGTCTTGTACCAACAAGCCTTACCTTAGGGTTGCTTAGTATATAAGTTAATCTCTTGCTTTCTTTTTTTATAGCTTGGTGTTTGTCATCTTAGGCTTTGACTTAATTCCAATTAAGAAGACTTATGCAAGAACATTGAGATCCCTTGGCTAGGAAAGACTTGGTACTTAAGCAATCCAAGTGATTCACCTCTTTTTCCTAGAGGAGAACTCAATAAGCTTGCTATCAACTTCCTCTTTGGAATTTCTTCAAAAGACCAAAGTTTTACCTCTTAGTAAATAATAAAAAGAAGCATAAAGATTTCTAGGAATCCTTGTTACAAAAGTGGAAGTGACTCGAGTGGAGCAGAAAAGATTTTAAACCAAATTACCCAAGAACTCAAGTCACTAAAACTTTGGAGGAAGCAAGAGACTATTTTGAAAGGAAAAGAGAGAATTGAAATAGAAGTCCAACTTGTTATCCTAGAGGAGGAACTTAGAATAATCAAACAAAAACAAGAGAGATTGCTAGAGAAAATAAGGAGTAGGAGCAACTCTAGGAGCTCCAAGACTCCCACACTTTTCACACACTATGAGAAGGATAATAGACTAGTGGATAATTTTTATCAACCTCCTCATCCATCACCAAGAAGAAATATAAGGAGTCGTGTCCCTAGGGAATCAAAAGAACATAGAGTAGACCTCTCTCACTTCTATGGAAAGAAAGATGTAGAAACGTACCTAGATTGGGTGATGAAGGAGGAACAACTTTTTGCTTGCCACCAAGTAAGTGAGGAGACTTAACTACCCTAATTTTCCCAGGTAATGTAATGCATTGGTGGACATTCCTAGAAAGGGAGAGGAGAATAAACATGCTCCTCAAGTCCAATAATTGAATGACCTTAAGAGTTCCCTCAAAAGGAGGCTTATTCCCTCCTCCTACCATAGGGAGCTTATAGATAAGCTCTAAAGACATCATCAAAATAATATGAGAGTTGAAGAATATAGAAAAAAGATGAGGTTATACATAATGAGGGTTGAGACTAGGGAGCATGAGGACACCATAATTTCTATGTTCCTTAGTGGTCTAAGTCTTGAGATAAGGAATAGAGTGGAATTTTTGCCCTACCAAGATCTAAATGACTTGGTATAAATTAGCATAAAGGTAGAGCAACAAATTTTGAGAAAAATTTTTAAAAATAAACACTCTAGTTCTTATGAGAAGACATACTATAAGAGAAAGGCTAAACAAGTTAAAGAAGAACATAAACCCTCTAAGACCTTTGGCAAAGAGAAAGAAAAACAAAGGGAAGGTAATCATCATACAATCAAACTAGTGATATTAAATGTTTTAAATGTCTTGGTTGAGGTCACATTGCATCACAATGTCCCACTAGAAAGACCATGATCTTAAGGGGCAATGATATCTATAGTAGCCAAGATGAAGAGAGCTCTAGTGAGAGTGAGGAATCATTTGAGGATAAAGGTGAGGATACCTACCCTTGTGATGGAAACCTTCATATGATTAGAAGGATTCTCAATAGTCAACCTAGTCCACAACAGTTATCATAGAGACAACATCTTTCATACAAAATGTAAAGTTTAAGAAAACACATATTCTCTCATTGTAGACAATGAGTCATATTGCAACTGTTGTAGTACTAGGCTGGTTAACAAGTTCACATTGACTGTTAAACCCCATCCTAAACCTTACAAACTTCATTGGCTTAATGAAGATGAGGATATAACAATTAACCAACAAGTGAAGGTTAAGATCTCCATTGGGAAATATGAAGATTATGTGTTGTGTGATGTAGTTCCTATTGAGGCTTGTCATATTTTATTGAGAAGGCAATGGAAATTTGACAAGAAATTGATGCATAATGGCTTCACCAATTGATAGCCTCCTCCTCAAGCTAGGTTGGGCCAAAACTTGATATGGTGATTATGGTGGATGATGGATGCACGGAAGCTTGTGTTGAGAAAAAATGCTTCTTAGTTTTGGTGATTTAATGGTGGGATGAAGGTTGTTTGTGGTAATCTAAGAGAGGTTAAGCAAACTCTACAGAAAGAGGTGTTAGAGGGACCTCTTGGGATGCTCTAGCAAGTGTCTAAGAGAATAAGTATGGCTTAAATTTAAATTTGGCAGCATAACATTTACATTCTCAAAGTGAGAAATACATAAGGGAGACACTTCTATTTATAGAGTAAGGTGTCTTCAAAATGGTCCAAACCCTAAAATGCTAACATGCACCAAAACCTTGAAATTGCTATCTTGGTGAAGGAGAGGTTGACATGTGGCACTCCACATTTTCACAAAATGAACCACTCATGAGTTGTCATGTATAAAGCTACTTTATGAAAAACATCTCTAATAGGACAATAACACATAACCACTACCTATATAAGAGAACTCTCCATTAAAGGCTTTGCCATGTGGCATGTGTGGATGTCCTCCACCTTAAGCTAGGTTAACTTAATTAAACATCAAAGGATTGGTTAAACTAGGCGCATATAATTCTCTCTACTTAAGCAAGATTTTTTTTTTTAAAACCCTACATTACTTGGCCTTAATAAAGAGAGAAAATTTGTGCTTCATCCTTTAACATTGACCCAAGTGGTAGAAGATCAAGTACAAATGAAAAATAAAATAGATGAAGAGAAAAGAAAATAAAAATAAGAAAAAGAAAGTTCTACCTACCATCATTCTTGTGAAACAAAATGTTCCAATTGTTTCAGTAGAAAATACAAGACTTCTGAGTTCCCTAGCAAAGGAGTCATAATCTTAAGGAGCAAAGACTTATGTGAAGAAAATATCAGTCTTAGTTCTTCCTCTCAAAGAGAAAAGCAAGACCAAAAACCTTGTGTTGAAAAGATAAATATCTTCAAGATTTTATGGGTTCAACACAAAACAAACAAGGAATAAAAGAAAATGATCCTAAAAATAAGTCTTTTTATCATTCATTTGATAAAAGGTGTATAAATATCATAAGCTACACTATTTGGGTGTTTATCAACACAAAACTTACCTTGTTGTTTGAAGTTGGCTGCAAAATGGTCTTTGATCCTAGAGGAGGAAGAATGAATATGATTAATAAAAATGGTTGTTGTCATGGAGATACATGCAGACCTAAGGACAAATCCTTCTCAAGAGGGAGGAGATAATAGCAAATGCCCCAGCCATGGCTAGAAGAACCCAAAATGATTGCGCTTCCCCTTAGCTGAGCAAGCCAAAGTTGATGTTCATTTGGGCTAAGGAAGATGTGAAGACCTGGTCTAGGATTCTTTTGTAAATATTAAGAGTAGTAATATTTTTTAAGCTTTGTATTATGGGCCTAGTAGTATGGGATTTTATTTAGGTCATAGTTTGGAATTGGGCTAGTAGTATAGTTTAGGCCTAAAAGGATATGGGCCTAGTTTTGGGCCAATGAGTGTGGCTATGGGTGTCAACGTGAGTCAACCCGGCTCACACGAGTTGGCTCACCACGGGTTGAAATAAAAAAGGGCTAGCTCAACTCGGCTCACTTTTTGTGAGCCAGAGATTTTGTAACTTGGTTTTGCCCACCACGAGTTGGTGGGTTAGGGTTGGCTCACTTACGAATGTTTTTTTTTTTTGCAATTTATTTTATATATTTATTGCATTACAATGAAAGTGAATTGATTTAATTTATTTTTATAATACTGGAATCAAAGTGTTCACCTAATTCTCGAAATATTATTATAAAGATAATAGTTAAAGATTAAAGTATTAATGTATACAACTTGACAAACAAATTAATTAAACATTCAAACTATTCAAATATTATTGAGTAATATTCTAGAATTTAAAAATATGAAATTATGGGTCTGTATAGTTAGAAGTATAAATAATTATAACAAAAAAAAAGATAAATTGTAAAAAAATGTTGGTGGGTTAAGTGGGTCAACCCAGCTCGAACCCATTTAATCTGTAAGTTAAGTAAGTCGGGTTCAGTTCAACCCACTTTTGAAAAAATTGATTTTTTCTTAACCCAACCTAGCTTGAACCTATGGTGAGCCGTGTTGGCTCACATGTTGAAACTCATTTCGACATCTCTAAGTGTGGCGCATGCAATTAGGGTTTCTTACACCCTAATTTGAAACAAACTTCGAAAACAAGGCTCTCTCATTGGTGCCACATGTTGTAGAATATGTGAGTGCTTAGGTGGTAAGTCACACCTTAAGCATGCTTTGACTCCAAAATTCAAATTTCTATACTAGTTTGAATTGAATTTTGGCTCTCATTTTTGGAGACCATTTTGACACTTAGGATTTCTCTACCTTTAGCCAAAACAAAACACCTTATACCTACCTTATTCAATTGCTTCCGCATCAACATTCAACCATGAAGACTCGATCACTCACTCAAGTCTTCAAGGAGCATGAAGGGAGGCCATCAATATTGTCCAAACTCATCCCCATCTTGACGAAAATTATTCGTATTGACTGGGTATGGATATGGGTATCGGTAATACCCAATGTTTTCAATTGAATGTGAGGATTGTGATAGATATATACATATCCACTCCATTTCCATCCCCATACCCGCCCTAATACTTATCCTCGTCCTCATCTCCATCCTTGATTAAATTACTAAAATACTCATAGTTTATTAACTTATATATATATATATATATATATATATATATATATATATATATATATAGCATATAAGTACCTGGACGGAAATCCAAGTGGCCCTTTTAGTATTGGTAGTCGATCTACCACTCAATATACTTTGTCCATTAAAAACACTAAAATTAAAATAATCAATGTGTAAATGAAGGCATTTATTGAAAAAGACTTACGTATCAATTATGCTCTTCAAATAGAGGGGAGGAGGTTTACGACAAGAGCAAAACCATAAAGCGGTATGCTCTTGGTACTGATACAACAAGCAGTTGCCAATGACAACTGCAATGGAAAACTAGTTTAAATACCTCAAAATTTAATATTACAAAATTTAGACCTTATGAAATGAAAACTAAGGATATAGTTATCTATATATGTAGCAACGAAATCATTTTAGTTCATTGCTTTATGGAATTCTTGATGTACTTTTTTGTTCATGGGTTCCTCCTACCCATTGGAGTAATGAATGAGGGTCTATAAACTCACATATGTCATCCTTTCCCGCTACCACTTAGACCATGCAAGTACCTAATTTGACAATGAAAGCACACATTTAATATCTAAGAAGGAAACGATTAAAAAATGATTTAAAACTAATTCACTTACATCATCCATAATTGCATAAGAGACATATTTAATACCTTTGTGCCTGATATGATCTCCATCAAATCACTTTTATATATGTACAATGACAACCCACACTTGAGGCAACTTCTTAACTCTGCAAACTCTTTTCTATATAAAATACAATCATTAGGACATGCATGAATCTTTTCATATTCCATACCCATCGGACAAAATATCTTTTTTTCCTCAAACATTCTATCAGGTAGTGTATTACTTTTAGGAAGAATTTCCTTCAACAATTGAAGCAATTTTGTAAAGCTTTTATCAGAATGCCTTTAGATTTATACACCTTAATATTGTTGATAATCGTGTGAAGTCAGTTGAACCAGTATATAACGGGGTCTTTGCATCTATAGTCATATTTTCGTAAACAGCTTTAGCAAATGTTTGTAATCCAACATCACAAATCATATCCTCTAATCTATCTTCCATTGTCTTGTCAACAAATTCATGTGCTTCAACCATAGTTGGAGTGTCTACCAATTCACCATGCCACATCTATGTTGTATAATTCTTCAAAAATTCATCACATAAAAGATGTTCTTTAATCTCTACCACATCCAATATTCTCCCATTCAAACAATTCACATGGGGACACCTCATCTTTCCTTTGATTTCTGCACTACCAACATGTCGTTGAGCGAAAAGCATAAACTCCTTGACCCCTCTCTCATAATCAGCACTTATTCGTAGTAAATTAATCCATCTTCGGTCCATCATTATTCTATAACGTGAAAATATTGTATAGTTCATACAAATAATAAGTGTTTGGGGTCAAACACCTCTAGACTCAATCCAACACATTATTGGGGATCGGACACCCTTGGACTCAATCCCAACTTGTTTGACAACATGTACCATACCAAAAATATATCAACAAATACTCAAATTTATAAAATAAATCACATATAAGACACATTCTTGTTCTTATTTTTGCATGAATAACAACAAATATTTTCTAAAGAATATAATTTTTTAAAATGTCAACAAATAATTACACAAAAAAAAAACCATCAAATTTATAAAACTAATTATAAATAAAAATAACTAATTAAAAAACAATTAGCTAACCTCAGACTAGAAACAAACTACTTCTTTGATGGAGAAGACGATGAAGCACTGCTTTGGGCGAGACGATGGCAGAACCTCTTGCGCAGTGGGCAACGACAATGGTGGCAGTTCAATACTAAGGTAGTAAAGACTTCGTAGGAGAAGAAAGATGAGGTGGCAGGGGCAACCACGCACCAACAATGGTGTGGTGGCAATGACGAGCAAGACGTAGTGGCAGCGACAACAATAATTGGATGCTACGGAGGCAATGAAGAGCAGGAACAACAGCAACGTGGTGGCAGGGGCAATGCCAATGACAAACCACAAATGACGTGGTGGCAACGTCGAGCGACAACGTTGTGGGCGTAGTGGTAGGGTGGAGTCAGGCAATGGTGATTGTGCGCTACAAAGGTAGGGAAGAGCGACAACCTTGGGAGGATGAGCGATAAGCAACGTTCAGGTGGCTGGGTAGAATCATTCAGGCGCGTGAGGTGGACGAGAGTGGCGGAGGAAGAAACGAAAATCTAGGTGGGTGGGCACGAGAAGGAAAGTGAAAAGTTAACTTTTTTAACATCAACAAGACCATCAACAACGGTTGTATTTTTAACTGTCGTTATTCCACAAATTATGACAACGGTCACAAATTAGTCGTCATTTCGCATTTTTCCCAAATTAACGACGAATCTTTATAAAACCGACGTTAATTTTGAGTTTATATTTACCACAAAGCCACCATGCTTCTTTCTGCTACGTCACTACTATAGTTGTTGTGGTTAAGAGTCGTTAGTTACTTATTTTGCACTAGTGTATATATATATATATATATATATATATATATATATATATATATATATATATATATATATATATATATATATATATATAACTTTTGGAAGACCGGTGTGTGTTTTTATGAGAAAAATAAATAAATCAATTAAAGAAAAAGAGAGCACTTGAAATGCTCAAACCCTTTTAAAAAAATATAGGATACCTTCATACATGGCCTATATATTTCATAAGTACTCGTAGGGCTGGGCAAAGTTAATTGCATTGTACTAAACTATGGATTAATTGTACCAAATTAAATTATAATAATTGAACCAACTATAACAAAATCTGAACTGAATTATTATACAGTTCAGCTTAAAAAAATTGAACCTCTAGAGATTAAGTTCAGTTAACTGTGGATAACTGAAACTGCTCTTTTATTAAAATAGAAACAGTCCAACTTGCGCTATTGTCACAAAACACATTTATCTTCCATCGATGTGAATGATGACTAAACAAATGAACTTTGACAAGTTATCTATTGTGTGGTTCTGTAATATGTGTACTATAGTAGTTCCATTCTACTATAATTTATCTTTTTTACGCCTTAAGATAAATATTTATTCACTAAATTGGATGTTGAAAATTACTTATTTAATTATATTTGTTCTAGGAGACAAACTAAATAATTTTACTTATTTAATTGGATGTTGAAAATTTTATACTTAACATAAAAAATATTATTTTAAATTAATTTGTTAAAGTAATATTTGTAAGGATTAAAATGAATAATTTTTAGCTGGAATAAACCACAAGATAAAATTTGTTTAATTATGCAAAATAAATTAAAAAAACAAATATTATATCAAAAATTTAACAAAATAGTGAAAAACTAATTGAAATGAATGTCCTAAAATAATCCATAAAAGTACAGACCTCTTATATCTAGCAATTCTTTTATTTGAATCAAGGTGTTTGATTAATTTTAAGACAATATTTAGTTTAACGTTTTCTCTTATTTCTCAAACGACTTCTTTTCTTCACATTCAAAAACATTTTTATTTAAGAAAAAAGAAGATAATAAATAAGAATGTTTTTTTTTGATAAATATATTTTTAGTACTAAACTATTAATTAAAATTATGTTTCGTTCTTATTTCAAAATATATATATCAATTTCACTTTTATAAATGAATGTAAAATTAATAATAGAATTCATAAAACAGTTAAGTTTATAACGGTTTAGTTCAGTTCATATTATAGTGTAATACAGTTCATATTATAATGTAGTGTAGTTCAGTGCAATTTAGTTTGTTAGAAAAAAAAAACAATTCAGTTCATTTGATTTGAATTGTTTTTCAATTCAGTGCAATTTAAGCAAATTAGTACAATTTGGTTCAAAAATATTACAATTCGACCCAAAAATAGTGCGTTTGGTTCAAAATTAGTGCAATTTGATTCAAAAATAATATATTTTAGTTCAAAATCAAAGCAATTCGGTTCAAAAATGATTTAAAAATATTGTAGTTAAGTTCAAAAATAGTGCAGTTCAATTCAAGAATAATGCAGTTCGTAAAACACTTCAGTTCATATTATAATGCATTGTAGTTCAGTGCAGTTCAGTTCAGTTTGTCAGAAAAAAAAAATAGTTCAGTTCAGTTTGTTTGAACTGTTTTTCAGTTCAGTATTGAGGCACACCACGATGCCAATACAAAACAAAGTAAGAAGTTTGACAGTGGCAAAACAAGTGCCCAAGGGAAAAGAAATACATGGGCTACAACCCTAAGATAAATTCAGAAAAGTGGGGTCCGACTCAAGGTGAGCTATGCAGCAGAATCTCCATTATCCTATTGACCACGAGGAGTTCTCGCATCTGCTCACATCAATAAATTGATCATCGCAAAAGGAGAAAATCACACATAGAATATACAACAAGCAGAAAGGGTAAGCTAGAGTAGGAAAAACATTTTTATCATACGATTGCATACATTTTCATAATCAAATATTTTTTTTGTGTAGATATAACTTCTCAAGACGAATTGGGACCTTCAAGTGCAATTAATTTAGATGATTGAAGATGTATTAAGACGTATTAACATTTTGATATTGTTTATGGGAGAACCTACTAGATAACCTATGTATTAAGATGTATAAATATTTGATTTTGGTGTATTGAAGTATGAGGCTTATTTCAAGTATTATTTCCTAAGCACTTCCAAATTATAAAATTTATATTATTATTGTGTATTACAATCATATGTAATTAGTACAATTCGGTTCAAAATAATGTAATTCAGTTCAAAAATAGTGCAATTCAGTTCAAAAATAGTGCAATTCAGTTCAAAAATAGTACAATTCGGTTCAAAAATAGTGAAGTTTGTTCAAAATCAGTGCAATTCGATTCAAAAACGGTTCAAAAATAGTGTAGTTAAGTTAAAAATTAATGTAGTTCAATTCAAGAATAGTGCAGTTCAGTAAAAAATCGTGCAGTTCAGTTAAAAAATAGTGCAGTTCAGTTCTGATATAGTGCAGTTCATAAAACAGTTCAGTTCATAACAGTTCAGTACAATTCATATTATAGTGCAGTGCAGTTCAGTCCAGTTTATTTTTCAGAAAAATAGTTCAGTTCAGTTCGTCTAAATTGTTTTTCAGTTCAGTGCAGTTCATACGAACTGTTTTTAGTTCAGTGCAGTTCATACGAACTGTTTTTAGTTCAGTGCAGTTTTTGGTAGTTCAGTACAATATAGTTATTTTTGCCCAGCCCTAAGTACTCGTACTTCTAAGAAATGTTCAAGAAAACCTATTTGGGAAGAAACGGGATTCAAATTGGTATATCACCACCAGGATTAGATTTATTGTCTGAAAACAATGTAGTGGTAAAATAGGACCACAACCAAACAATACAATTTCTTTAAACTAAGAGACACTGCAAGTCATTGGTTGCCCTGTTGTTGGGCATGAGGTTACTTGAGTTGATACAAGCATATATACTTGAGTTGATCACACATTCTGCATATACATCTCATCTTAATTAAAATTCATCACATATCATCAAGTGTATATACTTTTTGTATAAATTTACATGTTAATAATAAATCATAATTAATTCTTCATTGCATCAATATGATATCCAAATGTAATATATTAATCACATATATAACAAAACAATGAAAAATCGATTAACAAATTGTATTGTTTGGTTGTGGTAAAATAGGACCACAACCAAACAATACAATTTCTTTAAACTAAGAGACACTGCAAGTCATTGGTTGCCCTGTTGTTGGGCATGAGGTTACTTGAGTTGATACAAGCATATATACTTGAGTTGATCACACATTCTGCATATACATCTCATCTTAATTAAAATTCATCACATATCATCAAGCGTATATACTTTTTGTATAAATTTACATGTTAATAATAAATCATAATTAATTCTTCATTGCATCAATATGATATCCAAATGTAATATATTAATCACAATGAAAAGTCGATTAACATTCAAAAATATTTGAAAACTTATCCCTTTTAAAATTTACAAAACACTCATTTACTCAGCTAACATTTATCTCATTTAATAAATTAAGGAATATTGAAATTTCTTTGATTAGGATTCTTCTCATTCAAAATATCAACACAATAAGTAAATTTTGACTCGTGAAGGACAATTCAATTCACTTAATGAATGACCATTGGATGATTTTATAAAAACTAATTTGGTTGAGTGAGAATGTAACTTTTCCAACCTCAAACACTAAGAAATACTCGCTCAATGACACTAAATTCACTCGATGATGAATCTTTTCTACATTCTCGGGTTTGTCACAAAACTAATTTCATCACGTCCTTATAAAAATAATGTAGTTTTTGTAACTTTTATTTAAATTGACTCAACATGATTGATCTCTATTAATTAACAACAGTTTCTAATGAGAATTTACAATTGTCACCACTAATTAACGTCACATTTTGTCACTTTAGATTCAAGGAAATAAATCGAATCAATTTTAAAGATAAGGCATCAAATTGAATCTTAGATTAATATTACGAATAAAATAAAAATACATTAAAAATTGAAGTAATTAAGCCAATTATGTATTACCTTATGAAAAATGTGGAAGACGAGACGAATATGTATCGGTTCAATTCGCTTTTTTGTATTATGCTGAAGATACGAATGGGAGGTTAGAGAAGGAAGAAAAATAACAATTGAAATTTTCGATATTATTAATATCTCAGAAGAATCTAGAAATCCTCTCAGTGTCATATTAATTACGTACTTTGTCTCGTAGCCATTTATTCTGCTCTTTCTTTCACACTTTGATGTCCACAGTATTATTCGTAAAAGAAATTTAATTATCAAAATATTATTATTATTATTATTATTATTATTATTATTATTATTATTATTATTATTATTATTATTATTATTATTATTATTATTATTATTATTATTGAAGAGTAAACGAGGCAGTTACGAGTTCCGGTATTATTATATAAAGTTACGATTTACTTATAATTCTGATCCTATACTCCACCCAATTATTTTATTACTTTTTAATTTTAGATTCTTAATTTTTAGTTTACCTGTAATTTTTATCTTAACATTTTTTTTTAAATTTGATCTTTGAATTTTAATTATATGTAACTTTATTCAAGTTTCAATTTAATTTATTCCAATTGTTTAGAGTCAAGATGGAATCTCCTTTCAAATATATAAAATTATAATAGGAATTTCAGATTTCAGATAATATTTCTAATACAATGATTATTTCTAATGATATTATTTAAAGAAATTAAAGTTAAAATATTGGGACCATTCATTGAAATAAAAACTTCTTTCATTCTTGACTGGAGAATATATTCTGATACACCCGATAGGTTAACATATTGTGATAGTTGAAGTTAAAATATAATTATTTATTTTTATAAACTTAAATATGATACAAATCATCGAAAGAGAGGGGTTTCTTTTCATAATAACTCAGAATATTTTTAAAATTAAAAGTTAGATAAAGTCTTTGTATACATAATCAAAAATTAGAAAACTGAAATTGTAAAAAAAAATTCGGGACAAAAGTGCTTGAAATTAAAATAACAAACTTTTTATAAAACCAACCTCATTTATGGTGTTACGTATACTCCCAAGAGCACGAAATGTAATTATCGTTATCGTACACCACAGAAATTGAAAAAGAATAGTGAGAAAACGACGTCGACATGGGAAAAGTCGTAGCATAGTTGTGCCCCCAATGGAACAGATTGAGACACGTGGACGTTCAAGATTTCACATACTCTCAGCGACTGCTTATAAATTGGGATCACGCTTCGTTTAAACCCATTCGAGTGAGTTTAGCAAACAACCAATAATCTTTTCTTTGTTCTTCATCAGTTTGTGCCTTTCAATTCCTCCATTTTGAGAATGTCTAGCTGTGGCAGCAAGTGTGGGTGCGGAAGCAGCTGCAGCTGTGGCAGCAACTGCAGGTATATAATCAAACACTTTTTTTTTCTAATATGTTTGATTATCTCTTAAAATTAATTTTTAAACCGCGTTTTAGTTTAAAGTTGTTCTGCAATACGTGAATTCTAATCTGTTTGTGTTTTTCCTTAATCCGGCTTTTTGTTTTTCTTCTTTACGGAATGTGTTGATTGGTTTCTGGATACTCGTTTTATTGAGTTGTGTGAATATTGTTACTGATTACTTTTTGTGCTCAGTTTTCTAAGCGATTGGAATTTCTGCTGAATTCTGAGATTAGTTTAGCTCTGTTTCTTTGATCTCAATTTTTTTGTTGAAACTTTTTTTTAAAATATAAAGACAAAGTTCTGCTTAAAAATTGTTACAAGATGCAGAGTTAGGCAATTTTTATTAGTATATAATATCATATTTTTTAATTTATAGAAAAATTGTGTATCACAGAGATATAGCTGAGGTCACCTTGTGGTTGATAAGTGTCTGAAGCATCCAATAATTTTCTCCTCTTTTAAGCTTTGCTTTCTTTCAGAATCGTTTCATCTTTGACCATTTTGTTAAAGATCTCGTATTAATTAAAAATAAAGTTTATGTTATACAATAAGTCTAAATCTCTCTTTAGAAGCTATAAGTAATATAAATTTATACAGTGAGTTTTATAAGATAGAGTTACCTTTCAAGTTTCTTAAAAAAAAATATCTGAATATTATTGTTACCTTTCCGTTTTCTATTTTTTCTGCAAGGATTTTCTTACATGATTTCACCAGAAAAACACACTTTCCCTTTCATTTTTCAGACATGTTTTCTGAACCTAATTTGTTTTTTTTTTCTTTTTCGGCACAGTTGCAGCAAGTACTCGTTTGACATGAGCTATGCTGAGAAGACAAGCACAGAGACTCTAGTTTTGGGCGTTGGACCTGTGAAGCCCCAATTGGAAGGTGCTGAAGTTGCAGCTGAGGACAATGGCTGCAAGTGTGGATCAAACTGCACTTGCGACCCATGCAACTGCAAATGAGGTGAAGATATATAAAGCCTGAAGCAGATATAGCTGCAATTAATATATATGTATCAAAAGTACACACTTAGTAATGATAATAAGTTTGTGTTGTGTTCAATCAACTCGATTTGAAGTTTCATAATAAAGTGGGCATGGCTAGCCTTATTGCAAGTTCAAATGCTCTGGGATTTGTTGTGGGTGTTATAAGCTATGGTCACTTTGTGTTTGTTCTGGCTTATATAAATATGTAATTTGAATCATCAATCACTGTGTGCTTATAAATGGAGTACTATTGATGTTGATCTCTAATACACGAACAACACGCTTTCATTATATATCATTCTGATGTTAGTAACCTCACTTTTCTATAATTGTTATCTCATCTGCTGGTGATGAGATTACAAATTTGAAAATCAAATGCGGAAACATAAAAAAAAAAAGAGGAAAGAAAAAACCTAAGAAAACCTAAAAAAGACGCTTTCTTGTTTCCTTTCTGGTATATATGTTGTTGTTCTCATTCTTTTTTATGCTCTGGTTCACATCATTACAAGAGATTTTACTTTCCATTTGAATGAAGAATTTCATTATTTTTAAGATACTTAAATATATTAAATTTAAATTGATATTATTTTAATCTTTTTAAAATGTTAGATTAAGATAAAATAATTTAAATTTAGTAACTTTTAACTTTTTTTATTTGTATAAGGTATTTTAATTACTATGTACTATGAAAGAAAATTAAGCATTAAATAATTATTAATAGTTTAAAAATATCAACATTAATAATTTTTTTAATCGATTTTGATGAATATAATTTATTTGTTGTCAATTAAGAGAACAAAGTTATCAACTACATTTTATATAATTTAAAGGAGGAAAAAGTTTGATGAACACCTATTTTGAGTTTTTTACTTCTATTTCACATATACTGAAGAATATTATTTTTTATTTTTCTAGGTGATTTATTTTAAATTAATTTACATTTTAAAATAAAAAAAAATTATTTAATAGGCGTGGGATAGGGATTTAATGAAAGTTGAGTGTTTGTCTATCATCACCTTTTAATAAATAAAGAGTAAAAAGAGATTTTAAATTTTTAATAAAAATTAATGGAAAGGACTCAAACAAGTTAAATAATAAAAATAATTAAATATGAATTGATAAAAACGCTATCACAATATCAAAAGAATAAGAGATAAAAACGAAAAGTATTTAAATGACTTAAATTTTTAAAAGTAACAAAATTAAGATAGAAACCGTTATTAGAAATTGATTTCATTATTTCTTTTTATATAATTCATTATCCTTAAACTAACAAGTTCAATTCGTTAATTTTATGATCCATAAAATGGATTTTGACTTGATTCTTATGGGAGAAAATTCATAGTTAGTGCAAATTCTTATAATATACTATAGAAAGAGATAAAGAAAATGATATATGCACAAGATATTTTTATATTGATTCATCTAACAATGCATACAACATATAGTTCTCAATCAATAAATTGAGTTGCATTAAGCAGACTAATATTGTAAAATACAACAAGTATTCTTTGGACTCATAGTCACTCCTAACTAAATCCTTCAATATTATTTGGGCTCATAGTAACTCTTAGCTAACCTCTTTAGTAATATTTGAGCTTGTAACCACTCTTGGTTAACCCCTTAGTATTGATTTGAATCATAGTCACTCCTAATTGATCTCATTTTAAGTATTCTTTCCACAAGTCACTTATAGTTTAATTGAGTATTTTTTTTTTTCATTAAGCTACTTTTTGACTTAATAAAATATTCTTTCAACTACATACTCCTAGCTTAACCAAATATTCTTTAAACAAGTCATTTATAGCTGAAATAAGTTTGAACAATAGCCATTCTTGGCTACTAACTAATTATTTTTTATCAAGCAACTACTCTAAATAAGATGGATAGATTATTTAAATAGTGATCAACATACTACAAAGTTTCGGAATATTGTCTTTCAACGTATACAAGCTTAAGCTCACTCTACTAGTTTGCTAAAATGAACATGAACAATGTTCTTCCAAAAATATTTGGTGCATAAGTATTTTTGCAACATTTTGACACTTATACAATTTTATTTTTGTGTTCTTCTTCTTCTTAGATGGTTTTATATATTCGTGGAAGAGAAATAGTTGTCTAAAATTCTTCTGTAGCCCTTGAGTCGACTTCAGACTCACTTGAGTGTCCTTCTTTACATTTGAGGAGATTTGGCATTGAAGAGGCCTTAAATGCACTTCTTCTCTTCAAGAAACATCCCAATAATTTGTTGGGCTTATCATGTCTTGATTAGGTATCCTTTTCCTTGAAATCATGTAAGGTGAGATTTATACTAAGTAGACTATGGGTGGCAAAGTGGGTCAGGTCAGATGGGCCAACCTACCAACCCAACCAAAAAAAGGCGGACTAGGTTAGATATTTCAACCCACTAGAATGCAACAACCCGACTCAAACAATCTGCCAACTTGTCGAGCCAACCCGTGAGTATATAGTCGGGCCAGCCAACAACTTGTTTAAAAAAAGGCATGTGTTGTGCTTTGTCATCAATGCTCTCACATACAAACATATCATGTATGTTATTGGATTGGGTAGGGTATGTAACTAAAATCAAAGCCAAAACGCATCGCGCAGAAACACATCACGAGCAGTGACTATCACCACACACCATGTGACGTGACGCGAGGGAGAGAAGGTGCGCACGATGCCATGCACCACGCGATGCGAGGGAGAGTGAGATTAGGAGAGGAGGCACACGATGAAGGTTCCCGTAGTAGCGGAATTCCCATAGCAGCAATGCTTCACAAAATGACAATTCCCACATAGAGCAAGGAGGCACTGACTCCCTTGATTTTGCCCTGATTTACTTGATTTTGTTTTTTGGTTCCTTTGATTTTGCCCTAATTTTCTTGATTTTGTTGTGGTTGTCCTGATTTTTTTGGGTTGTACTGATTTCTTGATTTTGTTTCCCATTATTCAATGGTTGTTCTGATTTTGCCTTCATTTGCCTTGATTTTGCCTTTCTCAAATTAGGGTTTCTACACTATGTATGGGGTTTCTTCAAAACTGGCAAGCAAGTCTGCCAACTTGCCGAGTTGCGAGATGGGTTAGATTCTTCAACTCAGTTTTACTATATAGACCGGTCCAACCCGACCCGTTTTTCCATCCCTAGAGTAGATAGTCCTTTCTAAAGTTGATAGCGTAAGTGTTAGAGAATTGGCGAAGTAAAGCTCCTTTAACTCATCACTAGTGCAAAAAGGACATTCTAAAACAGAATATTAAATCGGTTATGCGAAAACCGATATAAAAAAACGCGGTGGCAAACTTGTAAATACTAGGAAGCATATAAGATCGGTTGTATTTTTAACCGATCTAATATGTAAATTTTAAATCGGCTCTCTATATAACCGATCTAATACTCTTCGCAGATTTAACAAAAATGCGAAAACCTTATTCATTGTCACAACAACTTCTCTTCTTTCTCTTCTTCCTCGTTGCTAACCACCAAACCTCATCGCTGCTCGTGTCTCGTCGCTGCTCGCTCGCCTCCGCTGTTGCTCGTGTCTCATGTCGCACCTCCGCTGCTCGCGTCGCGCCTCCGTCGCTGCTCACGTCTCGTGTCGCGCCTCCATTGCTGCTCGCGTCTTGCTTCGCACCTCCGTCGTTGCTTGCGTCTCGCGTTTCGCATCGCGCCTCCGTCTCTGCTCGCGTCTCCGCCGCTGCTCGCACGTCCGCCGCTACTCGCGCCTCTGCCCTGTTTATCTATTTTGTTTTTTCTTGATTTGGGTTTATTCCAAGGATGATTGAGGGTAGGTTAAGGGCCTGTTTAAACCATATAGAGATGCTTAGATGAATGTTTAATTTTCTGGAATGATTTACTTTTTAGTGTTCATTTTGATTTAGGAATGGAAATCTGAAATTTTATGGAGATGTTTTCTGTTCTGGTGTAATTTGTATTGATTATCTGTCTTTAATTGTTGTGTATGCATTCATTTAAGTTGAGACAAGGAGTGTGAGTACACGTCTGATTTTTCTTCCCAATGTAAAGTATTAGATCGGTTGTTTTAGAACCAATCTAATATCTTTTATACATATTACATCGTTGTATATTAGATCGGTTACAGAACCGATTTAATATGCGTTCCAGAACCGATCTAAAATATATATTTTACACTAGTGCGTGTTTCAGGATATCGTTGATCTAATTATATAAATGCTTATATCCAATGTAAAATAAAATATCATAGTATCATATCATTTGACAAATGAAATACTTACGTTTTACATAATCGGTTGTTTTAAACAAATATCTTACAAATGAAGATCAATCATGTTTTAAACAAAACTTATGTCTTTCATATTAATTATTCCCATTGCTCTTCGTATGTTTGAAGTTGATGGAAACAAGTGAATATTTTATGGATTGGTAGTTATATCAATTATTTAGTTTTAGTTATCATATATAAATATTTGAACTTTGAATTAGTAAATTCATCAATTAAAAGGTCCGATTTTAAAAATACCATTATTAATTCAATTAATTTATTTTTTTAATTTTTCATTTGAACTATTTTTTAAATTTTATATTTTTTTAAAACCAATATTTTTCGAAATAATGGTATGGAAAAATTTGTTAAATTTGTTAAATTTTTATAGTTTTATGTTCTATAAATAAAATTTATAACTTAAAAACAAATTATTGATGAAATGTAAAGATGTAAGAAATTTTATAGAACCCATATTATTGAAGAATCCGAAGAAAGATTTTTGATTGGAAATGTAAAGATTTACACTTTTCATAAAATTACATATATTGGAAAGTGTAAAAGTGAATGATATCTATTAATGTGACTCATCTAAGCACACACATATATAAGTTCTCCATTATGGAAGTCCTCTAAACCACTTCACTTTATTTCTAATCACAAATGTTTTTGTTTCTTGTCTACTTTGTTATTTGGGTTCTTTTGGCATCTATAGATGTGTGTCTATTAAAGTTGTTGATACCATGTTTGTTACCTTTGCATTTATACCTTGGCCACGATAATTACATATGATTCCCTACCCTTTTAAATGAATCCAAGCACCATGAGCAAAGTCCAGTAGGTTTTCTTTTGTTAGCATTTGTAGCTACCTTGATCACCATTTTAGGGGCACCACCTTAATTTGGACAAATTCTAAAATAAAATGCATAGTTATAGCATAATATCCGAATAAATCAATTTATAAAAAATCACTTTCAATAAAAAATTAATGATTTCTGTTAATTTATATATATATATATATATATATATATATATATTATTCAACTTTTTTTTTTATTTTTACTACTCGCATTTCAATTCCTAACCATTTGTATCTTAATTTAATTAAGACGTGATTTTATAACACAACGAAATATGAAAAAAATTGGATGTTTTTCATTTTTATTTTGGAAGTTTCGAGATTAATGTTGGGACTTTTTTGTTTTAGAAATATAAGAGATATATTATACAGATAAATTTATATCATTTTATTTCACTTATATCAATCTTGATTTCCTAAATCTAAATAATAAGTAAATATACTTTCTTATTCATTAGAGATGAGTATAAATACACAAATTGTATGACCTAAAGTAGGTATCTAATTATGCACAATATAATTATAGAAAATTAGTAACCTAATTACAGGAAATTAATCAGCTTAACCATATGAGAATAATTTTTAATTGACTTAATTAGAGGAAAATAATATCCATTCTATCATACTCTCTTAATCAAAGTGGGAGGTTCATGGACACTTAGACTGGTCCGGAAATCATCAAAAGGAACATGAGGTAGGCCTTTGGTGGCAGGAAGGTACATGAAGAACTTGTGTCTAACTGCGTGCTACATTTTCCCGAACAAAGTGAATACCCATCTCAATATGTTTTGTAGTTGATCTTGCACAAGATTACGGATAGATAAATGACACTAACATTATCGTTGTACACCAAAGTAACCTGAGGGAAAGGAAAATGAAGTTCGAGGAGAAGATTGTATAGCCAACAAAATTCAGAAACAACATTGTCAACACCTTTGTATTCAGCCTTTGCACTAGAATGAGAGAGAGGGTATGTTGGCGCTTTGAAGACTAGGAGATGAGGTTGTCACCAAGAAACACACAGTAACTAAATGTGGAGAGTTTGGTATTAGGACATCCACCCTAATCAACATCATTATTAGAAATAAGTTTCTCAACAAAGGTCGGATACAAGTGCAAACCATATTGTAAGGTACCCTGAACATACCGCAAAATGTGTTTCAATACTAGGATGTGCTCGATGTAAGAGGCATGCATGTAAAAACACACCTGCTAAACAACATATGAAATGTTAGGGCGAGTAAATGTGAGATATTGTAAGGCACCAGTAAGACTCTAGTACGTAGTGAGATCCTCATATGGTATGTTAGAGGATGTACTGAGCTTTTGTTTCGTATCAACCAAAGTAGCAGGAGGATTGCAAGAGGTCATGCCAGCGCATTCAATGATGTAACTAGCATAGATGCTCTAATTGAGGAACATGCCACCTGCATGTCTTGTCATAACAATCCCGAGAAAATAACTCAAAGGACCAAGTACATTGGAAACTCATGTGAGCTCACCAACAACTGATACTTGCCTTTAACAAAAAATAAAATAATGAATAATTTGACACGAAATGTAACTTATGTATCTAAACGATGTCGGTCAAAATGGTATAAAAATTGAGCTTATATAAAGTAGAAATGGTAAATAAAAAATACGTTAATCAATAAATTGTCTTGTTTCATTAAATTGTATAAGAATCAAACTTAAATATTATTGTTGTAGGATCTGTTGTTACAGATACAATATAACATAACTCTCAAGGATTCCAACGAAATTTGAAGAAACCAAGATTGAAAGATCTCTCTAATTTCATATTTGGAAAATGGAATAAAATAAAATTGGTATATTCAGAAATCATGAGCGTGTTCCATATTCTAGAGATGTTCATGTCAGGATATAATAGTAGTGGCCCATGTCAAACATGATAATCAGGCTCCTTTCTTCTTTTGGTCTTTTGTAGATTTGATCTCCTTCATAAGCATTCTTAGCGATATGGCCATAGCCATTAACTCTTGGAAGAGCAACTTATATGCATAAGGGATGTAAACATGCATGGACAATAGAAAGGCAAAGAATTCAGCACAAGGAAAACCTTGGACTTTGACTATAGTAGCAGATAAGATAATGATCATTCACCTGAACAAAGTTCGTTTTTGATATTGAGATTTGTCATGTGGATTGACAATAATATCAAAGGTGATGCCTTCCACAGTCCAAGGCATGTCCTCTTGTGTATAAGTCATGCCAATTGTCCCCTTCTAACCATGTCTACTACTGAATTTGTCACCAATCTATGGTATGCGAATAATCTCACACTTAATTTCATAAATCTCAATCCATCAACATTTGTAGTCAACATAACCTACAAAATAGGAAAACTATTAATGGAAGAAATAAAAAACAAAATCCACCAATGAAAGAAAAAATTCTCATACCTCCAAATTTTGGTATAACAACTCCTTATTTTTCAGTAATTAAAATTTAAAACCTCCAATCACGATAAACCGCTGTGGAATCCTAATAAAACTTTGAACAATAGAAACCAGCCGATCCCCAATCTATTTTATCTATATAAACCCTAATTTCAAAATTAATTTTAAATATTAAATCACATTTTTAGTTGTCTGCCATGTCACTAAGTACTTTGACGTTTATGGTTCTTGTCACTTTTTGAGCACACATAACCATGCTAGCTCATTGTTCATTTAATGTTGTTTACCACAACTTAACAGAAAGAGCATCTTTGATACTATTAAATAAAATGTGGACTTAATTGAGACTTATAATAAAAGAGAGACCAAATTGATATTTTAGAACAAAAATGGGGACCAAATATATAATTAAATCTATAATTTAAATAAAAAATATATATTAAGTAAATATTTTCACTATAACATAACGTGAGATAAGAAAAAAAATGCATCTTTCTCTTTTCTATCCTGGATGTTTCTAGACTAATGTTTAGAAAAATGGACCTCAAAAAAAATTACGAAATAAAATAGTTAGAAGATAAGTGAGTTCTTTCTTTTCTTTTCTCTCTATTAAGCAAGAAATAAAAGGAGAAAAGAAATGTCTGATACAATAAAAGGAAAATGTGAGGAAGATAGACTAGGGTTTTGTTGAGAAGTGAAATTTCGGATTTTACAAGTTTTTCTATGGTTAAATTTGAATAAAGGAAAACAAAAATAGAAAAATGTGAAGGAAAATAAGTGAATATTATGAGAAGTAATTAAGCACGTAGTAAACTTTAGCTAATATATCAAGTTCTCTAAAATCTTTTATTTATGGATAAACTGCATTAAAAAGGAATACAAACTAATTTCGTAAATGAAATAATTTATTTCATTTTTCTACTAATTTTATTCTTCCAAGAGTATTTGTGAAAAAATTAAACGAACTCTATGTGATTAGTTAGCGTTAACTATATTAAATTAGTTTACATTAAACACCAATGCAGTCTATTTCTTTAACAACATTTTAATGAATTTGTAATGCAATCACAAGCTATTAGCAAACACGAGTTAGGGTGATACATTAATCATCAATAACTATCTTTGATCTCACACAAAGGTACCAAAGAAATCCAAAATCAATCAATATTATATACACTAGAAAATGAACAAATCTACAAAAGCAAAATGAATATTTTCTAATCGTGTCTATAAATGAAAGAGCACTGAAGTTTGTTTGTAAGAGCCAGAAACACTACTATGGACAGATGTATATCTCCTTCCAATAATCATCACTTTTGTGAAAACTCAACTGCAAAGTTGAGTACATAGTTGCTGGATCTGGGAACTGGTTGGATCTTGCATGAAGTATGTACTGGATTTACCATTGCTTGAGCATGTTACATTCAGCTGGTTACCGAGCTGATTTGACTGCATTAGTGGTATTTCAACAACATTAATACCACACATTAAGAACCAAAAATTACAGAAAACGACATTGAGTACAAGGCATGTTTGGACTTTGATAATAAAAAAGTCTTAAAAAATAACATTAAATCTAACTAAATCTTATAAAACCGATTTATAAGATAAGATTTGAATTCAGTTATATATCGTAAAATTGACTTATCTCTAGTCAGTGTGAGATCTCCAACAAAAAGTTGCATTAATAAAAACACTGAAGCAAATATGTTTTAATCCCTACAAGTAGGTGCTTTCACTTTTAATTTCTACAGAAATAAATCTTCTACATTTTGTCTAGTTATAGAAAAGTTCAAATGTGGTCTTTATTTCCATGAACAAACAAGGGACCAGAAGGAAACAATATTCTCTGATGATCAAGGACTACATCTAATACATTTCCATGAATGAGAGACTAAAGGAAGACAACTTTTGTATGACTAAAGACAAACATATGCCCTGTTTGTAAGAACTAACCATTTTTTAATCTGGGAACATGTGTTCGATTGATGGTAATACCAATATGATTTTTTCTTTGCAGATCGCTAAATAGATGAGACATTTTGTACAAGAATAGTACAATAATAAATGGAAAAGGTGTAAGGGATGAATAACCCAATCATAAAGTTGTGGGTGAAAAATATGTAATTTCAAAGGATATGATATTATTCATGAGAACAAGCTTTCAGGTAAAATGCTTACCACACAATATGATGGCTCTGTATGGCAGCTCCATTTTGAAGTTGGAACACAAGACAGATAATGGCACCAGGAGCAGTGATCATTCGCATCAACACCACGGAGAAGTGCGACAAGCCCAACAGAAAGTCTGTTACATACGAATGTTAACATGGACAGAACAAATGGTAAACATTAGATATGAATAAACGGAAAAACACAAGAATACAAATAAAATGAGGAAGGAAGCAGAACTGGCAATGCAATCACTCACAAAAGTGAATTTCATATTTTACAATATTGAAGGATAGATCCATTTCTACATCAATCTTGTGTTGCTAAGCTTTGTGAAGAAACAAAAAGTAAATGTTCCTACCGCAAATCTATTGACATTGATAGGATCAATTATTACATTTATGGTATTGTCTGTTTTAGAACATGGGATTTTCTTCACGGTTTTATTCTTAAAATGCATCTCGGAAGGTTGGAGGAGGAAAGTGTATTTATATAGTCTTTGGCCTCAACACTTAAACAATGTGCTATAGCTGTACCTTAACACTAAATATTTCAAGAAATCCTAGTAGCTAGACTTGAACATCCAACTTGAACTATTGGTGTTATTGGTCTACATCCAACTTAAACTAGCTTTTTAGATCCTGTTAATAGTGACAAACACGCAGTAGCTAGACTTGCTGCAGCGGGACTGTCAGAGATACTAAAATAAAAACATGCATATTGAGATGTCTACAACATAAGACCATTTTTTTTTTCCTGGTCAACTTACACTCAGAACTGAGAATATTTCTATATCAGCTCTGAAAAGAGAATTCCTACCGTATTTAAAATTATTTGAGTTTCAAAGCAATCAAGTTTCTTTAGCATTTAACAACTAAAAAAAGCATATGCATTCACTCTAGTGTGTAGAGTTTCACGAATTTGAAGTCTGTTAGAGTTTTTTTTTGTTGCCCCTCTACCAAGCTTTCAAAATACACTAATGTTGGTATATTTAAAAAGTTTATTTTATATTTTAAAACATTAAAATTGATATTCTTGAAGACTCAGCAAAGAGACAGCACCAAAAACTCAAAAGAGAATACAGACTCAGTTTCACCGACAACACATACTGTGAACATGGTATAATCAGCTTGTAGCTTTAAGAGCAAAGGCAAAGCTTCTTTTCAATCTTTATTATTTAAGATATATATTTGGTGACATTTTTTTTTATGTCACCTCTGCTTCTGTAAGCAGTAGATTCTTACCTAGTACAATCCTGAAAGGTCGTTCTAATGCCATTCAAGCCAGTAAAATATTATTATAAATTTTTCAAGAAGCCTTAACTTGTAACATTACTTTCATGGGTTGACCTTAAGGTCCTATATATATATATATATATATATATATATATATATATATATATATATATATATATATATATATATACTCATATTTCCAATAAGACCAAAACTTTTCATTGATTTACTTAAACCACTCTTGTACTCATACTCCCTATTGAACTACACATTTAAACCACAATTTGCCAGAGGTTACTCCACTCTTTAAATGAAATTACAATAGATGAATATGATATTCATCAACCATTTTAATGCTATTTTAATGCTATCTACCATTTGCTCACTATTAAAAAAATATAAATATATAGCTCCAATCAACAACAATAGAGTGAGTATTAAATAGACCAGCTTTACATGATATAAAAAGAACCATCTATTAGTGTATGTTTCCTGTTAGGATCTTTTCTGCAGAACTTTAATATTAGTTTTGTTGCCAGAAACCTACGATCTAGTATCTGTTTCTATACTTATTCATTTCATTAGTGCCACTTGGAATCACATTTTTCAGTTCTATATAGTCCTCAGAGATTCAAGTAGAAATTGCAGTAGGCTTTCTAAAATTGCATATAACTACTATAATTGTTTAAAAGAATCTTCCTTTTCAAACTAGCCATTTTTCTTTGTTTTTGTTACTTAATATCTACTATGAACTATGACTATATGAACATTTATCTAATTAATATTATCAAGAACAATTACATTAGAAATGACTGTCAAATGAATTAAAATCATGAAACTGAGTTTTAATTATACAGTATATATAAGATCATAGTTTGATGGGTTTGAAATGTTTCTAGCTTCTGCATAAAGCATACAACTCGGCTTCTCATGGTACATGTATTTTAATTTCAGTATACTACCTGTGGTAAACCAAGAATGCATCTACCCCAACAACTAGAGGAAAGTCCAGGTTTCATGTTATGTGTCAGCAGGGTTAATTATGTTAAGTCTCACCTTGCATCATACATTACAAAGAACAACTTGATCTTGAAAAAAGTGACACGTTAAAGAATGCTTACCCAACAATAAGAATGACGAGAGAGAGGACCCATAAGATGCACTGATACTTTTTGAATTTAGGCTTAGCTCGTTCTGGAGAATAATTTAGGGGAGCATAGCGTTGGTTAACCCATCCAAACTGGGGACGTATCAGAAATACAAATCCGAGAAGAAATCCTGTTAGAAAGCCTCCAATATGAGCAAAGTTGTCGACATGTGGGAGAATTCCCACTGCTAGATTGATAACAATGATGATCACAAGCGTGAGGAGTGCTGCTAGCTTCACATGAAAAGAAAACCTTGATTGTCAGTAGGTTGCTTTTAAGAAGTTCTCTCCTTTTGAAACACTCACAGTTTCAAATGAGCAATTTAACAAGCACCTTGTTCTCATATATAGTCCAGTTAGTAATGAGTTCTGAAAGCATGCCTCCCAGCAAGCCGAAAAGCGCACCAGAAGCACCCACAGAAATGTTTGACTGGATGAAAAGAGCAGATAGCAAACTTCCCCCAAATCCAGATATGACAAATAGCAGTCCAATAAGCACTGTTGCACAAGTATGCAAGAATCAGTTAAGAATTTAGAGCTAAACCAAGCAATCAATAACATGACACAAGAAAATCACACATCTCAGTTGTGAAACTTAAGTCTAAAAGGGAAATTTTAGAGAGATCAAATCTAAATTGCTATGACAAAAGCTGATAATCACAAGCCACATAAAAAAGAAACAAGCCTTAATCTTGAATAATGTCACATCATCACACATACTTACCGAACCCAAATTCTTGCTCAAGCCGAATTCCAATTACTAGAATACCCAACATATTTGCCAACAGATGGAAAACCCCAGCATGCAGCCACATGCAAGTGACAAGGCGCCACCCCTGGTGTCTATGAACCACTCTGCCAACATCAAGAGCCCCCATCTTCTGTAACCTGAACAATAATCAAATCCAATATCTTCAATGACAGTAACAGTCAAATCCATAATCCAAATTTCTCATCAGATAATGAAAACCACACACAAAAAATCTCAGGACTATTTCAACATCATCACCATCACCACCATTACGCGATAACAAATTTAAATACAATATAATCACAAACACTTAATGGCCAAAGCAATTAAAACTTGTTGATATCTCAACAAGGATCACTCAGGTGTTTAACAAGTCCAATGGTGTCATGTGATCCATAAAGCCAATTACCCCTGGCAAAATAAACATTCTACCCATGTATGATTTTTGGATCACAAGAACATTAATATTAGATATCTTCAGTAAAATCTCTCTTCTCAAAACGTTTTTTCAAACTCAATATATTACTTAAAGTACCTAAGTCAGCCAACAACACGCATCATCAACAATTTACAATCTATTATCTATAACAATTACGATGTGATATTCTATTTTAGTTTTGATTTTTATTAAGTAACTGCCATGTTTATCTCCATTTCATTTTCTTTTTAACTTCCTCACTATCATGTAGAGATAACTTCTCACCCTCTTTTCCTATTTCTCCTTCATTCTCCTTTGTTTTCTCCCTCTTTCATTTTGTTTTTCTTATTTTAAAAAGAGGAATTTCATGAACATTTTTTTTCTAACATTCTCTTTCAAACATTCATTTTATCATGACACTTGTTGAAAACGAAAGAAAGTATCAGAGAGTAACATTTCTCCATTTCTCAGTCTTAATAATCACGGTGAAACTCAAAGAATAACCGAAAATTAAAATTTTAAAACTATAACTGTATTCAACACATAATATCAAAATAAACTAAAAGAAAAAAGAAAGTACTGAAATATTCAAATACAATAATAACAGTACCAACAGGACAATTAAACGTCTTAAAGGAAAGTCCCCACTTCCCCAACCGCAATTACAACCACAACATCAAGGTTTCCATTGAACCACAAATTGCAGCCAGATTTGTCCACAACTTTTCCTAATATCAATATCATAGCGATTCCGGTCCCTTTTTATCCATAACTTTTTGCAATATTTCAAAGATCACTGTTTAAAATATTGGTACAATTATCCATAACTGAATGACACTTTCAAAACAATTACTTATTTTTAAAACCCGTTTTAGTAAGAAAAAAAAAAACAATTATTTACCCAAAATATACATAAACAGGCTCACGAAAAATCGTTAAACCCAGAGTAACCCCAACGCAAATTAGTCTCATAGAACGACCAAAAATCCAATCTTGCAACAACAATAACATGTTAGGAAGTGAATTAAAGTCTAACTCAATCCTCCTATTCGAGTTTTTCAAGAAAAATCTTTCTTATTTCTGGTGGATATATGGGATTTCCAACAGAGTTGATTTAAGCGTGAGTTAATTGTAGTATAAAAATTCAGTTGTGTTCAATTCGTATGAATCAAAAGAGTGACAAGAATAAAACAAAAAGTGACTCACGTCAAGGATGAAGGGCCCAAGAGGGGGTTTTCTTTGAAGGGCTGGAAGGAGAAGCGACCCAAGAAGGTGGCAATGCAGGAGACAGAGTTATGGGGGCAGTTGTTGACATACATAGTGATCACAAACAAAACTATGTTAGCAACAACAAAGAGAGGAATCAACCAAGGGAACCACTTGCGGTAATGTTTGAGTTCCTGTCTCTGGGGCGGAACAGGGTACACAGTTTCCACGGCCACAGGGTGCACCATGTTGGCGTTGCTTCTCTTGGAGTTGACCCTGAGGTGGATCTCCAAGGGACGTGGTTCTCCGGGCATGAATGTGGATTGATTTGGTAAGAGTTTGGGAGTGGAATGGATCGAGTCAGAGGAAGGTGATGTAAGGATTTTAAGAAGGGAAAATCGGAGGTTTAGCTCAACCACTTCGGGTGGACTTTTCGGACATTATATTTGTATTTGTTTATCTAACCTTTCATTTTTCCTTCAACACGGAAATCTCATTTTTATAATCTGTGAATGGATGGGAAAACGGGGATAACGTACTACAGAATGTTCTGATTTTCAGCAAAGAAAAAAGAAAAATGAGTTTTGGTTTCAGATAGGGTACTGCGGTTTTTGAATTTTTACTCTTGTTTTCAAGCTCAGGAAAATTACTCCTGAAGGAGAAAAGGTTACTTAGCCTTTGATTATGGTGATTTCCTAGAGGAGACAAAGGGAGCGGAGATGAAGAGTGTGTTTGTATATATTGATTTGC
This sequence comes from Vigna unguiculata, assembly GCF_037176805.1. NCBI lineage: Eukaryota > Viridiplantae > Streptophyta > Magnoliopsida > Fabales > Fabaceae > Vigna > Vigna unguiculata. Next base: position 15,155,458 of record NC_140801.1, read on the forward strand.
AAAGATAGATTAGGAGTGGAGAAAGAGTGATCTTCTTTAAAATAGAAGATTTACCATTTTATTTTTATACTTTTTCAATTTTTCTTTTACACATTTTTTTACTTTTTGACTTTATTTAAATTTTATTTTAGATGTACAATTTTCAATTTAAATTATTTTGATCGATATATAAATTTTTAACAAAATTTCTTCCATTTAATTTATATTAATTTTAAACTAACATAATTTCATAATGTCAAATTATTACTTAGATTTTTTAAATTAATCTTACAAATCTTATTCCATCTTACTTTTTAAAAATCATATTTTTATCAATATTTTTTCTAGTTTAAATAATAACTGATATTTTAATATAATACATATTATTTATAATCTAATTTAAATTTCTTTTATATATAAGGATAACCTAGTAATTTTATTTTTTTATCAATCAAGCTATTGTTTTTAATTTATCACATCAATCACATCACTCACTAATTCTCATAAATCTTCCTCTTGTTTCCTTTTAAAATTTTATCATCTTTCTCTCAATTTAAACAACTCAACTTTCATTCCTCTTTCCCCTTAAATTCACTCAAATCCACTTCTTCAAGTTCACTCCATGAAATAAACACAAACTTGATGACTTTCTTTTTCAATAGTGTATAGTGTAATGACTCTTGAATAGAGATGACAAATAAACCCGTCTTCGTGGGTATTGTCCGAACTTGTCCCCGTTTTGACAGGGAATCCCCGCATTGACTGGGTATGGGTATGAGTATGGAGAATCCTCGACTTTTTCAAATGGGTATGGGGATGAATATGGGGATGTACATATCCTCACCATAATATCCGTCCCCACTATATCTTCGTCTCTGCTTAAATTATTAAAATATTCATAATTAATTAAGTAACCATATATATATATATATATTCTATTTTTTATTTTTTCTAATTATTTTGTTTGTCATAAAACTCATTCGCATCTCCAATATATTTGTCATCTTATCATAACCTTTATGTAATTATGTTAAAATGATGTATGTGAATTAAAAAAAAATTATGTCTCACATTTGAATATTTTTAGTATTTTTCTAATATTTTTATTTATTGTATATTTTCCTTTCACATGAGAATGTTTAATACTCTCAATTTAAGTTTTTAATAGCATAAACCTTTCATTTACTAGGTAATATAAAAAAAATTATTTACTTATTGTTGTTAATTTTTCTTTCATTTGAAGAACTTTTGTTTCACTAAAACAATTTTCGTTATTTCTCAACCATTGAGTATATATGTTAATATTTGAAAATTTTTCTTAGATCTCCAAGGTATTTTTAATCTTATCATACCCTTAATTATACATTTGTTTTTCTTTATGCGATTTCTTTCGATAGTCTCTCAAATTGTTTCTTAGACACACATTTATTGATTTTTTTAATATTTTTATTTGTTGTTTATTTTCATCATGTACAATATTATTTTGATATATTTATATCTAATTATTTTTTATTTTCTAACTCATTATCAATCATATTGTAATTTTTCACTATAATTGTATAAATAATTTTTATTTACTATAATATAAAATTTAATGCAATTGTCATGAATATTTTTTTATCACCATCAACATACATTGAAGTTCAAAAGATACAAGATCTATGTCAAAATTTTATTATTATGTTTATTATTTGTTCTTTGCGTCATTTTGATCAAGTGATGTATTATAACTTTTATTAGTGTATAAAAAGGAGATTCATTAGAATTTTAAAAATTGAAGTAAACAAACATTTAAAATATATTTTAATTTGAATTTTTTTTTTCTTTTGTGTTTTCTTAAAAATATTTTTAAATTGTATCAACTAGGTTTCATTAATGTTTGTAGTTTGCAAATTTAATAAATGTTTTGGTTTTGATAAAATTTTATTTGGTATTCTAATATAAAATGTAAACAATTATAATTTATTTCAAAGTATTTGATATCAAAGAAACAACCATTCTCCTATATTTGATAATATTATGTTTTCTTTACCGTAATTTTTTATTGTTTTATAAAAATTAATTAAAATTAATATTGAAGTAATAAGAAAACGGGTACGGGTATGGGTAGAGATTATACCCGTTACCCGGTGGGGATGGAGATGAGACAAAAGTTTGATACCCGTTAGGTTTGGGAATAAAGATGGGGATGGATTTTTTTTACCAAGATGAGTATGGGATAGCGAAACTCGTCCCCGTCCCGCCCACCCCCCGCTGCCATCCCTACTCTTGAAGGGTAAAAGCGGAGTACTATTTTTCAAAAGATTTTTAGTTTTGGATCTAAACTTGTTCTGAACTTTGGTATATTTTTATTCTCAAACTCTAAAAATAAATATTTATAGTTTTTTTAACCTAATTATATTAGATTTTTTATATGTCAAATACATTTTAAGATGACATATTTGAATTGTTTACACTATTCGGACACGTTAAAACTCAAATCTTAGCTTCTAACATTCTTTTTGAAATTTATAAACTAAAGTGTATAAAAGTTTGAGACATAAATAAATTCAAGTTTAATATATATATATATATATATATATATATATATATATAATAAAAGTGTAAATTATTTGTGTTTTAATCACCATGAATGTTTCGCATAAACCTTATTACCTTTTGGGCAAAAGGAGTCATGAAAATGAATTAAAAATCAGTAGTGTTTCCTTAGATAATATCTCGAAAGTTAAATAGGTGACAAATTCAAATTATGAATAAATGGAAGTAGATTATTAGGGATGTTAAATTGTTTTTATAATAACAGCTCACATCCTTTTCAACAATGTAAAGTAGATTATTATTTGACCATCAAAAGAGCATGAAGATCACGTCTCATACCAAGAATAGAGATATATTTTGGTCTTGTAAAAGTTATATCAGATTTTTTAAGAACATTCTGTTGCTTATCAAAGGCTTAAATAACATTTTCCAAGATCACGTGTTTTTAACAAAAAAACATGATGATAAATGTTAAAAAAAACACGGGAAGGAGTGAAAATAATGTCAGCGAGATGTTGCTATTGCTTGCACTTAGAAAACAAAATCCAAAATTCGAAAAAAAAAAAGGGATTGACCGCATTTTTGTAAGAAGATGGATTTAGGAAAGAGTCATTAGATAAATTTAGAGTATTAGAAAGTGAAATTTGTGTTGTTTCTTTCAAAAGATTTTGATTTGAAAGGAAGTGAATTTATGGGTAAAATTTATGAAAGTTTGTGAAAGATTTGAATGATATAATAGATAAAAAAGTTTTTAACAAATTAAAATGTAAAATTACTATATTACCCTTATGTATTAAAATTAAAATATTATTATTATTTATAATTATAATTATTTATAATAATTATTATCTATTAATATTATTATTTATTATCAATCTTATTTATTATTATTACTATTTTATCCTAATCGAAGACGAAATATGCATCTCATCCCATAAATTTGTATTCGTCTCTCCACTCAAATCGTTGGATTCGAACATGCTAGTCACTCACATATTCATCCCTCACAATAGTAAATCCGTGGATACGAACACAACATAAAACTCGGGAATGCCAATATCATAAGAAACTTGAAGAATGATTAGAAGAGTCATACCAATGAATCAACGACCATGAAAAAACTTATAAGAAACTTGAAGAATGATTAGAAGAGTCATACCAATGAATCAACGACCATGAAAAAACTTATGAGGCTCCTAATCAACATCACTAATGCTTATTCCTAAAGAGCGAGAAGCAAATACTATAACCAAAAAAATAAAAACCTCGTATCATGCCTTAGCCCACACTTATTTGGACACAGAGGCTCATACTAACATTCCTTCATTGAGGGGATAATGGAAGCATCTTTACCACCTAGTTAGAAGAGCTATAGTCTAGATTGCTAAGATGATACTTCTGATTTGAATGAACACATAGATGCATATCTCACCATGTAAGTTTGCACATCTATCAAGTGTCCCTCATGTCACTCAAGGATGTGACCCTCACTTGGTTCACAAGGCTTTCACTGTACTCTATTGAAAATTTTGATACTCTGGTAACTAAGTATGTTTCCTAGTTCATCATGACATAACTACATCACCTTGACTCCATTATCTTAGTTAATGTACAATAAGAGATGGAGAGTCATTATGAGCATTCATAGTGAGGTTTGGGAAAGTAGCCTTGAACATTCGAAACCAAATCTGAAAGTGTCATTTCACCACATGGTAAGTGCATTGAAGTCAAGACCATTTTATAGCTGGTACAAAAAGCAAATGCTGAACTTGGACAAACTAAGGGATTTGAATAACAAAAATCAAGTTGAAACAAGACACAAAAAACATATTATGAGAATAATCACAAGAAACCCTCACTCTATATATGATTTTGTGAACCAAGAGGACCCAATTTCACACTATTCCAACAAGGAATACCTTCTTGAAGAAGCCTTGACTATTGAACTCATAATGTCAACCGTATTAAGCATTATTGATACCATTATAATTGTGATCATCCCACGTGTATAACACTAAAAGCTTTGTTTGGATGGGAGAGTGGATTTGGATGAGTGGGTTTGAAGGTGAAAAAGTGAGGTTGTTTGGATTGAAAGGAAAATGATATGATTTGAGTGGAAAGTTTATAAGAATTTGTGAGTGATGTGATTATTTAATGGATTAAAAAATATTTTAATGAATAAAATTATAAGATAAAAAATATAAACTAAAATTAAAATAAATTTTAAATTAAAATATAAAATTATATCACAAAATAAAAGTATATTAAAACAAATTAAAATTATATATATATATATATATATATATATTACAAGTCAAATAAAACAATAAATATTTATATATTTTAATTATTTAATGTGTTATTATGAAATAATAAATCTATTATTATATTTTATTTCTTTTTAGTTAATTAATTTTAAATAAATTTTTAGTTTATTTTATAAAATATAATATAAAATTAATTAAAGCACATTTACCTTGTCTTTTTTCGCACCTCAATGAAGAAAGTTTCAAACTTAATTTTTTTGTCATATTTCCCTTCATTATGTGTCTTGTATTTGTGAAATCTTCGCTTCCTAGTTTTTGTCGACAGAAACAAATAGACTCTAAAAGACAAGGCTCTAAAAGACAAGATTAAGGAGTTGGTGCTAGCAAGTCAATCGAAAAAGTATGTGAAATGGGTGCATAACCAAAGAGAAACTAATTATTAGCCAAGAAAGGAAAAAACACACAACTGAAATGATAACCCATATAGACAATGATAAAAATACCATCAACGAGAAGAATAGTAACCAAGAACAACCCTTCTAAGTGTTACCAACACAATAACGGTGGGGTGGAGAGGTTGCGAGGCTTCACTAATGATCACTCTTGACTAAACAAAAGTACAATTTGAAACACAATAACTCTTAGCTAAGACCGATTATTCTTTGGAATCCTTTGTATTCATTGTGATGCAAACTTAAGTTCTTCTTCTTCAACTATCATTTGTCAGTTGTTGGGGCTTGGAGATGCATTAAATTATCTTAACCTACCATTAAATGTATGTGACTTCTTTGTGCAACTCCCTTGAAACATGACATGACTTATCAAGCCTATGATTGTTACCTTGTTTCTACCTTTGAGTAAAGTGTGGGACCTAATACAATTGGTTGACTTTGCAACACTAACATTTCTTCTTTTTTGCATGGAGCGACTTTCAATTTGTTTTTCCAGGGATCTTGATGTTGACAAAATATTGTGAAATCTTCTTAAAAGAATGAAGTAAACATTCTCCACAAGCACACGTATTAATAAGTTTGACATGTATCATGACAAGCTCAAGGCTTACGTCTTTTAGACGAAGTATATTTTTCATTTGTCCAAGAAAAAACTTATAAGCCAAATAACATAGCAAGCAACTTGTATTTGTTCAATCATATTACTTGTTTCTATAGGCGAAACATGATACATACATATAATAAGGTCTGATGCTCATAATTGTGTTCTTGATAAGTTTTCATTATTAACCTCTTCCATCACCTAAGCTTGTTAAGAACTTCCAAAATAAATAAAATAAAAAAGCAAAAAGCAAGTCTTATCCATATACTCATATCCTTATGCAAAATCTAGTTTATCTAATAAACTACCAACAAACCTTGCCACCACCACCATATCATAACTCATCTACTTTTAATTTTTCACCACCTAAGCACCAGTGCAAAAAAAGTTTTTGAAATCACTACATATGCTTTGGTTTCAAGAAAACTAAAGTCTTTTCAAATACGTTGGAATTATTGAAATTTTCTACACAACTATAGGCCTCAATTCTTTAAATAACTGAGGTTTATTCGTCTACTAGGGTTAAAATTTTACATCCCCACCAAAGTTTTTCCATTTATGCCGCTTCACTTCTCTACTACAACCACACTCTTCCACTTTCCGCGCTTCTTAGTCACCAAATGTAAACCACGTCGCCACTTTCTTTGTCACTCCTCCACTCTCCTCCTTTCCTTTCCCTTCATCGTCACCAACGTGAACTATGTAGTCACGTCGCCATTGCGAACTTTCCCTTCCCTTTCCTTCCCATTTCGAAAACGGTGAGAGGTTTGTCTTTTCTCTTGCGTTTTTTTCTATTTCATAATTATTTCTTCTTAATGAAAGTATTATTTTTATTTCCTTTTATTCAATGTTGGTGGTTTTGCGGTGGTGACTCTATGATAGATTTGACCCAAGCCCATTTCAAGGTCCAATACCAAAACAAGGCCCAAGCCCAAATAAAGGCCTAATCACTAAAGAAATGCATAAGAAGATTCAAAATACTAGTGATGGTCAATATCCTTCAAGGCCCAATAGAATCAAGCAACTTTTCAAATGGGCTAAGGAAGATATTAAAATCTAGATAAACATTTGTTTACACGTCGATTTCGGTCAATGTAATTGGGCCACCTTTGTAAGTTTGTTGCACATTGAATAATGGATCAAAATTCACCAAAGCATTGCTTAATTGGGCTCACGGCCTCATTAAGTAAGCCTTGGTCGAATAGGTGCTCTAGGAAACAAGTCATGTTTACCACATTTGTCACATGTTGCAAATGTGAAAAGTGTGACTTGCCACTTGGCATTTGATCCATGAAATAAGGAGATCTAGATCTAGATCTACAATTGAATTTGGCACATGTTAATTAGTATGGCTAGCCAAATTCTCCTCCTTAGTTTCCTCTAGCCACCTTCCTCTAGGATAGAACCTATTCTAGACTTCTACTTTCACCTAACCACACCATTGCTACAAGAGCCTTCAATGTTGTCTCCATTCCATTTCGATGCATGCTCATGGAGTCTTTTCATCAATCTCATGTCTCACGAGCTCTATCACTCTGTTTGTTGGTGGTTCTTTGGTGGTACTAGGAAGCATGATGATGTTGAAACGAGATTTTTTTTTTAAAAAAAAGGAATAGATTTCGGTTCAAAAAGAACTAAAGCATAAAGTGATGAATATGCCTCAATTCTGAACTGAAGCCTAAAGTCTACCGTTTTACTTTTCCTAAATATGGTTTGGTTAAAGAATCGAAATAGCATTAGCTTCCACAAAAACCTACAATTGTTACCACTATATCCTTTAAGAAATCCTCCTAGACTCATTCCAATTTCTCCAAGAAACAACCTATGTTAGCCTTGCTCCTAACCCTCCCTCCCTAAAAGCCAATTGAGACCATAAAAGGAAACAAGAAACCTAGTCTTGGACTTTTAGCTTATTTTGGATCATCTTGAAACTGAGCAAACTTCTCTTGAAAATTCTGGAGAGTTTAACCAGGTTCCCATCAACATGGACAATCGACGAAGTGTTGGACATCGATCCTTGAATCATATGTCGAGACCTACCATTGACAATGCTTCAAAAACATGTCCATTTCTCAACTATATATGACAAATAAATGAGAAAAATGAGTCAAGATTCCTATGTTAGTCCATCATTAATAAGTAGATGGTAGCATATTCAGTTCATTAACTATTAATGAAGTTTTACATTACTGTTAGTCTAAATGCTAATAAAACACGTCAATCAGTCAATTATTTAGATTTATATATTTTACAACATAGATGTAAAATATTAAAATTTAACTATTACAACTAGAATAAAACAATAAAAATTTAAAATCTTACCGTTCATGTATTAAATTATTTAAAAGATATATATATATATATATATATATATATATATATATATATATATATATATATATAATAAAAGTGTATTCTAAATTATAAATATTTATAAATTAAATTTCAATTATTTATAGTAATCAAGTAATTTAACATTAAAAATAAAAATTATTTTATTTTATTATTAATTAAAATTGTTCCTATCACACTTAATAATCTTATATTATTTAAGAATCTCTAACACAATTTAATTATCCTTTCTTTTTTTTATATTCCAAAATGTTTTTAAAAATAAAATCGTGACAAAATTTTTACTCGAACACGGTGTATAACAGCAGGATGTTAGAAACTCGTTATCATGTAAAAGAACATGAAAAAAGTGTAATGCCTATTTGGTAGACTTCTGTCACTACCACTATTCAAACCTCAAGTTTTCGGGAAAGGAAAAAAAAAAGGCCTATAATCCAACTAATGAAAAAGTCACACACCCCAAATAGGGTGCTACAAAACTCTAAACAAAGTCGCCTTCACTTTGGAAATATCGGCATGCCGACTACTTCCCTACTTCCAAATCCACACTTGTTATTCTCTGAATAAACTACCCTATCTTAAAGGTCTTGAAAAAAGTGTGAGCTTCTGGGAGAAATCATAGCTTTATTTGCTTATAGTATGTCAAAAATAGTCATGCTAGGTTAATAACTCACAATTAGTTCGAATTAAAAACCTTAGTCCATCACATCCAATTTTAATATTATCATTTTATTCTAATTCTAAAAAGTTAAATTTTAATATTTTACATCCATAATGTAAAATAGATAAATCTAATATTATCATTTTATTCTAATTCTAATAGTTAAATTTTACTATTTTACATCTATAATGTGAAATAAATAAATCTAAATGATTGACTAATCCACCTGCTTTTTTCGACTATTAGCCTGCAGGCTAACATAGATCTTACCCATTTTTCAAATCCATTTGTCATATACAGAAAATAATGTTTGTACGTCCACACTTAAATATTAAAATAAGAAAAAAAATAGGTATTTATAAAATAATCCTTTTTACAGTCAAATAATCCCTTTTTACTTTAAAATAATTAATGTTTATAACCATTACTTTACAAGTTCTACTAACGAGTTTTGTTTTATATTATAGTTATGTAATCATTAGTTTCTTATTACATTTAATATTATTTCATTTTTTTTTTACAATTTGACCTTCAATTAATAACCAATGTTGATTGCAAAAGTTTCTTTTGGATCACGCAACCTATTCGAATTTGATTCACTCTTTTGACCCTTCGGGTTTGCGAGGATGATAAGTATGTTTTGTTGATTCTTACAATTATGTATAGCTTACTTTTTAAATTGTTTTCGTTAGCCGTTTAAAATCATGTTATTGTAATAAATAATTAACCTTCAATATTTTTTTTTACTTAAGCTTATACTTTTAATCATATTTATAGAGCCATCATCAATCATCAAAGTTAGAAAAATTCAACTTCTTTTTTTTCTTTTATTTAATGAAGCTACTGGGGTTTTGAAGTATATGTCATGCCATAATGCATTATTCATTTTTATTGTTTTGCATAACATGCATCCCGGGGAATTTATTCTTGCACTCCCATAAAAAGTCAAATTTGTCCTATTTTCTTCTCTCTTCCTCCTCCACAACATTTGGATAGTTTCTTCTACCTTCACTCCCATCTTCTTCATTCACCTCCTCCTACACCTCCACCCCCTCTCCACCCTATCTTTTTTATCCATATTGGAATAAAATTGGAATTTTAAAAAATATGGAAATGCATTGTTAGATATTGATACAGAATATATCTATCTAACAGAATGTAAATTAGAGAAGTCTACCTCTTCTTCATTTGAACCATTTGATGAAGTGTTGTTGGAAGTATCTCGTATAAGACCTAGAGAGACTTTTTCCTGATTAGGTTCAGAGTTTGAGGAATCCAAATCTTCCCATTTAGCAATGTTCTTATTATCCTTTTCTCGTCTTTTTTGTTTTGGACATTAAGATTTGAGATGTCTAGGTTTCTTACACAAGATACGTAGAAATACTTATAAGTAGACAAATTAAGCATAAACAAAAATTTATACAAGTTCACCCAAACTCAAGCTACGTCCAACTCTCTCTTAAGCACAAAACTTAAGAGGTTTCACTAATAAAATAAAATAAATTATAAAACGATAAGAACCTCTATTGGTTACTAATGTAGGATTATCTTGTTCCTTTTTAAGATGCATGAATATGGTGATGATTTCTTAAGAAAACTAAGTGAAAATCCCCACTGGACATTAAGATAACATGTTATCTAGATGTGAATGTTCATTTCACAAAGCTCAAAAGAAGGACAGAATGGATTGATTCAACGGAAAAAGGTGTTTTAATTATCCAAAATGTTCAACCCTTATACAAGTGTTAAAGGTCCCCTTAAATAGAAGTTCCCAAGGGCCTCTTAGCAAAAACAAATAGTCTTCCAAGGGCCACATTTCAATAAATAAAAACCTAGATTGTAAAAGGTAGGTCACAAAGGAGGACATGTGTAGGCTCTAGGAGTCTTTTCGACCAAGGTAAGAGTGTAGGCGCATTCTAGATGCTTATAGACAACTTGGTGGCCAAGGCATGTGGTCATCTTTTCTAGATGATTCTAGAAAGCCTTGCTACTTCTCTCTCTCTCCTCCACATGTGCTTCTCCTCATGCGCCACTTCACTTGTCTCCTTATGCACCACCACCTTGTGCAAGTATCCAACATCAACAACATGTTGATGAAACCAACCTCCATACAAGTGATGATGATGAGGTTGAGGTTGACCTTAGAGTCCTAAATAACCTCTCTCAAGAGGTTAGGGACCTCAAAGCTAAATGGCTTCCATGCAAGCCAATCTTCAACTAATTGCCAATCAACTTACCCCTTCCACCCGTAATCCCTATGCCTCTCTTAGGCCTTCTTGTGCTTCTTTGAGGCATGAGTATGAGTATGAAGAGGAGGATGATGAACGAATTAACATTAGACAATCGCCTCATGTGAGAAGGCAAAGGCGTATAGCTCCTCATCCTAAAGAAGTCAAGATAGACTTACATCATTTACATGGTAGGGATAATGTTGAGACTTTCCTTGATTGGGTTTCTAAAGTGGAGTAACTCTTTAAAAGCCATGTTGTGGAGGAAGAGAGGCGTGTCTCTCTAGCTACCCTTATCTTTCAAGGGCATGCTCTAAATTGGTGGACTTCCTTCCAAAAAAGGGGAAAAGGGCTTCATGAAATTGAGTATTGGAATGCTCTTAAAGAAGCCCTTCATGCCCGTCAAGTTCCCTCCTATTACAAAAGAGAGCTCTTGGATGAACTCCAAAGGCTCCAACAAAGGTATATGACAATAGAGGAATATAGACAAAAGATGAAGTTATACATTATGAGAGCGGGAATTGAAGAGAATGAGGATCTTACCATTGCTAAATTCTTAAGTGGTCTCAATTTTGCAATAAGAGATAGAGTGGAATTGCTCCCCTATAATAATTTGAATGATCTTGTGCAAATGTGCATTAGGGTTGAACAATAACTTTTAAGAAGACCTTCTCGCAAGAATCCTTCTATCTCTTATTCCAAAAATGATCCACCAAAAGATTTCAAAAGGGATTTTTCTAAAGCAAAAGAGTTTCTTCTTAAGAATCTTGCAAAGGTAAGTGATAAAAGTGAAACTTCTACCAAGAGAGGCAGTGAAATTAAGTTCTTTAAGTGCTTAGGAAGAGGTCATGTGGCTGCCCAATGTCCTACAAACCGCACCATTGTGTTAAAGGGCAAACACATCTACAGTAGTCAAGATGAGTCATCTTCTTCAAGTGACTCTGATAGTTCTACCTCTTAAGCATCTTCCAAAGAAGATGCTTACCCAAATGAAGGTCGTCTTGTGATGATTAGGAGGCTTCTTAGCAATCAACCAAGTACTCCTCTCAATGATCAAAGGGAAAATATTTTCCACACTAGATATGATGTTTTGAAAAACACATGTTTTTCTATCATTGATAGTGGATCGTGTTGCAATTATTGTAGCAAAAGGTTGGTAGAGAAGTTGAACTTAGCCTTGATACCTCATCCCAAGCCTTATAAACTTCATTGGCTTAATGAAGATGGGGATATCAAAGTTAAGCATCAAGTGGACATCAAGTTCTCCATTGGGAAATACAAAGATAGAGTGATATGTGATGTCATTCCCATGGAAGCTGTCACATTCTCTTGGGAAAGTCGTGACAACTTGACTGCAAAACCACCCATAATGGTCATACCAATGAGATCATCCTCCTTCATAAAGAAAAAAAGTTTATGCTTCACCCTTTCAATCTTAGTTAAGTTGTTAGTGATCAAACTCAAATGAGAGCTAGGAGAGAGGAAGAGAGTTCCAAGAACTCTACTTTAAGTCCCAAGAGTGAGGTAAGGGAATCTCCAAGTTCCACTCCTAAGGTCATTTCTCATGAAATTCTTTTAACTAAAAAATCGTCTCTCAATATGCTTCATGAAGAACAACCTTCCTATCTCTTCTTATGTGACTCTTCCCTCACTTGTCTTCCAAGTCTTTCACTTAAGGATCTACCTCCTTCTATTGTTGCTCTTCTTTAAGATTTTCAAGATGTTTTTCCTAAGGATATTTCTCATGGATTACCCCTTATTAGAGGAATTGAGCACCAAATTGATTTTGTGCCTAAGGTTAGTCTTCTCAATAGACCTGCCTATAAGACAAATCCAATTGAAACAAAGGAGATAGAGTCTCAAGTGAATGATCTTTTAGAGAAATGTTGGGTGCAAAAGAGTTTAAGTCCTTATGTTGTTCCTGTGTTGTTGGTGAAAGATGGTAATGACGCATGTGTTGTAATTGTAAGGCTATCAACAACATCACTATCAAGTGTAAACATCTCATCCCAAGACTTGATGACATGTTGGATGAGTTACATGGAGCAACTATTTTCTCCAAAATTGATCTCAAAAGTGGCTACTGTCAAATTTGCATCCGAAAGGGTGATGAATGAAAAACCGCTTTTAAGACCAAGTTTGGTATTTATGAATGGTTAGTCATGCCCTTTGGCCTAACCAATGCTCTAAGTACTTTCATGTGCCTAATGAATCATGTCTTGAGGGATTGTATAGGTAAGTTTGTTGTAGTTTATTTTGATGATATCTTAGTGTTTAGTAGGAGTCTTAGTGGTCATGTAGGTCATCTTAGGGATGTTCTTTCAATTCTCAAGGTAAATCAACTTTATGCAAACATAGATAAATGTAATTTTTATGTGGATAGTGTAGTCTTTTTAGGTTTTGTAGTCAACAAAAATGGGGTTCATGTTGACCCTGAGAAAATCAAAGTCATCTAAGAATGGCCTATTCCTAAAAGTATTAGGAACATCCGTAGTTTTCATGGTCTTGCAAGCTTTTGTAGAAGGTTCATACCCAACTTTTCTACTGTCGCTTCACCTTTGGATGAGCTTGTAAGGAAAGATGTTCCTTTTGTTAGGGGTTAAAGGCAACAAAAAGTTTTTTATGAGATTAAGGCTTAGCTCACTCAAGCTTTCATTCTTGCTCTTCTAAATTTTGAGAAAACCTTTGAGCTTGAATGTGATGATTTGGGTGTTGGCATTGGTGCATTTTTGTTACAAGAAGGTCATCTCATTGCATATTTTAGTGAAAAATTGAATGGGCCCTCGCATAATTATTCCACCTATGATAAAGAGTTTTATGCACTTATGAGAGCACTTCATGCTTGGGAGCATTACCTCGTTTCAAAAGAGTTCATCATTCATAGTGATCATGAATCTCTCATGTTTTTGAAGAGCCAACACAAGCTCAATAAAAGACATGCCAAATGGATGGAATTCCTAGAAAAATTCCCATACATTATCAAATACAAGAAAGGAAAAACCAATGTTGTGGCCGATGCACTTTTAAGAAGATATAATCTTCTAGCCACCATAGGTTCTCAAATTCTTGGCTTTGAAAATGTTTGTGAATTGTATCTTGAAGATCCATATTTTTCTCCTATCTACAAGTTTTGTGAGCATAAGTCCCAAGATGGTTTCTATGTGAACAATGGGTATTTGTTCAAAGAAGTAAGAGTTTGTATTCCTCATAGTTCACATAGAAAACTTCGTATCGAAGAAATGCATGAAGGAGAACTTTTGGGACACTTTGGGGTTGCTAAAACTTTAGTCATGCTTAAAGAGAAATTCTTTTGGCCCCAAATGAGGAAAAAGGTCTAAAGACATTGCTCTAGTTGCATCACATGTTTACATGCCAAATCTACTATAATGCCTTTTGTCCTTTATACTCATTTCCTATTGCTTTCACCCCTTAAAGGACATAAGTGTGTACTTTGTCCTAGGACTTCGAAGAACTTATAGGGGTGTTGATTCTATTTTTGTGGTGGTGGACTGTTTTTTCAAAATGGCATATTTTATATCATGCTACAAAGTAGATGATGCTAGCAATATTGCAAAGTTATTTTTCAAAGAAGTGGTTCGTCTTCATGGTCTATCCAAAATCATTGTGTTTGATAGAGATACTAAGTTCCTTAGCCACTTTTGGAGGACTTTGTGGTCAAGGCTAGGAACCAAACTATCTTTTTTCTACTACTTGTCACCCACAAACTGATGGGCAAACGAAAATAGTCAATAGATCTTTATCCACTTTGTTGAGGGTTGTCCTTAAAGGCAACCATAAATCTTGGGATGAGTATCTTCCTTATATTGAATTTGCATACAATTGTGTGGTCCATAGCACCACCAAGCTCTCTCCTTTTGAGGTTGTTTATGGTTTCAATCCTATCACACCTCTAGATTTAATACCATTTCCTACTTCTTTTGATTTCATCTATAAAGAAAGGGTATCTAAATATAAGTTCATAAAGGATTTACATGAAAAGGTAAGAAACCAAATTCAAGCTCAAACTGAAAAAGTTGCCAAATATCACAACAAAGGCAAGAGAGCTGGGAGTTTTAATGAGGGTGACTTAGTTTGGCTACATTTAAGAAAGGAAGGGTTTCCACATTTGAGAAAATTCAAACTTAGTCCTCGTGGTAATGGTCCATTCTAAATAATCAAAAAGATCAATGAAAATGCTTATAAATTGGATCTTCCTATTGATTATGGTGTTCACTCCACATTCAATGTATTTCACTTGATTCCTTTTGTAGGTTACGTGGATGATAATGAACATCAAGATTTGAGGACAAATCCTTTCCAAGATGGAGGAGATGATGAGTCCATCATAGGCCCAACTCTAGGCCCACATGCACCTTAAGGCCCATGTCCAATCAAAGGCCCAATAACAAGAGACATGCTTAGAAAGATTCAAATGAGCTTCTCTTAAGATGGCCAAAATCATCATGGGCTTCAAATGTTATTCTCATGGGCCAAGGAAGATGTCATAATATGAGAGAATGCATGTTGGAGCATTAGAGTAGACTTTATTTTTTGGCCAAATGTTAGGTCATGCTTTATAGAATAAAATGTCAAAGTACTTTATTGATTAGCTTTCAAATTGGGCTATTTCAAGCCCAATTGGAATCTTGGTCAAGAATGACTTAGATGGAGCTTAGGTTGGAGTGCATTTTCCTCATGGTGCAAGCATGAAGAACATGACTTGCCACATTGCTCTTGATCCTTCACTCTATTGCATCACACGGCCATGAATCTAGCTTCCTTTCCAAGCCACATTTACATTTCATTTGATGTTACATTTGTATCTCATTATGGTCGGCCATCCTACTATAAATGGGACCTCCCACCACTTGTATTACTCTTTGTTTGGTAATAGAATGATGTTGAGATCACTCCACATTATTGCCTTAAGAGTCAATGCTAGACTAGCTTTCTCCCTTAGCTCTTTTAGTCTCCTTCCCTAGGATAATCTTCTTTCTTAGAACTTCATCTCCACCACACCACTCCATAACTACAAGAGCCTTCAAACTTGTCTTCTTCTCCTTTATCCAGCTATATTTCACTGCATTCATGCAGCTTCTTCCTTCCAAATTAGTACAATGAGCTTCATCATTTGGGAATTTGTCCCAACATGTGCCTAACAACTAGTAAGTCTCCTTCTTGAGGTTTGATTTCATCCTCACTTGAATAAGAAGAAGAAATGTGTGGGGGAGAACTCTTTGGGGAAGAGGCAGGGGAAGAATGTTCTCTTTCAAATTCTCCTCTAGCATTCAAAAACATGTTCCTTTTAGAGGGGCAATTGGAAACAATGTGTCCAAAGCCCAAACATTTGAAACACTTAATGGAGCTTGTTTTTGTATCTTGAGAAGAAATTTTTTTTATCATGCATTTTTCTAGACGAAGTTGGTTTGGAAATGTGATCTTGGAGAGTTTTGGAAGGGTTTCTTTCCTTTTTTTCTTTCTTTACCCTTCTAAGGCTTAGTATAATAGTCATTGTAAGAAATTATCATCTTTGCCTCTTGTTTCTTTTCTTAATTGCCTTTCAACCTTTAAGGTCAAGTGTAAAACCTTGCTAAGAGTAAGGTATTCATACAATTCTACTATATCTTAAATTTCTCTCTTAAGACCACTCACAAACCTAGCCACTCTCTACTTCACGATCATTTTGGAGTCCTACCTTTAAGAGCATGAACTCTATCAACTTGTAATATTCATACACACATTGACCGTTGTTGAAGCCTTTGGAGCTTCAAAAGAGTCTATCTCCTAAAATAGGATGGAACAAAACGAGCGCACATTAAAATTTTAATGTTCACCCAAGAGGCCGTTGGTGGCCCTTGGTTTGATGCCATACAAGTCATGGCATACTCTTCAGATTCTAAAACAACTAAGTCTACTTGCTTTTGATCACTAATGTCACGAATGTTGAAGATTTGGTCAATATTTTGCTCCCATTTAAGGTAGACATTGGGATAATGTTCTCCCTTGAATTTTGGAATCTTGATGGGTGGTGGTTGTCTTGTTGGCAATTGATTGCGCCTTCTTCCACCCTCATGGTCAAACCTTCTTCTCCTTTCTCCACCATAGGAGTCCTTAGATGAGGATCTCCTTCTCCTCCTCTCATCTTATCTTTGTTATAGTTGCAATTGCATTTTTTGTTGTTGTTGCAATTGTTGCATGTGTTCTTGGAGGAGTCTTTCACCATGAGCTTTATCTTCTCTTCTATTAAGCTCTATTTGCTGTAATATATTACCAAGGTCTACTAATGCACCTTGAGTAGCCACAAGAGTCACAATTAGAGGTGAATAGGGTGAGGCCGAGTCCTCCTCCTCCCTTACATCCTCAAAGATTGGACTTAAATATATTTCTCTTACAAACAAAGCAAAAGTCAAGACAAGAAAGAAAGTTAGTGTGTTGCAGACACAATTCCCGAGAGCTCCCACCTTAAAATAGTGGTGCATGGATATGTCTTGAGAGCAAAAGTGAAGGCACCAAAAAACAAAAATTCCTAAGGCCGAGAATGGTCTTAAGCAAAAACCTAAGTGTTTCAGGTTCACTCTCACAAACCCACAAAGCAAGGCCACACTCAAGCATCCACCAAAAAGAGTGAAATTACTTTTAAAATTTGAATCCTTTCTCAAACACGAGGAGGAAAACTACTAAGACAAAACCAAGAGTACTTAAAGACAAGCAATAAAAGCACAAAGCCAAGAAAGTTAAACTCTAAAGAAGAGAATTTATGAGACAAAACTTTAATAAGACACACGAGAAAATCACATGAAAAATACTCTATTAGAAAGCACTTGAACATACATTAATAATTCATGCATAAACCAAGAAAGATAATAATCAAGTAGAAAAGTGGAACTAATTAGCCAATATCACCCAACACTAAGTATGAAAACTTGTATCATAACACCTAGTGAAAAACACACTTTTAGTTCACCAAGGAGCAAGGTTGCTCTCAGCTTTTAAGCCAAAATTAGTGATTTTTTTTTCTTCTTCCAGAACTAGTTTCATAAAATGGTGAGAAAGAGTTTTAGGTGGCTTGGACACTTAGTTCCTCAAATTATTTTAGGCCAAAATCAATTTCAAGGAGTATCCATCAAACAAGACATATATTCATGCAATATTCAAGTACTTGAACACAAAGGCAAGAAAACTTCAACTAGCATATGACATATGACTCAAACAAAGTTTAAGACAAAGAGAGACAAGTTAAGAAAATTTTGGCATGGTAACAAGGCAAAAAGAAGCTCTCGGCCAACATACTTTTTAAGGATAACAAGGTATGTTTTCACTTCATCAAACACAAGAATTTAAAGAGGGCAATTTTAGATACTTGAACCTCTAATGAATTGGAAATAAAATGTGCCCACCAAGTTGGAACCATCAAATCTAAGAGCCTTCCAAGGAGCCAAGACAAAGAAACCAAAGGTTAGCACAAGAAAACACCATATTCAAGGCCAACCAAAGCTCTAGATACCAAATGATGTAGGATTTTCTTGTTCCTTTTTAAGATGCATGACTATGGTGATTATTTCTTAAGAAAGCTAAGTGAAAATCCCCACTAGACATTAAGATAGCATGCTATCTAAATGTGAATGTTCATTTCACAAAGCTCAAAAGAAGGACAGAATGGATTGATTCAACGGAAAACCAAAGTGGAATGTGCGTAAAATAAAGAAACCCGAGAGCAAACAAAAGGGAAGGAAAGCATAAAAAATGGAAAGGAAGGAAATGGTTGAATGTGAGAAGCACACCACTTTAAAGAAGAGGAAAATCCATGGACCCTTTTGAAGATAAGTGATGGTGCCTCCACTTGAGTCTAGGCTTAAAAGTATTTATTTCCTAGGGAGGAAACTTTCACAAATGGTTAATACACAAAGGTGTTTTAATTATCCAAAATGTTCAACCCTTGTACAACACCAGTGCAGTGAGGGATTTTAGCCCCGGTTACTTTCGTGATTCTGCCTCGGTTTTAGAACCGAGGCATATTGGGGCAAGGCCAAAAGGCACCCCCTTTTGGCCTCGATTATCACCCGAGGCCATAAAGTCTGTTTTCTGCCTCGGGTCTGGTATGAACTGAGGCCATATACCTACTTTTGGCCTCGGTTTTGGTAAGAACCGAGGCCTATTCTGCTATTTTTTTTAAATAAATTTTTTGTTTTATTATGATTCACACATTTAAACCTGCATATTTTTCACAGAACAGCACAAACCAGAACATAATATTTTCTCAAACATCCACAATCCAAAAACATTTAAAAGATAGTTGGAATATTCACAATCCAAATACATATGTCCTAATCAATACTATTGTACATTTGGATTATGAACTTTACACATGCTATCCTACCAAAGTTTATAGACTTTGTGGGAATTGGCACAAGACGCTTGAATGTCTGCAAAATAAGACATTAACATTAACTTAAGTTAGTATATAGAAAAATAACTTTAGTATGCCAAACTTTAGTATATTGCAAAGTAATTGTTTTAATTCAAATATATATTACCGTTTCCCAATTAGTTGTAATACGAGCACGCACAATGGTTGTCATCCATTGCATTATATAGTAACCGTACTCATATGAACCGATTTGTCTATTACACTACATTATATCAAAAACATTAAAATTAATTAAAGTAGAAAATCAAATCAAAAAATTATAAATATATGGATAGAAATATCAAACATGTAGGGAGTACCATGCAAGACATTTTGCCTTAGTCATTGATCTCCCTAACAACATGTTATGTCCAATAATTGAACTATGATAAAGGGAATACGTTAGGATACTTTTATATAACATGTCATATTCATAAGATTGAAATTGAGGTTTCTTACCAATATATCACTTGTCTAAGATGGTTGGGGGGAGGGCAATGCAAAGAGCAAAACCACACAGCAAGGTTCTCCCTTAGAGAAATCACAAGTAATTGCCAATGATATCTGAGAAGAAAATAAATTCAAAGAAGATGCACAATTGAGAATTCAAAAATCCACAATGCAAGAGTACCTCATCATGAAAAATGAAACCACAAAACTCAAACTATTACAATTCATAATAGAGAAAAATCAAAGCAACATAAACGAACCAAAACGGTAAAAAAAACACAACAAAACGCGTAGGGAAACCAATTTTTCGAACTCACCGAGAGCGAGGCACAAAGATTTAATTGACGACGCACGACAGTTGATGGCGGATGATGGTCGGTGACGGAGGCGGAGCGTGGTGGTGGTGGCAGCGAAGTTCGCGCAGAGTTTTCGAACTGATCCGTAGCGGGAGGTGATTTGCAATCGGTGAACCTGGACAGCGCGACGGAGGCGACGACACACGACTATTGACGACGGATGCTGGTCGACGACGGAGGCAGAGCATGGTGGTGGTGGTATAGCGGAGAAATTTGCACAGAGAGAAGAGAGTTGGGGAGATGATGAATAGTAGTTAGGGTTCGCGAATTGGGAATTTTAACAGACATTATGGCCTCAGTTCAATTAATAATTGAGGCCTAAAGCCCCCTTTATTGCCTCGGTCCTTAAAGACCCGAGGCCAAAAGCCTGACGAAATTGCAAAAATGTCACCGCCTCCTTATAGGCTTCGGTTCAGCTGCAACCGAGGCCTATAATGCGAAGTAAAATGTCAAATTTGCATTAGTGCAAGTGTTAGAGGTCCCCTTAAATAGAAGTTCCTAAGAGCCTCTTAGCCAAAACAAATAGTTTCCCAAGGGTTACATTTCAATAAACAAAAACTTAGATTGTAAAAGGTAGGTCACAAAGGAGCACATGTGTAGGCTCTAGGAGTCTTCTCGACCAAGGCAAGAGTGTAGGTGCATTCTAGATGCTTCTAGACAACTTGGTGGTCAAGGCATGTGGTCATCCTTTCTAGATTATTCTTGAAAGCCTTACTACTTCTCTCTCCTCCACATGTGCTTCTCCTCATTTGCTACTTCACTTGTCTCCTTATGCACCACCTCCTTAATCATCCTACAAGGCAATTGAAATTAGATTAGCATGTTGGCTTTAGGTTGAGCTAATCTTTAAGTTAAAAAGTCAACATAGAGTCAAGGTCAACAAGTCAACTTAAAATAATAAACCAAGCCAACTTCATGTAATTCAAATTAAGGAAATACTAAATAAGGATGAAGATGGAAAAGCCTCTCCTTTTGACATGCTTCTTGTAATCCTTCTTGGGTTGGCTTCCAAGGTGCTAGGTGAGGTGGTCATGCCTTCATCAGTTACACGAGTACACCTTCTCTATGAAACATAAATAAAATTTCTTTAGATATAACAAGTATAAACCTCTCTAGCTATCATTCTTTATCTCCTTTTGAGATAAAGAAAACTCTCAATAGAATAACGAGAACACACTCTCAAACATAAAGAGTACATTTTAAGCTCCTTGGATAAACTTCACAATGTGAAGTACATTACAATGGTTTAACACACACCCATTGTTTCTCAAAAACTAGACTATTACTTTTAACTTTATAAACTCAGTGTCTTGAATCACTTCACATTGAAACTATTTTATATTTCTAAATGTATACTTTCTTCTTGTTGTTTTTGTCTTTTTTAGATTGGTCTCAATGTATAATTGTTGAGAATATGACCATTAAGTGCTTCATTATCACTGATATTTGATTCTCCATTGATTTGTATGAACACCTTTCTTGTTTAAAACTTCATATTGAAGGTCTTGATAGAGTTTGCAAGATGCTCTTTAGATTTTCTTGTTAAGCTCTTTTGTTTTGAAATATCTTCCATGATGTTTTGATTTAACTTTCTTCTTATGATCAAAGTGTTGGATATTGGACTCCCTTCCTATGTGGAGAAAAGGCCCAAAACTTGAGAAGCCCATGTCTCATTTAATCTAGTGGAGAGGGGGCTATAAAATAAAGAGAGAGGCAGAACAATAGAGTCAGAACACACTGAAAGCCCTAACACATAGAGGGAGAGGTAGAGTGAAAATTCTGTTCACGTTTTTCACAGAGCTGTTACAGTAGAATCGGCGCTGCGGATTCGTTCACCGTTGGATCGAGCTGAAATTTTTACAGCAGGTTTGGTACTCATTGCTCTTCATTCTGACCGGTCGGATCTTTGATACAAGGTCTGAGTTGGGAGATATTAATTTCGCACTGCAGCAGTGATATTATAGGTTTTCCTCTCTTGTTCTTCTCTATTTTGAAAGCTTTGTTGCTCTGTTATTTGGTTGGGTGTTGGCACTAATTTGTGCTATTGATTGAGACTCTTTTGTACTCTTGTTGATCATAGTGAAGCTATTTCTTTGGCCTGGACGACTCGTGGTTTTTACCCTTGATTTGAGGGTTTTCCACATTAAAAATCTTGGTGCCTTTATTTGTGCTTTTGGTGATTTATTATTGCTGCTCTTTGATTATTGCTCCTCATAGATTCTTGCAAGTTAGGGGAAATTATATCCGCTGCATTCTCTGGTATATTGTTTGTTGTTGTTTTCCCCATTAGAGTGGTGCGGTGAGCGTGGAGATTGTTAGGAATCCAAGTGTGAGTCTAAGTCCCATATTGGCTAGAATTGAGAAAGTGGAGCACTATATAAGACTAAAGACCCATAAACTCACTACCTTAAGGTTTTGGGTTGAGAGTGGTGTTAGTGCCTTATATGGTTTGGCTCAGGTCTCATTGGTGTTGTATCTCCCCAGTGATACCCCCTCCTTATAAACCTGACAAGTGGTATCAGAGCCGATGGTTAAAAAACCGACTCAGACGAGTGCAGTAAGATGAATGGTGGTACGAGAAGGGGTACTCATGGTTGGAAATGCTTCCGCTGGAGGGGGAGTGTACCAATGTGGTTGAAGGGACTCACCCTTGAGGGGGAGATTGTGATTCTAAGTCCCACATTGGCTAAAAATGAGAAAGTGGAGCACTATATAAGAATAAAGACCCATAAACCCATTGCCTTAAGGTTTTGGGTTGAGAGTGGTGTCAGTATCTTATGTGGTTAGGTTAAATATTTTTCTCGAACGTTCAAGTTTTTTTTAAAGGAAACTTTGCAACATATATTTCATTAGTAATAAAATCAATAAATGATTAGCTAATGTTAGTCATAAATCAGAGCATATTGAATGTTTCTACATTTAGAGATGAAATGATCGTTGACAATTAAATCAACTTTCAATTTAAGATATATAATTTGCTTATCAAAATTTTATTTAGAAAATGTTAAAAAGCTATTTCATTGTTGCAGCTTGCGAGATTTAATTAATTCATAAAATGATAATAGATAATAATACTTTGACCTACTTTGTTTGACTCGCTTTTAACCCATCACTTTAATCACCCTTGAATTATCACATCACACCACTAAAAAAAATCAAAATAAATAGTTGAAGAGTAATTGGAGTGATAAGTTAAAAGTTGATTAAAATATCATTATCCATGATAATAATAATAAATTGCCATAATAAAATAATTAATATGTTGACATCAACATGTCAGATAAGGTGTTATAGTCATTTAATGAATCAATTAATCAAGTTAGCTTTGTAGCATGAGTACAAACTTTTGAGTAGTCAAATTTGTATCATTTAATCAGTTAAGCATTTAACATCTGATTAATTGAACTTGTATCGTCTAATTAATATAAAAGACTATTTGTCTACTATAGAGGCTTATAGTCTTAAGATACATATAATCTGCTAACATTAAATATGTTATACAAATAACATATTTATATAATAACAACATAATAATTTTTATTATCATCAAAACTTAATAAGACTATCCGTCTATTTGAGTGTTGCATCGTCCGGTTCTAATAACTTTTGTTATTGATGGTCCTTGTCAACATCCAATTTCCTCCAAATTAATAAAATTTTGTTTTCAAAAAATCCACAGAAAATAGATGTTTAATTAATAACAAAAATGGTAAATAAAAAATGTATAATAATTTAAAAAAAAACTAATTAATATTAAAAAATTTAATATATAATTAAAAATAATAATAAAATTTCCTTTTAAAAAATAAGTGATTTGAAAAAGTAAATAATAAATAAGAGAAAACATAGAAGAAAAAAAGAGAACTCAATCCACATTTTTATCATTACACCTCTTTTTTTCCTTTTACACAATATTTTTGTAGTAGCCCATTGTTATTTTACTTTACACCACTTATTTTTCTTTTTATAGCTTATTCTAGAAGCCCAATTTATTTTGCATTCTATACTCCCCTACATTTCTTTTCACACCCCTTCCATTTCCTCGTGCCAACACTTATCATAGTTTCCTCACAAATACTTTCTACTTTTGTGTTGGCATGTATCACCTATCGCCATTTTTCTCATTTTGTAAAAGCGGTTTTGGTAAAGGTGGAGTATCATCCTTCTTCTTCAACCATTTTACCATAAGAACATTCACTCTCATTTTTACCATCCTCATCCACTTTACCTTTTTTTCTATTCCTCCAATTATCATCTACATCTTTCATCCTCCACTCCATAGTTCACAACCATTATCTCTATGCATTGACATCACCAAACAGAGACGCACACTGCTAATATATACAAGTATCCATTTGTGCATATTCATTACAAAAAACTTCAGGAAAATAAAATGGAGAGGATTGAAGCATTTTTCAACAGCACTAAACAAGGGAAAAAAGAGTAATAACAAATGACAAAAATTTTATCATATGAAGATAACCAACGGAAGAAGAAGGTGTGCCAAACTACAACAAGACCAACAGAAAATACTAAAAACAGAAACTGCAAAGACGCTCAAGTAAAGGATAAATGGATACATGAGAGTAAATAAAAAAGTTAAAACATAGGAATTATTTAATCATATAATTATACATTATTCAATTTTTGAAAAAAAAATTAAAACAATTAAAAATTAAGGAATGCTAGTAAAAATAGTTGTTAGTTGTGCAGGAAAAAAAAATAAAGATGTAGATTATTATAGAAACTAATTGTTATGAATTAACTACTGTTTTTTATTAGAAAAGAATGGTATTAAATTTTTAATATTAAAGTATTTTTATCAAATTTTGTTATTAAGTTATTTAGACAAGTGTAATTAAATTGATAAGGTAAAACTGAATAGAAGTTTTACTAAATGGATGAAAGATAATACAATACAATTAATGATGGGATCTGGACCCTCTAATGCCTTAGTTATGAGGATAATAATTTCTTGTGTGGCCTAGCGTCTGATAGTATAAGCATTTTTGTGGGTGTCCTCCTTCCTTGATGTCCATCTCAATTCTGATTCTAGATGATTTGGGTCGACCCTTTGCACTCCTTCTTGTGGCTGGATTTGGCCAAAGTTGTGGGCCTTGGTATGATGGCCAATATTGTTCATGCCTTAGCTCCCCAAACATATGGTCATATTGAAGTTGTGATGAACATGTTTGAAAGTTGCTAAGACAGGTGAACATGGTAGATGAATTTTTGAAACTTCCCACAATCACACTACTGTTCTTCCAACCTAATGACAAATTTACTCGGAGGACGTATTTCTCTTGGGTTTACCATCTCCTCCACTCTGAATCTTGTCGTATTTCTATCAAATTCAACGACCCTATGGGTGTTTGATTTTGAATCACCATCTTGTACTACCTTGGTTGCATTTTCATAATAGACATGATCAACACTTATTATTACATTTATGCGCCCCCCTCTTTCTGTGAAGAAGGTGTTACATCAAATCTGTGTGACTAATACTGTGGAGGAGATTGGTAAATTTCTTGTTTACTTCAGGAGTGAGTTGATTGCTTCAACCAGATTAGTTGTGAGGTGACCTTATTTTTTGCCTTCATCATACGCAAGTGCCCATTGATGTCTTGGAATTTGGTCAATCCAAGTTGCTGGTTCCAGATTGGCTTCCCTTATGATATTGTAGCAATAGTTACATCGCGGCTCAGTCATTGCGTATGCTGCAAATATAGTTACAAAATAATACTAATTAAATTTGACGGAGAATAATGAAATATCACATATAATTGAATAAAATTTTGGAAAATTAAGTACTTACCTATGTTGACAAGGTCCTTTTTCAGAGTTGTATTTCTACATCTTCTGGTGAAATTTTAGGTAATGTGTTGAATGCAGTACACATGCATACAATTTCATTGAGCCCATCCACTCCCTGATCGACTGAATGTTGCATTGATAGAGTTGTGCCGATTCAAAATTAAGCACAAGTTTTCTTGAGGTGTAACATGTCTCTTAAGGTTTTTAAGGAAAAAAAACCAACCTTATGATGTTTCACCTTCAATGATAGAAAAATCAATGGGGATTATGTTGTTCCTTGTAACACCCTGTCAGGATGCTACTAAAATACATAGAAATTTCTCATAATTAAAACAAAATATCATTTAATTCATCAAAATAAACCTTCCAATTTGAAAGAGTATCCAACGTCCAAATCATCTAACTTATACATTTTTTAAAATAAAATTGACAAAAAAAAAATTACAAATAAAAGTCCTTCTTCCAAGGTAATCCCCAAGCTCCTCATTGGTGTGCATCTCCACTAGCATGCATCTGCATCAATATCTGCTCCCGTATAACACACAAACACAAACATAAAGGGTGAGCTTACACAAGCTAAAACATCATAGATATAACATAGTCCATCTCAGTCAACAATCATAATATCACAAGATATCAATAAAAACCAACGACCTTGCATCACAAGGATAAAGATCGACGACAAACTCATAACCCCATAAGATACCACACCACCAAATATTCCTAGCCATGTTTCTACCTGCTCTATCGGAACTAGGGATGGCAATAGAGCGAGGCGAGGACGGGTTTCGCTATCGCATACCCATCCCCATCCCCATACCCAAACTCAACGGGTATCAAATTTTTGTACCATCCTCATCCCCACCGAGTAATTGGTATAATTTAGTACACATACTCGTACCCATTTTCTTACTACTTCAATATTAATTTTAATTAATTTTTATAAAATAATAAATAATTACGGTAAAGAAACATAATATTATCAAATATTTAGGAGGATTGTTGTTTCTTCAATATCAAATACTTTGAAATAAATTATAATTGTTTACATTTTAGATTAGAATACTGTTCCTGCAGAGAACAAATAAGATATGTTAGACACAAGTATTACCTTACTCTGGTCCGCCATCTCCTCAGCAGGCTTCTTCCCAGCTGATACATGTCGCCTATGGATATCTCGGTGTAATCGGTTTGGACTCGAGGGGGGTTACCTGCAGAAGAGACTCCGAAGCTCAAGTCAACAAAATCTCTTAGAAAGTCAAATCTGGTGATTAGGAGAGTAATGAATTCCTACCTTTAATTACTAAGGTCCATGCTTATTTATAGGTTTATTAATTATGTCCTGCCATGTCATGGGCTGGGCCCTTGTTTGGGCTGTAGGTGGGCTTGGACCCTAGCCCAAGTCCCTTAGTTCGATTATTGTGGGCTTGATGAATCTTACAGGAATGTTCTGGTTTTGCCAAGTCCTTGCTTAGTTTCCTAGAGTTAACGGCGTAGGCCGATTACTCTTTAGCGGCTTAGGCCGCTATTGTTGCTTTAGTTTGTTCGATCAATGTTGTTCCTTAGCGACTTAGGCCAAATACCTTGATTCACCTTAGCATGTATATGGTGATTGTTATTATTTACATCCTTGGTGGTTATGCAGACGGGTTTTATGGTTATTATTCAGCTAGGCCGGCTAGGTGTAGTACACCAGTCCCCCAGCCTTTGCCGATATAGTTATGACGGTAAAGGATGACAAGTGTTGTCGTTTTTGGCTAGGCCGACTAGGTGTGGTACACCAGTCCCCAGCCTTTAAATGTGATGAACAATGTTAAGGCTAAAAATGTGAAAAGGTTTGTAGCAGGTGAATGGGTGTCAGAGGTCTAATCAAAAAGGGTTTTTGTGTCGTCGTTTCTGGTGCTCACGACCTTTGGTGTGCCTTGTGATGATTGGTATGGGTTGTGACTTTTGGCGGGAAGAAGTTGTGGCGTTTGAAATTCATGCTTATAAATGCGGATGTCGCGAAGAGTTTGCTTTTGTTAGCTCATTTGTGAGGATTTCGAAATTAGAGACTTGCGTGCGTTAGAACTATCTGACTAGTTCCTTGTTTCTGCCGACATCTTTCAAAAAAGGTATGTCTAGTACTAGTGATATTGTGTCATTGTCATCGTCAAGTAGTGGGAGTATGCAGTTTAGGGGGAGTGTAGATAGGCGTCTTGAGGAGGAAAGTGTCAGTCCAATAGCTGTGGTGGGGAGGATCCCGATGGAGATGGTAACCGATGTGAGGGAAGATCCTCCCAAAGAGATAGCAGAAAGTAGTTGACCAGCCAAGGCCGGTTATGATTGGGCTGCGGCTGATGTTCGAAACCAGTCGTCATTGTTTCAGTGGTCTCGTCTGCTAAACTCGTGGCTGAATTGTACCCCCGTTATCACAAAGGGCGTGGATTGTGGTATCGTGTCATTGGAACGGGTGAGCGCTATTGAGCGCGTCTGCCATGGGCAAGAAGGAGCTGCCGACAAATATTTTTACATGTATATGTGTCACTTTTCTCAATTACATGTTAGGTTGCCACTAGATGATTTCACCATGGGGGTGCTCCGCCAGTTAAACGTGGTGCCTACTCAGCTACATCCGAATAGTTGGCGTACCCGCAGGCCTTTCGTGTTCTGTGCCAGTCGTTGTATCTACGGCCGTCTCCTCATGCGTTTTTATACTTCTATGACACGAGACCTCGACAACCGACTACATGGCTATCCTTGGTGAGCAGACCGAGTATTAGCAGATTGGACGCGTTTTCACATTCGTTCAAGCACTTCAAGGATGGGTATTTCAAAGTTGTGGTGAAGGAGGGAGGAAAGTCACATTTCCTTAATGTAGATGGGAGTACAAAATTCCCTTTTAGTTGGACGGGTAACCCCTCTCGGTATAAGGATATGAGTACCGATGAGTTGTCGACGGCGGATAGGGAGGTGGTGGAGGTGCTGATGAAGTTTACTGATAAACTACCCACTAAGGGCTTAGTTAGGGTTTATTATTTGGTTCATCCGATTATTGATATTGAAGGTATCTGTTTGTGACTTAAACGGTCTCGATGTTTCTAAGTTAAACTAACCCAATTTTGGTGCATTCGTGCAGGACATATGGCTCAAGATGGAAAGAAGAATTTGACCCTTTTTCAAGCACTGAGGAAAGAGAAGGCAATGAAGGCGAAGGCAACTGGGAATACTAAGGTCCCAAATTTGCAAGAATCGTTGGTGGAGGTGCATGTTCATGGAGGCACTAAAATGAAAGCCGAGTTGCCGACTAGGCCTGGTAAGGGCAAGGATGTGAAGAAGGTAAGGGCCGCCTTGTTGGGGGCAATGGTCGTCTAGCGGTGCTAAGGGGCCGGAGGTTGGCCTGATTGAGTTGCCAGAGACGTCCATTCGAAAGGATATCGAGATTAACATGCCGAAGATATTGATTAACTTCATCGACAATATGGAGCCGGACCACTTGGTAAGGACAATGGTGTAGTTTGGGAGTAAGGCGCTGATATTGAGTCGCTGGGTTGGGTCACTATATCGTAGGGAGGTGAAGGAAGGGAACCAGGAAAAGCTGGAAGATCTCCAAGAGAAGGTTGAAAAGTTTGCAGAGGAAAGAGCTACGTGGAAAAAGGAGAGAGAAGGGTGGAAAGAAGAAAAGAAGAGGTTGGGGACCTGGAAGGTTCGTTGTCTGGATTTGGAGACTAAGCTCAATGGGAGGATAGCGAACCTTGAGGCGGACTATGATGAGTTGAAGGAAAAATATGAAGGTGTGGAGGTGGAACTTGAAGATTTGAAGAGCTGCATTATTCAAGAGCATATTAACGGGTTTCAGAAAGGGGTGAGGCAGTCGGGTTTCTTCTGCCAGGATATTGATGCGGCTGATCCAAGATTTCAATGTGAACAAGGATATGGTGGACGACTAGCTTATTAATGAAGCCGAGAGCAGCCCCGAGGAGGAGGCAGAGAAGACAATAGGGGATGAGGACATGAACGCGAGAGAGGTCGTGGAGGGTGATAATAACAAAGCAGCTTAGGGTGTAGTTTTTATGATGTTCTATTCGCAATGAATCCTAAGTCTGTAATAACTCGTACAATATTTTAACTTGCTTTTAATGTGATGCATATTGTGGATATATTTGTTGTGTGGTTGTTGACGATAGCATATATGATAGGAACACGTTTGTTGGAGAATGTTGTTATGTACGCGATATGTTATGTTAAATGCGTATTTACCTGGAGGAGTATTATTGATGCTTGTATGTTAATGAGAGTACTCGACCAGGGCTGCTTACGTGTGGTGAGGGTGATGAACTAAAACGTTTTCAAATTAAGTTAAGGGTGTTTGACTCAGGCCGTTTACTTGTGGTAAGGGTGGGGAACTTAAACGAATTAACATTAAGTTAAGGGTGTTCGACCCAGGCCGCCTACTTGTGGTAAGGGTGGGGAACTTAAACGAATTAACATGAAGTTAAGGGTGTTCGACCCAGGCCGCTTACTTGTGGTAAGGGTGGGGAACTTAAACAAATTAACATTAAGTTAAGGGTGTTCGACCAAGACCGCTTACTTGTGGTAAGGGTGGGGAACTTAAACGAATTAACATTAAGTTAAGCGTGTTCGACCCAGGCCGCTTACTTGTGGTAAGGGTGGGGAACTTTAAACGAATTAACATGAAGTTAAGGGTGTTCGACCCAGGCCGCTTACTTATGGTAAGGGTGGGAACATGAAACGAATTAACATGAAGTTAAGGGTGTTCGACACAGACCGCTTACTTGTGGTAAGGGTGGGGAACTTAAACGAATTATCATCAAGTTAAGGGTGTTCAACCTAGGCTGCTTACTTGTGGTAAGAGTGAGGAACTAAAAGCGTGTTAAAAGTAAGGTGAGGAGTAGTCGTGAGGTGAAAAACCCTCTATTTTATTCATGTAATTTGGGGTGCCTCGTTAAAACCTCCCTGGCCAAAACCCTCCTTAGGAAAAAAAGACCAGGTGAGGAAAAAGAGTACACCCAGGGTTACAAGTATTTCGTACAATACATGTGTTTAACTGAACTAAAACTTGAGATGGGATACGTTCCACGTATTGGGTATCTCATCCCCGGATAACTGTTCATGTTTATATGCCCCTCCCCCAGCATCTTCATGTATTCGGTACGGGCTGTCCCATTTAGCGGAGAACTTGCCATCCTTCTTTCTTGCACTGCTGGCCATTCTCCAAACTAAGTCTCCCTTGGCAAACGATCTTGGGTGCAAGTTTGCATTATACTTTATGGCCACTCTCTGTTTGGCGGCTAGATTGCGGATATGGGCTTTTTCTCTTAATTCAGGTAGGAGGTTGAGGTGGGTGTTCATGTTTTAATGATTTTGAACTGGGTCGTACAGTTCTCGACGCAGAGATGGTTCGCCTATTTCAACTAGTATCATGGCGTCTGCGCCGTATACTAGGCTGAACGAGGATTCGTTTGTTACTGATTGAGGTGTATATCTGTAGGCCCATAGCACTTCCACTAATTCTTCTGACCATCGGCCTTTAGCGCTGTCCAACCGTTTACGCTACTCTACCAATATAACCTTGTTTGTTGCTTCGGCCTGTCCGTTGGTCTGCGGGTGCTCAACAAAGCTGGTTACGTGTTTGATGCCTAGGTTGGTATAGAATTTAGCAAGCTATTTGTCTATAAACTGTCCCATTGTCGGTGATAATTGTATGCGGGACACCATATCGGCATATGATATCCTTCCAGACGAACTGTTGGCCTTGTTGGGTTGTAACGGTGGCTAGTGGTTTGGCCTCTATCCACTTGGTGAAGTCGTCGACGACTACTATCAAGAACTTTACTTGGCCTTTGCCGGGGGAGAAAGGGCCAAGGATGTCCATTCCCCATTTTGCGAAGGGCCACGAGAATAGTATAGAGTGAAGCTGCTCTTGTTTTTGATGGATGAGGTTGCCATGTTTCTGGCATGGTATGCATTTTTTGATGAAGTCGTGGCAGTTTGCCTCCATGGTCGGCCAGAAGTAACCGGCGCGAAGGATTCGGGTAGTCATGGTGCGTGCATTGGAATGGTAGCCGCATATGCCTTCGTGTAACTCTTTGATAATGTACTGAGCTTGTTCTGTAGTAACGCATTTAAGGAGTGGTTAACCGTATCCTCGTTTGAACAGGTCTTTGCCTATCATTGTGTAGCTGGCGGCTTTAGCCATCCAACTCCTGTTAGCGTCAGGTGAGGGGTGACCGGTTTAGAGGTATTGGATGTAGGGAGTTGCCCAATTGTCTGCTTGATGTGGGGTTAGGGTATGACAAGTGTTTGTGATGGAAGGAGCGGATAGTGTTTGCTACAATAGTGATCGGCGGTGACTTTTTAACTTGGTACTGGCTAGTTTGGACAATATGTCAGCTCTGACATTTTCGGATCTGGAGATGTGTTGGATGCAGACTTGTTCGAAGGCAGACTGGATGACTTTCCAGACCAGGTGATAATATTGTAGGAGGGTAGGGTCTTTGATCTGGAACTCGCCATTTAAATGGCCAATGGTAAGCTTGGAATCGGTTTTGCACGTCAATGATTTGACACCAACCTCGCGGGCCAAGGATAAGCCGGCGAGGATGGCTTCGTACTCGGCTTGGTTGTTAGATGTCTTGAAGGCGAAGTGGAGGGATTTTTTTTATGAGGATATCGTTGGGGCCCTCTAGTATGATGCTGGCACCTGCCCCTTTTGGGTTTGATGAACCATCAACATAAAGTGTCCATTGGTCCTCTTCAGGGGTTTGTTGGAGGTCGTTAATGAAGTCTAGAAGGCATTGAGCTTTGATGGGGCCGTGAGGTTCGTAGCGGATGTTGAATTCGGATAACTCAACGACCCAAGACGACATTCGCCCTGCAAGGTCTGGTTTTTGCAATATCTTCTGGATCGGGTAGTCGGTTTTGATGATGATGTTATGATTTTGGAAATATGGGCGTAGGCGTCGGGCTGCGTGGACCAGGGATTGGGCTAATTTTTCCACCATCTGGTACCTGGTTTCGGGATCTTGCAGGGTTCTACTGACGAAGTAAACGGGATGTTGGGTGCCGCCGATATCTTGAACCAGTGCGGCGCTGACGGTGTGATTTGTGGCGGTGATGTAGACCAGTAGGGGTTGATGAGTGTCTATTTTATGGAGGATGGGTGGTGAGGTGAGGGTGGTTTTCATCTTCTGAAATACTTGTTCACAATCATCATTCCACGTGAACTTAGCCGATTTTTTGAGCAGTTGAATGATGGGTTGGGTTTGTTCGGCTAGCTTGGGAAGGAAACATGAGATGGCGATTAGGCGGCCTATGAGGCATTGTACTTCTTGGATATTGTTGGGACTTCGCATCTCAATGATTACATTGCACTTTTCGGGGTTAGCCTCAATGCCGCATTGGGTCAGCATGAAGCCGAGAAATTTACCGCGGTCGACGCCGAAGACACATTTGTCGGGGTTGAGGCGGATGTTGTATTGTCTTAATGCAGAAAAGACTGTGGATAGGTCCTGAGCGTGTTGGTGATGGCTTGGGGATTTGACAACCATGTCATCGACGTATACTTCGACACATTTGCCCATTAAGTGGTTGAAGACTTTGTCCATCAACCGTTGGTAGGTTGCCCCTACGTTTTTGAGACCGAATGGCATGACCTTGTAGAAGTAGTTGGCGTCGTCGGTAATGAAGGCGGTTTTGTTCATGTCGGATGTGACCATGGGAATTTGGTTATAACCGGAGTATGCATCAAGAAAACTGAGGACCTGGTTACCTGCTGCGCCATCGACAAGTCGGTCAATGTTGGGTAAGGGGTAGGCATCCCTAGGACAGGCTTTGTTAAGATCCGTGTAATCAACGCACATCCGCCATTTGCCATTGGCTTTCTTAACCAGAACCACGTTAGAGAGCCAAGTGGTGTAGTGGGCTTCTTCGATGAACCCTGTGTTGAGCAATTTGTCGGCCTCGGCTTTGGCCGCTAGGCGTCATTCTTCACCAAGCTTGCGTTTTTTATGGGAGACATATCGGGCCTCCTTGTAAATGGACAACTTGTGGGATGCCACGTTAGGGTCAACTCCGGGTAAGTCAGCAGCTGACCAAGAAAAGAGGTTCGTGTTATTGACAAGGGTGGGTGTGAGGATGTCACGTTGTTCAGGTTGTAAACCAATGCTGAGTTTGATGGTGCGGCCATTAGGGAGTTCTAGGGGGATGATTTCTTCGATCGGTTTGAGGCGAACATCCCGACCTACTCTGGGGTCTAGATCATCACCAGATAGGGCTATTTCAGAGCTGGGTGGTCGCTCAATATGATTGGTTTGAAGGATGGAAAGTTGCGGGCGTAGGTTGGCCATGTAGCATTCGCGTGCAAGGCGTTGGTCGTCATGAATGGTGAGTATGTGGCCAGATGGGGAGGGGAACTTCATGGCCAAATGAGGTGTGGAGACAACAGTGCCAATAGTGTTGAGTGAAGGGCGACCGAGGAGGACATTATAAGATGTAGGTGCGTCGACGACAAGGAAACAGATAGGGATTGTCTTTGTTTGGGCGCCATCGCGAAAAACGGTATGGAGGTCAATGTAGTCGCGGGTGGAAACTTTTTCCCTAGAAAATCCATATATCGGTTCGTCGTATGGGACCATGGCGGTGTCGGGGAGTTGGAGTTTCTGGTACGTGGCCCAATAGAGGATGTCGACGAAGCTGCCTTGGTCGAGAGGACTTTCTTGACTGCGTAGTTTTCTATTTCGACGGTGATGACCATAAGGTCATCTTGATGGTGATCATGGCCTTGAAAATCGTCTTCCGTGAAGGTTATGAGGGGCATGCGACGTCTGTGATGAAAATGGGTGATGTGGTTGATGGATTGGATATGGTAGAGGTGTCTCTTCCTGGCGGATGAGGTGGATCCTCCACTAGCAAAACCACCAGAGATGGTGCTAATAGTGTCGTGGAGGGGAGGGTCGGCAGGGTTGACATCGATGCGAGCCAGTTAGGGGTCATGGTTTACAGGTTGGTTTGGGTGTTTATCATGGCGAGAGTCGCGGGGAGGGCGTCGGTGGTCGGAACGAGGAGGGTGATTGGACCGGGAGGAGTGGTTGTCTTTGCGGACAAAGCGACAAAAATGGCCAGCACGAACCAGTTCTTTGATTTTATCCTGGAGTGCTTTACATTCCTCTGAGGTATGGTCGTGGTTTCGTTGGTAGCGGCAGTATTTAGTCATGTCCGCGTTGGGGGGAGTGGTCGTCTTACGTGGTGCTGGGATGAGGTCGGCCTGTAGGCCTCGTCAAGGAGACGGGATCTAGGGACATTTAGGTTGGCGTATCTAGTGAAGCGGGGTTGTCGAGGTTCCCGGGGTATCGGATCAGGACGGGGAGGTCACGGAGAGGGGGTTGCAATATAGGGTGTGTAGTCATTGCAAAACTTTGAATGGAGAGTTTTCATTTCCTCCATGCGGACGTAATCGACAACATGCAGTTTTAACTCATGCATGGAGGCGGGTGGATGAAGGTAGACGTTGTTGGCGAAGGGGTCGGGTTAAAGAGTGAGGGCCATATCATCTCTTGGTTTAGGTGTGATGTGCGAAGGGCAACCTTACTGAACCGATCAATGAAAGCTCGGAGCGTCTCGTCTTGTTCCTGTTTCATGTCGAGAAGTGAGATTGTTGTAGTTTAATGTGGGCGGCTACCGGCGAAGTGAGTGGTGAACATGTGGGAGAGGGTGTCGAAGCAGTCAATGGAGTATGGCGGGAGGGTGGTGAACCATTCGAGAGCAGGGCCTTTCAGGGTGGTAGGAAAGGCTTTGCAAAAAACGACATCATGGGAAGTGTAGAGGGCGACGTGTGTAACATCCCGACCGGATATTACAGGTTTAATATATAATATAAAATAAGAAAATAAAATCACATTTATTATAAATCCATTTCCCAAAAACGCGAGAATTTCAAAGAATTTATTTCATAATAAATATAACTCTAAGTTCAAATCTTCTCAAAATTCAATAAAATACCAAAACAGTCTCATAAATGATTGCATCTTTATTCCAAAACCATAAATGATAAAAGTCTATAAAACTGTTCCCATGAGTTTTCCCCGCTCTGCTGCTAAGCCTCACCAGATCCACCTGCAATATCATCTGCTCCCATGTACCACGTACACGATCATCGCCAAACACAAGCAGATAGGGTGAGCTAACAAAATAAACATATATATATGGCACAAATATACCAATCACACAATCACACCAAAGGAATTCCATCCTTTGATATCACATCACATGGCCACCACCATGTTATTCGTGTTCTACATCTTCTAGTGAGTACCTCAAGGTGTCTTGCTGCCACACCTATCGGCCACAATCGATAGACGACGTGTGGAAAACCATGTTATGGATCATACACCGTAACGCCATGTGGAGTTCCCATATACGAACATAATTCATAACGTCCCAAGACTACCAAACTCGTCAGTCAACTACTGAGGAGGGCAATCTATTTGGACCCATCCGTACTGGCCACAACTAGCACACTCACACCGGCAACATTCGTCAACCCGAGCTCAACTCGAGGGATGCCATTTCGACCTCAACTCGAGGAATGCCACGTGCTTAACCCCTATCTCGAGCTCAACTCAAGGGATACGTTCTGAGCTCAACTTAAGGAACACCAGCAAGCCGACCTTTAAGATATCTTAGAAGCCTTGTAGATCATGCACATCATAGTAAGCATAACACCAATCTGTTGCAGCAAAATCACCTGGCGGGGGACTCGTACCGCTAGGCGCTGCAGCTTCCAGATTGCTTGGCGGGGGACACGTACCGCCAAGCGCTAAGCGCCTTAGTCTTCACTGCCACTACAACTATCGCCTGGCGGGACTTCCTCTACCGCCAGGCACCAAGCGCCTTAGTATTCACTAAACTGCAGAATTCGGCTGGCGCACCCCTCCTTACCGCCAGGCACTACACCAGTACTTGCGCAGTATTGGTTTTAGTTCAGTTTCAAGCACACTTCACACAGGTTGCTCTCAGTTGTTCTCATTTGCTCTCATTCCATATTACCCCTAATGAAAAGCATTACCATCTATAATGTTCCAGGCCTTATAGCACCTCACATGTGCATTCATTCCCTAGTCATATAGACCATCCCAAGCATGCTCAAACAAAATATAAGCAGCAACACTCTAACAATTTTAAGCACATGATCTTATGCACCAATGCAAGTTAATACTGACACCCATGCCTTCACCAAACCAATTCTCCACATGTGACTAATCCAAAGGAAAATTCAAATTGATAGAGACTTACCACATAACCCAATCATGTTTCATTAGAAGTTACTAGTAATTATCAAGAGGTTATTCATGCATTTTAAAGACTCCAAAATCAGCAATATTGCGTAGCGTATATCTCTAGCTACTAACCTCCAAATCAAATCTCCACCGTTCAAAGTGAAGAACCACATTTTAACGAACCGAGAAATGCAATTTACAAAAACTGCGCAAACCAGAAAAAAGTGGTGGTGCCTAGCACCCAGAAGTGAAAAGTTGCGCCTGGCGGGATTGTACTACCGCCGGGCGGTCCCTGTTGCGGGAAAAGTACAAAAAATAGCGTTTTTTGTGAACCAGAGCATCCCTCGTATCTCTGATATGGAGCCTGGCGGCGAGCCCCGTGCCGCCAGGCGGTGCATACTATTCTGAGTAGTTTTTCCCCGATTTTCAGCACCAGCAAACTCATGTAAAAACTTAGAGAAAAACACAAATCGAGCCACAAAATCGCGTCGCCTAGTGGTTCAACCAATACCGCTAGGCCCTTCACCCAAAAAAACCAAATCTGGGTACAGTACCATGCATCGCCTGGCGGCGGTTTCTGAAAAATTTCCAGAAATGCAGATTTCAATGCAAACAGAAAATGGCCTATCATATACATGCTATAAATCATACAATTACGCATAACACATAAATAGAACGTGGTTCAGCTCCCCTAACCTAGTTCCCTTGGCTTAAATTTTGGAATTGTTGTGAATTCTCTCTTGATCCTCAATGATCTCCTTTTGGCTTTCTCTCCCAATTCAGCTTCAAAGCTTCACTCCAACCTTACTACTCTCAAAATTCGTGTTCTTTTTTCTGAGTACACTCACAGCTTGCCAAAACCCTTCTTCTTACCTCACATTGGCCTTTTAAAGGTGCCTTAAAGCTAGATAATTACCAAAAACGAATTTAAGGTTTAATGGCAATGTTTATTATCATTCATTGATTCTTTATGGTCCGTTTTTCAGCCTCCCTTGGAGGCCCATGCATCTAGGTTTCCCTTAACCCTTCAAATTCAAGCCAAAACCCAAAATAGAAAAAATAAAGTTTAATTTGGGTTCTCCAAGGCTTGAACCCATAACCATACAAATGCCAAATCAATATTCAACCATTTAACCAATTCATGTTTCATGATGACTAATATAATTAAATGATTATATCATTTCATAATCATGCTCAACATATATTTAAAAATAAAAACAAATAAATAACACACAATTGGCATACATAGGACTCGAACCTAAGTCCTCTCACATAATAAAGTACTCTCAACCACTTAAGCTAGTACCTTTCCACGTGATAGCAATCCGCATTAAATGCCTTAAAGGCTCATACTACCCGCATTTATTAAATAATTATTTAATTAATTATTCAAATTTCTCGGGTCTTACATTCCCTCCACCTTAAAGGATTTTCGTCCTCGAAAATTGGACTTACTAAGGAACAAGTGCGAATAGGATTGCCTCGTGAGGTCTTCCATCACTCAAGTCCTCTCTTGGGTTGCCTCATCCCAAAGGACTTTCATAGTCCATATCTCCTTTCCTCTGAGTGGCTTGACTTGAGAATCCAAGATTCTCATTGATCCAACTCCCACTATTAGATCCTCACGTACCTGAACGTCGTCCTCCTCTTACACAAGTGTAAAACTTGCAATGTACTTCCTTAACTATAAATCCTATAAACAAGTTTGCCAAGTGCGGTGGTAAAGCGATCTCATAGGCTGCTAGACCTATCTTTCGTGTTATCTGCTAAGGTCCAAAAGAATTTTTTTTTGAGTCTGATCGTTCTTTCGTTGCCAGTGATTAGAGTAATCTTGAGAATCGCATTCTCTCCATCCTAAAACTTCCACAACCTTCTCCCCATATTTGCATACAGTTTTTGTCTGCTCTATGACGCGTTCATCTAGTCTTGGATTAAACAAGATTTCTCCGTGGTCTGCTACAACAACTCGGCCTAATAATCGCCAACTCCCAATCCTAGTATTCACACATCTAAATTTTGCCTCTTTTACCACCCACCGCCTCATATATTCCGATTCTGATCTTGATTAATACTTCACTTAAGTGATTTAACTCACTGGTTTCTTCTTAGCGATCTACTAAAACTTGCAATCATTATAGTGTTTACACTAAGTCTTCGTCATCAAGTTTTCAGTATCTATTCCTCTGCTTCTCTTTCTTCCCATTCCCCGCGACACCATCCGATTAGAAACTATTGATACCAGCTCTTCCTCAAGTACTAATGCGATAAAGAACTTCACCACTCCAAAGTGAAATTCTAGCATCTACTTGAAAACGAGTCTATGACTCTTCCACCATCTAGATGCTCTACATCTATTCTTCTCTGGTCTTTGCTAAGTAACTCTAGTTCACACGACATTCTGTCCTCACCTTTCTGATCCATTTACAATTGATACACCATCGTTGATTTATATCTTTGGATCATCGAACGCCGCCTTGTTGAGTACCACACCGTTCTAGATTGAGATTGGAAAATAACCTATCCACTCTTGTGTTGATGTCCCAGTTTCACAAAAGAGTCAATTCCAATTAACCTTGAGTATGAATTCTTTGATCATCTCGAGACACCACCAAACCCAAGTATTCCGCACTTAGCCGCAACTGTAGAGTAAACCAACATCTCACTACCAACTCCCTTTTGTAGACAACCAGAACCCAATTCTCCTAATGGCAATACCAAGGAGTATATGATCTCGATTAAAACCAAAACGTATACCCCAAACACTACTTTTCTATCTTATATCCTTTTAATTATTTACTTTAACTGATCCAACACCAATTAGTAGAGACACTCCTTCAGCTACATAAGACTTTTCTCTTTTCCTTTCATCCTCCCTTGTGCCATGATGTTACCAACTGCCTCATTCCCACAAGAACAACTTAATGAAGTACTTCTTCTTTCAATAATTGAAACCGTTCATCTCATGTCCCAAGTCAAACCTTTCTCTCTTATGAGCCCCTTACTTAGAACATTCATTCTACTCCCGATTTAAATTGTGGTTATGGCCGAGAAGATTTAACTGCCTTTCATGGAGGTTGAC
This sequence comes from Vigna unguiculata, assembly GCF_037176805.1. Taxonomy (NCBI): domain Eukaryota; kingdom Viridiplantae; phylum Streptophyta; class Magnoliopsida; order Fabales; family Fabaceae; genus Vigna; species Vigna unguiculata. Next base: position 15,195,918 of record NC_140801.1, read on the forward strand.
CGACATAAAACCTTGAACATACGATACTCTTACCACATGATTAGTTTTCCCCCTTTCTTAGAACATTGCTTGGTCGACCTATTCTTTCGAGTTCTGCCTCAACTTTACCTTTCGCTTGAGATTCTCACTTTTTTTGTCTCTACCCTCTTAGTTTAGCCTTAGCCTCATAAGTTTCACTATTTTCCACTCCGACCTCAGACCCATGTTAGGGTGTAGTACCCATTTGACTTCTCAACTTTGTTGTACAAGCATGCACTGAACATCTCTCCTTATTCTAACCTTTGAATTTGATTCCTCTCGCAAAAACTTGTGGTATTCATTCCAAGAACCTATTCTCTCCCTCAGTTTAACTTGATGTTTCTAAACTCCTCCAGTGCTTTTCGCCTACAATCCACAACTTAACTTCACTTGTACACTGATACACATCCATAATTCATCATAGCATATCAAATACTTCATAATCATACAACATATGACTCACTAACTCTAAAAGCTATTAGCTTCCCTTACCTAACAAAGCGACTCTATAGATCCAAACCGCTCAGAGAACACCAAAACGCATCTAACTCCACAGGATGCTCTACACACAAAAACATCACAAGAACGACCAGGACCTGTCATTATGATCACTGATAACCAAAGACTCATACTGATGATTAAAACAAGGCATGCAAGCGAAAGATGACTCAACTGCGAGAGAAAACAGAATTAGACCAAAAAGAGGGCAGAAACTCAACTTACGCGAACAGGGAAACTGATCGGTCCAACTTGAAGAGCTTCCCAAGAGGATCAATCCTACAGTCTCGGTTCTTCAATCAGATGACCAGAGAGACAGAAATCCTAGAGAGAAGTTAGAGAGCTCTAAAAAGATAGTTTAAAAAGAGATAGTGTGTTTTAAAATAATGAAACTCTTTTAGAACGATTCTATTTATATTAAAACCTTTTTCATTAAAATAATCGAGTCTCACTATTTCGAAACCTCTATCACTTCTAAAATGTCATTTATAGGATTTCACACAAATCACTTAAAACAAAACCTATATAATGCTAAAATTTTTTTACCGTACTTACTGTTCCTGCAGAGAACAAATATGATATGTCGGACACAAACGTTACCTTACCTCAATCTGCAATCTTCTTAGTGGGCTTCCTCCCAGCTGCTATATGTCATCACTTGGTATCTCGGTGTGGACCAGTTTGGACCTAAGAGGGGTTACCTGCGAAAGAGACTCTGACGCTCAAGTCAGCAAAGAACTCTCAAAAAGTCAAATCTCGTAATTAGGGGAGTAATGAATGCGTGCCTTTAATTGCCGGGGTCAATGCATATTTATAGGTTATTAATTATGTGAGGCCACGTCATGGGTCGAGCCTCTGTTTGGGCCTTAGGTGGGCCTGGGCCTTGGTTTAGGTCACTTAGCACGACTATCACGGGCCTTATGGATTTTTCTGGTAACGCTATGCTAAGTTCCCGTTTAGTTTCTTTAAGATACCGACTTAGGCTGGCTACTTCTTTAGTGGCTTAGACGGGCTGCTATTATAGCGGTTTAGGCTGGTTACTTTCATTTGCTTGGCATATATATGGTGATTAGTTGCGTCCTTGGCAGCTATGTGGACGAGTCTTATGGCTATAGTCGGACTAAGCCGCCTAGGTGTAGTACACCAGTCCCTTAGCCTTTGTCGGTCTATCTATGGCGGCAAAGGATAAGATGAGAAGTGTTAGTGTGTTTTGTTGAGCCGCCTTGGTGTAGTACACAAATCCCCCAGCCTTTAAATGTGATGAATAGTGTTAAGGCTTAAAATGTGAAGAGGTTTGTGGCAGGTGAAAGGGTGGCTGATGTCAGAGGTCTAATCCAAAGGGGTTTTGCGCCGTCATTTTTAAGGGTTGTGACCTTTGGTGTGAATTGTGACGCTTCATATGGGTCGTGACTTTTGGCGGGAAGAAGTTGTGTCATTTGGAATCATCGCTTATAAATGCGGATTTCGTGGAGAGTTTGTTTTTGTTCGCTCATTTGTAAGAATTCTGAAATCAGAGATCTGCATGCGTTATAATTGTCCGATTAGTCTCTTGCATCTGTCGGCAACTTTCATTCTCAAAAGGTATGTCTAGTACTAGTGATAGTGTGTCGTTGTCATCATCGAGTAGTGGGAGTATGTGGTCTAAAGAGAATGTAGGTAGGCGTCCTGAGGAGGGGAGTGTTAGCCCAATGGCTGTGGTGGGGAGAATTCCTATGGAGACGATAACTGAAGTGAGGGAAGACCCTCCCGAGGAGATAGCGGAGAGTAGTTGGCCGGCGAAGGCCGGTTACGATTGGGTTGCGGCTGATGTTCGAAACCAGTCGTTGTTCTAATGGTCCGGGCTGCTGAACTCATGGCTAATTTGTACTCCTGTCATTGCGAGGGACGTGGATTGTGATATAGTGTCGTTGGAGCGGGTGAGCGCTATTGAGCATGTTTGCCATGGGCAAGAAGGAGCTGCCGATAAGTTCTTTTTATGTACATGTGCCATTTTTCACAACTGCATGTTAGGCCTTTCGTGTCCTTTGTCAGGCGTTGTATCTGCAGCCTTCTCCCCTAGCATTTTTATACTTTTACGACACAAGGCCCCGACAACCGACAACATGGCTATCTTTGGTGAGCAGGTCAAGTATAAGCAGGTTGGACGAGTTTACGCAATCGTTCAAACATTTCAAAGATGGGTTTTTCAAAGTGGTGGTGAAGGAGGGAGGGAAGTCGTATTTCCTCAACACAGATGGGAGTACTAAGTTCCCTTTTAGTTGGACGGGTAACCCCTGGCGGTATAAGGACATGAATACCAATGAGTTGTCGGCGGCGGATAGGGAGGTGGTGGAAGTGCTAATGAAGTTTACAGATAGATTGCCCACTAAAGGCTTAATTAGGGTTTATAATTCGGTTCATCCGATTATTGATATTGAAGGTATCTGTTTGTGATTTCAACTATTTCAATGTGTCTAAGTTAACTAATCAACCTTTGGTGTGTTCAATGCAGGACATATGGTTCAAGTCGGGAAGAAAAATTTGACCCTTTTCCAAGCACTAAGGAAGAAGAAGGCGATTAAGGCGAAAGCGGCCGGGAACATTGAAGTTCCAAATTTACAAGTCATTGGTGGAGGTCCATGTACATGGCGGCACCAAGAGGAAAGTCGAGTTGCCGGCCAAGTCTGGCAGAGGCAAAGATGTTAAGAAAGTGAGGGCTCCTTTGTTAGGGCAGGGGTCGTTCAGCGGCGCGAAAGGGCCGGAAGTCGGGTTGATTGAGCTGCCGGAGATGATTGTTAGGAAATATATTGAGATCATCATGCCAGAGATGTTGATTAGTTCAATTGATAGCATAGAGCCAGATCATCAATGAGGATGATGGTGGGGTTTAGCAGCAATGAGCTAATATTGAGGCGTCGAGTTGGGTCGTTATACCGAAGAGAGGTGAAGGAAGGGAACCGTGAGAAGTTGGAGGAGCTGCAAGGTAAGGTTGATAAGTTTGCGGAAGAAAAGGCTGCATGGGAGAAGGAGGGGGAGAGTGGAAGGAGGAGAAAAAGAGGTTGGGGAGCTGGAGGGTTCGCTGCTTGAACTCAGAGGAGAAATTCAAAGGGAAGATTGCCGACCTTGAGGCGGATTATGATGAGCTGAAAGAGAAACATGAAGGGCTAGAAGTAGAGCTCGAGAATCTGAAGAGTTACATCATCCAAGAGCATATAAATGAGTTTCAGAAAGGGGTGAGGCAAGCGGCCTTTTTCTGTAAGGAGGTGGATGTGGCAAATCTGAGGTTTGATGTAAACAAAGATGTGGTGGACGACCAGCTCATCAATGAAGCCGAGAGCAACCCTGAAGAGAAGGTAGAGAAGACCATGGCGGATGAGGACGTGAACGCGGGAGCGACCGTGGGGGGTGACGACAACAATGCGGCTTAGGATGTAGTTTTTATGATTGATATTCACAATGAATCCTAAGTCTGTAATAACCCGTACAATATTTTTCATTGTTTTACAGTTGTTCACGATAGCATATGTGATAGGAATGCGCTTGTTGGGTAATGTTTGTTATGTATGCTATACGTTACGTTTTATGCCTATGTACCTGGATAAGTATTATTGACGTTTGTTGGTTAATGAGAGTAGTCGTCCCGTGCCGCTTACGTGTGGTTAGGGTGATGAACTAAAATGATTTAAAGATCAATTAAGGGTGTTCGACCCAGGCTGCCTACTTGTGGTAAATGTAGGGAACTAAAGTGATTTATAGATAAATTAAGGGTGTTCAACCCAAGCTGCTTACTTGTGGTAAGGGTGGGGAACTAAAACGATTTAAAGATAAATTAAGGGTATTCGACTCAGGCCGTTTACTTGTGGTAAGCGTGGGGAACTAAAACGATTTAAAGATCAATTAAGGGTGTTTGACCAAGGCCGCTTACTTATGGTAAAAGTGGGGAACTAAAACGCTTTAAAGATCAATTAAGGGTGTTCGACCCAGGCCGCCTACTTGTGGTAAGGGTGGGGAACTAAAGTGATTTAAAGATAAATTAAGGATGTTCGACCCAGGTCGCTTACTTGTGGTAAAGGTGAGGAACTAAAACGATTTAAAGATAAATTAAGGGTGTTCGACCCAGGCCGCTTACTTGTGGTAAGGGTGGGGAACTAAAATGATTTAAAGATAAATTAAGGGTGTTCGACCCAGGCCGCCTACTTGTGGTAAGGGTGGGGAACTAAAGTGATTTAAAGATAAATTAAGGGTGTTCGACCTAGGCCGCTTACTTGTGGTAAGGGTGGGAACTAAAGTGATTTAAAGATAAATTAAGGGTGTTAAACCCAGGCCGCTTACTTGTGGTAAGGGTGGGGAACTAAAACGGTTTAAAGATAAATTAAGGGTGTTCGACCCAGGCCGCTTACTTGTGGTAAGGGTTGGGAACTAAAACGATTCAGAGATAAACTAAGGTACAAGGAAAAGACGTGAGGTTAATAACCCTTTGTTTTATTTATGAAGTTCGGGGTGCCTCGTTAAAAACTCCCTGGCCAAAACCCTCCTTAGGGAAAAAATACCAGGTGAGGAAAAAAAGTACACCCAAGGTTACAAGTATTCGGTACAATAGATGTCTTAACTGAAATAAAACTTGAGATGGGACACGTTCCATGTATTGGGTATCTCTTCGCCTGACAATTGTTCAAGCTTATACGCTCCTTCTTCGGCATCTTCGCGTATTCGGTATGGGTCGTCCCAATTCGTGGAGAACTTGTCATCCTTCTTTCTTGCGCTACTGGCCATTCTCAAAACTAAGTTTCCCTTGTGAACGATCTTGAGCATAAGTTCGCATTATACTTTTTGGTCGCTATCTGTTTTACAGCTAAGTTGCGTATCTGGGCCTTTTCTCTTATTTCAGATAGGAGGTCGAGGTGGATGCTCATGTTTTGGTGATTTTGAATTGGGTCGTACAGTTCTCGGCGCAGGGATGGTTCGCCAATTTCGACTAGTATCATGGCGTGTGCGCCGTATACTAGGCTAAACGGAGATTCGTTTGTTGTTGATTGAGGGGTACACTTGTAGGCCCACAACACTTCCACTAATTCTTTTGGCCATTGGCCCTTGGCATTGTCCAACCGTTTGCGCAGTTCTACTAGTATAACCTTGTTTGTTGCCTTGGCATGTCCATTGGTCTATGGGTGTTCAACAGAGCTGGTTACATTGTCGATACCTAAGCCGGTATAGAATTTAGTGAGTTCTTTATCTATGAATTGTCGGCCATTGTCAATGATGATCGTATGTGGGACGCCATATCGACATATATCTTTCCAGACGAATTGTTGGACCTATTGGGCTGTAATGGTGGCTAATGGTTTGGCTTCTATCCACTTGGTGAAGTAGTCGACGGCTACTATAAGGAATTTTACTTAGCCTTTTCCTAGGGAAAAAGGGCCGAGAATGTTCATTCCCCACTTCACGAAGGGCCACGAGGATAGTATAGAATGGAGCTGTTCTTATTTTTGATGGATGAGGTTGCCATGTTTCTGGCAGGGTATACATTTTTTGACAAAAGTGTGGCAATCGGCCTCCATGCTCGGCCAGAAGTAACTGGCGCGAAGGATTCTGGTAGTCATGGTGCGAGCGCCAGAGTGATGGTCGCATATGCCTTCATGTAATTCTTTAATGATGTACTGGACTTGCTCTACAGTGACACATTTGAGAAGTGGTTGGTCGTATCCTCGCTTGTACAAGTCATCGCCTATCATTGTGTACCTAGCGGCTTTAGCTAGCCAACTCCTGTTGGCGTCAAGTGGGGGGTTACCGGTTCGGAGGTATTGGATGTAGGGAGTTGTCCAATTGTCGGCTTGGTGTTGGGTTAGGGTATGACAAGTGGTTTTTATGGAAGGGGCGGATAGTGTTTGTTGTAAGAGTGATCGGTGGCGGCTTTTTAACTTAGTGTTGGCCAGTTTGGACAATATGTCGACTTTGACGTTTTCGGATCTGGGGATGTGTTGGATGCAACCTTGTTCAAAAGCAGACTGGATGACTTTTCGGACCAGGTGATAGTATTGTAGGAGGGTAGGGTCTTTGATCTGGAATTCGTCATTTATATGGCCCATTGTAAGTTTGGAATTGGTTTTGCACGTCAGCGATTTGATGCCGACTTCGCGGGCGAGGGATAGGTCGGCGAGGATGGCTTCATATTCAGCTTAGTTGTTGGATGTTCTGAAGGTGAAGTGGAGGGATTTTTCGATGAGGATGTCGTTGGGGCCTTCTAGGACAATGTTGGCACCTACCCCTTTTGGGTTTGAAGAACCATCAACGTAAAGTGTCCACTAGTCCTCTTCAGGGGTTCGTTGGAGATCATTGACAAAGTCTAGGAGGCATTGAGCTTTGATGGGATCGTGGGGTTCGTAACGGATGTTAAACTCGGATAATTCGACGGCCCAAGACGACATGCGGCCCGCAAGGTCTGGTTTCTGCAGTATCTTCTGGATGGGGTAATCGGTTTTGACGATGATGTTATGGTTTTGAAAATAGGGACGTAGGCGTCGCGCTGCGTGTACTAGGGATATGGCTAATTTCTCCACCATCTAGTATCTGGTTTCAAGATCCTGCAAAGTTCAGCTGACGAAGTATACAGGGTGTTAAGTACCATTGACCTTTTGAACCAGCGCGATGCTTACAATGTGATTTGTGGCGGTGATGTAAACGAGTAGGGGTTAATGAGTGTCCGGCTTATGGAGGATTGGTGGTGAAGTTAGGGTGTTTTTTAGTTTTTGAAAAACTTGTTCACATTCGTCGTTCCACGAGAACTTGGCCAATTTCTTGAGTAGTTGAAAGATGGGTTGGGTTTGTTCGGCCAACTTGGGAAGGAAGTGGGAGATGGCAGTTAGTCGGCCAATGAGGCGTTATACTTCTTTGACACTGCTGGGGCTTCGCATCTCGGGGTTAGCCTCTATGTTGTGTTGTGTGAGCATGAAACTGAGGAATTTATCACGATCGACGTCGAAGACGCACTTTTCGGGGTTGAGGCGGAGGTTGTATTGCCATAACGCAGAGAAGACGGTGGACAAGTCTTAAGCGTGTTGGTTATGGCTTGGGGATTTGACGACCATATCGTCGATGTATACCTCGACATATTTGCCCATTATGTGGCTGAAGACCTTGTCCATTATCCGTTGATACGTTGCTCCTGCGTTTTTGAGGCCGAATGGCATGACTTTGTAAAAGTAGTTGGCGTCGTCTGTAATAAAGGCAATTTTGTTCATGTCGGATGTGGCCATGGGAATCTGGTTGTAACCAAAGTATGCATCAAGAAAACTGAGAACTTTGTTACTGGCTGCACCGTCAACTAGCCGGTCAAGGTTGGGTAAGGGGTAGGCGTCCCTAGGACAAGCTTTATTGAGATCCATGTAATCGACACACATTCGCCACTTGCCATTAGCTTTTTTGACCAGAACTACGTTGGAGAGCCAGGTGGTGTGTAGTGGGCTTCTTCGATAAACCCTGCGTTGATTAACTTGTCGGCTTCAGCCTTGGCTGCTAATCGACGTTCTTCACCAAGTTTTCGTTTTTTCTGGGAGACATATCTGGCGTCTTTGTAAATGGAGAGTTTGTGGGATACGACTTGAGGGTCAACGCCAGGTAAGTCAGCGACTGACCAAGCAAAGAGGTTTGTGTTGCTGATGAGGGTGGGTGTAAGGATGTCGTGCTGTTCGGGTTGTAAGCCGGTGCTGAGTTTAATGGCGCGTCCATTAGGGAGTTCCAGTGGTATAGTTTCTTCGACCGGCTCGAGGCGGACATCCCGGCCTATTCTAGGGTCTAGATCATCTCCAGATAAGGCTATGTCAGAGCCAGGTGGTCATTCAATATGATTGGTTTGAAGGATGGGAAGTTGTGGGCGTAGGCTGGCCATGTAGCATTTGCGCGCGAGCCGCTGGTCATCGTGGATGGTAAGGATGTCTCTGGATGGGGATGGAAATTTCATGGCCAGATGAGGTGTGGATATGACTACGCCAAGAGTGTGGAGGGATGGTCGGCCGAGGAGGACATTATAGGATGTGGGCGCGTCAACGACGAGGGAACGGATAGGGATTGTCTTGGTTTGAGGGCCATCACGAAAAACGGTATGAAGGTCGATGTAGCCACGGGTGGAGACCTTTTCCCCTAAGAAACCATATATGGGTTCATCGTATGGAACCATGGCAGTGGTGGGGAGATGGAGTTTCTGATACGTTGCCCAATAGAGGATGTCGACGGAACTGCCTTGATTAATGAGGACTTTCTTAGCGACATAATTTTCCAACTCAACCGTGATAACCATGGAGTCATCCTGCTGGTGATCAAGGCCATGGAAGTCGTCATCTGTGAAGGTTATGGGGGGCATTCGGCATCTGTGGTGGGAGTGGGTGATATGGTTGATGGATTGTAAATGGCGGAGATGTCTCTTTCTGGCGGAAGAGGTGGATCCGCCACTAGCAAAGCCACCAAAGATGGTGTTAATGGTGTCGCGTAGTAGTGGGTTAGTTGGGGCGATATCAGTGCAAGTAGGTTGGGGGTCACGGTTAGTGGGTTGACTTGGATGTTTGTCGTGGCGAGACTCGCGGGGAGGGCGTTGGTGGTCAGAACGTGGAGGGTGATCAGATCTTGGAGGATGGTCGTCTCGACAGATGAAACGGCGGAAGTGGCCACCACGAACCATTTCTTCAATCTTGTCTTGGAGTGGTTTGCATTCCTCTGTGGTGTGGCCGTGGTTTCGGTGATACCGACAATATTTAGTCATGTTCGCGTTTGGGGGAGTGGTCGTCTTGCGTGGTGGTAGGATGAGGTCAGCCTGTAGGACTTCGTCAAGGAGACGGGATCGAGGAACGTTTAGGGATGCATATCTGGTGAAGTGGGGTTGTCGAGGTTCTCGGGGTCTAGGGTCAGGCCGAGAAGGTTGTGTAGGGGGGGTGATGCAGAGGGTGTATAATCATTGCAGAATTTTGTATAGAGAGTTTGCATCTCCTCCATGCGGACATAGTCGGCGGAGCGGAGTTTCAATTCATGCATGGAGGCGGGTGGGTGGAGGTAGACGTTGTTGGCGAAGGGTTCGGGTTTGAGAGTGAGTGCCATGCACTGAAGTATCATTTCCTTATTGAAATGTGGTGTGCGAAGGACAGCCTTACTGAAGCGGTCGATGAAAGCCCGGAGCATCTCGTCTTGTTCCTGTTTAACGCCAAGAAGGGAGATGGTTGTAGTTTGATGTGGGCGCACTACTAGAAAATGGGCTTATAATGACAGGTAAAATGAGCTTACTATGACAGGTATTCTGGTGTCATAGTTTCAAGAGTCATAAAAAATGCGCGCTTTTTATGACACTGCAGAAACCTGTCATAGTAAGTCAGACTTACAATGATAGGCAGTGCAAACTACGTCATAGTAAGTCAGATTTTTTTTAATGATTTTTCTATTTTACCATTTTCCTTTCCATACTAATGTTGCCTATTTTGCTCGTTCACCCAGTGTCCGAAATCCATCTCAAAGGTTGTAATTCCTGCAAATATGGTATTATTAGAATGCAAGAACAGAGTGGGAAACAGATTCTAATACAAGAAGAAAGGATACTCATGAAAATTAGGAACAATATTACAAACCAACCATAACAATCTATGGTAATCTTCCATGGCAACACGAAAATTTCTGAAAAATTCAGAACTTGCAAATGCCATAGGAATATCAACTTACAATAAGTATAATATTTTTAAAAGGAGATGTATGTGTAATTTATTATGCAGGGAAATATATAGTTGCAGTACCAACCTGAATTTACCGATCTAGCAAAACCCAGAACACAATAGAAGGAACAGTTCCTGAGATAAAGACAAAAAATTATATCAATTACTTGGAATCCTTTTTAATTTGGTTTTGTGAAAAAGAGCAACATAAGGAGGGCGAACGGCGCGCGGTGCATAGAGGACGCGCAAATAGCTCGTAAACGGTGCGCAGACAGCTCGCAGACGGTGTGCAGAAGACGTGCGGACAGCTCGCGGACGGTGCGCGAAGGACGAGCGGACAACTCGCGAATGACGCGCAGATAGTGCGGACGGCACACGGACAACGAGCGAAGGGCGAGCGGAGGGTCAGAAGACGGTGTGCGGAGGACGCGCAGACGGCGCGCCCATAGTGCAAACGGTGCGCGGACAATGCGGATGGCGCGCGGACGACAAGCAGAGGGCAAGCAGAGGCCAGCGGAGGGCGAGCGGACAGTGAGCGAATGGCGTGAGAACGGTGCACGAGACTATTTCTAGAAAGAAACTAGGGTTCTGAATGTTGGAGAAAATGGAGACGAGACCGAGAGAAAGAAAAGGGGGAAGAAAAAAAATTAGGGATTTTAAGATATTATGACAAGTTTCCGTAAATCTGTCATAATATATTTTTAACATAATTTCAATTTTGTCACCGTGCCCATCTATTATGATAGGTCCTCTACACCTGTCATAATAAATTTTCCATTCTCACTTATTATGATAGATTCCTTTTTACCAGTCATAATAACTGTTACTTTTATTACAAAAATTCCACCGGTCAACTTATTATGATAGATGGCTTATACTTGTCATAATAAGTCGTCATAGATTCCTCTTTTTCCACTAGTGGCGGCTGCCGGCGAAGTAAGTGGTAAACATGTGGGAAAGGGTGTCGAAGCAGTCGATGGAGTATGGTGAAAGGGTGGTAAACCATTCGAGGGCGGGGCCTTTAAGGGTGGTAGGGAAGGCCTTGCAGAAAACGGCATTGTGAGAAGTGTAAAGGGCGTCATGGGTGATATAGACCTTGAGGTGTTCGTCTGGATCGGTCTCACCTGTGTAGCGTTCTAGTGTGAAAGGTTCCCCACTGGGTAGGGAGGGGTGTGTTGGCGATGAAATTGGTAAAAGGATGACGGCGTCTTAGTTGTGTGGATGGGAGCGGGTGAGGGGGGATGGGATGGTGGATGAGGGTGGGAAAGGTGGATGTAAAGTTGTGAGGGGGGATATGGGTGGTAGGGAGGGTGGGAGGTATGATGTAGGGTGGGATGTGGGTGGTGGGTAGGGTGGCGGCGGTGGTAGCAACCGTAGTGTTTCCTGGAAGGGTGGGATGGAAGTGTGTATGATGGGTTGAGAGGATGGGAGTTTGTTGAGTGGTGGTGAAGGTATGTGAGGTAGGATTATACTCGCTTTCTTCTTCGGTAGGCTGGAAAGCTGGGGACCCAGCGGCCTCGGATGTTTCCTTAGCCTTTCCCTTTTGAGTGGGATCGGCTTCGATCTTTCGCCTTAGCTGTGTGTTCTCTTGTCGTAGTGCCTCCATCTCATCAGCACTGCGTTTCTTCAAATTAGCCAGTTCCTGTTGCATCTTGGCTTTACCGTCTAGGATAGCGACCAAGTCCGGGGTGATATTAGCAGGTGCTACAGGACCTGCTTCAGCTCATTTGTTAACTCCTGCTCTGCTGCAGGTAGAAACCATCTTCGAGAGAATGCGGGTTGGTCCGTAAAGTGTTATCTCGTGCCCCACGGTGGGTGCCAATTATTCCTACGGAGAACAAATAAGATATGTAAGACACAAGCATTACCTTACCTCAATCTGCAATCTCCTCAGTAGGCTTCCTCCCAACTGTTATATGTCATCTGTGGGTATCTCGGTGTGGACCGATTTGGACCCGAGAGGGGTTACCTGTGGAAGAGACTCTGACGCTCAAGTTAGCAAAGAACTCTTAGAAAGTCAAATCTCATAATTAGGGGAGTAATGAACCTTTAATTGCTGGGGTCCATGCATATTTATAGGTTATTAATTATGTCTGGCCACGTCATGGGTCGGACCTCTATTTGGGCCTTAGGTGGGCTTGGGCCATGGTCCAGGTCACTTAGCATGACTATCGCGGGCCTTATGGGTTTTGCTGGTAACGCTATGCTAAGTTCTCGTTTAGTTTCTTTAAGATACCAGCTTAGGCCGGCTACTTCTTTAGTGGCCTAGACGGGCTGCTCTTATAGCGGTTTAGGCTGGTTACTTTCATTTGCTTGGCATATATATGGTGATTAGTTGCGTCCTTGGCAGCTATGTGGACGGGACTTATGGCTATAGTCGGACTAAGCCGCCTAGGTGTAGTACACTTACATATGTAAAAGAACCACTATTGACCATACAAAATTATATTTTATATATAAATAAGTATACATATTTATTCTTTATTTTAATCTCACCTTCTTTTAACATCATGTGTGTACATAGGGATGACAAAAATACTCGCGCCCGCAGATATCCGCGGATAAAATCTGCGATGGGTAGTTAGTACATGCGGGTATTTATTACCCGTGAGTAGCGGGTAACGGGTATTTTAATATCCGCTTATAAACAGGTCGGGTACGAGTATCATACTATCTGTACTCGCGGGTACTCATTACCCGTAAAACATTAAAATTAAAATTTAATTTATATTTTATTAAGTTAAATTTAATTAAAATTAAAATTAAAATTATATTTTATTTGGTTAAATTTAATTTAATTAAAATTTAATTTAATTTAGTTATACTTTATTTTATTTTTATAATTTTATATTAAAAAATTAATAAAAAATATATATATATATTTTAAATATTTGTCAGTATGCAGGAATCCACGAGTACCTACGAATTTTAAAAATAATCTGTGTATATTTTATAAGCGGGTACCCGGTGGGTAAATGGGCGAATAATGGGTAAATTTTTTTTTTGCGAGTCAGGTTGCGGGTAGGCATTATCCGTACCCGATCCGACCCGTTGTCATCCTTACGTAGAACCCTACACTACGAAGCAAATAAAAATGCCATGGCATCAAATCCATAAGATAAAAAAAATTACAAAATACTTATTACTTAAATATTGAGCATTATGGCACAAGGATCATTTTCTACATAATTCCATTTTTTTGCCAAATATAATAAAACAATCAAACCCATCAACTTCACTAACAGACTTAATCAAATATTATATAAAAAATAGGTTTAATTATGCCTTTGATCTCCATTTTGAAGTCAAAATCTCAAAATGGTACCCAAATTTTTAAAAATCTCAAAATGGTACCTTTTTTTGTTAAATAAAGTTTTTTGGTACCATTTTGAGACTTTTAAAAATTTGGGTACCATTTTAAGATTTTGACTCCAAAATAGGGACCAAAGGCATAATTAAACCTAAAAAATACCTAGCATTTAATATACTTAAGAAATGTAGCCACCACCACTACGTAAACCGAGGATGGATTAAAAAGTAATATTCAATTGAACCAAGATTTAATTCCCTACCAAAAGCATTAAGAATACACTTTCCAATTCTTTTTCTTTTTACGTCATGTCATATTTACTCTATCTAAGAAAAGCCCTATGATGACATACACAAAGCATGATAAAATTTAAGTCATTTAAGAAAAGTATTTGCACTCACAAGAAAAAAACTAACCCGTCTACAAATTTGATTATCTCGTATAACATTTTGATACATGTTTTATCACTACTCGTACCATAATAAAATTCTACCTTGACTATCTTTATTTTAATTCGAATCATAATGATTCATAAAATCCCAATTTCAATTCACTTCCAAATTTTATTTTAACTAATCTACAAAGAACTAACATGTACCTCATGTTCATGCATATATATATGATACATAATTAAATGTGTTAGGGTCATTATTTATAAAGCCAAATAATAAAGTGATCTGACTAAATTAAAGATTTGGCTAAAGGCATATGTCATGAAAATAAATATTGTGTAGAGACCAGTTAGTAATTTCTAATTTGATGAGGGGCCAAATTAGAAATACTAAAACTTAAGTAATTCAGTTTATAAATGGTCGTGGTACCCTTCTGAGAGCAGACAGAGTCATAACTTAAGTAATTCAGTTCAATTCACTGCGCATATAGGAGTGTTCTAATATTATTGTTATGGCCAATTCAGGTACGCTTCCGTCTACTATTTACAACATGATTATCAGTATGGGTATGAGATATTGTTTATGAGTTTATGATTGATTATTAGAATCAATATTATGATTTATATTATGTTTATGTACATGAATGTGCGTTTATGTGCGTAAAAGTGTGATTATGTGCATGAAGATGTCAGAATCAATAATAGGATCATATTCTGCGTTTATGCTTACATGTGGTATCAGAGCCACCCATACTTGATTCATGTTTGTCTTTGGTTAATTTAATTAATTTTTATTCAGAACCCTAAATCCCTAATTCTGAAACCCTTAATCCCAATTTTGTTTTTTGGGAGAAAAACCCCAAATTAAGAATCCTAGGGTTTCTTAAAACCCTAATTGAAGTAAATTATTTTAATTAATTTTGAATTTTGGGTTCAAGACATTTGAACATAAGGATTTATATTTTAGAATATAAATAATTTTATTTATTTTATATATTTTTTGGTTGTTTAATATATTAGAAAACATTCAAAGTTTGTAGCTGAAATTGAAAGATTACAAATATTGTTAAACATTTCTTATAGAATAAGTAACATGTCTAATAACAATATGACCTATTCATATCTATAAACAACAACTGATGAGTAAAGGAAACAAAAACGTTTGCTTTATAAATGTCTAAAATATGGAAACTTTGACAGATATACAAAAGGAAAAAACTACAAAATCAACATCTAATTTCGACAATCTAACAGTCTATGTTTTAATCCCACAAAAAGAAAACAAAAGTAAATTATATAATGAAACTTGAACTTGAAACTTTTGTAAAAATAAAAACTTGTGGCACTTAACATCCTTGCTTTTGTGTTGCTGACCATTATTGCTTGTAGCCAAAGTATATTGTTGTTTGGTCTGATATATATAGACACCTAAAAAGGACGCTAATCTAAAAAGTTATTGTATCATGTTAAAAAAAATAATTACTTTATTGTTTCAATTCATTAAAATATAATTAATTACAATTACAATAATAGACAGGTATAATGCAAAGTAAATGTAATTCTTAAATAAAAGTTATATTTATAGTTCAATACTCAATAAAACATCAAATTTTTGCTTTACTAGATTAATAATATATATAAAAAATCAATATAACTTAAATTATGCTTGTATTTATAACTTATGAATGTAATTAAATAATATTGTCCTTTGATTATAATTGTTTATATAACTTTTGAATATAAAAAATGCAATTGTTCTTGTGTTTATTACACACACATTGTTTACAACAATAATCATTTGTTTTGAAGTCAGTATATACAAATGTCATTTTAAAATTAGAATGACCAATATGTAATATAATAATGTATTCCACAATTGCAATTTTTGTTCATTTCAATACAAGCATAAGAAAATTACACATGACCAGTAATCAAAATATGTTTACATATAGATATTACACATAACATTCAATTATACCTTAATATTTGAATTCAACTAACAAAGTTTTCGAGTCGATAAATAACTTAATAAACCATATGAAATAAAACAGAGTTGTAATTGTTCTTGGGTCATTTTCTTTCTTAAATCAACAACTGGTATTCCAATAAGATCATTGCAGTCTTGATCCCACAACACTAAATAACCTAATCTAGATTCATCCATTACTTGGACTTCCAACTTATATATGCAATATTCATATTCAAGTTTCTTTAATTGAAACATTTTACTCGTATCATAAAAGTATACAAAAATATATGTATTCGCAGGTTTATCATTACTGACTTCTACTTACTGGAGTCATTTGAAAGATATACGAAAATAACTAACTTCTACTTACCTAAGTCTAGGTTTATCATTACTGAAGTCATAAAAAGTACACTTAAAAACATGAGTTTCATCGGTTTTCTTCTTATAGCCATTACAGGCGCGGAAACTCCATCCATCATTCCCTAAATTGAACTTCATAGTACTGGCAACGATAACACAACATACCTCCTGAAATGAAAAACATCAATCAAAAGAATACTCGAATAACAATAAATATACTATACATGAAATTTATATCCACACAGTATAATACCTCTTTCAAATTTGTGATATATGATAGTTTTTTCCAACAACTTTAAACAAAAAACAATCATTTTGACTTATTTGGATAGAGGAACTTGTTTAACTTAACTCTTGACTATATTTAGAGAAATCATTCCCAAAACGACTACAATGTATATAGATGAGACTCTTCAATAAATAACAATATGTACATAGAAAAATAAAAATAAAATATAATAGAAAATGGTGTCAAGGTTTATTAGAAAAACGTACTCCAACCATTGCTTCTTGAAATCATCAATTTTTGGTGCATCTTGAAGAAATAAAAATTTTGAACCATTCCATGAATTAGAAATAGACAATGGCCATGGACCTAATCACAAAAACTAAATAAGCTTAAAATAAAAAAAAAGGCACGGAAAAAGACAACAACAACAATTTAAATACTTGATGCAACTTTAATCTTGCAAAGAGTCAAAATAATGATAATAACTTCAGATGGGTCATTTCCCTTCAAAGTACTAAGAAATTTTGTGTAGTAGGAATCCCACAACGTACAACTAACAACTGCAGAGATACATAAAAAAATTATGGTCAAAAATAAAGAATTAAGAAGAATTAGACTATATGATTAAAAAAATCGCAATTACCTCAATTCATGGAAATCAAACACAACATTTTTGGAATGAGGCATTGTCCTAACATTGTCAACAACACCAATCACATCTAATTGAAAATAACATGTTATTTAAGTACATAGACTTATTAATAAGAATGTAAGACGATATAAAGAACAACAATAGTAAGTCAAAATATAATTATACAGACTTACCAAGCAATAAATCAGCAATGAAATTATCATCAACAATATCTTTAATAGACTTAAACTTAAATATCTTCATTGGAATGGTATGAAGTAAGTATTCTTTGATAGTTGTAGCTCCTATAAACAACAACTTAAAAGGATGATCAATTACACGATATTATATTTTTAAATTTTATCAACTAGGTTTCATTAATGTTTGCAAATTTAATAAATGTGTTGGTTCTCATGAAATTTTATTTGGTATTATAATCTAAAATATAAAAAATTATAATTTATTTTAAACTTTTATTATGATTATTATTTGTTCTTTGTATCATTTTGATCAAATGATGTATTATAACTTTTATTAGTGTATAAAAAAGAGATTCATTAGAATTTAAAAGATTGAAGTAAACAAACATTTAAAATATATTTTAATTTGAATATTTGTTTTTCATTTATATTTTTTAAAATATATTTTTAAATATTATCAACTAGGTTTCATTAATGTTTGTAAATTTAATAAATGTATCGGTTCTCATGAAATTTTATTTGGTATTATAATCTAAAATGTAAACAATTATAATTTATTTTAAACTTTTATTTTGATTATTATTTGTTCTTTGTATCATTTTGATCAAATGATGTATTATAACTTTTATTAGTGTATAAAAAAGAGATTTATTAGAACTTAAAAGATTAAAGTAAACAAACATTTACAATTATGTTCTTTGTATCATTTTGATCAAATGATGTATTATAACTTTTATTAGTGTATAAAAAAGAGATTTATTAGAATTTAAAATATTGAAGTAAACAAACATTTAAAATATATTTTAATTTGAATATTTGTTTTTCTTTTATATTTTTTAAAAAATATTTTTACATTTTATCAATTATGTTTCATTAAAAATTTACAAATTTAATAATTGTTTTAGTTCTCATGAAATTTTATTTGGTATTATAATATAAAATGTAAACAATTATAATTTATTTTAAAGTATTTGATATCGAAGAAACAATCATCATTCTAATATTGAATATTTGATAATATTATATTTCCTTTATCATAATTTTTTTATTATTTTATAAAAATTAATTAAAATTAATATTGAAGTAGTAAGAAAATGGGTATGGGTATGGGTACGAGATTATACCCGTTACCCGGTGGGGATGGGGATGAGTCAAAAGTTTAATACCCGTTGGGTTTGGGTATAGGGATGGCGATGAATTTTTTTTACAGGGATGGGTATGGGATAGCGAAACCCATGCTCGCCCCGCCTCGTTACCATCCCTAGTACTAGGGGCTTTGTTACAAGAGCTTGATATTAAAAGTTTTGCAAATGAGAGTTTCTATTTATGTTCTTGTAAGCCTTTGGTTAGTTTATTTGTTATAAATTGTGAACGATAGTTTTTTATTAGAGAAATGAATCAAGTTTTGGTTTTTGTTGTTATAAACTGTATTATCAGAGTTAAGAAGGGATCATAATTGAGTGTCAATAAGTGTTTAAATGACATCCTAGATAGGATGTTAAAACCCTAGCTCAAACAAGTATTCTTTTTTTTCAAGTCATTCTTAACTTAACCAAGTATTCTTTCTCAAGATAAGTATTCTTTCAACTCCTAACCCTTCCTGATTCAAGAATTCTTTCACAAGCTACTTCTGGTTTAAGCATGAGTATTTTTTGGACATAACCACTATTGGCTAATAACCGAGTATTTTTTGTCAAATAATCACTCCTAGATAAAATGTAAAGAGTGGATGATTTGGGATCTCTAAACACACTTTCATTTACTAGTGAAGACAATTGTTTATTGACCTATTTATTTTTATAGCTTTCTAAAAGGAACATTAGAAATGTTCTTTGTTGATGCTTTAGCTGGCTCAGAAAAAATCAATCATTTTTGCTATATGTGAACTGTCTCTCTATTTTTTCTCCTTCTTGAATGGTTTTATATAGACTTCAGAAGAAAGTAGCAATTTCTGGTCTTTAAGCAAGATCTTTATAATGCATTTCTTCATTTGATAAACTTCATAATGATGAATGTATTTAAATACATTCCATGTAGTAGTTAATGCTCTTTTTTCTTTTATGCAATGTTCCAATAGCTAAATGTACTTATCTCCTTCTTAAGCACTGTGCATTTTGTTGAATTAACTTTTATTGTAGTATCTATGAAGTTCACAATTCTTCTAGAGTTAAAAATGTTTTGTTAATGGATTTGATGAAGAGAAATAACTTTGAGATCTTTGCTTGAGAAATCTTTTGATGTATCGTGTCTATTGGCAAACAAGTCTCTTTATGAGAGAGAAGTAAAAGACATTCCTTGCAATCATATATATATATATATATATATATATATATATATATATATATATATATATATATATATATATATATATATATATATATGAGAGAGAAGTAAAAGACATTCTCTTGTTTCAATTCGATTTTAATGATATTGTCAACACCTAATTTCGTCTGGGTGAATAAATTTATTTTCGAAAAAAAAATAAAAAATAATAAAAAAATAAAAAATAAGTTTTTAGTTAATGGAAAATAAAACAAATGTGGAACAAAATTTTCTTCAGAGATTTTTCAAACTTTAATTTTAGAAAAAAAAAAGAAAAAAAGAGAGATGAAAAACCAAAGAGAAAAAAAGAAGAAGAAAGAGCCCAATTTGTTATTAATTATCGCACTCCTTCATGAGCCCAACAACTCAACATGTGGTCTACCTTTTGTTTCTGTAAGAGAAATTAGTGATATGATTCTAATAATTAGAAGAAATATTTTTTCAAATGGTTATAATCAATATTACTAATTAGGATTGATTTTGTGCTCTGATTTGTTGATGGTTAGAATCAATATTCTTAATCTTGATTGATTTTGTGCTCTGATTTGCTGCGATTTGATCCCCACAATGTGCTGCTATCATGACTAATTCTTTCCTTATATTGTTCATTACAATTAAGGCTGAGATTGCATTGATATTGCAAGGTGTGAGTATAAATACAAACTCTGTCATATGGTGAGGGGAGACAAACAAAATATTATCTACACTTCTCTAATTCTTTCCCATCACCACTCCCACATACAAACATCATTCTTCATCTCTCTTTAAAAAAAACATATTAGAGGAGGTAGAACAAAAAAAGAAGAAAAAAACATTCTCTACACTCTCTCTTTCTCTCATTACCACCCACATAGACACCTCTCATCTTTATCTCTATTAAAAAAACAAACACAAAAATATTAGAAAAGGAAGCAAAAAAAAAAGAGAGAAAAGGTGAGGAGATATTGAAAATTTTTTAAGGTACATCACTCTCAATTCTTTCATCTTTTGATTTAGTTTTTTTCAATTTTCATTCTTTTTTTTAATCATAAAAAATATTTTTTCCCTTTATTGTCTGTCCGGCCGCTCGCGTCGCATGACATCCAATTTAGATTTTTGTTTTTTCTAAAAATATATACAAATGATCTAAAAATAAAAATTAGCTTTCTTTTTTTACTCTTGTATATTTATTTGGTTGCTCAAGTCGTAATGACATTCACAACTACTTTAAAATAACTTAAAAAAAATATTAAAAATTTATAAATGATTAAAAAATAAAAAAAAAAAGATTAGAAAAAAAAAAAGAATTTATTTCAAGTGTCTATCCGGCCGCTCGCGTCGCGTGACACCAATTTTAAAATAATACTAAAATTTAAATAAAAAGGTTTTTCAAAATTATAAAACAAATTAAATCATTTTTCAAATAATTTTCCAAGTAGATTTTCATAAAGAACTACATAACCCTGATTCTTCGTTGTGAATGGAGATATGTAGGAGCGAAGATTAATCCTCGTTGGGCCCAAAAAACAAAAAAAAAATTGTTTCTTTTGTATCTTCTTTTATTACTATTTTTGGAGAAAAATAAATATTTTGAAAACCACATCCTGTTGCACATTTAATTAAAGGTACCGTCTTAGGACGGACGTTGTGGGGTGCTAATACCTTCCCCAAACGTAACCGACTCCCGAACCCAAAATTTAGTTTTTTGTAGACCTTGTCTTATCTTTTTGGTTTTTCTGTAGTTTTCCATAATAAACTATGGTGGCGACTCCAAACTATGTTTTTTACAAATTTTTATTTTTGGTTCGTCGTCCCGTCGCGATTACGGTTGCGACAGATGGCGACTCCACTGGCGATGGTAGAGAGGCAGACCATTTATTTGGATGTGCAAAATTGATGTGGTTTTTCTTCATATTTTTCTTTCTCATTTTTTTTGGTATGTGTTTTTTATCTTTTTTTATTTAGAATAATTGTACGTGTATATTCTTCTTTATTTTTGTATTTGGAATAATTGTCAGGTGTGGGTTTGGGTATACAATATATTCTCCCTTCACACACACACACACATTTTATTCATTACATGAGTGGGGCCCTATACCCAGGTCTGAGTTGCTTAGAATTAGAGGGGATTGTGTAGCAGTGTCACAGTGGATGTACTTCCCAAATGGTCATTGTGAGAACCCCAGCTAGAGTTTGTTTGCTTCATTGGTACTCCCACTTCTTGTTGTTTACCAACTGTCGTGGGAAATGCCATGAAGTAGGCCATAGCTCTAGTGACCTTGATATTTAGGTATTAGGGAACTATCCTTGTGAGCACATATACTTTCCCTTAGAACTTTAAGCATCAAACCCATGTTAAATAAAGGCATTAAAGGGAGACTATTTGCGTCCTTTACCCTCACCTTTCCTTGTATGTAATATTAAATTCATCACAATCACACCATTATTAGCCATAAACATACATTTCATTAGCATATCATGTGAATAAGTGCCCTGTGAGGCACAAACATGCATGCATTCCATTTTGTGGTTATCCAAAGATTCAAACACACAACATGCATAGGCATAAATTTTGGAAAATAAACAAAAAAAATGCACTAAAATAAATTCAAATTGTTTCCCATTTTGCCTGTCACCAAATTCTTGGAATCTTTCTTATTAAAAAATGAGAAAATAATAAAACATTCTTTGGTCAA
Organism: Vigna unguiculata; assembly: GCF_037176805.1. Classification (NCBI taxonomy): domain Eukaryota; kingdom Viridiplantae; phylum Streptophyta; class Magnoliopsida; order Fabales; family Fabaceae; genus Vigna; species Vigna unguiculata. Next base: position 15,218,189 of record NC_140801.1, read on the forward strand.
ATCAGTGGATTTAATAAGGAAATAATTTTTTGTTTGTTATCATTTCTTTTGAAATACCCATCTAATCTTGCATGCATGAAATTGTTCAAATATATTTCCATATCCATCTCTCTTCCACCATAAACCTTGTTTTCATTTCCATGGAGGATCATCATAAAGGAGACACATACCTTAAAATTATTTCAAGAAACTCTCTAAAAAAAAGAAGAAAAGTTCGCTAGACTAACAACTTTAAAAGACAATTTAGGCAAAAAAAAAAGTGAAAAAAAGAACAAAATAATGGACATCCTGTTACATGAACTAAATTATTTTTCTCTGAATTAAAGTTTTTTGAGAAAAACAACCATGATTTGAAATGATGTGTGGCCATGTTTCTTTATCAAAAAAATAAAATAAAATAAAAGTAATTATCCTTTGCTACCCAATTTGAGCCTTCCAAAAAATTTCTTTCAAATTACCCTAAACAAGGATTACCCTTCCATTGAGGGTTGACATAATGTTTGCATTTGTTTCATCCGACTGGTAGTTCACCAATACAAAAATATCAAAATAAAAAGAAAAAAGAAAAAGAAAGAAATGATATGGTTATATAGAAAAAAAAAACAAAAGTTTGAAGAATGAGAATAAAAGGTCAAAATATAGAAAAAAAAGGTGAACAAAAGTCAAACAAATTCTAAATGAAACATTATTCAAAGATCCTTGTTGAAACAATCCTCACATCACTTGTTTGGGCCTTTACTATCATTTACTTCCATGCCACTAGCCTTGGCCATAATACAAGCCTAATAAAGTCCATACAGGTCAAATATTGGTTTTCATCTTTCGAAGGTTTTAATTTAGAGAAAAATTTTGATTTGTTAACAAGTTTGTTCTAAAAAAAGATAAAAAAAAAAGATTGAAAAAGTATGTTCAGAGATTTTCTTTTAAACATTGGGGCAGATTATTTTTGGGTGACATATTTTCAAAGCTTTAATAAGACAATTAAGCTAAATTTGGGTTGTCCTCTTTCAATTCATTCTTCATGAAACTCCATCTTTGCTCCTATAGTATCCTTCGCTCTAAGCCTAAACATTGACCAACCTTAACATAGTCCATCTTTATCAATCCCAAACCCAAACTGGGGCAGTCACTTTGTTTTTGATTCATATATTCCCTCATTCATTCTGAATTGGAGCCTTTATTTACATTGAAGACTCTAATCACATTAGGGGCAACTTGTGAAGACTCTATCATTTTCTCAATCTCCTCATTTGGGAAAAGTCTAACATGCTTTTGCACCCTAAGACCATCCTAGGCTCTCACACTAAGGGCAAATTCTTGAAGTCCCCATCTTTTCCTTCATACCATCAATAACTAGGGAAAGGCCAAACATATTTTGTGCCCCGAGACCAATTCAAATTGGGGCAACTCCCTACTTAATCTTCATCACCTCATGCAAGCCTTTCCAAGCCCTTGGAAATTTCATGCATGTCATTCAAATAGTATTTCAAAAGAAATGATTAAAAAATGTTTGTTAGTAAATTGATTAGACCAAAGAAATGATTTAAAAAAAAGTAAAAAAAAATTAAAGTAGAATGATTCCATGAATTAGAAATAACAATGAAATGAGAATCAATTCGAATATTGTTTTCAAAAAAATGCAAAAGAAAAATTCATACATCATACCAAGTCATGCATACATGACTCATTCATCTTTTTGAATAAAATAGTTTCCACCTTTCCAAATCAAAACCATATTCACTCATATGAATGGTTATTAAATCCTTTCGTTTTAGAAGGAAGAAAATTAAAAAATACATAATTTGGTTTATATGATGTTTCTCAAATTTTGGTCCTTTTCATTCATATGAATGACCAATATACCCTAAGCCCAATTTCCACTGGCCCTTAAGTCCAATTCCCACACTGGTTCCTAAGCCCAGATTTCACACTAACATCAAGCCCAGTTTCCACACTGGCCCCCAAGCCTAGTTTTTCACCTTAGCCCCTAAATCCAGTTTTGTTTTGCCTCAGTTTTTTCTAGCCTCTAAGCCTAGTTTTCCTTGCTCTCAAATTAAAATAAAGGAAAAATAAAAAATGAAAAAAAGCAAATTCCACTCATGCATTCACGCATCCATGCAAGCATATCATATAGTTTCAAAAAGAAAATCATAACATTTCATGCATCATCAAATCATTCATCATACTCCACAAAATCATTGAAAATCATTTCAAAAAAAAGTCAACAATGATATTTTTTGTTTTAGTCTCCAAAACGTTAGGCATTCACTTGGTGTTTGTCGACAATTCAAAAGCAAAATTCAGGTTCTCCTTTTTTACATCAAGACCCTCTGCGAGGCAATGGTCATTGATTTATTTTGTCATATCGAGGCCCTCTGCGAGGCAATGGTCATCGATCTCTTTACATCAAGACCCTCTGCGAGGCAATGGTCATTGATTTCTTACATCACATCGAGGCCCTCTGCGAGACAATGGTCATCGTTCTCTTTGCATCAAGACCCTCTGCGAGGCAATGGTCATTGTTTCCTTTGTCACATCAAGGCCCTTTGCAAGGCAATGGTCATCGATCTCTTTACATTAAGACCCTCTGCGAGGTAATGGTCATTGATTTCTTTTGTCACATCGAGGCCCTCTGCGAGGCAATGGTCTCGATCTCTTTACATCAAGACCCTCTGCGAGGCAATGGTCATTGATTTCTTATGTCACATCGAGGCCCTCTACGAGGCAATGGTCATCGATCTCTTTACATCAAGGCTCTCTGCGAAGCAATTTTCATTGATTTCTTTCCTCTTGATATAGACCCTCTCCTTGGGATTGGTTTTCAACTGTTTTTTTCAAAAATTCATAAAAGAAAATAATAAAACAAAGTGATTTGTCAGATTGTGACCCTCTACATGGTAATGGTCATCGAATCTTTTGAATAGACCCTCTCCACAAGATTGGTCTAATCTTGTTCATTCAAAAAGTAAAACAAAAATAAAAACAAAAAATTGGCGTGTTAGATGGAGACCCTCTCCTTGGAATTGGTCTCAACTGTTTTTTTTAAAAAGTCAGAAAAGAAAATAATAAAACAAAGTGATTCTTCGGATCGGGACCCTCTACATGGTAATGGTCATCGAATCCTTTAGATATAGACCCTCTCCTCGAAATTGGTCTAATCTCTTTTTCAAAAAGTCAAAGTACAAAAAGAATATGGTTTGTCAAATCGTGACCCTCTACATGGTAATGGTCATTGAATCTTTTGGATATAGACCCTCTCATCGGGATTGGTCTAATCTTTTCTAAAAAAATATATAAGAAAAAAAAGAAAATTTCCAACTCGAGGCCCTCTACATGGTAATGGTCACCGAATCTTTTGAATAAACCCTCTCAACGGGATTGGTCTAATTTGGTTTTTTCAAAAAGTAAAAAAAAAAAACAAAAAGAAATAGTGTGTCAAACCGAGACCCTCTACTTGGTATGGTCAAATTTGTCTTCAAATTTGTCTTCTTTTAAAACCTGAACGAAATTAGTGTTTTTATCTTTAGTTATCTTTTACTACCATAATATGAAAAAGTCAAATTTTCACATTATCTAATAAAATCTAAGTAAAGAGGGGCAACTGTCAACACCCAATTTCATCCGGGTGAATAAATTTATTTTCGAAAAAAAATAAAAAAAAATAAAAAAAGTTTTTAGTTAATTGAAAATAAAAAAAATGTGGAACAAAACTTTCTTCAAAGATTTTTCAAAATTTAATTTTAGAAAAAAAAAAGAGATGAAAAAAAAGAGAAAAAAAAAAGAAGAAGAAAGAGCCCAATTTGTTATTAATTATCGCACTCCTTCATGAGTCCAACAACTCAACATGTGGTCTACCTTTTGTTTCTGTAAGAGAAATTAGTGATATGATTCTAATAATTAGAAGAAATATTTTTCAAATGGTTATAATCAATATTACTAATTGGGATTGATTTTGTGCTCTGATTTGTTGACGGTTAGAGTCAATATTCTTAATCTTGATTGATTTTGTGCTCTGATTTGCTGCGATTTGATCCCCATAATGTGCTGCTATCATGACTAATTCTTTCCTTATATTGTTCATTATAATTAAGGCTGAGATTGCATTGATATTGCAAGATATGAGTATAAATACACACTCTGTCATATGGTGAGGGGAGACAAAAAAAATATTCTCTACACTTCTCTAATTCTTTCCCATCACCACTCCCACATACACACGTCATTCTTCATCTCTCTTTAAAAAAAAACTATTGGAGGAGGTAGAACAAAAAAAGAAGAAAAAAACATTCTCTACACTCTCTCTTTCTCTCGTTACCACCCACATAGACACCTCTCATCTTTATCTCTATTGGAAAAACAAACACAAAAATATTAGAAAAGGAAGCAAAAAAAAAAAAGAAAAGAGAAAAGGTGAGGAGATATTGAAATTTTTTTTAAGGTACGTCACTCTCAATTCTTTCATCTTTTGATTTAGTTTTTTTCAATTTTCATTCTTTTTTTTAATCATAAAAATTATTTTTTCCCTTTATTGTTTGTCCGGCCGCTCGCGTCGCATGATATCCAATTTAGACTTTTGTTTTTTCTAAAAATATATATAAATGATCTAAAAATAAAAATTAGCTTTCTTTGTTTACTCTTATATATTTATTTGGTTGCTCAAGTCGCAATGACATCCACAACTACTTTAAAGTAACTTAAAAAAAATATTAAAAATTTATAAATGATTAAATAAAAAATAAAAGATTAGAAAAATAAAATTATTTCAAGTGTCTATCCGGCCGCTCACGTCGCGTGACACCAATTTTAAAATAATACTAAAATTTAAATAAAAAGGGTTTTAAAAATTATAAAACAAATTAAATAATTTTTCAAATAATTTTCTAAATAGATTTTCATAAAGAACTATGTAACCCTAATTCTTCGTTGTGAATGGAGATACGTAGGAGCGATGATTAATCCTCGTCGGGCTCAAAAAATAAAAAAAATAAAAAAAATTTGTTTCTTTTTGTATCTTCTTTTATTACTATTTTTGGAGAAAAATAAATATTTTGAAAACCATATCCTTTTGCATATTTAATTAAAGGTACCGTCTTAGGACGGACGTTGTGGGGTGTTAATACCTTCCCCACACGTAACCGACTCCCGAACCCAAAATTTGGTTTTTTGTAGACCTTGTCTTATCTTTTTGGTTTTTCTGTAGTTTTCCATAATAAACTATGGTGGCGACTCCAAACTCTGTTTTTTACAAATTTTATTTTTGGTTCGGCATCTCGTTGCGATTTCGGTTGGGACAGATATCTTGTCCATTTTTTTTTGTTTCTTAAATGAATCCATCATTCTCCTTCTCTTTGAGCCTTTTGAAGTGTACATTCACATCTAGATAACTTGCTATCTTAATGTCCAGTGGAAATCTTCACTAGGTTTTCTTAAATAACTCATCACTATATTCAAAATTCTAAAATGAACTAACTAAATCCTTCATCAGCCAATTACTAGGGGCTAAGCAGGATAGGGTTGATAGCCACGATGTTGCTTCTTGTTTTATCTTTATTTCTCTTAAGAACACTTTATCTTCTTCATCAAATTGGGTAACTAATGAGTGCATATTTTTACCCTTATTTAACGTTTAACTTTGGGGGTTTAATTGAATTTTTGTGTTTAAAAGATTGATTTAATCAGGATTTGTGATAATTGGGCTTATTGAGTTTGAGATAAAAATGGGTTAAAAGATGATTTTAATTGTATAAAATATTCTTGGATATTTTAACTTTTGTTGATATGCAACTGAAGTTAAACTTGGTTTATTAAAGGTGTGAAATTAAATTATTCTGAATTACAAAATAAGGCCAAAGTTAGTAATTTCTGGAAAGAAGTATACACTGAGCTAAATGCACCCTTTTTTTTTACATGTACACTCCCTTTTTTTTTCAAAAATGGGCCACACAATCAACTTTCACTATTATGCCTCCTAAATTACTAACTTTCATCCCTCCTATCACTTAAACTCAACGCAACCAGATCATGCCATGTGACAATCCTCCACTCATTAAACTGTCTAACCAAAACACATTATGTCATCAATCCTCACTCAAACATCTAACCAATCACGACACAACACGTCATTTAATGCAGCACCCCATGTAGTAATTAGTAACCTTTCTTCAGTTTGACAATATCTCAATTCCTCTGAAACTGTAGTGGCATACAAAGTTGACAATTCTTCTAGAGTTGATAATGTGTTTGTTTAGTGATTTGGTTAAGAAAAACATCTCTAACTCTTCTTGTTCAAGAGATCTTTTGACGTGCCTTGTCCTTTGGCCATCAGATCTCTTTGACAAAAAAAGTGGTAGACATTTTGTTCAACATAGAATAAGCATTTATATATTTTCCATGTAATACATCGTTAATCTACTTTTATGTGTTTTACAATTTGAGAGCATTCATAATTTATTAAACATAACTTGAGTATGCACAATTACATGAGACATTTGTGTCTTATATGAGTCTTATATGATTTGTTGTTCATTTAAAACATTGTTTTTTAAAAGAAACGTGATCATATTTGATACTCAGCTATTTTTAACACTTAATAAAAATCATAAAATATTGAACTTTCAATTTAACACACAAGAGGTTCTTCATGTTTTATGCTTTTGTTGGATCAAACACTTAATAAAAACATAGGGTTGTTTTATTTTTCTATAACAAATGTCTTTATTGAAATCAAAGATTCTAGGTTTCTATACAATTTTTCAATATACAACGCAACCTAATTCAATTCTTTATATATCAATGGTATTCAATCTTTAATATTCTTCTAGTAGCACAATCAAATTCAATTCACTAAGACACAACATATCAATGGAATTCAATCCTTAATATTATTCCAGTAGAAATAAATTTGAGTTTTAAGAATTGAAACAAATTGAAAACAAATAACAATACTTATTCATTGTTTACATTTTTTTGGCACAAATATAACGATCTTGCATGAAATAAACATGTTTGACACTATAAACAAGATACTCAAATGAGAGGCAATTTCTTCGGAAACAACACATCCTTCCTTCATTGAGATGCAACACAGTTTGCAGGAAAAATTAGAACACAGCCAGAGTTCAATTCATGAAGATGGATGCACCTCGTGCAAGATTGCACATGTACATCAATACAAATAGATAGTTGGACTACAAAATCCAAACTAAAGAAAGAGCAGGATTCTAAATAATGCCTTTTATTTATCTTCCATTAGGCTCAGCAATTCGGGGTATTCTGCCTCCTACTTGTTGTTCCATACACTTCACTACCCTCACGTGCTTTGCATTCCATTCCTCAATCAACTTCTGCTCCTTGCTTTCTGCATCTCTCCTCAACTCTCCTAACTGTTCTCTATATTCTGTTTCTATTCTATCCAAAGCAGCATTCTGTTCTTCCCTTAGAGCCTTAATCTTTGCTTCAATTTCCTCCATCTTTTCCCTCCTTCTGCTAGCCTTCTCTGCCTCCAACTGCTGCTCCACCCTTCTCAACAGCCACGCCGCCTCCTTCCGATGCGCCACCATAGCATGATGTCCTTCTTCCAACTCCTTACAGCACTCTATTAACTCTAACACTACTATGTTATCACCATGAGGTGTTGTTACATTCAACCAAAGGGGAGGAGGTGCTGTTGAGGAAGAGAGACTAAGGGTCACAGAAGGTGAATGTGGCCTAATTCCTGGTGAGGGATTGGTGGTGCTAGAATTTGAAATCCAAGGAGGAAGCAATGATGCAGGTGCAGATGCAGATGCAGAAGCAGAAGCAGTTGCAGGTGCATCAGTGTGGATAAAGGGTCCAGTAGAAGAAGCCATAAGGTATGATGATTGTGAAGAGTGTTCCTTCACTAGCTTCTCAGCAAAAGTCTCAAGAATATGATCATATTTGGTATTATCAACTGGGCCAATTGCTTTGTTAATCTCTTGTTTCTCCCTCTGTTGCTTCTCTTTGAACACTTCCCACCACTTCCCTAACCTCTTGGCAGTTCTACCTGGAACTTCTGCAGCAATTTTCTTCCATTTGTTGCCGTGTTTCGCTTGAAGCCGGATTACAAGGCTCTGCTCTTCCTCTGTTAGAGACCCTTTCTTGATGCCAGGCTTGAGGTAGTTCTTCCACCTTTCTAAGCATGACTTTGCATCCCTGTTTAGAGGTGTGTTCATGCGCTGAGACACAAGATTCCATTCCCTAGGACCATACTCTCTCACATATGCACATAACAACGCATCCTCTTCAGCCTTCCAACGTTGCCTTTCCTTCATTTCCTACTGCAAATCCAACAGCCCATATCTTCAACCTTGAACTCTTCATTATTCTATCTGCATAATTCATCACAACAATGATGTGAAATTCAATAGTTACATAAACTTGTAGGATTATTAAAAACCAGGAGTTGAACTCAGAATAGAACACTTAACCCACTCCAGAATTAGGTTTACCAAAAAGCCAGATATGAAATTTAATCCAGCACACTGTCAACATGTAGAATACATGTATGAAGCATACATAATAGAGAATGACTATTTAGTCAAGATCTTCCACAAACAAGTGAAAATTGATTATAAAAAGTTGAAAGCAGTTTAAAATAATGGCTATTTTGTCAGATCTTTCAGAGAAAAATTTCATTTGGCACACTACTGATTTAAAAATGGCAGTAACAAACCTTTCTAAAAGTGAATAATTTTTCAGGTCCTTTAATATACAGTTATCTGAATTATTAATTATTATATAAGGATAGTAGCCAAAAACAATCACATCACTCAATAAAACAAAATTATCCTCTTATCTCCTATTCCAAAATAGAATAATAGAATCCGAAGCATTGATTTCAATGAGACAAAATATACACTACTTAAATTCTTTTATTGAATTACACGAATTTCATCATATCACTAGCATTTGGAATCCAGTAGAATCTCAAATGAAACGGAACATATAAATAAGAACTGAACCAGTGATTCATTTTCATTATAGAATCAACTATAAAAACTCGAAAACAAAGCATAAATGCTTGGTGTACAGAAAACAAAAACAACATTCAGTATCCCCAGTACATTAAAAGAAAGAAAACATTGCGATGGCTCACAAATATTGCTACTAGTTTATAAAGAAAATATTCAATAAAAGAGTAAAAGTATTTAGTATTTTAAAGAATTATTCTAAAAACAAAACTTAAATCCTCACCAAAACAAAGATAACTAAGCCATAACAAACAAACGTTTCAATACAAAACTTCCACAATCTAGAGCCTTTAAACAACATCAAAAGACAAATGCATAAAGAGAGATAGAAAAAGAAAGAAAAGAACATTGTATGAAACCGCACCATCCTAGAGCCCTGAACCAAAAGATAAACTCATCCTTGGTTTGGTTGGTTGCTTAGAGGAATGGTGAAAAATGGAAAAAGAAGAAGAAGAAGGAGAAAGTGGTGATGAAATGGTAAAAGGCTTGATGTTGCTCCCTAACTACCTAGCAGCTTGGTTGATTGTTGATGGAGGGTACACATTTGGATAGCTAAAAGAAAGAAAAATGGGAAAGGAGGGAACAGAGTTGCCATGATTGTTGAAGAGAGAGAAAATATTTTGTGGGGTGAGATGGGTGTAGGATAAAGACAAGGCACTGTGAAGAGAGAGAAAGAGATGGAATGGGACAAGACAAGGGAAGAAAGGGCACAGGGTCACAAGAGAGAAAAAAAGAGGAAAAATCATTAACGGAGCAGTGCGGTACGTTGGTTTCAGTGCTTCAAAATGCCACGGTCTCTCTTTTACTCCTTTCTAAATTATTCACCGTGCAAATCCTCTAAGAATTTACCTCCTATGTATTTGAAGTTAAATACGTTGTTCGATCAAAATTTTAAATAAATTTTAATTAGTTTCAACTTATTTAATGTCATCTTCACATTGTATTTCCAACAAGGAGTGATGATAGTAAATTCAATCTTCTTAAATAAAGTTGTACCGTAGGATCCAATCCTCCACCACAATCGAACGGACCAAGAAGAAGCGGTTGAAGACTCTTCGTAACGGCCGCACAATCCAAGTTGATGGTGCAATCTTTTCGGAAGAATAAATAAAGTTCTATAATTGAACGGCCGCGGCCGAAGACACCTCGCAACGGCCGAAGGCCTCACACCACATTTGTTTTGTTAACAGTTAATTAAAAATTATATTGAGACCTTCTTGATGTGATCTTCCGAAACATTGATTATGACTTGTCATTTTATTTGAAAAACATATCAGTACTCAAGTTTAAAAAATAATTGAATCTCAATTAAGGAAATTCTAATCAAAAGTTCACATAAAGAAACTATAAAAAGAATCACAAAGTAAGTAGGTAAGGACTTTTACTTCACATTTATTATAACATTAATTGTTAATCCCGAACAAATCTAACCTGACTTAAGCATCATAGCCTTATTGGCGGGTACCCCAATCGTTTAGACAGCCGAACAGGAGAAGAAGAGAGAATCGAACAGGAGAAGAAAGAAGAGACAAGCGGCAATAGAGAGAAAATCATAGTTTAGATAAACGTTCAGTCCCAATACTTGAAACAAAAGTTTTCTACAAAAGTCACCAAACAAAACTATAATGTAATGAATATAGTGTACTGATAATATGGATATATAAATCTTAAAATATATTTTAATTAATTAAAATTTTATTTCCAATTTTATATTAAATTTTAATGAACATGATTTAAGGAAATGAATATTTTTATATGAATAATAAAAATATATTAACTAAGTTTTCATTATTTAATCTTTTTAATTATCGAATTGGAAGAGTGTGCCTAATTTTGTACAAATTAAGGATAATAATTAAGTTTTTATTTTATTTTTTAAATTTGGATGTTGAAGGTAAGTTTATTTCTTATTTTTATTAATTTTTTTTTACTTAAAAAACTATTTTAATTAATATTTGTTATAATTAGAAATATTGAGCATGAGTTGCAAAAATATGTTAAATTGTATAAATATGCTTTGAAAATTTTGAGGGGTGTTTGTGTAGTTAAAACTAAAGATAAACTTATAGAAGTGTGGAAATAAATTGATTAAATTTTTATGACACTCCCAATACTAAACCAAAATTAACAAATAATCAAAGTTACAAGAAATCAAACCAAACATCACACGAAACTAGCAAAAGAAGCATGGAAAAGTTAAAAAAAAGAGAGATGTTTAAAAGTTAGGCTATCCCAACGAGTTGTCCACTTGCCCAACTAGAGTTCTTGTATAATAACTTATCCAGAATTCTTGGAGCCCAACTAGCTTGAAAAAGTTTGGCTCAACGATTTTCTCATCTTTTTCAATTGAAGGAGCTTTGATAATGCAATAATATTTATGATAAAAGATAATTTGGTGAAAATATATCTTAAGATATTTTATTTTATATTTTTAAATAATTGTTTTATTTAATTATATTAGAAAATATAAAAAGATAATAATTGTCAAATCTTTTGAAATCTGGCAATATCTTTTTAAATCTATTTAGAATTCTACAACAACCAAATATATCACATATATTGAATTTATTTAAAATATAATTGGAGGAAATTATATTAATAGAAATAATATTACAACAACAAAAAAGGTAGAAAAAGACCTTGCCCAATTTCTACATAAAGAGAATTAAGGGAATTCATCTTATTTGTCTGGTATTGATCTTTGTCTTGAGTCGTCTAAGTTGTTCAACTAACCCAAGTTGTCTAACACTTATGTAGAACTTGGGTCATCTAATGGCTTAGTCGTCTAATCCAACCTTCAACTACTCTAACCAATGCTTTCACTTGACCTTGTTTAAGTCCTATTTTTTCATATGTTTGCTTCTATCTTTCAAGCATTTACTTGTTCTTTGTTGTCCTGTGCTTGGCTTAAATTCATTGAACACACATTGTCTAAACAAAAAATATACGCACACACAATCCCACCCACCCACACATACACCCACACCTACACCCACCCACACCCACACCCACACCCACCCATCCACACCCCCCATACACACACCCATCCACCCACCCACCCACACACATAAGAACAACCACTATTCCAAACTTCTCTCAAGCCTTACAAACAAGGTCTACTTCCATTGCTCCCTTAAAGTTGTTGGTGAAAAACGGCCAGTACATTGGTCGCATGTGGCAAGTAATAAATATATCGTTCTCTCCACGGGGACTTATGCAACACATGTCAACTATCGCAATTGACAACTCAATTAGACAATAAAGTTCACAAAAATACTAAAAAACTCTTTTTTGTATTTTTATCAAACAGTTGGTGCTCAATATAAATTTAACACAAAGTATTTACAAATGTCAAGACTAGATTTCATTCACTTCATTCTCATGCATTCACAAACATTTCAATTCCAATTTCATGTCAAAATCAACTCATAAGAATACTCAAATCCTATTCCTAGTGACTTTGAGCCTATGATAACTTATCAAGTTCCAATTCCTTGAATCCTCAACAAGTGAAATCATGCATTAAATTCAAGAGTCTTAGGATTACTAATGAATCGTGTTTTATTCCTAGATACAAGCTCCATTAGGTATTCAATTTCAATTCTAAAAGTTCAAAAGGCATTTCCCAACCCCTCAAGAACACAAATCATGCATGGGTGGTCAAACCAAATCAAGCATTAAACATGAAAATCAAATACTAACATTAAAATGGAAAAGCATATGTATTAACATCCCAACATACACAAGAATTCAATTCATTACATCTAACCTCAACTAATAGGTTTAGCTTTCCATGGTGGAGAACTTAGGTTTTACAAATTGAAGAGAAAGGGAAGAGGTGGAAACCAAAGAGAAGATGCAAGCCCTTTCCCAAAGTTCTTGAAAAATGCTCCATGCTCTAATTGTGCCTCCCCTTCGCCAACACCTCCAATTTGTAGATCCTCTCCCTCATCAACCCCAAAAGGGGGAAAACACCATGGATGAAGATTGAAGACCCAAGGAGGAGTGGTAGAGCTTCCTAGCATCTCAAACAACCTCCAAGGGCCTCTCTCAATTTCTCTAGGTGAAGAGAAATTGTGGAAGGAAGAAAAGATCCCTTTGCCTCATGAGGAAACATGTTTAAATACCCATTTTGACCTATCAACGTCGTCACTGCCTGGCGCCATCTCAACACTGCTAAGTACCGTATTAGTAAAAATGTGAAGCAGGAACTCCAAAGAGTCACCACCTGATGGTATTACTCCATAGCCAAGCGTCGTTGGCCACCACTTGGCGGCACTCCTCCACTATCCGGCGACAGCTTTTACGAATTGAATGGCGTTCAACCCCACTTTTTCACCGCTCAGCCTTGTAGCGCTCAGCCTCACTTTCCACCACTCAGCCTTGTAGAGTTGAGCCTCCTTTTCCATCGCTCAGCCTTGTGGGTGCTAAGCCTCACTTTTGCACCGCTCAACCTTGTGCAGTTTGGCAGCATTTTGTATTTGAAGCATTGGGCTTGATTCTAGTGGCGTCCAGTGCAGGTATTTACTTCAAATTAATCTTTTCTTCTCCAAAACATGCTCCCCTACATTCTTGCTTGTTTTTCTCCACCACAAATACTTCCTATTAACTTATTTAACACATTCAAAATAGATATTAGAGATAAAATAATCATAAAATAACTAAAACATAAAACAATACAAAATACAATAAACTTGAGAATATAACAAGATAAAAGTTAGGAAACAGTTAACTTATTCATGACAGTAAACACACAAAATAGGTAAAAATGGATATTATCAAAAGCCTTACGACGAAGTACACATGTGCTACTTCCTATCATTCTCCTTGAGGGCTTCCTTGGCGAAGTCCACCTCTAGTATAGCTATGTAGAGTTACCCTTACTACTGCTCTCCAAGAGAGACTTACGAGCAAAGACCACTCTTGACTGCTCACCGAGAGCCTTACGAGCAGCATGAACACTCAAGTTCACCACTAAAGACTAACAAAGTGCACCACCTTTAGTTAAGTCTCCACACACATTCACAATTCCAAAAAGCACATATTTTTATATTACCTAATCACAACAATTAAGATTAATTCAACAACCTCTACTCATATAAATAATTCATCATACAAAAACACAATTTAAGTGATGCTCGCCTCTATAAACATGTGCCTAGTTGTACAAACACAACAAAACAAAAACACAACCAAAGAGCATTGGTCAAGTGGCACCCAATGTCCCTGACCTAGCGTCCAATGCCACCAAATAGAACTCGGCAATCAAAAGTGGCGCCTAGCGATATTGAACTCAAGAGCTCAGCATGATAGTGACGCCTAACATTACTGTGAACAATAGAAACCAAAATATAAAAAATAATATGCACACTTGCCCAAACTAATCCACTTCTTCTTAAACATGATACAAAAATTAGATAATATAATCTGAAAACATCCAACAAAATTATTAAACACAATTTATGCAACATCAAAAGATTAACCCTCTAATTGCACCATCTAATACAAAGTACTTCAAATTACTTTTCAATTTATTCATTCGCTAATACTAATATTCTCAAAATTAAATTAACTTCTTATAAATCATCGATCGTTAGAAAAAACTTATTTACCCACAAAACTATATTCTCACGCTTCCATTTAATCATCAATTTCATTATGTACATCATTAACCAAATTCATAGAAATTCAATTACTTCAAAGTGTTGTACATGGATTTAATCAAAATTTCATCATTTAAACCTCATTTTCGTAAACCTCTTTCCATACTTTTGAATCATTCAAATACACATGCATCAACCCATTCACTGATATAAAAAAAAAATCTAAATCAATACCCCTATCAAGAATCTATAACCCACCACATGTTTCCAACCAAATATAAATTTTCAACATTACCAACTATTTATTTTAATTTATCAAATTAGGTTTATAAATTGCCATATATATATATATATATATATATATATATATCCTACGAATTAATGATTGTCCATTAGTTTTCTATTATTACTCATATATTAGTTTTCTATTATTACTCATATATTGATTACTCTTTATAGGATTTAATTCTTTTTATTAACTATTTGTAATCCTTGAATTGTATTCTTTGGATTGCATTTTGTATCTATAAATATGATTTCCCCCTTAATAATATGACACAGAAAATTAGCGTCCATTATCTCTTATTCTCTCTTCTTCATCTTTCTTCTTTCTTTTATTAAGTTTATATTTTATAACAAGTTATCAACATAAGAGCTCCAACTGAGCTAGCATGATGACTCTAACCAACTGAGTTAGGTACTAATTATTTTTTATATAAAGTAATACATGTTTATACATTCATACATATAAATTTATATATATATATATATATATATATATATATATATAAAGTTTCTTGTTTGTTCATATTCACTTTTTTGTTATTCATGTTATATAAATTTGTTAATATAAATTTATTTTATACATTATAAACCATAGTCTAACTATATCATCATATTATATTTGTCTTTCTTTTGTATTCTTCATAAGCTAATGAATAATATGTGTTATGTTTCTATTTTTCTTGTGAAAATGTGTCATAAAAAAATTGTGATAAATATAATATTATTTTTTTAGACATGCTTTACAATTCTGAATTCTTACACATTTTGTAGTGATTTATTTTCTTTATATATTGATAGAATTATAGAATTTTTAGTTCACATTTTATGGTTACATTGTTTACTATAAATTAATATTGTTTTATTAATTATATAGTTTCATACATGAAAATGATTTTTATTAATGTTTAACTTTTGAATGAGCTAGTTCTAAACGTGTCAAACCTTGCAAAACTTGAATTTGTAGCCCTTGATATTACGGGAAAGCATTATTGTTCCTGCGGAGAACAAATAAGAGAAGTCAAACACAAATATTACCTTACCTCAATCCGAAATCTCTTTAATTGGCTTCTCATCAGCTTGCGTATGTCATTTGCTGGTATCACGACTTGGACCCATGAGGGGTTACCTACGGAGAGGACTCTGACGATCAAGTCAGCCAAAAGATTCTCAAAAAGTCAAATCTCGTGATTAAGGGATTAATGAATGCGTACCTTTAATTACTGGGGTCCATATGTATTTATAGTCATTAATTATGTTTGGCCTTGTCATAGGTTGGGCCATTGCTTGAGCGTAGCTGGGCCTGAGCCTGACCCAGGCCCCTTAGTTCAATGATTGTTGGTCTTAGGGGCCTTACCTGTAATACTCTAAGTCTGGAATGGTCGATAGATCTTGTCCTATCTTTTGAAGTAGGCGGCCTAGGCCGTTTACGCTTTCCCGTTGATTCGTTTGATAATTGATTGCGTGCTTGTAGGGCTTTTTGTAGGCAGATTTAATCGTGTAGTTTTGTTAGGCCGCCTAAGTGTAGTACATCAGTTCCCCAGCCTTTGTCGGTGGAGACATAATGGTAAAGGATGAAAAGTTTGAGCAATATTATGAGGCCACCTAGGCGTAGTACAATTACTTATCTTAAAAATTAGATGCTGAAATACATTTAGATGCAATAGGTCTTGGTGATGCCATTAAAAATAAAGCATTTGAGCAAGATAAGGCTAAAGTTATGATTTTCCTTCGTTGTCACTACCATGAATGGTTGAAAATTGAATATCTCACTGTAAAAGACCCTTATGTATTATGGAAAAATTTAGAAGAAAGATATGAACACTAGAAACTAAAAAATCATAAGGTCTGCCCAATTGTTTATGCTCCATTCCCAGAACTGAATGTCATAACATTTGATTCATATTTTCGTGGTTGTGGCCTTGGTTGTGGTTGTGGTCGTGTTAGTAATCATGGTCGTGGACATCGATCGTAAAGGGAATTTCAAAGAGACTTTTTATCATTATAACTGGAACAATAATGTGAAAAAGGAAAAACAAAAAAGTGAGAATAATGGCAATTAAGATGAAAGTATATGTTATCATACACCAAAGAGTCTTGTTGAACTCTACCAAGAATCATTGAAAAATAAGGTGAAGATCCTAGAAACACATTTTGCTTATGAAGATGATGATTGTGATTATGGCCATATGGATTTCACTCATCTTGATATTGTTGATTTCTTTGATAAACTAGATGGAAGAATTGTTCACATTGGTGATGAGAGTGTTAAGAAATAGATTTTTGCATATTATGTTCTTAAATTTAAGATATTGTTTTATGTTTTTATGTTTAAAATAATGTTTTTGTTTCATGTTGCTTATATATAACTTTTCTTGATCAATAAATATTTTAAATCTTCTAAATATTTTGTTTTTCCTTTTTACATAGTAATATCTAATATTGATGTTTTTTTATTTGTAAGAATGAATGTTGACCCTAACACAAATGTTGAAGATGTGTATTTTGCTGATAGTGCAACAACTCATACAAGTAATAAATTTTTCTCTTATTTGGTAATGCAAGAAGTCAATGTTTAGAACTATTTATGGTACTACAAATATAGTTGAAGGCTCTATAAGAGCTACTATACTTATACCAAAAGGTATAAGGTTGCACATTAAAAATGCATTTTACTTTCTTAAGTCTAATAGAAACTTATTAAGTTTCAAGGATATTTATGTAAATGAATATCATATTGAGACAAACAATGATGGAGATATGGAATATCTTTATATGAGTAAACTTGGGTTGAATAAAAAATGTGCATTGGAGAAATTATTAACCTTCTCTTATGGCTTGTAATACACATATATTAGTACAATTGAAACACATGTCATTGTAAACTAGAAGTTTATGAAGTAGAGATCACTTCCTAAATTATCCAATTATAAATTTTTTTTCTTGATAATGCTGATGAATTTACATCTCATGCTTGTAATAAGTATTGTATGTCAATTGGAATTGAAGTTGAACATCTAGTAGCACATGTTCATACTCAAAATGGACTTACAGAATCATTAATAAAATGTTCAAAATTGATTGCAAAACCATTACTTATAAGAGGTAATCTTCCAATGGTTACTTGGGTTTATGAAATTTTGCATGTTGTAGTATTGATTCGCATAAGGCCAACAAGTTGTAAATAAGTCTCATCTGCAATTGGTTTTTGGTCAGCAACTTAATATTTCTCATTTAAGAATTTTTTTGGTGTGTTGTATATGTTCCAATTTTTCTAACAAAAAAGGACTATGATGGGTCCTTAGAGACGATTAGGAATATATGTTGGATATTATTCTCCATCAAAAATAAAATATCTTGTACCATTAACAAGAGACTTATTTACAACTTGATTTACCGACTATCATTTTGATGAAGTTTTTCCAACATTAGGGGGAGAAAGAAAACAATTGGAAAAGGATATTGGTGAGAATGAATTATCATTATCTCATCTTGATCGTCGTACAAAAGAATGTGAATAGGAAGTTCAAAGGATATTTCATTTACAAAAATTGGTCAATCAATTACGAAATGTTTTTATTGATGCGAAAAGGGTAACTAAATCACATATATCAGCTACTAATGCTCTAATTAGAATTGATTTTCCTGTTGGGAAAACCTAATATAACAAATGAATCTTAAACATGCCTGAAGCATGGTAAGCCTGTTGGTTCCAAAGATAAAAACCATCGAATGAGAAAATGAGCTAAAAGACAATATGTCCTAATCGAGAAGGTGGAAACCCCAAAAGATTTATTTGAAATAATTAATTATACGATTCCAAGAGAACCTCTAGTACCTAAAGTTGTTAAAAATGATGAGATCTCAGTAAATTATGTCATGAATAATATAATATGGAACCGAAATGAAGTCAGCATTGACGAGGCTTTTGCATATAATATTGCAATGAATGTTATGAGTGATAATAAGGATCAAGAACCAATGACTGTTGAAGATTGTTGACAAAAATGATTGACCAAAATGGAAAGATGTAATTGAAGAAAAATATATTCACTTGCTAAACAAAAGGTTTTTGAACTTGCAGTTCATACAATTGAGGGTGTAAAACTTGTCGGGCACAAATGGATTTTTGTACAAAAACGAAATAAGAATGGTGAAATTGTTAGATACAAAACATGGTTAGTTGCTCAAGGTTTTATTTAATTTTATATTTAATTGTTATTTTATTTTTGGATTTTATTTGGTATTTCAGGTTTTATTCAATAAAAGTAGAAAAAATAAATGTTTGGGTTATATTTTGAACATAAGTGGAAATTTCAAAGATTCGGGAAGATTATCAATAGAATAAGTGGAACATTGACTAATCAAAGATTATCAACAACATCAGTTATCCACAAAGTTAGTTATTAAAGTTCAAGTCAGGGAAGAATTGATGATAATTAGAAAATATGGAGTTTCAATAAACTAGACACAAAGTAAGAACAAATAACAAAAGAAAACAACTCAAATGAGTAAATTGGAAACAATAAACAAATATTAAAATGGAAACTAATTGAAGTAACAACTGAATCAATAATAGAAAACTAAGGAAAACGATAAAGAAATTAAAGATGTTTTAAACAAAATAGAAGTTCATCCACAAATTCCCAAAAAACATGAGCAAAAATGGAATATATGAAATGAACTGAACACCAGTTCTGAAGATTAGCAACTACTAAATAAGCTTGTAAAAAATGCAAGTTAATCAGTGATAAAACAAAAGTGGAAAAGGACAACGGATGTAACAATTAAGGAAAGCTTAAGATGATATGAAGGAACTTAAATAAAACTAAATTATGAGTATGGTTTCTTCATTCACAAACAAGATACATAGAAAGCATCCATAAAAGCTTGGAGCCATTAAGAAAAAAACTAGAAACTAGAAACAAAAATTCTTTTGAATGTTCTCTCCTTTTTCTATACCCTTCCTCTCTCTTTTCTATCACTCAATATAATGCACAAAAATACTCCCAATTGAATTCTCTAAAATTCCTTGTCAAAATGTTGCTTTTGTGTCTGTGAGCTTATCCTTTTCTGATTTTCTAATTTCCTTGTTTCTTGACATGGAAATGAGTTCTGCTAACTAATTCCTTGTTTCTTCCGGTTCACTCCAAATTAAGCCCAAATATAAGTAGAACAAAGAACTCGAATAAAAAGGGTAAATATTATTTGTATTGAAATCCTCAAAACACACTTTTGGGCTAAGTCATGTTCTACTACTTGTAAATTTTTGTGATCTTCCAACTTGGACTACGCCCAGCTCAAAGCTCTAAAATTTATGACCTTGTATTCAAATTAAAGCTCTTTAATTCTAGAATCCAATGCAACAAATTCCAGCTCATTTGAATATTTATGGAAACAAGTTATGAGCAAAATAATCAACAATGTCAAAGAATTTTTAATTCACATTTTCAACTATTAAACTTGTGTCATAATCCATTATTACAACAATTCCCAAGAATTGTAAAACTGAGCTAAGAATGAAGAAAAAGGAAAATGAGAATCATAAGGATATGCAATTGGCCAAAAGATAGAGGCTTACAAATTGAGTCATCATTCATACCACAACACAACACAACCATAAAATCCCATAAATAGAAATCTAATTAGCTTTCCTTACCTGATCTTAAAGTTCCTTTCATTTTCAAGTTCTACTACTAGCACTTTCTCAACTACTCAACTCTATACAAAAAGAAACATTATATCAATTATTTGAACATAACCGAAAGATCTTAAACATACAAAGACTCATCTTAAACTTGAAAGAATCATATGCAACCATGATTCACCCACATGCCAATACATCACCAAACTGACTCAAAAGGAGGGTTAAAGACAAACTCATTCAATTTTAACTTCTAATCAATTCAAAAGATAACATTTAACACCAAAATACCTATGATGCTTTGGGATTTTTAATAAGAAGAACAACTACACCATATTTCTAGAGAGAAACAAGAGAAAGAAGATAGACATGTGTTTTAGAGAGAAATTATGGTTTATAAAATTAAACTTGATTACATATTTTTTCTTTTATAGCCTAAGTCTTTTTAAAATAAAATAATACTAGGATAATCAAGTTCCACGCCATAATAATCTATTCTCCCTTATCCACAAATGTCTCACCTACTCTACCTCTTCTACACCTGTATCGTCTGATCTTCCTACTTTATTCATATCATCAACTCAACTCAAAAACACAATGTATGTTGCACTACAATAGAGTGTCTAACACTATGTCTACCCCTCTTAACACCATAATGTCAACTCTAACTCTTCCATTCTATCTCGTTTATAAATGCATTGTCTATCCTCAAAATGTTTACTCCTTTTGCTACCTCACATGCAACTACACATATCATCTACTTTATGTAATCACAAGTAGCATCTGCCTATGCAATTACACATATTTGCCTTATGTAATTGTACCTAGTGTCTACTACTATTAGCATCCATCACTCTCACCCATCCTTAGAATTTCTAGCAAAGCTCTTATAGGTGTCGTCTAACCATCCAAACTACACAACTAGTAATCTATTATTCTAATTTACACTTTTCTTCTAGTCCTATACTTTGGTTACTTTAGATCCCTACAACTTGTCTACCCCTATTGATTGATCAATACGTATGTAACTTTTGTCTAACTATCTTGTATGTTCTAATAATTAGCATAAAACCAAGTCCTTATACATAGCGTTTATTGTGCCTCATCTAAATCCATCTCATATTATCTTATACTCAACATTTTTTCCATGTCTTTACACACATTGTCTAACCCTTTCTTCTACATGTATCATCTACTCCACCTTGTTTACATATATTTCTTAATTCATTTAACTTACACATAACATTTATCTTGTTCAACATATATGAATGTATACCCTATTCAACTTGTTCATAACATCTAATATCTTTCTTCTAGGAAGGCCAACTCTACTCTTACATTTCATATTTCCTCATGTCGTTATAGACGACGTCTAGTTCTCCTTGAAGCGTTGAACTTAAAAGGTTCCATTGATAAAATAAATTGATGACAATGAGTACATCAACCTCTCTAGGTTACAGCGAGTACATAAACCTCTTTAGGCTACCGCAAGTATAAACCTATTTAGGTAAACACTCCCATAAAGAGCAAAATTTAAGCTCACAAGGGAAAAACTTCATAGAGTGAAGTGTTACAAGGTTTACTCTCATTCTCCAAAGACAGTAAGATATACAAGATATAAAAATGTATAACAAGTCATTGTTCTTGTTGTGTCTTAAAACTTCAACTTATTGTTTATTTGTAGCTTCTAAGATTTTAACTATTGTAACACCCAAAAAATTGGTTCTACTAAATGTACTTTACCTGTCTAATATATTGTTTATTTACGTAAAGAAACTTAATTTGTCTCAAATACTATACTAAATAAAAATACATTACTCAAATGTGTCTTCTATTAAACATACATGATATTTATGTGATTAAAACATTAATATACAAATAGATGTATGTAAGAGAAGTTTGTTTATACTTTTACAACAAACTAAAGATAAGTCTTAATTTGAAATACATTACAAAACAAGCTAAACTATATCAACTACAGATTTAACAAAATCAAGAATTACATGAGAAGTCAAGGTAGACTAATTTAATTGTTACATGTTAGGTCTTCATTTTCTTCATTTGAAAAACAAAGAAAGTAAAGGTGAGTATTTCCCTTACCCCTAAAACTTCATCATAACATCTCAAGGATTACAACATAATTATTCAAATAAATTTGCAATTGAATTAAACAACTTCTCAAAATTTTAGATTTTCATGAATAATGACAAATCATGTCAAAAAATCAAGTTGAACACAAAAAGAAAATCATGTTTGTATATTTTGAGTTCAAGATCTCACACTTACAATTATCAATCTTTTAATAATCATATCTATATAATTTAAGTTCAAATTCATCATTAGACTCGTCGCATAGTCATCCTTTAAGTACACGAGGCCCTTAAATGTTATCGTTACACCTTCTCAATCATAATGGACTTTCACCAATTAATATGGGTTGTGCTAGTAAGTCGTATGCTCCAACGGATACAACGTGTGCATTACACACCTTCCTGGCCTAAAAATATAGTCAAGAAGATGGTCGAGAATGAAGTATGAGGCTTGTGATTTATTTTTACCCAGCTAATTGTGTACATCAATCCATGGTAACCATATGATCACCCTCTATTCCCCATGTCTATGACCTTTCTATAGAGTCTATACCTAGTGTATGTTTGTAACCATCCATATAATCCTAAAAATAACATTATTTTCTCATTCTTAATTTCATTCATTGTAATTTATTTTGCAATCATTCTTCCACATTAAGTTCGCATAGAATAATTGAAACTAAAATTTATTCACAAAATTTGGACGACATAATGATTGCATTTTTAACCTTCCAATTTTTTTTTAAACAATCAAAATAAAAGAACTAATATCGTTCATATATGTATGATATATAACTATTTTAATCCTTTACTTATAAATTTAAAGCCTCCATCCATTGGTTGACTTAAAATATTGTACAAGGTTCTTGTCAAATAAAAAAGAATCAATACAAAAAATTAAAACTAGAACAACAACAAGAAAAAAAAAATAATTCCAACATACATATTTTATAAGTACAATAACAAACTTGTTTTATTTTTAAATTTTTGTATAAAACTTCAAATGTGGTGATTTTTTAACCTAGCCCTAGGTTTTCATATTCAAGGAATCCATTTATGAACTCAGAATTTGAAAATTGTGTATGAATAGTTACAAAATAAAAAGGGGCAGATTGTATACTAAGAAAAATATGTCAAAATAAAGAGTTAAGATTTGGGATTGACCCCTTTACCTTGGTGAAGTTAATAAAACTCTAATATTGAAATGGAAATCTCACAAGAAGCTTTAATAAGAGATAAAAAATACTTTATAGAGTAGGACTTAAGAAGAATATGAAGAAATAAATCCTAACTCTAAATGTAATTGATCGATGTAACATCCCTTTTTTTAATAAACTGTATTATTTATTTTAAATAAAGCAATTAGAAAATCTTATATTTTTACTAATGTTTCATATTTTATCTAAATGTAGTTTAAACATTAAAAATATATTTTATCATAATGTAGTTTTTACTTATTGAAAATATAAAAAAAAACAACAAAACTAATAATATATACATATATATATATATATATATATATAAATACTAGGTAAAATTATTTAATTAAATAGGTGCGTGTAAAAAAAATATATATGAATTTTCTAAAAGAGATAAAAATATATATAAAAAAAAGTAAAAGGAGAAGAAGGGATAAGAAGATAAGAAGATAAGAAGATAAGAAGAAAAGATAAGAAAAAAAAAACAAAGGATAAGATGAAGAGATAAACATTATCTCTTCATTAATGTTAGTAATGATGACTTTAGCACATGCATGGTGGCTTGGCATATATATATATATATATATATATATATATATATATATATATATATATATGAAATGAAGTTACGTGAAGTGAAAGTGAAAGAAAGGAGAAAGAAAAGGATAAAGAGAAAGAAAGGAGAGAGAGAAAGAAGAGAGAGAAAGAGAAAAATAGGAATAGAAAGTTTAGAGCAAAGATTCAAAGAGATCTTAGTCCTCTTCAAATATTATTAGTGTATTCTTCAATCAATAAGGTAAGGGGGAGTGAGGTTAAGCTTTTATATATTAATCTTGATAAGCTCATGAGTTTTATATTAATCTTTTATTTATTTTGACTCATATATTATTCTATTTACTTTCATTTAACTTATTTTCATTTATTATCCTCTTATATTTATTTTATTTCATCTCCAATTATACACTGATCCTGTTTATTTATTTATTTTATTTAATCTCCAAATATGTATTGATCCTGTTTATTTATTTTATTTAATCTTTAGTTACGCACTGATCCTATTTATTTATTCATTTTATTTTATTTATCTCCAGTTACGCACTGGTCCTATTTATTTATTTTATTTTATTTACCTCCAGTTATGCACTGGTCCTATTTATTTATTTTATTTTATTTATCTCCAGTTATGCACTGGTCCTATTTATTTATTTTATTTTATTTATCTCCACTTACGCACTGATCCTATTTATTTATTTTATTTTATTTATCTCCAGTTACGCATTGGTCCTATTTATTTATTTTATTTTATCTCCAGTTATGCACTGGTCCCATTTATTTATTTCAATTAATATATCTCTAGTTACGCACCGGTCCCGTTTAATTTATATTTTTGTTATTTTATTTATTTATAATGTTATAATCCTTATCTAATTATTTATTTAAAGTTCTTGCTTTGATTCTTATTTTATCATTATCTTATGATTAAAAAAAAAGTGAAGTGAAAGTAAATATTATTTTATCCAGTGAGCTTGAATATAAGAAAATTACATGTACATTTTATTTTATTTTATGTTCTTTGTGTATAGTTTATACAATGACATGAATTGATAGTCATCACATTTAATGACCTTTGAAAATATCCAAGAGTATGTCGGTTAAGTAAGAGTTAAGTCTGGTTTCAATAAGTTGAGATTAAACCAGTGTCAAAGTGTTTGTATTTGGGAAGTCACAGTTTGGTACACTGCGGGATGAAAGGCAGGGATCATGGTGGGGTCTAAGGAAGTTTTACCAAGTAGGTGAATATTTGGATAGTTCAAAATAGCGCCCTGGACTAGGATATTCATAGGCCAAACTTGGGACTATCTGATACCTGCTCGGCATCGCCAAGGTTAGGTAGTGAGTATATATCTCTTTTGTGAGCCGGTGAATGGCTAATATTCTCGAGAAAGAAATAATTATGATTGTACCAATGTTTTATGAGAAATACTCGACTACCTAATCACTTCCCAAAGCAACTTTTGATGTTCAGATTGGATCATCAGAAGTGGAATATGGATCCATATGTCTGGTAAAACAAGATCAAGTTTTGTGGTTGTAGGTCCAAATCTAGGCCCCCGGTGTCTGTATTGTTTGTTGAGTTTATTAAGATTGATATTTAAGGCTTATAAAGACCTCACTCCTTTCATATTTTTCTTTCATATGTACCTGTTGCATGAACAGAAGATGAACCTGCTCAGTGAGAGTTATTCGGGATATTGTTGGTGGATCTTCTGAAGATTAACTCATGGATAATTTTTATTAATATCTTTAGGAGATATTAAAAATATAGATAAATCTTCTATTTTGATGTAAGACTCTTAATATTATACAAATATATATTTTTGTAATATTTCATGAACAATTACAGAGATGTAAACCATATATATGAATATGATGTTATGTTATTATTAATGTTCTCTCAAGGATAATCTTATAAAAAAAAATTAATTCCATATCTTTTTATCAGATAATAATTATTTAGTATAATAGTCGGTGTGTCACAATCGAAACTATGACTAAGAATTTAAATAGCTAAGAAAGGAATAAAAGAGAACAGAAGAAGAGAATATAAAAAAAAACAAGAGAAGAGAAAGCTTACCTTAGACCTTTCTTTCTTTAGTTGTAGAAAATTGTGAGAAAGATGTGAGAGATGTGATGTACTTCTAGGCAAAGATTTGTACAAAATGACAAAGATAATTTGTAAAAAGAATGTGTCTTTAGTCCTAGTAATTACATTTAAAACAATGATATTATGACTTACTTCCATTTTTTGACTTTTTAACGTGGTTTAGTGTGAGTCGTTGATTAATGTACCACTAATTTTTCTTTAAAATAATCAATGACTCACACTAAGCCACATCAAAAAGTAAATGATAAGAGTAAAAAAATTAGAATCAAAATATAATTTTCCTTATATTTGAAAGTTTTCATTAAAAAAGAGAAAAAAATCTATTCAACTTATCCTTTGCATTAAATTTGTCAGATGAGTAAAAAATTCTTCCACTTTGTTCTTATCATGAGTACACTAAATTTGGTGGAGAAATATAATTGATACATTTATTTCTATTATTTTCAATTGGAATCAAACAATGTACTTGAGTTCATAGGTTTGCAATACACAATTTTATTATTTTAATCCCTACCCAAAATCATGTATCACAATAAAAAAGTCCAGTTTTTTAATACATTCTAAAATCTATTTCTATAATGGTTTATGTGGATTTTCATTTTTCTTAAATTTTAGAAAAAACTTGTATGAATATTAGTGATCGATCTTGTAACAGATTGACAAAATCCAATAAATAAAAATTTTAGTATAAATTTATTAATTAAAATAATTTTTCCATTTATCATATTTATTAAAATAAAGATAAATTTTCTATTGAATTTCAATCCTACATCCATCTAAGAGTCTTGGTTTGGTTTGGGTATGATTTATAAGGTGAATGGAATCAATTAGTATTGATTAATGAACGGACAGCAATACTAGTCGTGGTTTCCCTCCCTTATCATTCGCGTGCCATCTTTCTCGCATATTAAGCGCTGAAACCGACGTACACACTGTCCCCATTTTCTCTCTCTTCCCTGTCTTGTCTATTCTCACTTTCTCCCATTCTCTCTCTCTCTCTGCTCCATTTCAGTGCTGTCTTCTCCCCACCACCCCACTCTCCCTTTCTCTTTCTCTCACACTCATCCTATCATCATCATCATCATCCTCAACATGCCATCCCCTTTGACCCTTCTTCTTCCCTTCTGTCTCAACGCCGCCGTTTCATTCACCACAACATGCTGTTGACTATTCACCCTTCCAACTCTCACTTTCCCCACTTCTCCTTTGCCTTTCCCCATCTGGGTATGCTCCATTTTCTCCATTCCCTGAAAAAGACTCATTTTTTATTGCTGTCTCAAATGTTCGTTCCTTCCTTCGCTGCTTCACTTTTCAATGCATCCACTGTTCTTATTATTTTCAAAAGGGCTTATTATTTTACTTTTAAATATGCTAAATCGACCACGCGCTTGATTTAAGTTACTCGATGATGTGATTTTGATGGATAAAAAATTGCGACAGCGGGGTATATTTTATTATATACTTCATGTAGAAAAAGGGATTTCGGTTGTCTGTTTTCTCATTGTTTTCTGGAATTCTTGATTTTGGAGCTGATACATTATGTACTCTTTCTTGTTTTGTTTTTCTTTTGATTATTCCAGTTATTGTCATCCATTATCTCTGTGTATCCACGTGCAATACAATTGCGGTGGGGGGGGATGATGTGTTTTTTGCTCTGCTTACTCTCACTGAATGCTTCTTTTTCTCATGTGGTTTTTTGAGGTTAATTTCACTAAAGTTGGTTCTGCACTTCTCAGGGCTAATGTTAGACTTCAATGTATGATTATTAATTTAATAACTTGGATTTTCTCTATGATTTCAATTATTGGCGGTGGTGATTTTAGTTCATGGTTCTTTATCATGTTGCCATGTTGAACTAATTCAAAATTCTCTATTTCAAATGAAACTCGTAGTTTTCAAATTTCCGTAACATAAACTTCTTGGTAGTGGGAGATTTTGTTTTACATATTGCTGTTTGCTCAATAACAAAGGCTAGAAATTGATCCATATAGGCAACTCCATGTGTCTTCTTCTTGTTGTCTAATTGCAACTAATGTACCAACTTCTGAGCAAAGAAATAACTATGATACATTGATACGTAATTACTTTGGTTGATCTATTTTGGACTATTGGATTTCTACTGGTAAAATATTATAACACTCGCACCTAGGTGGCGATTGTGGTTTCATCTTGGTACTTAGCTAACTGCATTGAAGTCATTCGTCCTCGAGGTTTATATGTTCTTTCCATTTTTCTTCTTTCTTGCTAAATATTTTTCATGCTGGTTAGTTGATTTTATATTTGATACTTCCCTGCACAGTTAATGCTTTATCCCTCAAGTATGTGTAAAGAATGTAAACAAAAAATTTCCGCCATATGTTTGCCATTGCCATATGGACTCTGATTTTTATTATGTTATGGTCTATTGCATCGCTGCGATGCCATTGCAATACTAGATTACATTTGTGAGAAAATAATAATATGGCAATGTATCGGGTAGATTTTTGCCCTGCTATTAATTTTGTAATGGATAAAGAAACGTTAGTTGCATCTGGAAGTGTTATTTTTTTGCTACTTGAGGTAATCTAAGTTGTTATTACTTGGGATTTTTTTTTCATAGTAAGTATCAATTGTCTAGGTTTCGTGTAGTGAAGGCATTTTTGTATATACTTTTTGTTTATCAAGGGTTTAATGTGGTGGTTGACCATGCTATGTATTCTTTATTGTGGTTATTTTTTCTTTTAATAAATTTTTCAAATTTTTCATGTGATGGCAAATGATAAATGAACTTTGGATATCAGCATAGCTAAGATGTTACATAGTGATGCTTAACATGAGCTTATTTTGAGGTAATCTAATGCTGTTGTGAGTTGGGTTCTGTTGGTAGAATTTTGTCTTGCTACTAAACTTGTAACAAATAATATATTGAGTTTCATTTTGAAGTGTTATTCTTATTGCTGCTTGAGATAATCTGGTACTGTTTGTCGTCGGTTTTTATTCCTGATCCCTACAGGGTTTTTGCTACATAGCTTTGGTTTTGCTACCATCAAGCTTTAAGTTGATCCAAACAACTTAGTTGTTGAGGCATGCTTGAAGATATTATGAAATCGTTTCTTGTTTGATATTTCTTTCTTTCTCACCTAGTTCTTGTGAATTGATGCTATGAGTTGTCACAATTGTTCCAGAAACACAATGAGTTCAAGCTTCAAGACATGGGATGTCGGATTTGCACTTGGAAATGAAAGAGAGGCA
The DNA here is from genome assembly GCF_037176805.1 of Vigna unguiculata. NCBI lineage: Eukaryota > Viridiplantae > Streptophyta > Magnoliopsida > Fabales > Fabaceae > Vigna > Vigna unguiculata. Next base: position 15,247,893 of record NC_140801.1, read on the forward strand.
ACGTTGGAGAGCTGAAGAGGATGCTTTATTACGTTCTTATGTCAAACAGTATGGTCCTAGGGAATGGAATCTTGTGTCTCAGCGCATGAACACACCTCTCAACAGGGATGCAAAGTCATGCTTAGAAAGGTGGAAGAACTACCTCAAGCCTGGCATCAAGAAAGGATCTCTCACCGAAGAGGAGCAGCGCCTTGTAATCCGGCTTCAAGCAAAATACGGCAACAAATGGAAGAAAATTGCAGCAGAAGTTCCAGGTAGAACTGCCAAGAGGTTAGGGAAGTGGTGGGAAGTGTTCAAAGAGAAGCAACAAAGAGAGAAGAAAGAACTCAATAGAATCCCTGACCCAATTAACAACAGCAAGTACGAGCACATACTTGAGAGTTTTGCAGAAAAACTAGTAAAGGAACAACATCCTTCACCATCATTTGTTATGTCTGCTTCTGATGGGACATTTCTGCGTACTGATACACCAGCACCTGCATCATCCTTGCTTCCTTCTTGGCTTTCCAATTCAAGTAGTGCTGCTGCTGCTGCTGCTGCTGCTGCTGCTGCTGGTCCAAGTTCCCTTTCTGTGACACTAAGTCTTTCTTCTGCAACAGTTGCTGCAGCTCCATTCTCATGGTTGCAACCTGATAGGGGACAAGACAATGCACCTTATGCTTTGGGAAATATACCAGCTTTTAGTGAAAATATGCTGATATCTCAGATGGTGGAGCACTGCAAAGAGTTGGAAGAGGGGCAAAGAGCTTTGAGTGCTCACAAGAAGGAGGCAGCTTGGAGGTTAAGCCGGGTGGAGTTGCAGTTGGAGTCAGAGAAGGCGAGCCGGAGAAGGGAGAAGATGGAAGAGTTTGAAGCAAAGATTAAGGCTCTTCGAGAAGAGGAGAGAGCTGCTTTGAGCAGAATCGAAGCAGAGTACAAAGACGAGTTTGCTGCATTGAAGAGAGACGCCGAAAACAAGGAACAAAAGTTGGCAGAACAATGGGCTGCAAAGCATTTGCAGCTTACTAGGTTGCTAGAGCAGATAGGATGCAGAGCAGGGTTCCTTGAGCCAAATGCAAGATGAAGATATCTTTTTGAAAAATGGATTTGGTGGTTCTCTTGTGACTTGCAGATTACAAGATGATGATATTTTTATGGTAAAACTGATATAGGTGTTTTTGTGACTTTATGCTTTTTGTGATCTTGGTATATTTGTGTTGTAGATGTGTCCTATCTGTTCCTACAACTTGAGTATTTTCTGTGAGCACTTGAATTATAGTATCACTTCCAAGTATGTGACTTAGTTATATTCTTCACCATACTTGCCTCCAAATTCTTTTCTTGGAGTGGCATTAAGTGAATGGTTGGTTATATGTAATTGTATCTAATCTTTCAGACATGTTTGAAGCTTTCCCACAAACACTTCTAGAAAGAGTAAAATAAAGTAAAAATGAAATGATTTATTGCATTGCATAAAATTAGTTTACCAAGAAGTTCTTCATTGTAGATTTTTTTTTTTAATTCTTGTTAGCACAAGTCAATTTCAAAATTTCCTTTTCTTTTTTTAGAAAGTTTTTTTCTTTTTCCTTTTATTTATTTTAGAAATGCTAATGGGGAAGTTTGACTTGAAAAAATAAAGAGACTAAATCCTAGCATAGTAGTGTAAAACATTTTCAGAAACAAGTTGCCTCCAATCAATCTAGAGTTTGGTAAGAAAACCTAGAGTTTGGTCCGAGAATAACTACAAATGGTTTTGGTTGGCAAAATTTCAAATATTAAAGATTTTTTTAGCTCCCTTTTTAATTCGTTTTTGTGTAATGACAAATATTTTAAATTTTTACAGTTGTGTTCTTTGTTAACCTTTTTCTAAGACTAGGATATAATTCTGAACGTTAAATTTATATAACTCTGAACGTTAGATTTTCAGAAATTGTATCTTATATTGCTTATGAGAGTTAAGGTCCTAGAATATATTTTGTAATGTTTAGAATATGATTTTGGGATTGCTTAAGTCATGAGTATTTAAGAATAAGTTAGTAAATAAGTAATAAATAGGTAGAATTTGAATTTTAGAGTCATTAGAGATATACGAGATAAGTGATGAGTTTTATTCAGGTGGTTACAGTGATAAACTAGGGTTAAGTTGATGGACGCATTTTGCACACTTTAAGCATTAATATGTTTTTGGTGCTTAATTGTCCATATATATTTTGGTAAAATAAGCTAGAAAAGAACCAAATCTCAAAAAAACTTAATTTCTATATTTTAAATAACTTTGATCTGATTTTTTTTTTTTTTTATAAGTGGTTAGGGATAAAAACTTGTGCAAATAATTAAAAGAATATAGTCTTTGTAAAAGCTAAGTTGATCTTCTCTAGCAGCACCTGATTAAAGAAACAGCCATATTGCTATGCACTCAAAATGACCATGATTTGTAATAACATCATTATAGCTTAATTATTAATTTAGTCTATTAATTTAGTCCTCCAATTTATTGTTTTTTTTTTATTTTACTTCTGTTGTTATTTTTAGGTTCAATTTAGTCTTCCAATTTATTTTAAAAGGTTTAGTTTAGTCTTTTTATTATTGATCCAATTTTGTCCTTTCCAATTTAAAATCAAATTAATAATTAAGTTTAGTTACAATATATATATATATATGTTAAAATAATTTTTTAGAATTTATACATCAAATCACTCGACCAAAATGTTAAAAATTTGAGTATTTAGATAGTGTTAAAAAAAATATTTTGAGTATTTTGGTACCGTAACTTGATGTATAAATTATAAAAAATTATTTTAACATAAATATATAAGTTGTAATTAAGCTTAATTACTAATTTAGTCTCAAATTGGAGAGGACAATATTTGATTGTTTAAAAAAAAGAGGACTAAATTGAATCAAAAACAATAAATGATTAAATTGAACATTTTTTAAAAATGGGAAGACTAAACTGAACAAAATAAATAATAAGAGGACCAAAATGAAATAAAGTAACAAATTAGAGCATTAAATCACTAATTAAGTCTAATAATTAACTAACCATTTGTTCACTATATTTGACATGCTCAATGAATTAGTTATAGAAAAAGAAAAACTTAAATAAGAAGCATTATTAAATGGAACGCAACTTTAAAAAAAGTCATATTCACATTTGTTGAAAGTAATAAACGAAATTTTTTTCAAATGAAAAAAAAAAAAGAAGGGAGGATGGTAGGTATCGAAAATGTTTTATTGGTAGAAAAAAAAAATCTAAAGCATAATTTGTTGAGCCTAAATTATTTATGCCAATGAAATATAATGTTTTTTTTTAATAAGGGCCTTTATATAGTAAAAATAATGACCCATATTTTCTACCAAGAGATCAGATAAATTCTAGAAGATAGATCTCAATGAACTACCAAACTAAAATGTCTCTTATATCTATCAAAAAATAGGGGTATAACATAGGAAATTTGGTCACGCTAGCTTGAGATTAATCTCAAAGTTTATCTAAGATTAATATTTTTGTGATGAATTTTTCTTGGCTATTAATCTGCTAGATTATGACGTCATTTTATTTTTGTTTTGTGTTCTTTATCTGATTTTCTTGTTCATATTTCAAAAGGATTCATAGTCAGAAGTGATCGTAATCTTTCATAGATAGGATCATATCATTTTGGTATCTGGAATCAGGTTCTTGTTTGAATTTCTTATTCTATCTTATCTTTTTATTCTATAAAGAAAATCCTAGAATTCTTGAATGTTTGATCTTATCTTATATCTTATATCTTATTTTTCTATCATATAAATAAAATCCTAATGGTGTGTTTGGATAAGCCAATTTAAGAGAGTAATTCATTTATTTGAACAAAAGGTCGAGAAGAATGGGTTTGGGCCAAAGTTCTAGACAAGTTGGCCCAAACCTAAGGTCGACTCAGGTTGCCTTGTGCCCTAGGTTGAGTTGGTTCGCCCAGACCCCGGGTTGAACCAAGTCAACCTTAGTCGAAGGTTTAGCATAGTCGGCCATAATTGAAGTTTGAACTGAGTCCATTCGGGCCAAAGGTCGAACCTAATGTGCCCAGGCCAAATGTTGAGTCAAGTTGGCCAAGGGTGAAGGTCGAACCAAGTTAGCCTGGGCAAAGGTTGAGCCGAGTAAAGTTAGGCCCAAGGTCCTCTGAGTCAGCTTGTGCCCTAGGTTGAAAGGGTTCGGCTCCAATCGTTGTTTGAGTTAGGAGGTCGAGTCAGGTCGAGTCGGGCCAAAGGCTGAGTCAGGTCGACCCGAACCAAAGGTCAAGTCAGGTTAGCCCAGATTGAAGGTTGAGCTAGGTCAACCCAGGCCTACCTAGTTTGAATGTTGAGTTGGATCGATTCAGATTGAAGGTCGTGCAAAGTTGACCTAAAATGAAGGTTTAAAACTAATCTACCCTAGTTAAAGGTTGAATCGTGTCAACTCAAACCAAATTGGTTCGAATCGACTAAGGTCAAATCGATTCAAACTGGTCAAGGTTGAAACAAGTTCGAATCAGCCTGAGTTGAATAATGTCAAGTCGACTTAAACCAAAAGTCGAGACGAGTAATCTCGAATTAAAAGTTGAGTTAAGTTTGAAAAAGGTAGAGTTGAGTTCATCTTAAAATAAAAATTAAATTGCTCTATCCAAAAAAAAATGAAATTTAAGATTTTTCAATTACTTCATATAAACTAATTATTTAAAAAACGAAGAGAATTCAATTGCAAGTAATTTAATTACTAAATATTTCAATTTGTTAGAATTGTTGAAATTTTTCGTCTAAACAAAAGGTAAAATTCTTGAGTGTTTGATCTTATGTTATCTTATATCTTATTCCTCTGTCATAATGAAAATCCTAAAATTCTTGAATTTTTTTCTTATTTTATTTTATATCTTATTTTTCTATCGTATGAAGAAAACCCAAATTTTTGATTATTTTGTTTTAAACTATTATTCTGAAATTCTTGAATAATATTTTGGTATATTATTTGTTTGTTGTGTTTTTCATTTTAAATTTAGAATTTTTACATTTGATTTGTAAAAATTATAAGTTTTTGTGTTTTATGTTCAAAATAATTATTATAAAGGGTCGAAAAGAAAAAGAAAATTGTAAAACAAAAGATGGAAATTCATAAGAGAGATAAGAGTTGGAAAAAAGAGCTTCAATTGAATTAGGATATTCTAAGACAAAAGAAGAAAAAAAGATGAAGATTCATCAAGAAGGGCAACAACAAGAACAAAGAAGTTAGAGAAGTAGATTGAAGAGTATAGAATATAAAAACTTTTTGTAAAAATGAGATTATTAGTTTAAAATGTGGAATATTCTATAAACTTTTAACATGTTCTAAGACAAAAGTAGTTAAATTTCATATACTAACTCCAACTGCTTGGTAGTTAAAGTTAGGTTATGCACCTAACTACCTCATAATTACATAAACCAAAGGAGTTGCAACTCCCGCTCATTCATCAACTTGAAATTTTGATCAATGCATGCTAATACCACCCCCTAGGTTTAGTCGTTTGGTTTATCTTGAAACAAACATTCTAGTCCAATAAATAGAAGGTTTCTTTTATACGAAATCACTTGATATTATGTTAGAAAGCATGTCGTAAGAGTTTGATACCCTTAGCTTAGGTTCTTGAGAATTTTTTCAAGTTTGAATCAACAATACACTTATCCTGAGTTTCTAAAGGTGACATGTTCTTCACATGTACCTCGTACATTCGATTTTCATGTTACCTTTTGCTCTTTAGCCAAGAGCTTCCACGATGTTATTGGTTGAGATGTTGGGTTGAAATCTTTCCAAGAATTGATAGATCATGTAATTCATGGCAAAAGCTTTCTGCACTCAATCAAAATTTTCACTCTACCTCATCAAAAACTTCCGGAAAATTTTTTTTCGAAATAAAACATAGGTGATTGTCTTCCGGAAAAAAATGTTTTAATGTGTTCCAGAAAGTGAAATCCAAAATGATAGAATGCTGAAAGAAATTTGACAACGTGCAGGAAGCAATAGCCTTAATTAATAAGGACGATCTCATCCGATTTTCGACGAAATGTACTTTTGGATGGTCCATTGTATGAACAATTTTGAAATGCCTATTTCGAAAACTCCGAAATCTTGTTCTATAGGTTTCTTTCAACTTTATAATGTTCCTTTACAAGATTTTTAATGACCTTATGGCCTTTACATTTAGGGTGAACTCCTTTGAAGTTTTTCAAATGTTAGTGTCTTAAAATTGAATGCTTCTTAAGCAGGTGAGTTCCCTGTTCAGATTTTATCACCGTGGCTTATTTTAACTTCTGATTCAAAAGGTGCACTTTCAATGTTTTTCATTTCTAGAGTTGTCTACCTGCATATAAGTGTACAATAGTTCTGCACTTTCAACTACTTTCATTTGAATAATGTTCATAATTTCATGTTTAGATTTGTCTATATTTCGTGAGTTCTCCAAAGAAAGAAAAAGTTACGCCTAAGCTAAGGCGCATTCCCTTGTCATGAACATTTTCTTTAATGAATTAGGAGTTCTTTTTTACAATTAATTACCAAACAGGATATTTGGGGAATGTCTCCTACAAACAATCAAACAAGCGCATCTCAGATTTTTCTCCCCGCAAATATGGCACATACGACACAAGATAACAAAAATTTTGCATTCCAAACCTGTATTAACTAAAAGCCAAACACTTTATCTTCAGTATGGGCAATCTCCCCGAAGCATTTCTTGTTTCAGACTTCCGAGACATGATAGATAACAGCAGCCCAGTGTCATCATCAAATCACTTGATCCAACAGACGTTTTATATTTGCATGCATATTTACAATTGAAAAGATAAGTAAGATAAAAACAGGCGAAGAGAAGGCAGTTATAGACTATGAGAGGATCACAAAGTAACCATTTGTGGAAAGAAGTTAGCGCCAGGAACAAAAGCACGGAAATTAAAATGCTGAATGCAAGAAGACAGATCATGCTCAAAGCTGTTAGATTTATCAATTGTCATATGCAAAGCTACTTTATATATTTGGGTAGCACGCATATACGTTAGAGAACAATGTTCATGTTGGAAACATGAAGTAACACCTGTTCAGTCGTACACTATCTGCAACAGTTTTGTATAATTTCACTAGGATGTATGCATAAAGACAAGTGAAGTGCCCAAATTCCACGACTTACCTATATAAATGTTCAAATACTCATTCAAAATCTTGAGCTTACTAAATATAAGAAAAAATGACAAATCAAAACCATAATAATGCCAGTTGAAAACTATTTTGGTATGAAATTACTCCCTTTTGCATGAACCGATTAAGATTGTATATAATCAGCAAAGAGTTAAATAGTTAACCTCTTTAAGACCATTTACTGGAGTATATATGCTCTAATTTCTAGTGGCAGAATTCATAATTCATAGATTCAATCCATTATCCAGTCAGCAGCAGCATTCCTATTTCATAATCCACTGATATTTTGGCAGACATTAGGAATTAATAATGATAAAATTCTATCACCTGCATTTTGTTTTCCCATTTATTCCCTTTTTGTACATCCGCAGAGACACGGCAAAATAATCCATTGGAGCTGAATCTGGGCTGGGTTGCAGGCTTGTGGGTGTGGTCAGCGACTATGAGTGACCTCAAAGGCTCCTGAGCCCATTGATCAGCTATCCACAGAGCAATGCTCAAATAGGTTGATCCTTATGCGGAATATAGAGATATCACTGTCATCTGTACAATTTCAAATGACCAGTACTATTAGAAAAACAGCGGAAAGGAAAGATAGAAGTAAACTGAGAAAAATTGTATTTCTAAAAAGTTGTTTACGATGAGAAAGGATACAACTATTTATAGAAGGTGCTTGTACTTACCATAAATTCGGTCCTAATTCAAAACCCAACTTATGGTTCACCTCATAATATTTACTTATAAAAAGCCTAAAAATACTCTCCCACAAAAGAGTCACCTTCCCTCAAGGTGAAAAGAAGGAAACTGCTTCAAGATGGTTTTCATGGGTTCCCATGGGGCTTGAAATGCTAGTAGGTCAGTCCATTGGATTAGCACCGCAGCAGTTTCCTTGGGAATATAATCATGGCATCTCACGCAATCATTAATTTCAGTAAACTGATCATTGAGAATGGTAACCGAGGCGTCAATTTCAGATCCAATAAGTTCTATCAGGCTGGACTCATCTGGCATCAGATACTGTTTTTCTGTAAAAGCAACCTTTTTCATTAATTTGCTTTTTCAAAAAGAACTTGTGATCTTCTGAATAATGTCTAACTCAGCTTTCGGAGAACCCGTATCAAGCTATATGTTTTGGAGAACCCGATTCCCAGTAATCATTTGAAATCTATGAAATATGGAAATTAGCAAAAAACTACATTTTAGCGTTCCCATAATGACACAGAATGTAGCTGTCTGCTAAACCTCAACATCTTCATGAAGAGATCTTATTTCCAGCTGAGCATCTCCTATATTTGCTCTTAATAATTCCAGAATGGTTGAGATATGCTCACTTTGTGGATGAGCCTGATCCCCAGCAACAAATGCATTTAAATGATCATTGACATTAATCCAAGACCATCCTCTTTCCTTTATTACTCCCTTTGACTTCATTAACTTTCTTATATCTGCAACTTCCTTCCATCTCCCCTTGGCAGCATATATGTTAGCCAGAGTAATATGAGTTCCAGCTGAATTTGGATCCAACCGAAGCAACTGTTCAGCTGTCCATCTTCCACGGTCAACATCTCCATGCTCTCTACAAGCCCTGAGAAAGGTAGACCAAACAACATCGTCAATATGGAATGGCATAGTTCGTATTATGTGCTCAGCTTCACTCAATTGCCCTGCTCTGCAGAGAAGATCAATGATACAACCATAGTGTTCTTTTGAAGGACTGATCTTGTACTCATTAGTCATTTTCAAAAAATAGAAGAGACCAAGATCAACCATTCCAGCATGGCTACATGCTGTCAGAACCCCGATGAATGTCACATGGTCTGGCTTTAGACCAACTATGGAAATCTTCTCAAACAAGTTAATGGCCTCTAGGCTATAACCATGTTCAGCATATCCATTAATCATGGCTGTCCACGATATAATGTCATTCATTTTCAAACTGTCAAAGATTTTTGACGCATCTTGTACACTTCCACATTTTGAATACATACTAATAAGAGCACTATGAACCATTGCTTCATGATCTATGCCAATGCAAAGTACATGTGCATGCACCTGTTTCCCTTGCTCAAGAAGTGCCATGCTTGCACAAACACTCAGTATGCTAGAAATAGCAAATTCATTTGGTTTTGGCCCTTCCCTTCTCATCCATGATAGATAGTCAAAAGCTTCTTTTGCATAACCTCCTTGAGAATAAACAGCAATTATAGTGCTCCAAGATATAATATCTTTTCTAGTTATACCACGAAACACTAATGAAGCTGAAGTCAACAGCCCACATTTTGAATAAAGAGTGATGATGGAATTTGCCACTGACAAAGCATCAACAAAACCAAGACGGAATACATGACCATGTAATTGTTCCCCCCATTTAGCAATAGCAAGATTTGCACAGGCAGAAATTATGGCTGCAAAAGTGAATTTATTAGGAGGGACATCTGATTTTCTCATTCTTTTAAATACTTTCATTGCATGTTCCTCTTCACCCATCTGCACATATGTCGTAATAAGATTTGTCCATGAAACTACATCTGGCATCCTCATTTTTTCAAACAATCGCATGACATAATCTGGTTTTCCACATTTATTATACATGGTTGCTAGAGTATTAATCACAAATGAGCTCTCATCAAATCCTTGTTTTATTGTTTGTGTGTGTATAGCTTTCCCATGATGTAAAAAACTCAAATCAGCTGAAGCTTTTAGAGCAATGGAAAATGTATGTGAATCATAGCCCACTTTTGATCTCCACATTTCAGAAAAGTACAACAGTCCCTCCACACTATAACCCGCATGTACAAGCCCTGCAATAAAGGCAGTCCATGATACTACATTTTTAGCCATCATTGTTTCAAAGACTCTGCAACCTTCTTCTATTTTGCCTACTTTCATGTACATATCTATCAGGGCACTGCTGACAAACACTGAGGTTATCAAACCAGATTTAACTGAAAATCCATGTAGTAATTCTCCAAGGCAAATATTGACACCAAGTGCACATGCCTTGAGTGCAACACTAATCATGAATTGGTCTATTTGAAGTTCAGGCTGGACCCACATATTTGAGAACAGGAACAACGCTTCATATGAATCTGAGGCATTGACATAACCACCTATTAATGTAGTCCACGAAATCTCATCTCTGTGATCCATTTTCTCAAACATATTCCTAGCTTTACAAAGTTGTCTCTGTTTCACTAATTGCTTCAGTTCAGCGTTAACTTCAAGCATATTATGAACAGAATAGACAAATGGAGCTAGCTGTTCTCGGTTTGCCTGCTGGATCAATTCAGAGGCGGTTCCTGTAAATAAATTGTTAGAAATATGATTTAAAACCATTCATGTCTCCTTATACAACAGCTTAATCTTTTGGGGTCAGAAATCTAGATTTTGATCCTTATCACAAAAGTTGAATTTCAGCAGAAGGCAAGTGGGTCTGACCATTTTCCACATTTCAATCTCAAATGGCTCTTGCCTAAGGGGTCATACTAGAAATATAACAAAATCATTCATGTGACTTTATTTCATAGCTTAAGCTTTTGGAATAGTTTTTTTTTCCTATTGAAACAGGTATAAGCTTTTGGATAGTTGGTTCATGAAGGAGCAAAAACTTAAACAAGTTTGAAACTGGATACAAAAACATGAATAGCTTGAAAAAATCCATGCACAGCTTGCTTGAATACTTTTAACTATTATTAATGCACCATTATATGAGCTGTCTAGATTGAGAATCTTAAGTCAGGGCACTATTTTTTCATTATTAGTACACACAAAAAAAATGTCGTAATCAGAAGCATCAAACAAGAAAGTTAATAAGGAAGCCACGTGGCAGAAAATCAGTTTAATTTATCAATCAGTTTAATTCTGAATAATCTGTCACGATTTTTCTTTACGGCATTAATAGTTTAGTGGATGCAAGGCATTTCTACAAATAAGCAAACAATAAACAGAGTTGGGCACGCTAAGACTTCAATTACACAGTTCTTGTAATCTTTTCTCAAATCAATATAATTCGTCGGATTCTATTCATGCTTTGGAATCCCTAAAGTTCTATAGTTCTTCAAATAGTTCCGATTCCTAGTTCTACCTTCATCAAACTTATAATATTAATCAACAACAAAACAAAAATTAAAGAAAGAAACTAGACCTTGCTGAGACGATTCATTTATCAGTTTCAACAATGACAAAACAAAAAATAATGAATGCACACATTCACCTGGAGTGGAACAACTGAGAGGTGGGTCGAGGTTCCTTGAGAATAGAGCCGCGTTTGGATTGCCAGAAAATGGAGGGTGAAGTGCGAGGGCAAGCGAGGAAACATAGCGAGGATGCAGCCAAATGTCTCGGTGGAAGAGGTTAAAGTGTTTAAGGAAAAGGCGCATCCTCGCTATTGCTTATTTGTTTGGCCTGAAACAGCGGGCTTTGCACCTTGCTCCGACCTAACACATTGTCTCCTGGGGGTGTCTCACGCAGAAGAAGAAAAAGGAGCAGCGCCGCCGGCTTCAGGCGGCACCGGCGAGGGCAAGCGGTGGCGACGGTGTGGCTGCCAGGTCCCGGTCCAGATTTCGCATGGAAGAAAAGACGCTGTGGCCGCAGGTACAATCGTGATTCACGCGAGTTGAAACGCAGGGAGGCATCATCGCCGGCAAGGCTTCCGGCGTCGCCGCCGGCGGTCCATGGTGGGCAGAAGGTGATTGTGTCGTGACCCAGGGCTGAGTTTGTGGTTGTGTGCGTTAAAAACGATAAGTAGCTGAGAAGATGAAGATAGATGGAAATCTTTAGGGTTTTAGATGAGAGAAGAAAGTGGGTTGGGGCTGGCCAATCTTTTCGATCTCTCCCCCATTTTTAATCTTGCACCTCTATTTTTGATATTATACACCCAGCTAATTGTTAAGAACGTGTATACGTGTGCAGAGAGATGCGGATGTTAAAATTTAAGTAGTTACTTGATTCTCATATATTTAGAGATATTTTATGTCAGTATTTTTATAAATGTTAAAATTTAAGTAGTTACTTGATTCTCATATATTTAGAGATATTTTATGTCAGTATTTTTATAATATTTTCTGTTAGTAGTGGACCTCTAATTTGTAGCATTTAATTATTTGTTATTTATGTATTTAAAGTTTTGGTTAAGTGAATAATATAGCATTGTATTCTAATATTATTTTTTGTCTCTTTAATATTTTATACTTATTGCAGCAACACGTTTATTTACTTTCAGCCCTTTCACAGTGACCATTTTCTTTCATTCATTTATTTGTAATAGTGGTATCAGAGCCACTACAAATAAAATAATGGCACATAACTTTGTCCAACCATCCATTCCTCGTTTTGATGGACACTACGACCACTAGAGTATGTTGATGGAGAACTTCTTAAGATCCAAGGAGTATTGGCAAGTTGTTTTTGAGGGCATTCAGGAGCTAGAAGTTGTCACAGCAGTGACAGAGGTTCAAAGAAAGGAAATTGAAGGGCTGCGCCTAAAAGATTTAAAAGCAAAAAATTATCTTTTCCAAGCAATTGATCGGTCAATCTTGGAAAACATCCTCTGTAAAGATACATCCAAGCACATTTGGGATTCCATGAAGAAGAAATATCAGGGTTCTGCAAGGGCAAAAAGGCAACAACTTCAAGCTCTTTGTTTAGAGTTTGAAACCTTATGAATGAAATCAGGTGAGTCTGTAACCGATTACTTTTCACGAACAATGGCCATTGTCAACAAAATGTGTATTCATGGTGACAACAAATGATGTTGTTGTGGTTGAGAAGATATTCTGCTTCATGACTCCAAACTTCAATTTTGTAGTTTGTTCCATCGAAGAAGCTCATGTATTGAGTTGCAAAGTTCTTTATTGATTCATGAGCGGAAAATTTGCCCACAAGAGAAGGAGGAACAAGCATTGAAAGCCTCTACAGATAATAATTTCACACACAGAAGAGGTCGTGGTAGAGGAAACAGAGGAAGAGGTAGAGGATACAGTGGTCGTGGTCACCAAAATCATCACCAAGGAGGAGGTCATAGTTATCAAAATTATCACCATGAAGGAGGCTGTGGTTATCAAAATCATCACCAAAGAGGAGGTCGTGGTTATCAAAATCATTACCATCAAGGACGAGGACGAGGAAGTCATAGGTATGGTCATTATCAATCAGAATGTCAAGTTAATTTGGATAATAAAAATGGAGAAAGAACTAACTTTATAGAAAATGAAGAAGAAGTCTCTTTGTTGATGGTTTGTAATGCCAAAGAAGAAAAGCAGAAGAATTTATGGTACTTAGATACAGGTTGCAGCAACCATATGAGCGGTGACAAGTCTGCGTTTTCGGTGTTAGATGAGTCTTTTCGTGACAATGTGAAGTTTGGAGATGATTTTAGAGTCTCTGTGATGGGAAAATGAGAGGTAATAATTCAAACAAAAAGAAATATTGTTCAAACTATATCTAATGTCCTTTTTGTTCCATATTTGAAAACAAATTTGTTGAGTATTGGCTAATTACAAGAAAAGGGATATGAGATTTCTATTAAAGATGGAGTTTGCAAAATTCAAGAGGAAAAATTGGGATTAATTGCCCAAGTTGGTATGACACCTAATAGGATGTTTCCATTATACCTCCACACCATCACTAACTCATGTTTTACAGCAAGGTGGAAAGATGAAAGTTGGCTTTGACATTTTCGATATGGACATTTAAATTTTTGGAGGTTTAAAAACACTACAGCGAAAGAATATGGTGACAGGGCTCCTACAAATACAAATTTCTTTGCAAATATGTGAAGAATGTGTCATTGGTAAACAACATCGGGAACCATTTTAGAAAGGCAAATCATGGAGAGCAAGGAAGGCACTAGAGCTTGTGCATTCAGACCTGTATGGACCCATCACTCCAATGTCAAATGGAGGTAAACGGTATTTTATATCGTTCATTGATGTTTTTAGTAGAAAAACTTGGGTTTATTATTTGCATGAAAAATCTGAAGCTCTCACAACTTTTAAAAGTTTCAAAGCTTTAGTTGAAAAGGAAGTAGGGACTCCAATCTAGGTATTGCGCAGTGATCGTGGTGGAGAATACAATTCAGAAGAATTTATTAATTTCTGTGAAGAGCAAGGTATAAAGAAATAATTGACTGCAACATACACACCTCAACAAAATGGCATATGTGAAAGGAAGAATCACACAATTTTGAACATGGTACGAAGTCTTTTAGCAAGCAGGGAGTGCCAAAAGCCTTCTGGCCTGAAGCAGTTAATTGGAGCATACATATTCTAAATAGAAGCCTTACAGTAGTTGTTCAAAATATGACACCACAAGAAGCTTGGAGTAATCAAAGACCGGCAGTAGATTATTTCAGAATCTTTGGGTGTGTTGCTTATGCCCATATCCTAGATCAGAGGAGGAGAAAGCTTGATGATAAAGGAGAAAAATGTATTTTTCTTGGTATTAGTGAGCAATCAAAAGCTTACAAATTATACAATCCTATTACCAAGAAAATGGTGATTAGTCGTGATGTGTTGTTTGATGAGGGCATGTTTTGGAATTGGGATACAAGTAAAGTGAAACATCAAATACAAGTTGATTTTAACTATGAAGATGAAGAAGGGCAACAACCACAAATAACACAAGTACAAAGTGAGCAACAAGTTGAACTAGTCGCATTGAAGCTTACTTTCTAAAAGAAGGCTTTCACAAGTGTCCATATGAACATACACTTTTTACTAAGGTTTGTGATAAAAATAAGATTCTTATTGTTAGCTTATACGTTGATGATCTTATTTTTACTAGGAGTGATGTTGACATGTTTAACAAGTTCAAAGAGTCTATGATGATTGAATTTGATATGACTGATCTTGGCATGCTTCATTATTTTATAGGCATTGAAATAATGCAATCTACTGTTGGAATTTTTATTTTTCAGAAGAAATATATGCAAGATATTTTAAATAGGTTTTAGATGCAGAATTGCAACTCTGTTTGCACTCCTACTAAAGTAGGAATGAAACTTATTAAAGATCCTGAAGGGAGGAAGCTTGACAACACTATCTACAAGCAAATGGTGGGAAATCTGATGTATTTGACTGCCACAAGACCAGACATTATGCATGTTGTAAGTCTCTTTAGCAGGTTCATGGAATTCCCAAAGGAAATTCATCTTTTAGTTGCAAAAAGAATACTTCGATATATGTGTTAGTGAAAAACCAACACGACAAGTGCACCGGTCGCACATAGCAAGTAATAAGTATTTTATCATTCTCTCCCAAGGAACTTGTGCAACGCGTGACAACTTTCACAATTCACAACTCAATTAGACACAAAGTTCATAAAAATACTAAAAAACTCTTTTTGTATTTTATGAAACAGTTGGTGTGCAACAAGAAATTACGATTTGTCAAGATTAGACTTCAACCATTTCATTCTCATGCATTCTAAATTATCCCAATTCCATATTCATGTTAAAATCAATTCATAAGAATACTCAAATCATATTCCTAGAGCCTTTGAGCCTATGATCACTCATTAAGTTTCAATTGCTTGAATCCTCAACAAGTGAAATCATGCATTAGTTTCAAGAATCTAAGATTACTAATGAACCAAGTTTTGTTCCTAGATACAAGCATCCATTAGGTATTTAATTTCAAATCTAGATTCTAAAGATGTTTCCCAACACCTCAAGAATCATAAATTCAAGCATGGGAACAATCCAAATCAAGTATTAAGCATGGAAATCAAATACTAACATGAATTGGAAAAGCATATAAATTAACAATACAAGTTTACACAAGAATTCAATGTTTTACATCGAATCTCAACAAATAGAAATTGCTCTTCATGGTGGAGAACCTAGGGTTTTACAAAATTGAAGAATAGGGAAGAAATTGGAACCATAAAGTAGAAACAATCCCTCTCCCAAGGTTCTTGAATACTGCTCCATGGTTCAATTGCGCCTCCCATTCGCATCTTCGCTTTCAATTTCGTAGCCCATCATCCTCTCCAACCCAAAAGGGGTAACCTCCATGGACGAAGAAGGAAACCTAAGAAGGAGAAGGGAGAGTTGCCCAACACCCCCAATAGCCTCCAAGAGCCTCTCCCAAGCACCCAAGGTGTTTTTCTTCGTGCAAAATGAGCAATCCCCTAATACTCTCGTAGAAACATGATTAAATAACCATATTCGCGTATTGGGGTCAATATTCTCGCCCAGCGGCTTCATTCTCGCCCAATGAGGCCTAAAATCGACGTTCCCAGACATGTAACTCGCTGGGCAAGCCATATTTTCGCCCAACGACTCGAATACTACAGTTCTGGTCTGTCATTTTTGCCCCGCGAGCCACCAGCTCGCCTAACGAGTGACCCTGGTGCCCAATGGTCGTTTTTTGGCCTTCCAAGGGTGGTCCAAGGTAGTATATACATATAGGTGAGTCCTTTCTCCATGTTTGCAGTGTTGGACTTGATCTCGGTGCCCCTCGACATGATTATTTGTGTAAAAGTCAATATTTCATGTCCAATCATGCTTCCTTGAGCTTTAGCTTGTTTTCTTCCACCAAAATTGCTTCCTATTGTTTTATTTCACACACTCATAATATAGATTAGAAGTAAAAAAAGTATAAAACAACTAAAATACGAAACAATGCAAAAACAACATAAACTAGAGGATTAAACAAGATAAAACTTATGTAGGAGTTGATTTTATTCACGAAACTTAGCATTAATAAAAGGTAGAAAACAACGTTATCAATTTGAAAGGCACTACTAGTTATGGTTTGCTCTATAAAAAGGGTGGAAAAACAAATTTGTTTGGCTTTACTAACAGTGATTATACTGGTAATCTGGATGATAGAAAAAGTACTTCAAGATATGCATTTATGTTGGGCTCAGGGGTTGTTTCATGGTCATCAAAGAAACAACCAATTGTCACTTTATCTACAACTAAAGCAGAGTTTGTGGCTGCAACAGCATGTGCCTGTCAAGTTGTTTGGTTGAGGAAAATACTTGGAGAATTATTGTAAGACCCGGGAAAATTAAATAGTTAATTAAGAAGTTATTTAATAAATGCGGGTAATGGAAGCCTTTAAGGCATTTAATGCAGAGGGACATGACGTGGAAAAGTGCTGGCTCATGTGGTTGAGAGTACTTTGTTTGTGTGAGAGGACTTGGGTTCGAGTCCTATGTATGCCAATTGTGTGACTTTGGAAATTCAAGGGTGTGTGTTCAAATCCCGTTCATAACAAAATTGCTCTCTTTATTTTTGCTAATGAAATGGTGGTCTGAATGTGAAAGAGTGGGAAAACTCTAGAGACAAAGGGCAACCAAGGGAGTTGGGAAAACAACCCATAATGGGCCTTAAAAATGCATTTAGAGACACTTAAAAGAATCAGAATTTTGTTTTTACTAATTACCATACAATCAAGCACAACACACAACCATAATTCTTACACCAAAATTCCTAAGTAAATTTATTATCACAAAACCATCATTGCAGTAATGCGTGACACATTTCTCAAGCTAGAGATATCTAATCGACGATCCAACCGATTAAACCATAAAATAGCATGTTATGAACCAAATGTCAAAATTTGAGATCAATCCAACGGTTAATGAGTCGGGAAAGTCAATTTTACTAAAATTGCGCATATTAGAAAAAGAACATAGTCGCCCAGCGACCCAGGGCACTCACCCAACGACTCCAGAGTATGAAAAATAATGTCAAATATCACAGTTCCATGAATATTTGAAACCCTAACTTGGAAATACACCAAAAATTAACGTTTTCTCCAATCTTGTCTCATATTCCACGAAACACTAATCACATAAAATAGAAATAACGTGAAACTCTAGCTTCCCTTACCTTACTCAAGCTTAGCCAAACGAAACAGGACCCCAAGGAGAACACCACAACTCTAGAAACAGACTTAATCTGAAAATATTGGCACACGAAAACACAAGAGGATTATTAGGACGAACCCTAGGTAGAGCCACAACAAGACAATTGGAATAAGAAGGTTGGGGGGTCTACTTACTTGGAGATACGAGTTCAAACAGTTCCAAATCAAGAAGATTCGCTAATTTAAGGAGGCAAAAATTTGTACGTGAGCTGCTCAAGAGTTTGAGGAAGGGAAGAGATATATTTTTTGTAAAATGAAGCACAATGAGGAGTAAGGGACCGTAAAGGGGTCTTAGGGGTCCTCATAATGGACTGACTCTGAACCCTTAAAAGGGCCAGACCCAAACCCCTTTTTAGAATAGAATTTAAATAGAAAAAGAGTCTCACAATAATAATTTTATTATTAACACATCTATTTTCACTTATGTTACTAAATATGTCTTTTAGATAATTTTTTTAAACTCAGTTAACTATTCAGAATTAAGAAAAAATACTGAAAAAATAAATTACCTATAACAAATTATTCAAATTACTTATTGTATAATTATTTTTCATATAACTAATTTATAATTTAATACTATTTTTGTTTTAATAATTATTATAATAATACATTTTTTTATTTTTACATAAAATAATCGTGATCAACTAATTAATTATAAATTTGATATCAGAACTCATTACCATTGGTTTGTTTAAATTGGATTAAGCTAAAAGTTCAAATTAATTTGATTTGAAGGTTTTTAATCGACTAATTTAAAATCAATAAATTATTTTTTATCGCATGATTCCAGAAAAGTCACCAAGATATAAACCCAAGCAAGCTAGCTTGAATCTGCACCACTCAGCCACACACACCACAAAACATTACCACCCTCACCACCACTCCACCCATGCTTCTCTGAAATTTTCTTTCATCATGGCCGTTCGGGCAGTCGCCACCTGCTCCTTCTTCCGCCCTCCTTCTCCGCCCCTATTATCCTCCGCCCTCCGCCTCTTCTCCTCTCGCTTCCGCTGCTCCGGCTCCCTCCGTCATGGCGCCAAAATCCACGGCCGCTCCTTCCACTCCGTCTTCGACAGCGTCATGGAAGAGCTCCATGCCGCGCGCAAAAGCCGCCACAAGCGTGTCTCCGCCGCGGGTTCCAGGTACTCTACTACTCTCTCCCTAGGAAGGCTTATTGTCATATCTTCTATTTCAAATAAACAACTCTAGTGAAAATATCGATTTAACAGATAACAAGAGCTTAGAAACATTCTTTATTTCACTACTTCGGTATCAATACAGATAGAAACTGTTTATATAGAAAACAACTAAACAGAAGGAGGAGTAAAACTGATTAACTAAATTCTAACTCTGAGGCAAGTTAATCACCAATAAACTCACTAACTCCTAACTCTGTAGGAGGTTTATGACTAACAACTGTCTTTGTGCCTTCATAAACTGCAGACTTGAAACATAAGGCATGTTTGGATTAAGTTTTCTTCATCTCCATAAGCACTTCTTAGATAATAAATAAAAAAGAAACAAAATTAGTTTTTCTGCAAGCTATTCTATGTATAAACAAATGGCTTGAAACTTTTCAATATCAACTTCTTCACATTCTCTCCATAACAGAAGAGAGCGTTAAATTAATTTGAACCTTGTTGCCCAGTGAAAAATAACAGTTTCTAACATGCTATTGGGAACCAAATCACCCAAGGAGCAAGGCTGATGCTGTCTGTCATGCAAAGGCTTTGTAAGCTAGTGACTTAAAAGAATATACAAACAAAAGCGTGCTTCATGTTCAAGGATCCAAAAATGGTATTCTGTTTTTATTTTAAAGGAGAACGGGAAAAGTTAGCAGCTGAACAATTTTCTGAAAAACTCCTGTCAAGGAAATTCTGTGGAGGAATAAGTAATTATATACAAAATTTGAAAATATTGTCTTTTCATTTTTTATTTGTTTATGTTTTTGTTTCTGTTTACAGGAAAATTATTAATAAGATCTAGTGATTTCAAACTTTTAAGTTACCTCAAAATTGTTAATAAGATATAGTGGTTTCAAACTTTTAAGTTCCTAGAGTCATATTTGAAATAACTGCCATAAAAATCATGAATTGTAATTTTTGTGGAAAGCTTGATCTTGTATTTTCTAGCATTTTGATTGCTTCAATTATTGATTTATTTTTATGGTTTTGGAAGCACCGGATTGTTGAATGAAGAGCTTGTTGAGGATAGACTTGCAAACCGTTCATTGCAAAAAGGGTTGCTTTTGGAATTCAAGAAGGATTCTGATAGAGTATTGCTAGCAGTAGCTCAGAGACCTGATGGCAAGAAGAACTGGATGGTTTCTGATCAGGTTCTAGTAGAAACAACATAATGCGGCATGTTTAATAGGTTGCTAGGTGTTGGATCTTGCATTTTTATACATGCTAAATTTTGCTGGATTATGTGTAGTCTAACTTTTCATTGGTTTTGTTGGGCTGAAGAATGGTGTCACTTCTTCCATCAAACTGCAGCAAGTGACATATATCGTTCCTGGTATTGATAATTTTGACCAAGCAGATATCACAGATTTTGCACTAAAGGCCCAGGATAACATGGTCAGTTCAAGTGTTCCACAATGGCGATGGTAACATATAAGCTAATTTATAACTCTTTACATTTGCCAATTACTAAATTCTGGATGACATGCAACAGGACCCATCTCTACTTGAATATGCTTGGGTTGAGCTCCTAGAAAAGAATAAGTCTGTCACAGTTGAAGAGTTGGCTGAGGTAATACGATTTATTGACTAGATGTCAAAACATGTTATTTTTATCCTTACTTGAGTTGCTTGTTCTGCAGATAATTTTTGGCAGCACCGAGCCCCTTGAGAGCTATTCCGCTCATCTCTTGCTATCAAAAGATGAAGTATACTTTACTGTATTGGAGACTAAAGGATCTCGTTCCATTTATGGACCTCGACCGAGTAGGCAGGTAGATGTATTAGTTTCTTTGTTGCTCATTTGCTCGTGGGAGAGTCTTCTGTTGCTTTAGGTGTTTTATTTTTACTCATTATGAATTGCTTGTAAACTAGGATCAGAGAGTAGTAGTATAAATCCAGTACTTGCGAGCACTAGGTAATTACTATGATGAATCAACTATCTAATTAAACACCAATTGATAAAGTAATAAAATATAGGTTAAAATACTTTGTTGGTCTTTATTTTTGTACCAAAATCTCAATTTGGTCCTTATATTTTTATTAGTCTCAATTAGGTTCACATTTTTGTAAATCAGTAACAATTAGGTCCTTTCCGTTAGTATGGAACTAACACCGTTAAGTAGGTGCCACGTGTCAGCTCCTCATTTTTTTGAATTTTTTGATTTTTTTTTGAATTTTTTTTTGAACTTTTTTTTTTGAATATTTTTGATTTTTTTTAAAAAAATATTTATGTCATGTTTCACGTCTGTAGTGTGCCACGTATCAATCTAATATGGTGACACGTGTCAAATTATTGTATGAATCTCAATTTGGTTTTCATATTTGTTAATTTGATTTGATTTCAGTCCCAAATATTTTTAAAAATTTTCAATTTCATGTGCTTCAAATTTCGACCAAATTTAATTTTTATATAGATGTTATGATGATACTTTTTGTTAGATGATATAATATTTTGTTTAGTAGTTTGCCTCAACCCATTATGTATTTTTGGGTTTGGCCCATTATGATTATAAATAAATAAAGTATCCTTTGTGTAGGGTTTACACAAGGGAGATTAATCCCAAAATCCTTTTTCATCTTATTTTACATGGTATCTAGAGCTTAGGTTAGTTTACTGCAGCCACTGTCCTGCTGCTCATTGCCGCCGCTTCTGCCGCCGTCACCGTCGCCTCCGCCGCCGTCGCCGGAGTTGTAGGTTTGACCGACGACCAGACGATTTTGTTCGTCTCGGCCAAGCGACTCCAACGCCGTAGAGATCGCCACCATCAGAGCTCTCACGCGCCGCCGCAAGCTCCAGCAGCCGCCACTTCTCCGCCGCGCGTGACGGTGCATCGTCGGTCTTTTTCCGCGCCGATCACCTTCGCCTGAGTCGCCTTCTTGAGCTCTTTCTGGATCTGTGGTTGTTGTTTCAATCGGAGCACCTTGAATTTTTAGGGTTTCTCCCTCTATGGCTTCTTCCGCTGCCACTTCGGGTGTGTCGTCTTCAAGCACCCCTCTGTCTGAACCCTCTGTTTATACCAACTACGTCAATGTGCATTTATCCATTGACAAGTTAGATGGCACAAATTACGCGACATGGGCATCCGATATCAAACTTTGGCTCAAGAGTCAAGGATATGAAGATCATCTCACCTAGAGTGTAACTACAGTTGCTGCAGATGAAGTTTCTCGCTGGACGAAAATTGATGCCCAATTATGCATCGTCATTAAGTCCACCATTACCTCTTCGTTAAAACAAATGTTTCGTTCATACGAAACATGTTCAGACGTTTGGGCATAGGCCAAGTTATTATACACCAATGACACTCAGCATCTTTATGGTGTTTGTCAGGATCTTCTCACGGTTGTTGCTCCGCGGAGTCCTGGTCCCATGGTTGAATATTTGGGCAAAATTCATGCTCTTCTCCATGAGTTTAATGAGTTATTACCTCCGGCCTCCACTCCAGCCGAAGAACTTGAGCAACAATTAAAGTTCTTTATGTTGTTGGCATTACATGGTCTTTCCGATGAATATTCCCATGTTCGTGACCAGATTTTGGGTCTCTTGTTGTGTCCAACTTCACTGCTACTAGTTTTGCCCTTTTACGCATGCCAAGAAGACAAGTTATTGATACATCTACTTGTGTTGATGACTCCTCAGTCTTGGCCTCTCAGCGGGATGATCGCAATCGTTTTCGCAAGCCGGGAAAGGGACGACCCAAGTGTGACCATTGTGGCAAGTTAGGCCACAAGATTGACAAGTGTTATGCTCTTCATGGACGTCCTCCTCGGTCTGCTGCAGTGGTTCACTCTGATCCTCCTTCCCGATCAACGACTGTGGATCCTGCTTCATCTGATACCGCATGGCACCTTGCCATTTTCAATGACTTTCTCAAATGGTATGAGGAACGTCAGAGTTCTAGTTCCACTACATCTGCCTTTGTTGCACGCACAGGTACATCATTTGTTGGCCTGACTCATTCTGATTCTCTTGGTCCTTGGGTTCTTGACTCAGGCGCCACAGATCATATTACTGGTAACAAATCTTTGTTTTCTTCTTTGTCGTGTTCGGATCATTTACCCTCAGTTACAATGGCTGATGGGTCTAGAGTCTCATCTCATGGTGTTGGTACTGTTAACATTTTTCCATCCATATCCATTGATCATGTTCTTTATGTTCCTAGGTCTCCATTCAATTTATTATTCGTCAGTCGTCTAACTCGTTCTCTTGATTGTATTATTTCCTTTACCAAAGATTCTGTTTGTTTACAGGACCGGAGTTCGAGACACATGATTGGCACCAGATGTGAGTCTCATGGTCTGTGTCATCTTCGTCCTCCTTCACATGTTGGCGTAGCTATGGAATCACCATCCCTTCATCATGCACAATTTGGTCATCCCAGCCTTGCCAAACTGCAACAACTTGTCCTCAGCTTGTCCAAGTTATCTAGTTTGTTGTGTGAGTCTTGTCAATTAGGAAAGCATAGTCGTAGTTCTTTTCCTTGTAGTGTCTCACAACGGGATTTGTCCTCTTTTGCATTAGTTCATTCGGACATTTCGGGACCTAGTCGTGTTAAATCTACTTTAGGTTTTCAGTATTTTGTTACTTTTATTGATGATTATTCAAGATGTATTTGGTTATATTTAATGAAAAATCGTTCTGAGTTGTTCTCTATTTTTCAATCATTCTTTCATGAAATTAAAACTCAGTTTGGGATTTCTATTCGAAATTTGGGAGTGATAATGGTCGTGAATATCTTTCTCAATCCTTCAAACATTTTATGGCTTCTTAGTGCATTCTTCATCAAACATCATGCGCTTATACACCCCAACAAAATGGAGTGGCTGAGCGCAAGAATAGACACCTTATTGAAACAACTCGCATTCTTTTAATTCATGGTGCAGTTCCTTCATATTTTTGGGGTGATGCGGTTCTTACTGCTTGTTATCTTATTAATCGCATGCCTTCTTCAGTCTTGCATAACCAAGTTCCTCATTCTATTTTATTTCCTCACGACCCTCTTTACCCTTTACCTCTTAAAGTCTTTGGGTCCACATGTTTAGTCCTGGCCTGGATAAGTTGTCTTTGAGAGCACACAAATGTGCTTCTTAGGATTCCCACTCTCACAAAAAGGGTATAAGTGTTTCTCTCCTTTCCTCAACTGTCATTTTATCTTCACTGATGTCACCTTTGACGAGTCTTCTTTTTACTTCACACACCCTTTTTCTCGTTGTGAGCCACCATCTACTACTATAGATATCCCTGTTGTGTGATCCTCCTAGTGTGCCCACTTCCAGTGCCACCTCGGATTCTCCTCAGCCACCTCCGAGTATACCTATTGCAGATAGACCACCTCTTCAAGTTTATAGCAGAAGACACCATTGCCAACCACCACCATATGACTCACATCAAGTGTCGAGTTATTTGTCTCCTCTGGTTCCAACAACTGAGTTTGATATTCCCATTGCCCTTTGTAAAGGTATGCGTTCTACCCGTAATCATTCCCCTCATTATGCTACTTTGAGTTATCATAGAATCTCTCCATCTTTCTATACATGCCTTTCGTCTATTTCCTCTTTGTCAATTCCAAAATCTTTAGGTGATGCATTAGCCCACCCTGGTTGGCATCAGACCATGCTTGATGAATTGAGTGCTCTCAGGCATAGTGGAACATGGGATCTTGTCCGATTACCATCTGGAAAATCTGTTGTTGGTTGCAGGTGGGTCTATGCCATCAAAGTTGGCCCTAATGGTACTGTTGACCGTCTCAAAGCTCGTCTTATTGCCAAATGTTACATACAAATCTTTGGTTTGAATTATGGTGATACCTTTTCTCCCGTGGCCAAGATGGCATCTGTTCGCTTATTCATTGCCATGGCTGCTCTTCGACAATGGCCTCTTCACCAACTTGATGTCAAAAAG
Organism: Vigna unguiculata; assembly: GCF_037176805.1. NCBI lineage: Eukaryota > Viridiplantae > Streptophyta > Magnoliopsida > Fabales > Fabaceae > Vigna > Vigna unguiculata. The sequence continues at coordinate 15,273,009 of NC_140801.1, forward strand.
GCATTCCTCAATGACGATTTGAATGAAGAAATTTATATGGAGCTACCTCCGAGTTTTGATGCTCAGGGGGAGTCTTCTGGATTGGTTTGTCGTCTTCACAAATCTTTATATGACCTAAAGCAGTCTCCTCGGGCCTAGTTTGGAAAATTCAGTAGTGTTGTTCAACAATTTGGCATGTCTCGCAGTGAAGTGGATCAGTCAGTTTTTTATCGTCACTCCAGTGCTAGATGTATCTACTTAATAGTATATGTTGATGACATTGTTCTCACAAGAAGCGACAACCTTGGCATCTCCCTCTTAAAGCAACATCTTTGTCGTCATTTTCAGACCAAAGATCTTGGAAAACTCAGGTATTTCTTGGGTATTGAAGTAACACAATCCAATAGTGGTATTGTCATATCTCAGAGGAAATATGCATTGGATATTTTGGAGGAAACTGGGTTAATGAATTCTAAAGCTGTAGAAACACCCATGGATCCTAATATTAAACTTCTATCTAAACAGGGGGAGCTATTCTCAGATCCTTAACAGTATAGACGATTAGTTGGAAAGTTGAATTATCTTACTGTTACTCGTCCTGATATTTCCTTTGTTGTAAGCGTGGTGAGTCAATTCCTTAATTTCTCATGTGAAGAACATTGGAATGCAGTCATTCGCATATTAAAGTATATCAAAAGCTCTCCTGGAAAAGGTTTACTATATGATCCCAACTCTGATACAAAAGTTGTATGCTATTCAGATGCTGATTGGATATTGTGTCTCGATTGGTGGTAATTTGATCTCTTGGAAGAGTAAGAAACAAAGTGTTGTGGCAAGATCTAGTGCAGAAGCGGAATATAGAGCTATGGCTTTAGTTACTTGTGAACTTGTTTGACTTAAGCAATTGCTTTAAGAATTGCAATTTGGAGATGTCACTCAAATGGCACTCATCAATCAGGCTACTCTTCACATTAGCTCTAATCCTGTCTTTCATGAGAGGACCAAACACATTGAAATTGTCTGTCACTTCATTCGAGAAAAAATCCTATCTGGGGACATCAAGACTGAGTTTGTCAACTCAAGTGATCAATTAGTAGATTTTTTCACTAAGTCTCTTCGAGAACCTAGAATTGATTATCTTTATAACAAGCTTGGTACATACGATTTGTATGCACCAGAGGGAATGTTAGATGATATAATATTTTGTTTAGTAGTTGGGCTCAGTCCATTATGTATTTCTGGGTTTGGCCCATTATCATTATAAATAAACTATCCTTTGTGTAGGGTTTACACAAGGGAGATTAATCCCAAAACCCTTTTTCATCTTATTTTACACTTTTATTACAAATGATATTTCTATTACAAATTTTAAACAATATTAAATTTATTTAAATATATATTTTACATTAAACTTTATTTTAATTTTATTTTAAAATTATAAATATATAGATTTATAAATTTATATTTTTGAAATATTTGTATAACATTAAATATCAACAATTTTTTAGAATTGGCTTAAAAATAACAATTTTATAAATGCAAATGTAAAATTTTAAAACAATTGTATAACAAATTAAAATAAATACATTTAAAATTTTAATATTAAATACACTTAATATTATTAAAATATTTAATAAAAATAATCATAACATTATATAAAAGTAAAATTTGGTCTAAATTTGGAGCGCATGAAATTGAAAATTTTAAAAAAAATTTGGGACTGAAATCAAATCAAATTAACAAATATGAAGATCAAATTGAGATTCATACAATGATTTGACGCGTGTCACTATATTAGATTGACACTTGTCACCATATTAGATTGACACGTGGCACATTACAGACGTGACACATGGCATAAATATTTTTTCAAAAAAAATTAAAAAAATTAATTTTAAAAAAGAATATAAAAAAAGTTTATAAAATTCAAAAAAACGAGAAACTGACACGTGGTACCTACTTAACTGTGTTAGTTCCATACTAACAAAAATGACCTAATTATTATTGATTTACAAAAATGTTGACCTAATTGAGACTAATAAAAATATGAGGACAAATTGAGATTTTGGTATAAAAACGAGGACTGACATGTATTTTAACCTAAAATATATTACGGAACTCTGTAATTACACTGAGATATACTTACTTTCCTAGAGACAAAGAGAATTAATGAATCTAGGTGGAAAAGAGAATTAATGTTGAGTTAGCTTTCAGTTAATGCATATGTTGGGGCGGGGAAGGGGAATTCTGTTAGAGGAGACTCTGTTAGTATGATGTTGCTAATAGGTCAATAGGTCAGTGGGGGAAGACGATGGGGTATTGATTCTGATTGTATTGAGTGAGCAAGGAGAGCCCCTCTTTGGATAGGAGCAATGGGCTCCCGTCATCTTTTTGCTTGCTGTAAGAGCTTGGTACCTCCTTTTTTTTTTATTGAATAATAGGATTATACCCAAATCTTTTCTCGGATTTCTATGAAATTGCTATATATTAATAGAGACTTGCAGGAATATGGATTATGTTTTTCGGAATCATACTTGATACAATAAGTGGTAAAAATAAGAAAGGGGAAATAAATAAGTACACTAATCTAATATTTGCCCAATAAACGGTATAATTAAATAAAAATATTACAAATTATAATTACAAATAATTCTGATATGACCTAGGCTCAACCAGAATCTATTTGATTTTTGGGCTGTGGTTATCATACATGACTGCAAGAGTTATTTTCTTTGCATAGGTGTCATTGTAGGGTTACTAAAATAGATTTGTCATTATAAAACGAGTTATTTTCTATCACGTAATCTTAATTATTAACTACCTCCGAACTTGATCTTAGTTCCCACCACTGCCATAAAAATGTGACGATAACTTACTGTACGGACTGTCCTTAGATAGTGGACTTCGAACCTAACTCTTCCTCAACTAAACTGGTTTGATTTACTAGTTGTTTTGAGAAATGAAAATAAAAAAAATATTTTTTTTTGAAACAGGTTGAGGAGCTCTCTCACAGGAAGCTTGCAAAGGAGGCTGCTGAGAAAGAATTTCAAGAGTTTATTGAATTACTGGCCTCTGTGAAGTCCATGTCTTTACAAGATAAACCTCCGAAATCTTCATGGACCAATGATGAGAATAATTGGAGTAGAATTGAGTCACTTGTAGCATATGCTATTGATGCATGTAAAAGTGACGAACAAAGAAAAACAGCTGGGATGGTAACTTTTCCCGCATAAATTTTTTTGATTTAATGTACCACTGCAGCAATTAGGGTTTGTTTGGACTACAAGCACTTGTATAGAAAATAAGAAGAAAAAAATCAAATGGACTTCTCCATAAGCTAAAATTAGCTTATGCACAAGTTAAAAGAGAAAATTTAGAGATACGAGAGAACTTCTACATATTATAGCTTCTCTAACTTAGCTTCTATGCTCCATGGAGAGTTTTATTTAAATATTTTTTTTCCTGTAAGTGTTTTATAATCCATCCATACAGGTGCTTAGTGTTTTTCTTTTTGTCTGCAAAAAATATGAAGCGATAAGAAAACAGTGAAGTGTAGAACTTTGAATGAGATTCAATATATATTTATATAACTAAGAATTGGATCAAATAAAATACTGTGAAGCTATGCATATCCCAGTAGCAATTACTTATCTTGGCATGAGAAAGGATGATTTGGTGGATCCTTGCTTTGTAGTTTAGTATAAAATCATTGAATAATAATGCATCTCTAGAATGTTGTTTATTGTTAAAGATGAATTTAATAAATTCTCCTGTGTTGCTATCAGATACTGAAGGAATTGGGTCTGGCAAAGACAAGTTCCTCAGCTGTTAAACTTCTGATAGATATTGGATATTTTCCTGTACATATCAATCTTGATCTTTTGAGGTCTGGAATTCCCACTGATCATTCGGAAGAAATCATATCTGTTGCTCAGAGTCTTTTATTGGACACATCTGATCCAGACAAGGTAGGTTTCATTTTCTTGACAATGTTGCTCAAATATGAAATCAATCATATTTGTTTTAACGATAGGATTCTTTATATTGATATTTTAAGTTGCACGGAATTAATATGATAAAACTTTTTGATGCATCTTGAATTTGGATATAATAAAAAAATCAATGAGTGTCTTGCTCAGCAGGGAACAATATAAGAAAACCTTATATCCTATTACATTCAACTATTGGCTAGTTACAATAACAATCATAAGTTTAACATTTCCCTGGAGCATATAAATTATATGCACCAGATGTGGAACATATAAACTGAATTTTAGGCCTTCTCAAGGACTTAGTGTGAACGAGTAGTTAGAGCTGATAAATCCCGCATGGACTTCCTTGGACAACAACTTCTCCATGATAAAATGACAATTGATCTCTCTATCTGTTTTGTCCTCTCATGAAATACAGGATTGTTAGCTATATGAAGTGCTGCTTGATTATCAAAATACAACTTCATCTACACAACTTTACAAAACTTCAATTCTTGAAATTGTTTATTCCACACAAATTCTAAGTGGCCAAAGGCATAGATCTATATTAAGCTTTTGCACTGGATTTGGCAACAACATTTTGTTTTTTGCTCTTGAAGAGAATATTCCCTCCAATGAATATAAAATATCCGGTGGTTGATCAATTGTTAATGGGGCAACTGACCTAATCTGAATCACAATACCCTATAATTTAAGTATTTCCTTTGTTCTCATACAACAATCCTTGTTCTGGAGTCTTTTTGATGCATCTTAGAATGCAAATTACAACATTCCAATCATCAATGTAAGAATTCCTCATGAATTGACTATCAAATCCAATAGCATAAGAAATGTTAGATCCTGATATACTGAGATAAATGATTTTTCTCAGCACCCTCTTATATCTTTCTAGATCTGAGAAAATTTCACCTTGGTCTACGGTCAACTTTTTGATTTGGATGCATGACAATTTAGGCTTGCAATTTTCCAACTTTGTTTCCTCTAAAGTGTTGAGCATATTTTCTTTGTGCAAATACCTTCCTTTGAGTCATTTAAGTACCCATAAAGTATTTTAGATAACCAAGATCTCTACCTTGAAAATGGTTGAATAAGTGCTCCTTTAGTTGAGAGATACTAGTGGCATTGTTCCCTGTAATAACCATATCATCAACATAGACCATTAGGTAAACGCATTTCTCAAGAGATGTATGCCCACAGAAAACGTCCAAAAACTCAAAAACTCCATAGTATGACTGCATTCAACAAACTAAGCTCAAAGTGATTGCTTTAGTTCATTGGGAGTGGTGTAATACACACATACTATACTCCCATTTAGCAATAAATCTCGGGGGTTGTTCTATCTACAATTTTTCCTTGAGATCACCACAAAGAAAACATTTTTAATGTTGTTAAGAAGTGGACTTCAAGCCTAACTTAATCTCACAAAACCGGCTTGTAAGGTGAGGTTTGCACTCTTATTAACACGTGGCGTGAGACTAGACATTAATGAGTGATCCAATAGTGGGTGGAATTATATGCTCAAGAAACAGAAATCTCGTTAGGATAGGCTAACAATGCTTTGAAACCATGTAGAATTGTATATATTCTGAATGTATTGTGTGTCTAATGTAGACCACACAATATGTATTTATACTATTGAATAGAATCAATTACAATAAAGACACCAAATAATTAGGAATCAACCATACTAACTTACGAGATTATGTAATGGTTGATTTCCTAGAAATGTGTAACAGCCGATTATATTCTAACAACGTTATGTTGGTGAAGTGGCCAATGGTGAATAGCAACTATCGCAAGGAAAATCCTAATTGTGTTGATCTTGGCCAAAATAACATTTGTATCCATTTTGAAGGCGAGAATATTCTAGAAAAGCACATTTATTAGCCTTTGTGTATAGTTTGTCTAAAGCTACAAAAACATTATGAACAAAACAAGTACAACTAAACATTCTAGGAGAGCCATGAAATAAAGAAACATTATGAACAAAACAAGTACAACTAAACATTCTAGGAGGGCCATGAAATAAAGGACCATTGGGAAAAATAATAGTGAGGAATTTAATTTTCAAGAGAGAAAGAAGACATTCTATTTATTAAAAAGCTATGTAGTGAGGATTGCATCGTAGCAATGATGTATGAGGACATTTGTATTCAACATTAGAGGTTGTGTAGATTAAATAAGGTGTCTATTCTTATTCTATATAATGCGATTTTGATGTGGTGAGGGAGACAATTGGACCGATGTAAAATTACCTATGAGGACAAAAAGAAAGCTCAACAAAATTGGTTTTAGCATTGTCACTTCAGAAGATTTTAATTATTTTTCAAATTGGTTTTTATCTCATTAAAGAAAGGCATGAATATGAACAAATGTTCAGATTTGTCTTTCGTTAAATAAATCGAATTAAAATGGGAGGATTCATCAACAAAGGTTACAAAATATTTAAAACCAAAAGATGTGACACAAGGTGTCCAAATATCTGAATGAATCGTAGAGAAAACTGAGTTACATGTTTTTTCAGTTTGTTTTTTAAATGATGACCTAACATATTTTAGTGTATTTGGTTCCCATCCAACGCAGAAGCAACAATGTAAATTTTTTACCCTAAACATATTTTAGTGTATTTGGTTCTCATCCAATGCAGAAGCAACAATGTAAATTTTTTACCCTTTAATTGATTTTGGAAACAAAACACATACTGTTTATGCATTAGAAAATCAATTCTAACCAATTCTACATTACTTTGATGCCGAACCAAACACGCATTTACTAGTTGACATGATTCACATTCTAACACTTGTAGTTTGCTTAAGGTAGGAGCTATTGTTTTCTTCAACTTCGCTAGACATGGGTGACCCATATGATCATGTCCGAGCTTTAGGTTGATGTACCAAAACAGGACACAAGTGGATGCTCAGTAAAGTCCTTGTGATTCATGTCCTTCACTAGTCAGATGGCCCATATCATGTTCCCATATGAGTAAGGAATTAGCATAGAAGCTTACAAAACAATTTAAAGAGCAAGTTGATTAGTTTAGAGAGACTCAAGTATAAGGACAATGTGGAGTATACAAGATAGAATTAGGATTTAAAGGAGACAAAGGAACTCTACCAATTCCTTGAGAAGTCACATTGGCTCTATTGGTCCCGGTATCGCCGTGGGGATTTAAAAGAAGGGCATCATCAAGCATTTATATTTGTTAGAAAAACTGTTTCTGACGTTATTTATAGAGGAGCAATTGCTCTTAAATAGAATACAAAACATAATAACTGAAAAATCCTAATTTGTGATGGATATAATCTATCCCTACAATACAGATCAACAATCGTGTACAATAAATATAAAATATATTGTCAACCCTATTAATCCTTGTTATCCTCTTGAATATGGAATGCAATTAAATCATAATTATATAATTTAAACTGTACAAGGAAATATTAAGTGCAGCATACATCATGGGTATTTGACAATACGATTTAGGAATTTGAATTGATGAACAATTGTTGTAAAAACATGGTAATTCTAAATACCTAGATTTCTAATTCTCAAATTTTTTACTTCCTTACATGATGTTTTAAATTGCTGTTGAGACTGGACTCGAACTTTTCTTACATCTTGTTCTACTTTACCCTTGTAATTATTGTAATTGTTATTTATCACATGTTAATATCTTGTTTTCATACAAATTTGTGTTTTTATTTTGTTCAGATTGACAGGAAGAATCTTACTGAGTTAAAGGTCTATGCCATTGATGTTGATGAGGCTGATGAGGTGAACAATCAAAACTTGTTATTATTTGATTTGGTTGATATTATTCAAGTATTACTCCATTTATCTTCGGAAGCTTATAAGTTTCTTAACTGATGATCCATTATATTTAGCTTGATGATGCTTTGAGTGCAACAAAGTTGCAAGATGGCCGGATTCAAGTTTGGATACATGTTGCAGATCCAACTAGATATGTTCAACCTGGAAGTATAGTGGACAGGTTTGTTGATATTCAAAGAGAAATTTAATTGAATATTCAGTGTTGTGTGTTTCTCTATAATGTAAATGTACTTCATGACTTGCAGAGAGGCTATGAGAAGAGGAACTTCTGTTTTCTTGCCCACTGCTACATATTCTATGTTTCCAGAAAATCTTGCCATGGGGGGCATGAGTTTGCGACAAGGAGAGCTTTGTAATGCAGTTACTGTATCAGTTGTGCTGCATAATGATGGCAGGTAAATTAAAATGTGCTGTAGCATTCTGTGGTATAAATTACTAGGAGTAGAATGTTTCACTGAACAAGTGAGATAACCTGTTAGAACCTGTCTGTTTGAGGAATAAATAGAACTCCATATTTAATAGGTTAGAGGAACAAGGGTGCTGTTGAGGCATGTAATACGTACGGTTGGGAGGTTTCATCATGAAAGACTTAAAAAACCTTTATATCTTTTCCTTTTTGTTTAACTTATGTGAATGTGCTCTAATGGCTGTTGTAAAACTGAATTTGTTCCTCACCCATTGAATTTTTTAAAGCTAAGTTGAATTTTTGTACTAGCCTACTAGTTAAAATGTACTTGTACTTTGTTCTTGTTTCAAGCCTAAAATTTCCTGTATTAGGGCCCTGTTGATAAAGTATGGATGACAGTTTTATTTGGTTTACTGTCTTTTTTCTTGTATTGTATCTGTTAGAATATAATCACAGTTACAAATTTTTAGGAGTTTAACCGTTACAAAATCTAGTAAATTAGGGTGATTGATTCCTAATTATTAGGTGCTTTTATTGTAATTGATTCTATTCAATAGTATAAATACATATTGTGTGGTCTGCATTATACACACTATGCATTCATAACATATACAATTCTATATGGTATTAATAGTTTAAGGTTTCGGTCCAGAATTTTTTTTTTTCCATTTTTTTTCCGGGTGAACAGTACCTGCATCCATTGTGTGCCCCTTTGCTCTATCACCGAGCTCCTTTTTCCTCTGGTGCCCACTGCGATTAGGAACGTCTTCCTCCGGCGACCACTGCACTTTGTTCTTCGTTCCGATCCGCCACTACACGTGCAGCCTCTTCTTGACGCGTCTCTCTCACGTGCCTGCCTCTTCCTGACGTGTCTGTCTCACATGCCTGCCTCTGCTTGCGTTTTTCTCACTGTTGTGGTACGATCCACTTGTCAGCATGTCCTCTATCTTTTTCCTCACACCCAAGCAACTCTTTTTTAGTCCATTTCAGGTTCTTTTCTCATGGCTTCCGAAAGCTCACAATCAAGTACACCCCTCTATTATTACTTTTATCAATGTGAAAAATTGATCGGGACGAGCAACTATAGCTCTTGGGCTGCTGCTGTCCAGCTATGGTTTCAGGGTCAAGGTCGTGTTGACCACTTGACCAAACAGGCCAAAGACATTCCCTGTAATGTCAAGCCCAATGGATACAAATTGATGTCTCCTTATAGCATCCTCTCGTTCTCTATTGATGTCAAATTGCAGCCTCAATACTACGCTTTTACTACCTGTTATGATGTTTGGAACAAAGTCAAGAGAGTATACTCCAATGATGACCACTTGACCAAACAGGCCAAAGACATTCCCTGTAATGTCAAGCCCAATGGATACAAATTGATGTCTCCTTATAGCATCCTCTGGTTCTCTATTGATGTCAAATTGCAGCCTCAATACTACGCTTTTACTACCTGTTATGATGTTTGGAACAAAGTCAAGAGAGTATACTCCAATGATGTTTATCGCCTTTACAATGTTGTCTCCAACCTTACCACTGTGAAGCTGGAAAATATAGATATACAGACATATTTTGGTAAGCTCGATTGCGTCATTGCTGATTTTGAGTCACTTATGCCTTTTGCTAATGATGTAGACAAACATGCTAAACCACGTTCCGGGAAGAGACCGCGTGTGAGGGTGTATGCAGCAGCGGATTGGAACGACGAACTAAATGCGTTGGTCGTCAGAGGAAAAAGAAGCTTGTTAACAGAGCAAAGGGGTGCACGTGGCTATGGACACTGTTCACCCTTAAAAAAAAAGAGAAAAAATTCAAGATCGAAACCTTAAACTACTGATACCATATATGTTATGAAGGTATTGTGTGTCTAATGCAGACCACACAATATGTATTTATACTATTGAATAGAATCAATTACAATAAATACACGTAATAATTAGGAATCAATCATACTAATTTCCAAGATTATGTAACGGTTGATTTTCTAGAAATCTGTAACAACTGATTATATTCTACAGGATTATTCAAAGATCTACAATTGATCAGTCATGTTTGAGTTAAGGGGCACCTAGGATTATATGGACTTCCATGATTGAAGGGCAACTAATCACATGACTCTTAGTCCCAAGCTTTTCAATTCATTGGTCAAAATGACTAAAGAACAAATAATTACAATTGCAAATAGTGATAGTGTACCCATATTGAGATCCAGGAATATAACACTAGAATCATCTATTTGGTAGATTTGCTCTTGATTTAGAGTCTTTATTTTTGGAGATTTATTTCATTTATTTCAGGAGACTTATATCCTTTTATTATTGTTAGATATCTTATCCTTTTTCTTTTGTTTCTGTGTTATTATTTCTTTCTTATCATTATTTGTATTTTAGGTTTAGCTCATATTTTCTATATTATAAATACAGTAACCTGTCTATTTTCTATTCAAGCTATACCTAGTTTTTCACTATATTCAATAGTTATGATCTCGTTTTTCCTTCAAATACCAATGCATTTTTTCTTTTTCATATCATGAAAAGTAATTCCATAATTATTGCTTACTACCTACACATCTTTTCATGGCTTCAACCTTATTATTTGTCACAACCCGTTTAGCACATATAATGTGCCCTAATTGTGGCTGCCACCCCATTATTTGTCGCAATTCCTTAAAACTAAATATTTTGTGATTAGCAAAAGTAAAATGCTTTGCAAGTGTCTCCAAAAGTGCTCTGGATGCTTCAATTGATCTAGTCATGACTTAATGTACACAATATTGTCATCAAAGAATACTAAGACAAACCTTCTAAGAAAAGGTTGTTCTAACAATATCGTTCCTCATGCATCCAAATCTGATGATACCTTACTTTTAAATCAAGTTTTGAAAAATATTTCGCCCCATTTAACTTGTCTAATAACTCCTCAATGATAGGAATGGAAAACTTACTTGGTACAACCACTTTGTTGGGAGCTCTATATTTAATGCAAAACAACAGTTGCCATCTTTCTTTTTAATTCGAATTACTGAACTTGAGTAGGGACTATCGCCAAGCTGAATAACTCCTAAGACCAACATTCTTTTAGCTTGTTTTTCAGTCTTATTATATAGGGTTGAACATTCAATGGATCTACCCATGCCTTTATGGGAATTTTATGATCAATTTCTCTACTTGGAGGCATACCCCGAGGTTTTGCCAAGATACAACTCTAATATTAGTTGTAGTTGCTTTTGTCAATTTCAGCCTGTCTTGTTTTTTTCTAATTTATTTAATCCTTAATTTCAACCACCCACAATACTGACTCTACCTCCACTTGTTACCTTTCTTAATGCTTGATAAGAAACCAAGGTTCTAGATAAGCCTAGGGGGCCCTTAACTTCCATTGTATGTCCTTGCTTTTCAAACCTCATTGCTAAAGTTTTCCAATTATCATCATTTCCCCAAGAGTAACTAACCATGCTACTCCTAAAACCAAGTCCACCCCTCGTAACTCAATCCGTAGGAGACTTGGTTATTGATTCAATCATTGTTTTCAAATGATCAAGTTCCCCTTTAAAAGCTTTCATTCTGACATTGGAAAACACAAAACAAAGAGATAATTACGATTTAACACTTATCACATTGATTTGTAACAGAAATAGACATGTTTGGAAGTAGAACTAAATCAAAGTCGAATGAGATGCCACCCCTTGGTGCTCAAGAGGTCCCTACTTTCTTGTCTAGGGTGACGATAGGTGGGGTACACCTTTCTGGCTCACCACCAACCTCAACCATGATGGCAAATCTGGCTCACCACCAACCTCAACTATGGTGGCAAACATATTGAACATAGGAATAAAAGGGGAAGGATATCAAGTGGCACATTAGGCCCTAAAGTTTCCTCACTAGATAAACTCTTATAGGCTTTGATACCATCATAGAAAGTAGTTTTTAAGCCTAACTCAACTTGTAAGGTGATGTTTGCACCCACTTATGTACTGTAATTTCGTCTTACCTCTAATCTCTATGTGATCTCTAGTACACCTCGTCACTTTGAGAACTAGACATCTCGAGTATGAGACTAGATATTTGTAGGTAGTTTGACAGACAACCTGATAGCTAGTCACACAAGAGGCCCAAGAAACTTGGATTTACTATCTTAAGAAGTGAACTTTAAACCTAACTTAATCTCATAAAACTGGCTTGTGAAATGAGGTTTGTACCCACTTATATATTATAACTTGACTTTATCTCTAGTTGATGTGGGATCTTTAACCAGGATTAATCAAGTGCTAATGATATAAAACTGTTAACTTTTCAAGCCCCTTAATAACTCAAGTCTTTGTTTTTCTATGTACTCAGGTCTTGGATTGCTAATTCCTTTTCTGTTGAAACATGTTAACATACGGGCATAGAAGGGTCATTTGAAATATCTGCTGAATCCCTGCTTTATTTTTCCTGTCAATGAAGTCTTCAAAGACATTGCAGTGACAATAATAACTAAATGACATTCTAATATTGATGTGCACTGTGGGTGTAACAGCATTGCAGAATATTCAGTGTTTAACTCAGTGATTAAACCAACATACATGCTGACATATGAGAGTGCATCCGAGCTACTCCATTTGAATCTTCAGGAGGAGGGTGAGCTCAGAATTTTGTCTGAGGCTGCAAACCTTAGGTCAAATTGGCGGCGTCAACAGGTATGTTTTAGTTTGTTCTTTTAACTCAGGCATATAAAATTTTTTGTTTGGAGGTATCTGAGTGTTTTCTTTCTTAGTTTTGATTGAAGGAATTCATTCTAGCTTACGTCAGATAATGTTTTATATTTGAAAAATCACATATCTAGTATTCTGTTGAGGAAGGTTTTCCATTAACTTCTTCAATGGTTCCAAGTTATTGCAGGTTCTAACTACCTTATTAACCTTAGAACTGTCAATTATTTATCCATCAATATGTATATTATGTCAAGAGTCTTTGGTCCATTCCACGGAACCTAGTATTAAATTTCCAATAACAATGTTAGTACTCTGTTCTGCAATTTGTCGAATAACATGGAAGTTCATTACCCTCTGATAAGTTACAACAACTTTGCTTTATTGTTTAATATTTCGTTATTTAGCAAAGAAACCACAAATATTGTCATGTAGGATGGGTTTCATTTTTTACCTATTTTTTTTTTCTTGCTGCAGAAAAGCTTCTTTGATCTAACACGCATAGGAATGTCTATCCTCTATTGATTATAGTTCAATAATTGTTTTTATCTGAGTGCTTGAATGGATTTGGCAGTGATTGAAGCCCATGCATGTGAATTCATAAAGGCATTTGGAATGATTTACATATATTAAAAATTGTGGAGAATTATTATCCTCTATAAGTAAATATTTCATTCCTGCCCATGTTCAGGGTGCAATCGAGACATCAACGTTAGATACTCGGATTAAAGTATTTAATCCAGAGGATCCAGAGCCATCATTAAAACTTTATGTGGAAAACCAGGCAGATCCTGCCATGCGATTAGTCTTTGAGATGATGATACTCTGTGGAGAAGCTATTGCCACGTTTGGATCTCAGAATGACATTCCCTTACCATACAGGGGACAGCCGCAATCAGATATAAATGTTTCTGAATTTTCCCATCTTCCAGAAGGACCTGTTAGGAGCTCTGCACTGGTCAGGGTAATGCGTGCGGCTGAAATTGATTTCAGGAAGCCAGCACGCCATGGTGTTTTGGGGATTCCTGGTTATGTTCAGTTTACATCTCCCATCCGTAGATATTTGGATCTTCTTGCACATTATCAAGTAAGTCGTTTTCAATTTTATAGTTCATAGTTATAATATATTGCAGATATTGATGCTTCTAGTTCTACATACTTGCGATGCAATTTGAATTTTTAAGAAGGAATTAGGAAAGTGAAACAAAATGAAAATATCATGGAACATGTTTCCTTCAATGAGGGACAGGATGCAGACTGAGCATCATTGGGCATTATTAAAAGGATTCCATCAATTAAGAAATATGCTGCTGGTGAAATCAAACTAAAATTTTTTCAGCATGCAATTTTCTTAGGAGTTATGTGCTGTTGTTACAAGTCTGACATTGAGTAGAATGAACTACTTGATTTGGTAACTCAGCCTAGAGGTTTTCCAACCTAATGAACTAGTATTTTAGGTTGGATTCCCATTGTGTTCAACAATTGGTACTTTTATCAAGAGTTGGGCTACAGAAAAGGCTACCTATAGTATAATGAAATGATAAGGGAGTGAGGTCGTCAAAGGGAAATTATCACTGGGTTCGTGCAGAAAGAGTAAAAGTTGCTGAGGACATTGGGCATTAAAGGAGGTCACAATGTCAGGATTTCCGCATAGAATGCCCCACTTGATTTGGTGCTAAGCCTTGAGGTTCTAGTCCTTTGGGTTCAATTTTCCTCTTGTGCTTTAGTTCTGTTGAGAATAAAGAAGATAGGGATTGAGATTAATCTCCCTTGTGTATAAACCACACATAGGGTAATCTATTTATAATAGAGAGAGGTACAAGTAAAAAGAGTAACTGAAAATAAATAGAGTAAATAGAAGATATTGTTTGATATTGTGGTTATCAATATCTAACAATATCTTAATAATATCAAACTATATCTAACACTCCCACTCAAGCTGGAGCATACAAATCGTATGTGCCAAGCTTGTTACAAATATAATCAATTCTAGGCCCCCGTAAAGACTTTGTAAAAATATCTGCTAACTGATCACTTGAGTTAACAAACTCAGTCTTGATGTCTCCAGACATAACCTTTTCCCGAACGAAATGACAATCAATCTCAATGTGTTTAGTCCTCTCATGAAAGACAGGATTAGAGCTAATATGAAGGGCAGGCTGATTGTCACACACAAGTGTCATTTGAGTAATATCTCCAAATTGTAACTCTTGAAGCAATTGCTTGAGCCAAATAAGTTCACAGGCAGCTGAGGCCATAGCTCTATATTCTGCTTCTGCACTAGATCTTGCTACAACACTCTGTTTCTTATTTTTCAACGAGATCAAGTTACCACCAATGGAGACACAATATCCAGATGTAGATCTTCTATCAGAAGGAGATCCTGCCCAATCAGCATCTGAATAACAAACAACTCTTGTATGGTTATTAGAACCATATAACAATCCTTTTCCAGGAGATTTTTTAATATACTTCAAGATGCGAATGACTGCATTCCAACTGCATTCCAATGATCTTCACATGGAGAATTAAGAAATTGGCTTACCACACTGATTGCAAAGGAAATGTCAGGACGAGTAACGGTAAGATAATTCAATTTCCCAACCAATCGTCTATACTGCTCAGGATCAGATATAGGCTCCCCCTGATTTGGTAGAAGTTTAGTATTGGGATCCATGGGTGTATCAACAGACTTTGAACTCATCAACCCAGTTTCCTCCAGAATATCCATGGCATACTTTCTTTGAGATATAACAATACCATCATTGGACTGTGCCACCTCAATACCCAAGAAATATCTGAGTTTGCCAAGATCTTTGGTCTGAAAATGGTGACAGATATGTTGTTTGAACTGAGAGATGCCATGGTTGTTACTCCCTGTAAGAACGATGTCATCAACATATACTATCAAGTAAACACATCCAGCACTCGAGTGTTGATAAAAAACAGAATGATCTGTTTCACACCGAGTCATACCAAATTGTTGAACAACATTGCTAAACTTTCCAAACCAGGCCCTAGGAGATTGTTTTAGGCCATATAGTGATTTGCGAAGACGACATACCATCCCAGAAGACTCCCCCTGAGCAACAAATCCAGGAGGTTGCTCCATATAGATTTCCTCTTGCAAATCACCATTGAGGAAAGCATTTTTAACATCCAGTTGATAAAGAGGCCATTGTTGAAGAGCAGCCATGGCGATAAATAAACGAACAGAAGCCATCTTTGCCACGGGGGGAAAAGTATCTCCATAATCCAACCCAAAAATTTGAGTATAACCTTTGGTTACAAGACGAGCTTTGAGGCGATCAATAGTACCATCAGGTCCAACTTTGATAACAAACACCCACCTGCAACCAACAACATATTTCCCAGACGGCAACGGGACCAGTTCCCAAGTTCCACTATTATGAAGAGCACTTAATTCATCTGCCATGGCCTGACGCCAACCAGGATGGGCTAAAGCGTCACGGACAGTTTTTGGAATGGTCACAGAAGAAAGAGAGGAAAGACATGTATAAAAAGGTAATGATAAGCGATGATAACTCAAAGCAATATAATGGGGAGAGGGATTACGGGTAGAACGCATACCTTTTCGGAGGGCAATGGGAAGGTCAGACTCAGGTGTCAGAGCCGGAGGAGACAAAGTAGTTGGCACTGGAATGGAGTCACATGGTGGTGGTTGTGATCGATTACGGCGACTATAAACCTGAAGAGGTGGTGGAGGAGCAGGTGACTGTGGAGCAGGAACCGAGGGTGAAGAAGACACAGTAAGAGGGTCACAAACAATAGGAACATTAAAGGTATTAGAAGAGTTGTCAAAATTGGATGGAGTCAGAGGTAAAGATTGACTCTTAAAATAAAGGGAGAACTCATTAAAGGTGACATCTGCAGACACAAAATAACGGTTAAGAAAAGGAGAAAAACATTTGTATCCTCTTTGTGATCTTGTAAACCCTAAGAAAACACACTTATGTGATCTAGGAGAAAGCTTGTCAAGACCAGGACTAAAATTATGAACAAAACATGTAGACCCGAAAACTCTTAAAGGTAAGGGATGAAGAGGTTCATGAGGGAATAAAATGGAGTGAGGTATGTTATTCTTTAAAACCGAAGAAGGCGTACGATTAATGAGATAACAGGCAGTAAGAATGGCATCACCCCAGAAATGTTCAGGAACCTCGCCATGAATTAAAAGAGTGCGAGTGGTTTCCATAAGATGTCTATTTTTACGTTCAGCTACACCATTTTGTTGAGGGGTATAAGCACAAGAAGTTTGATGCAGAATGCCGTGAGAAGCCATAAATTGTTTGAAAGAATGAGAAAGATACTATTGATCCAATTTTGACAACTCTTCTAATACCTTTAATGTTCCTATTGTTTGTGACCCTCTTACTGTGTCTTCTTCACCCTCGGTTCCTGCTCCACAGTCACCTGCTCCACAGTAAACTGCTCCTCCACCACCTCTTCAGGTTTATAGTTGCCGTAACCGATCACAACCACCACCATGTGACTCCACTCAAGTGCCAACTACTCTGTCTCCTCCGACTCTGACACCTGAGTCTGACCTTCCCATTGCCCTCCGAAAAGGTATGCGTTCTACCGTAATCCCTCTCCCCATTATATTGCTTTAAGTTATCATCGATTATCATTACCTTTTTACACATGTCTTTCCTCTCTTTCTTCTGTGATCATTCCAAAAACTGTCCGTGACGCTTTAGCCCATCCTGGTTGGCGTCAGGCCATGACAGATGAATTAAGTGCTCTTCATAACAGTGGAACTTGGGAACTGGTCCCGTTGCCATTTGGGAAATCTGTTGTTGGTTGCAGGTGGGTGTTTGCTATCAAAGTTGGACCTGATGGTACTATTGATCGCCTCAAAGCTCGTCTTGTGGCCAAAGGTTATACTCAAATTTTTGGTTGGATTATGGAGATACTTTTTCCCCTGTGGCAAAGATGGCTTCTGTTCGTTTATTTATCGCCATGGCTGCTCTTCAACAATGGTCTCTTTATCAACTAGATGTTAAAAATGCTTTCCTCAATGGTGATTTGCAAGAAGAAATCTATATGGAGTAACCTCCTGGATTTGTTGCTCAGGGGGAGTCTTCTGGGATGGTATGTCGTCTTCGCAAATCCCTATATGGCCTAAAACAATCTCCTAGGGTCTGGTTTGGAAAGTTTAGCAATGTTGTTCAGCAATTTGGTATGACTTGGTGTGAAGCAGATCATTCTGTCTTTTATCAACACTCGAGTGCTGGATGTGTTTACTTGATAGTATATGTTGATGACATCGTTCTTACAGGGAGTAACAACCATGGCATCTCTCAGTTGAAACAACATCTTTGTCACTATTTTCAAACCAAAGATCTTGGCAAACTCAGATATTTCTTTGGTATTGAGGTGACACAGTCCAATGATGGTATTGTTATATCTCAGAGAAAGTATGCCATGGATATTCTGGAGGAAACTGGGTTGATGAGTTCAAAGTCTGTTGATACACCCATGGATCCCAATACTAAACTTCTACTAAATCAGGGGGAGCTTATATCTGATCCTGAGCAGTATAGAAGATTGGTTGGGAAATTGAATTATCTTACCGTTACTCGTCTTGACATTTCCTTTGCAGTCAGTGTGATAAGCCAATTTCTTAATTCTTCATGTGAAGATCATTGGAATGCAGTCATTCGCATCTTGAAGTATATTAAAAAATCCCCTGGAAAAGGATTGTTATATGGTTCTAATAACCATACAAGAGTTGTTTGCTATTCAGATGTTAATTGGGCAGGATCTCCTTCTGATAGAAGATCTACATTTGGGTATTGTGTCTCCATTGGTGGTAACTTGATCTGGTGGAAAAGTAAGAAACAGAGTGTTGTAGCAAGATCCAGTGCCGAAGCAGAATATAGCTATGGCCTCAGCTACCTGTGAACTTGTTTGGCTCAAACAATTGTTTAAAGAGTTACAATTTGGAGATGTTACCCAAATGACCCTTGTGTGTGACAATCAGGCTGCTCTTCATATTAGCTCTAATCCTGTCTTTCATGAGAGGACCAAACACATTGAGATTGATTGTCATTTCATTCGGGAAAAGATCATGTCTGGAGACATCAAGACTGAGTTTGTTAACTCAGGTGATCAGTTAGCAAATATTTATACCAAGTCTTTACGGGGGCCTAAAATTGATTATATTTGTAACAAGTTTGGCACATACGATTTGTATGCTCCAGCTTGAGGGGGAGTGTTAGATATTGTTTATATATTGTTTGATATTATTAAGATATTGTTAGATATTGTTAATCACAGTAAATAATATCTTCTATTTACTCTATTTATTTTCAGTTACTCTTTTTAATTGTACCTCTCTCTATTATAAATAAATTACCCTATGTGTGGTTTATACACAAGGGAGATTAATCTCAATCTCTATTTTCTTTATTTTCAACACTTACTAAGGAAAGTTGTGACATAATATTCAATGTTACTTTTTTTCTTCCATTCTTGATTTTCTCCTTTCCTTTTTTGGATTTTCTTGTCAATCTTCAATGTAATCGTTAGATCTTCTATGGATTTTTGCAAATCTTCAATCAATAGATTTTTCTTTTTATTTCTTGTCTTGTATCCACAAGATACTTGATATAGGAAGTATTGATGTGATATTCTCTTCCAACATTCATATTTTCTCTATCAAAAGAAATATATAAAATATAATATACAATATTTAATTTGTACATAATGTTTGAGGATATAAGATATTTTCATAAATATGATCATTGACATTTCAATTTGATTGGTTTGATACAAATGACAAAAGAAGAAAAAAAAGAACGTAGTTAGTACAGTTGTAATTACATAACTATAAGAAACTATTATAAATAGTCTTTTTAGGTGAGAAGGGAGTATTTTGTTGTTTTGATAAAGGAAGTTAGGAGAGAAAGGTCCTCTCAAAAGACCTGGGGTTTGTGTACATTGTTGTTTCCTATTCTTACTATATTGGTAGAACAGTTTGTTCATAATAAATCGTACAAGAACTGTCTGGGTTTTGAAGATATGATTTGTCTATTAAATCCTTTCTTTCTTTATTTAACTTATTCAAAAGGATTATGATCATTGTAATCATGATAATAACAAATATTAGAATAAGAATTCTTAATAAAGAAATTAAATCATAAAGCGTTAGACTCATCCATTTGGTCATATGATGTATCGTCTCATCAATTCATCATGAATGGTCTTATGGATTTTGATCTTTTCTCTACTAATATTACCGCTTCACTTCGTTTGATGAGCTTTGCTATTGTAATTTGACTTTTTGAGTCGTCTGGTCAACTCATATTTGAGTAGTCTGATGAGTCACTTTGTTTTGTCTAACGCGTGTTACTTTGGGCTTTCGTTATTTGATGGTGTATGGCTTAATATCGTCTGATCAGTACTGTTTGACTTGCGTCGTCTATTTTGTGTCAGAGTAGACTTTGACAAATTTGTGTGTAACTTTGTGATCGCATGTTAGATATATTGCAAATATATCAGGTACTTTCATAAATAAGCATCAGACTATGAATAGCAATGTGTGTATAAACATTATTTTACAGCATCTAATCAATACAGTCTTTTGTAATGTATGATGGGTTACTTATAGTCTAACATTAGTGTCAGGGGTTTATTTATTTGTCAGACTATTTATGTCTTAGCCTATTTATGCCTTAGCCTATTTATACCTTATTTATTTGTCAGACTATTTATGCCTTAGCCTAAAATAGGCTTCGATACTGTTTTATTATTTAGATTTAGATGTAGCTGAACTCCACAAAATCAGCTATTGAGTGAGCTTTAGGGTGCTTTCATTCCTTTAGTACGCTCGTAACTTTTCATCTCATTGATTTTCCTTTTTCGAATCAATTTTTTAGTCATACCATTTGGGTTATCTATGATGAATCACTCAGCTGGGAAAATAAATGCCGTTGTATATTTGTATGTAATGATGTAATAGATGTATTAATTGGATTTATTTGTGTAAAACATAGCGTAGAAGACTTATGTTTAAAACTTGATTAATTGGATTTGCATGTTACTGAAATACACTACTCCATCTCGGTATTTTATTATTCTAAAGACACTTTTCTATCTCTGTTTTCATTGTCTGGAATGTTTCTTTTCTTTAGGTTAAGGCATTCCTTAGAGGCGAGCCTCCACCCTTTACAGCTGGAAAGCTTGAAGGGATTGCAGCTGTTATCAATGAGAATGTTAGAACAGTGAGGAAACTCTCAAACAGCAGTCTTCGATACTGGATACTAGAATATTTACGAAGACAACCAAAAGAGAAATCATATCGTGCCTTGGTTCTTAGATTTTTGAAAGATCGAATTGCAGCTCTTTTGCTGGTGGAGGTAAGCACTTGGCTGGTTTCCGTTATGTAATTTATTTGGCATTCCATGTCATTTGTTGGTTGTTGCTGTAGGAAATCTCAGTGTATAATGCATACAAAATTGCTAACTTCCTAAAATTAGAGTTATGGATGACTTTACTCTTTTGAGATCTACGGCAAATTGTAATCTCAATGTTATTAATCTGATAGGAATGATGAAATAATTTCTTAGGTTACCTTCTCCAGATGTACTGGAATACAAAACATCATGATTATAGGGAGGCTAATCATCAAATTTTACTATTTTTATTTGGTTGGGTTAGAGATCCTACGTAGATTAGATATAAAGTCAAGTTACGATTTTAAAGTGGGAAGTCGATTTTGTGGGATCGAGTTAAATTTATAGTCCAATAATCAATATGTGTCAAAGTATATCCTAAGTTTGATGGGCTTGTCACCCACCACCTACAAATATCTAGTCTTGCACACTAGATGTTAATGCCTTGACGTGAGGGGTGTGTTAGAAATTCCTTATTAATTAGAGATAAGATCAAATTATAGTTTATAATGGAAGTAATCTTCAATTTACATGTCGGTATTATAAGATTAAATTAAATTTAAAATTCACTTTTTAATAGGATGCACTTAGAGTCATTACTTTTGCCATTACACACTTTTTACAAGGGTGGTTTTTTGGAAAATTTAGTTTGATAAAATATAATTTCAGTGAGAAAA